>NC_057359.1:40567717-41167717 GCF_016509475.1 Prionailurus bengalensis
CCCTGTCTCTAAATGTTCTAGTAGCCGCTGCTGTGGGAAGCCACTGCTGGCAGGAGGCTCAACACCAAGGCTAGTGTGGGCATCAGGCCATCACCAGACCAACCGAAACACCTAGTTTTGGGAGAACAGGGTCCCCACAGCTTGTCATATGACATCAGCCATCTGTTCCAGGAACACAGGCCACTATTTCCACACCTGCAGTGGAGCTAAGGAATGGGGATGGGAGCTGGTTTGTACCCTGTGCTTACTTGTGAAAGATCAGTGGCTTGTTTTCTCATCAGACGCTTCCCTGGTGGATGTAACTGACCTATCACTTTCCAGAGTTCCAAAATAGTTGATTCCAGTCTCTCTCCATCTTATTGGTTGCTTTGGTGGAAGGACTGACCCCCAGAGCTGCCTACTATGCCATTTTGTTTAACATCACTCCCTCTTATTTTTGTACGTGTACTTATTTTTGTATTTCTTAACTAGTCCACCCTGGCGGCCTCTATTCTGTAGTTACTGCACACACATAGTAGAGCGTGTAAGGTATTAAAGATGTGATAATGTTGTAAAAAGCAAGACAGTGTTGGTTTTAGAGCTAAATAGACATGTATTTGCATCTTAACTTGCTGATTTACCATGATTAAATCTGAACCTCTGTGCGTAATCTGTCAAATAAGCGTTCATAGTGATATGAGAGGGGGTATGTAAAAGTGTTAGCAACTGTAAATGCCAGTGTTGTACCAGCATTCGTTGATAGCTCCTGTTTTATCGTCAGTGGCTAATAAGCACTTGGTGCCAAACATTGTCAGATGCTTTACGTACACACTCCCAGCAATACTTCTATAAATTGAGTATTTTCTGGTTTTTTACAGAAGAGGAAACTAAAGCCTAGAGAGATTTTTAACAATTTTCTTAAAGTAAAAGTAAGAGTCAGACTCAGGGCCGTCTGACTCAAGCTCTTGCTGATGGCTGTTGTTCCATTCTGCCTCTTACCTATGTCACAATGTCTGATTTTTAAGGTCTCTTACTCGTTTTTCTCCTTCAGGAGTCACATGCCATAGGAAAAAAGCCTGAAAACCCAGCAGACATGGTTGAAGAAGGGGAGCTTATCCTATCTGTGAATATCTTGTACCCCGTTATATTTCATAAGGTCAGTAGTAAAATCTTTTGAATTTTGCAGATAATATGGTTGACTTTTGTCAAAGGGTTTCATTATTTGAAGAGTCACAATCCTTAGGGCTCAAGATAAATGAAACATATGCTGCTTTATCGGACATCCTGCCTATATCCTTGGTTTTCTTGTTGTAATAAGAATTATCATAAATAAGGTCAAATTTCAAATAATCTCTTAAGAGGATTACAGTTATAACACGGGAATGTATACCTAATTGCTGCACTGGAAGCAACTGAAAGTATATGCAGATCTTCAGTGATTCTAATTATATGAATTATTGAGGGAGTTGTTTTTTTAGTTTTGTGTTTTTTTTTAATTTTTGTAGTATCAGAATACAGACATTTATTAGGTTTTAGTAGTAAGCACACGAGATGTATTTGGGTAGAAAGCTGTGAAGTTTTGACTTTTTTGTGACCATAGTAGGGAAGTGAGCCAAGGACACTGGTGGAATATGACCAGGGATCTTGGCTAAGGACGATGGTGTGAGTCTTCTTTCTGATTTCTGGAGTTTTGAGTTACCTCTTTTTAATTTTCTTTCTCTATTTATTGGTTTTTAAAATTACATCCAAGTTAGGTAGCCTATAGTGCCTTAATGATTTCAGTAGTAGATTCCAGTAGATTCCAGTCCCTGTGTATAACACCCAGTGCTCATCCCAACAAGTGTGTTCCTTAATGCCCCTTGCCCATTTAGCCCACCCCCCCCCCCACAACCCCTCCAGCAATGCTCAGTTTGTTCTCTAAGAGACTCTTGTGTTTTGTCCCTTCCTTGTTTTTATATTATTTTTGCTTCCCTTCCCTTATATTCATCTGTTTTGTGTCTTAGATTCCATATGAGTGAAGTCATATGATAATTGACTTTCTCTAATTTCGCTTAGCATAATACACTCTCATTCCATCCACCTTGTTGCAAATGGTGAGATTTCATTCTTTTTGATTTCTGAGTAATACTCCATTGTGTGTGTGTGTGTGTGTGTGTGTGTGTGTGTGTGTGTATACACACACACATCATATCTTCTTTATCCATTCATTTGTCAATGGACATTTGGGCTCTTTCCTTACTTTGGCTATTGTCAATTGCGCTGCTATAAACATTGGGGTGCATGTGCCCTTTTGAAACAGCACACCTGTATCCTTTGGATAGATACCTAGTAGTGCCATTGCTGGGTCGTAGGGTACTTCTGTTTTTAATTTTTTGAGGAACCTCCATCCTGTTTTCCAGAGTGGCTGCACCAGCTTGCATTCCCACCAACAATGCAAAAGAGATCCTCTTTCTCCACATCCTGGCCAACGTCTGTTGTTGTCTGAGTTGTTAATGTTAGCCCTTCTGACAGGTGTGAGGTTGTATCTCATGGTGGTTTTCATTTGTATTTCCCTGATGATGAGTGATAAGCATTTTTTCATGTGTCTGTTAGCCATCTGGATGTCTTCTTCGGAAAAGTGTCTGTTCATGTCTTTTGCCCTATCTTCACAGGATTATTTGTTTTTGGGGTGTTGAGTTTGAGAAGTTCTCTATAGATTTTGAATACTGACCCTTTGTCTGATAAGTCATTTGCAAATATCTTCTCTCATTCCATCGGTTGCCTTTTAGTTTTGCTGAATGTTTCCTTTGTTGTGCAGAAGATTTTTATCTTGATGAGGTCCCATTAGTTCATTTTTGCTTTTGTTTCCCTTGCCTCCAGAGATGTGTTGAGTAAGAAGTTTCTTACTCAAAGAGTAAGTTTCTAAGTCAAAGAGATTTTTGCCTGTTTACTCCTCTAGGATTTTGATGGCTTCTTGTCTTACGTTTAGGTCTTTCATGCATTTGTAAGAAAGTGATTCAGGTGCATTCTTCTGCGTGTCACTGTCCAGTTTTCCCAGCACCATTTGCTGAAGAGACTGTCTTTATTCCTTTGGATATTCTGTTCTGCTTTGTCAAACATTGTGGCCGTATGTTTGTGGCTCCATTTCAGGGTTTTCTATTCTGTTCCATTGATGTATATGTCTGTTTTTGTGCCAGTACCATTCTGTCTTGATGATTACAGCTTTGTAATACATCTTGAAGTCCGGAATTGTGATGCCTCCAGCTTTGGTTTTCATTTTCAGGATGGCTTTGGCTGTTTGGGGTCTTTTCTGGTTCCATACAGATTTTAGGATTGTTTGTTCTGGCTCTATGAAGGATGCTGCTGCTATTTTGATAGGGATTGCATTGACTATGCAGATTGCTTTGGTTAGTATCAACATTTTGACAGTATTTGTTCTTCCAACCCATAGCATGGAATAATTTTCCATTTTTTTGTGTCTTCTTCAGTTTCTTTCATACACTTTCTGTAGTTTTTAGTGTATAAATTTTTCACCTCTCTGGTTAGGTGTCTTTCTAGTTATTTTATGGTTTTTGGTGCAACAGTACATGGGATCGATTCCTTGATTATTTCTCTTTCTGCTACATCATTATTGGCAACCGATTTCTGTGCATTGATTTAATATCTTGCAACTTTGCTGAATTCATGGATCAGTTCTAGCAGTTTTTTTGGTGGAACCTTTTGGGTTTTCCATATAGAGTATCATGTCATATGTGAAAAGTGAAAGTGTGACTTCCTCCTTGCCAATTTAGATGCCTTTAATTTCTTTTTGTTGTCTGATTGCTGAGGCTAGGACTTGCAATACTATGTTGAATACCAGTGGAGAGAGTGGACATCCCTGTCTTGTTCCTGACCTTAGGGGGAAAGCTCTCAGTTTTTCCCCATTGAGGATGATATCAGTGGTCTTTCGTATATGGCTTTTATGATCTTGAGGTGTGATCCATCTACCCCTACCTTCTTGAGGGTTTTTATGAAGGATGTTGTGTTTTGTCAAATGCTTTCTCTGCATCTATTGAGAGGATCATGTGGCTCTTGTCCTTTCTTTTATTAATGTGAGGTACCACATTGATTTATTTGCAGATGTTGAACTAGCCCTGCATCCCAGGTGTAAATCCCACTTGATCATGGTGAATAATTCTTTTAATGGATGGTTGGATCCAGTTGGCTAGTATCTTGTTGAGAATTTTTACATCCATGTTCATTGGGGAAATTGGTCTGTAGTTCTCCTTTCTGGTGGGGTCTTTCTGGTTTTGGAATCAAGGTAATGCTGGCCTCATAGAATGAGTTTGGAAGTTTTCCTCCCATTTGTATATTTTGGAACAGCTTCAAAAGAATAGGGTTAACTCTTCATTAAATGTTTTGTAGAATTCCCCTGGAAAGCCATTTGGCCCTAGACTCTTGTTTTTTGGGGAGAATTTTGGTTACTAATTCAATTTCTTTACTGTTTATGGGTTTGTTCAAATTTTCTATTTCTTCCTGTTTCAGTTTTGGTAGTGTATATGTTTCTAAGAATTTGTTGATTTCCTCCAGATTGCCCATTTTATTGACATATAATTGTTTATAACATTCTCTTATTATTGTTTTCATTTCTGCTGTGTTGGTTGTGATCTCTCCTCTTTCATTCTTGATTTTATTTATTTGGGTCCTTTTTCTTTTTGATCAAACTGGCTAGTGGTTTATTAATTTTGTTAATTCTTTCAAAGAACTGTCTCCTGGTTTCATTGATCTGTTCTACTGTTTTTTCGGTTTCAGTAGAATTGGTTTCTGTTCTAATCGTTATTATTTCCTGTCCTCTGCTGGTTTGGGGTCTTATTTGCTGTTCTTTTTCCAGCTTTTTAAGTTGTAAGGTTAGGTTGTGTATCTGAGACCTTTCTTCCTTCTTTAGGAGGTCCTGGATTGCTATATACTTCCCTTTTATGACTGGCTTTACTGCATCCCACAAGTTTTGGGCTATGGTGTTATTCTTTTCATTGGCTTCCATGTACTTTTTAATTTCCTCTTTAACTTTTTGGTTAGCCCATTCATTCTTTAGTAGGATGTTCTTTAGTCTCCAAGTATTCATTGCCTTTCCAAATTTTTTCCCATGGTTGATTTCGAGTTTCATAGCATTGTGGTCTGAACATATGCACAGTATGATCTTGATCATTTTGCACGTGTTGAGGGTTGATTTGTGTCCCAGTATGTGGTCTGTTCTGCAGAATGTTCCATGTGCATTGGAGAAGAATGTATATTCTGCTGCTTAGGATGAAATATTCTGAATATATCTGTTAAGTCCATTTGGTCCAGTGTGTCATTCAAAGCCATTGTTTCCTTGTTGATTTTCTGCTTAGATGATTTGTCCATTGTTGTAAGTGGGGTGTTAAAGCCCCCTACCATTATGGTATTATCGATGAGTTTCTTTTTTTCCTTTTTTAATGTTTATTTTTGAGAGAGAGAGAGAGACAAAGCTCAAGTGGGGGAGGGGCAGAAAGAGAAAGAGACACGGAATCTGAAGCAGGTTCCAGGCTTTGAGCTGTCATCATAGAGCCTGATGTGGGGCTCGAACTCACAAACCATGAGATCATGACCTGAGCCAAAGTTGGATGTTTAACTGACTGCACTACCCAGGCACCCCTGAGTGAGTTTTTTTATGTTTGTGATTAATGGATTTATATATTTGGGTGTTTCACATTGGGGGCATAAATGTTTACAATTATTAGTTCTTCTTGGTGGGTAGACTCCTTAATTATGATGCAGTATCCTTCATCTCTTGTTACATTCTTTATTTTAAAATCTAGATTGTCTCATATAAGTGTGGCTACTCCCACTTTCTTTTGGTGACCATTAGCATGATAGATGGTTCTTCAACCCCTTACTTTCAATCTGAAGGTGTTGTTAGGTCTAAAGTGAGTCTCTTGTTAACAGCACGTAGATGGATTTTGTTTTCTTATCCATTCTGTTACCCTGTGCCGTTTAATTGGAGTGTTTAGTCCATTGACATTTAGATTGAATATTGAAAAATCTGAATTTATTGCCATTGTGTTGCCTGTAGAGTTGGAGTTTCTGGTGGTGTTTTCTGGTCCTTTCTAGTCTTTGTTGCTTTTGGTCTTTTTTGTTATTTCTTTTCTCCCCTCAGAGAGTCCCCCTTAGAATTCCTTGCAGGGCTGGGTTAGTGGTCACGAACTCCTTAACTTTTTGTTTGTCTGGGAAACTCTTTTATCTCTCCTTCTATTTTGAATGACTGGCTTGCTGGATAA
Source organism: Prionailurus bengalensis (assembly GCF_016509475.1). Lineage (NCBI taxonomy): Eukaryota > Metazoa > Chordata > Mammalia > Carnivora > Felidae > Prionailurus > Prionailurus bengalensis. The sequence continues at coordinate 40,573,951 of NC_057359.1, forward strand.
AGAATTCTTGGCTGCATATTTTTCTGATTCAGCACATTGAATATATCCTTTCACTCTTTTCTGACCTGCCAAGATTCTGTGGATAGGTCTGCTGTGAACCTGATCTGTCCTCCCTTGTAGGTGAAGGACTTTTTTTTCCCTTGCTGCTTTCATAATTCTTTCCTTATCTGTGTATTTTGTGAATTTGACTATGATATGCCTTGTTGATGGTCAGTTTTTGTTGAATCTAATGGAAGTTCTCTGTTCCCAGGTTAGGAAAGTTTTCTGCTATGATTTGCTCACCTAAACCTCCTATCCCTTTTTCTCTTTCTTCATCTTCTGGGACTCCTATGATTCCGATGTTACTCCTTTTTAGTGAGTCACTGAGTTCTCTAATTCTTATCTTGTGCTCTTTAACCTTAGTTTTCCTTTTTTTTTCTTCTTCATTATTTTCTGTAATTCTTCTGATTGGCTGATTTGCTGCTGTGCTTCCTTCATCCCTGCCGCTGTGGTATCCATTCAAGATGACATCTCAATTATAGCGTTTTTAATTTCACTCTGACTAGATTTTACTTCTTTTATCTCTGTAGAAAGGAATTGTTTTTTTCAACCTCAGCTGGTATTCTCATTATCGTGATTCTAAATTCTAGTTCAGACTCTTGCTTCTATCTGTGTTGAGTAAGTCTCTGGCTATCTTTCCTTCCTGTTCTTTCTTTTGGGGTGAGTTCCTTCATTTTGTCATTTCGGAGGAAGAAGAAGTTAATAAAATAAAAATATTAAAAACAACACAAAAAATCAAATAAAGGAAGCTAGATCCTAGGTATGTTTTCATCTGCTTGTTGAAAGAAGCTTGAGTGAATAGAGAAAAAAGGGAAATAAGAGAAACGAAAAAGTGAGAAAATGTTTCAAAATTAAAAATAAATAGAATAAAATGAATTGAAGGTAAAGTAGAATAGAAAAGTAAATTAAAAAATAAATATAGTAGAAAAAAATTTTAATTTCACATAAAAATGGAAAATAAAAAACTTTTTCTGTATCCCAGAATAAGAAGACAAAAAAAGAAATTACAAATACCAAACCAATACAACAAAAAAACACAAATAGATGGACCAATGAACAGAATGAAATTACATCTAGTTTCCCTTAGAGGTCAAACTGTGAACCACTTTATAATCCATACACTAAGCAGGAGGAGAGTCCTGTGGTTGTCCTTTTGGGCTTGGTTGGTGCAGTTGGACGGGGCTTGGTTAACGGCTCCGTTCTCCATTAGGTGGTGCTCCTTAGCTTGCTGGGGTGGATCGTTGTGGCACATATACGAATGTATGTGCTTGCGCGGGAGAGGTGAAATGGAATGTCCAGCTTCCCAGTTTCTGACTCAGGAACTCTGTGCTCTCACCAACTGGCAGTTAAGCACCCCTCCTTTGTCTCCAGCCTCTGGCCACTCCCTGCTTCTACACTATCTGTGTCCAAGCTGTCAGCCTTGCAGGTGGCACCTCCCTCCCAAATTTTATCTCCAATAGGGCTGTTTCCAAACCCCTCCCTCTGAGAGCCCTGCAGCTTGGACCAGCAGGTAGGCTTGGACCGGCAGGTACTCCGGTCCTCTCCGACCCTCTAGAGGAGGATCTCATGGAGCAATGGCCAGGTGCCGGCCCACCCCTCAGGAACATTCACACAAGCACGCTGCTGCAGATGCCCAGAGACTGTGGCCAGGTGCCAGCCCGCCCCAGAAAAATTTCTCACGATTGTATAGCAGCAGCATTTCAGGGATTACGGTAAATCACAACACATCACCAGCGCCAGGTTTCACCACACCCTGGCGTCTTTGTTCCAGTGTCAGCAATTATGCTCTCTGGGGTCCCCTGGGACCTTTGCCTGTGGGGAGGCCGGAGACCTCTGCCAAATGCCCTCCTAGCAGGGGAACTGCTTCTGCCCGTGTGGCCTAAGGACCCCTCTGACTTTTCTGCCTGCTCCTGAGGATTCACCCTTCCCACCAGAGCACCACCAAGTAATGGACTGCGAGATTTCTGATGCTGTCCTCCCTTGTTTATGAGTCCTGATGGAATTGAAACCGTCTCCTTTCTCCTCTCTCCCTTTCTTGTTAAGTCAGTTGTGGGTGTTGCCACTCTTTGTCTCTCTCCAGCTACTTTCTGGGAGAGTGTATTTCCTGGACTCTTCCCCCTTTCTCTGTTCTCCACAAATATAGCTCCCTGCCCTCTGTGGCTTCTCTCTGCCCCACTTCACGTCTCTATGCCGTGTACCTGCCGAGTTCTGTGGCTCAAGTTATGTAGATTGTTGTGTTAATCCTCAGATCAGTTTTCTAGGTGTGCAAAATGGTTTGGTGCTGATCTAGCTGCATTTGAGGGGTGAGAGAAGCAGAGAACTTCCATGCTGCTCTGCCACCTTGACCTCTCCCCTCAGAGTGTGTGTATTATGGGTTCCCAAAATAGATGTGTCATACACTTTGATAAGGTTTGCTTGCAATATTACTATACATGAGTTGTACTTTGGAATGAATAGTTACTAATGAAGCATCTGGGATATAGTTAGTACTAATTACCTTGTTTGATTAGGTTCTGAAGTTACCAATCAAACCAAACCAATAAGCCTGAACCTCTGGGGTCTGTAACATGAGAGTATAAAGATTGCTTGACTTCAGTGAGGTAACTTCCAGGATATTTTAAAACACAGTGCTGCTAGATGAAGTTATATGCCAGAGGTTCTTCTTGCTAATGTCATTTTCATAGCCTTTTGATTATAACTTTACCTTAAACTAAAAGAGTTCATTGCCAAGTGTCTTAGTCCCTTTTGGCTCCTTTAACAAAATATCACTTACTGAGTGGCTTATAAAGAGCAACTTATCTATCACAGTTCTGGGGCCAGCATGGTCAGGTGAGAGCCCTCATCCAGGTCTCAGACTTCTCATGTGGCGGAAGGGGCTCGGGAGCTCTGTGGGATCTTTTATAAGAGCACTAATTCCATTCATGAGGGCTTAACCTTCATGACCTGATCACTCCCCAAAGACCTAGCCTCCTAACACTATCACTTGGGCGTTAGGATTCCAGCGCCTGAATTGGGGGCGGACACATTCAGACCTTTCACCAGGTGTCTCAATCGTGCCCTTGCGATTTTAACTTACGGACGTGACTGAGTGACCACACTGGAGGCCAATGCCATTGAAAGAAGACTTTTATTACTTACATTTCTTGAGAGGAGCGAGTGTGCCAAGATGCAGGGCCACAGGGAGAAGCACCAGTGAATTCAGGAGGCAGAAGGAGTGAGGAGAAGCCAGAGGCGACAGCCTTTATTAAGGTTTCTATGGGAAAGGCTGGGCAGGGCAGGGCAAACAGTTTGGGATTGGCCAGTTTGGATAATTCTGGTGGGCTCTGGGGTGCAGGGGCTATCCCTAGTTGTCCGCTCCCTGACCTTACATTGATTTAGGATGGGAAATACTGGCTTGGTGTGTGAGGGTTAAACCAAGGAGGTGGTTTCAGAGAACAGGGTGTGAATCACAGGGGAGAGGTAAACAATTGTGGCCATTAGTTGGGACCTGTGATTAATGGGTTCCAAATAGGCCAGAACAGAAACCGAGAGAACACAGAACACTAAGTTATGAGGATAACTTTAAGAAAACCAGTAACTTCATTGAGATCTGGTCAGGACAGGATTTATTGTTGAATTGCTTTATCTCTAAGTGGACACTTACTTATCTACCATTTGACTTTTAGCACAAAGAACACAAACCATACCAGACGATGCTGGTATTGGGCAGTCAAAAGCTCACGGAACTGAGGGATTCAATTTGTTGTGTCAGTGACCTCCAGATTGGTGGCGAATTCAGCAACACTCCTGATCAAGCTCCTGAGCACATAAGCAAAGTAAGATGGTTTTTGTTGTTGTTTTTGTTGTTGTTTTAACCCTCATAAAATAAGAATAAATCATCATCATCATCATCGTCTAAGTAAGTAGTGATATTACAAGGCTGCTAGTAAATCTTCCAGTAAATGCTTTCTTCTTCTCTGCCATTCCATCAAGCCTATCTCTTCCCTTCTTTATCTTCAATGAGACTATGCTCAATTTTGATTTCCTTATCTCCCCTTCAGCTCCCCTTCAACCATTCAGTATACACCCTTCCTTTTAAGGCCGTAGGGACCACCTGTTGTCTAACCTCTTCTCCATGTTCATACAACTTTTCCTCACTGTGCCGGTTGAATTCACTGTTCACTGTTTCCTCTTTCAAACTCTGAGTTTCAGTCTGTCATAACTGCCCCCCACCACCTGAGAGCCCCATCGGCCATAGAAGGTTCTGTCAGTCCAAGCACTGGCACCAAGCAGGGATATAGATACCAACCGATGTTGGTCTTTGTTGGTGTTTCCCATGGAGGTGGTCTCAAAAGGACAGAGAAACTCTACATACCCATTGGGTAAGGATGGAAAGGGTCAAAGTGGTAGACCAGCCACCCACAAAGTTTCACAAGGGATTGTTTGCCCAGTAAAGTAGTAGGTCCTTGTGAATTCCATTGGCGGGCAGACTTGAACTCCTGTTACTTGGTACAGCTCTGGTAGAAGCCCTCAGGTTTACTGGCCCCCTTGAAAGGGGCAGCATCTCCTGTAGGTCAGAAAAAGATATTTGGGTCAACTAGAACGGACATGGAGTTTGGACACGAACCATCGTAATCACTATTTTTGCTGGTTCCTGTGCCACCAGCCAGATAAATGTTGTTATAACCCAGGTTTCATCTTGGTTCTTCTAAATTCTCCTGGTCTTTCCCAGTTTTCATGGTTTTAAGTGGACTCTAACCTTTGTTAGTGTCTCTCTCTTCTAGCCATGTTCTCTCCTGATTTCCAAATCATTTCTTTTATTTTTCTTTTTCTTTTATTTTATTTTATCATTTCACTTCATTTGATTTCCTCTCATACCATTATTTTAATTCCTGGACATTTCCACTTAGCCTCACTGCTGCCTGACATTGTATTGCATTTCTGTAGCGACTCACTCTACCGCCTTTTAGGAGAATTGTTTCTTTCATTCTGCAACTGCTGGCATCTTTTCCTCATGACTGACCGTCAGCTGAAACCCTTGCTGTTTGTTTCACTGAGAAAATAAAGTTACCAGAAAGGCATTTTCCATCACCCCTCACCTGCATTTACCCCTGTACCCGTCTGCCCGTGAGCCCTGCCTTCCCACCTGTGACGGTGGCTGGACTAAGCCTGCCGCTCCCTGCACTGGGATTCCATGTCCTCCTGCTGCTTGCCCTCACGCCATGGTTGTGCCATCCTGGCATCTCCCCCATCGTTACAAGTGTGCCGTCGGATCTCCCGTCCAACCCCTTTTCTTGACCGTGCAGCTCCCTCTAGCCACCACCTCATCTTTCTACTTCCTTCTCAGCACACTGACTCATAGCAGGTAGTAATAACGAGTTAGTAATCGTACCTAAATTCATTGTTTTCTCTTTTTCTGCCACCACTTGGGCTTGCACTCACTTTTGTTCCCTACCAGTCCTCAAAAATCACTTTTACTGATGTCACCGGAGACGTCGTTCTCACCTTTTTTGACAGCTCATCGACATAAGACACAACCGAATAGTCCTTCTTCCTCGCCACATTTTCTTTACTTAGGTTTTAGGATATTACATGCACTTGATTTTCTTTCTTTCTTTCTTTCTTTCTTTCTTTCTTTCTTTCTTTCTTTCTTTCTTTCTTTCTTTCTTTGTTAATATTTATTTGTTTATGAGAGAGAGCGCGCAAGCATGGGAGGGGCGAAGAGCGGGGGACAGAGGATCCGAAGTAGGCTCTCCGCTGACAGGGGACAGCCAGCTGCAGGGCTTGAACTTCTGAATGGGGAGATCATGACCGGAGCTGAAGTCGGACGTTCAACCGACCGATCCACCCAGGTGCCCCCAGACTCACCTACTACATAAAATTTTTCCTGACCATCCCTCTCTTTGCCACTCTGGCACCATTTCTTTTGGCCGTTATAGTGCCTAGAATTATAGGCTGATGCTGTTTGATTTCTCTCTGCCCCACAAGGCTGCTGTGTCCCGGTCTTTTCAGTGATTGGCAAGGAGACCAGCATCGTGATTCACACGCAGATCTCACTTAAATTTGGTCACGTTGAAAATGGGTTTAAGATCATTGGTTTCTTCACATTTGACATCTTGGTGCTCTTGGAAATAAACATTAAAGAGAAACAGGTTGAAGTTCCAGGCTGTGTGCAGAGCAGAAGTCTCTTGTAGGGTTTTCTCAACCCTATCAAAAAAGTCCCAAAAAACAGAACCAAAAAAAATCCAAAAACAGGTGGAACTGTAGTTTGTAAGTTTACTTTAATAAGCAAAATCTGAATTCATTCTCCTTGCAACCGTGTCGTCAGTGCTCAAAAGAGCTCGAGTCCAATGTGCGAATTCGTTTTAGCTCCAGGAACCCTGGAGAGTGTTTTTAACCAGCCTTGGCTCGTTTGTCGTGTTTGTCCATCAGTGCTGATGTCTTCCCAGCTCTTTCCAAGTGGGGGGGCCCACTGACCCATAGTCCTCTTTTAAATATTTTCCAGCTATGCTTTGGAAAGTGACCTCAAAAATAAGTGAAATTTTGCAGATACTATCATTTGGCCCGTGGAAAGATTTTTAGGTCACCAGTTGGCATTTATGTTTTATGGTTTGGGATTTTTTTAAGTTTTGCTTTGGAATTTTTTTTTCTATTTATGTGAGTCCTCTTTCTTCTTTCTTTTTTCTTTTTTTTTTTTCTTTTTTGACGTTTATTATTTTTGAGAGAGAGAGAGACAGCAAGCAGGGAAGAGTCAGAGAGAGAGGGAGACACAGAATCAAAAGCAGGCTCCAGGCTCCGAACTGTTAGTGCAGAGCCCGATGTGGGGCTCGAACTCACAGACCACAAGATCACGACCTGAGCTATAGTCGGCTGCCCAACCGACTGAGCCACCCAGGCGCCCCGAGTCCTCTTTTTTCTTGAGTAGTCTGGTGCCTTGGAAAATTCTGAACATGCTCACAGGAAATGTTACGATGAGTCCTAATGTACCCATTACCCACCCTCACCGGTTCTCAGCATTTTGTCAGATTATTTTCTCTGTTCACCTCATGCCTTTGTCCCACCTGACAACATTGAAAATTGGTCCTTCAGTTATAATCCTCTTTTTGACAGCTATTTGGCATGTATTCCACTGGTGATTGTAGAAGAAAAAATCAGTGAGTGGCAGTTCTTGTAGTTGAGGAAAGGAGAATCTTTATTCCAACCAATAAGCAAGAATTTTGAACATTATCTTAGGTGGCTTAGTATGTGAGAAGTCTGGGAGAATTGGGCCAGGATATTTAAATCTCTTAAAAGCATATGTCTAAAACGTAGTATGTTTTGCTATAACATTTGTTTCTGGACTATAGTAGTTAAAGAATGGAGTGCATTTTAAAAATGTGTGTATAAGATTAATGCCAGTATTTTCTACTCAAGTGTTTGGTTTTTTTTTTTTTTTTAGTGTTTATTTTTGAGAGAGAGACTGAGCACAAGCAGGGGAGGGGCAGAGAGACACACACAGAATCCGAAGCAGGCTCCACGCTCCGAGCTGTCAGCACAGAGCCTGATGCGATTCGGGACTCAAATTCACAAACCACAAGATCATGACCTGAGCCGATGTCAGACGCTTCACCGACTGAGTCACCCAGGCGCCCCAAGTGTCTTTTGTTTTTTTTCTTTGATGGTCCTTCACATTTTAATCTCTGGTCTATTGGTTTTTTTTTTTTTTTTTTTTTTACATTGCTCAGATTAGTCCTTTTTTTTCTTTTTGTTGGTAATCTCTTAAAGGTCTTGCGTAGAGGAAGTTTAAGAAAATACTTTGCACACCTGTTTCTCTGTTATGTAATGTAAATAAAGCCCTGTTCTAGGACACAGAGTAACAAATCTAAGTCGCAACAATTTCCTTACCCATAGTTCTTCCGCACCTTCCTCCCGTTACCATTTCTCTGACAGCAGATCCTAGGATTATTTCTGAAATTCTAATATAGCTGATTTGAATGTTAGCAAGAGAACAAGTGACTAATGGATGCCTAGAAGGATATATAAATGACTTTGTTCCGATGATACTAGTTGTCGACAGTGACGTTGTTTCTAAAATGGAAACGGTAACAGTAGACTCTTAGGCTACATTAGAAGATAACAGAAGTAACTTCTTACACTAGCTTTTCCTTGTTGGTTGGTTGATCCTCCCTCCCCAAAGTTGGTCAGCTAAATTAACTGGCAAAATAGGGAGACTGTTTAGTGAGGATCTCTGGTTACCACCGAAAATGAAAATTACCTGGTAATGAGATTGCTAACATCTATTCTATTTGTATGCTGGGACAAGGAAAGGTTATTAATGGATGAATTAATTTAGAATTCAGATGGAAAACATTTTTGGTCTTGTAGAGTTGCCCTTCTGAAAGATCATAATGGTGCCAACCACAAGCCTTGAGTTGCCTAAATTCCCTAAAATGAAGTTCTGTAGAGGCGTTTTGTAATGAAAAAAAGTAAACTTTTGTGTTTGTTCCCCAAATAAGGCAGTATTCTTTCAGACCCTTTATTTGGGACCCTAGCTTACCTCTTTGAGTGTTCAGAACTATATTTAGTGGCAGTTTATATGTTAACAGCAGCTACATATGGCACTCTAGTCCATATTATCCTTTTGTCTCTACAAGCACCTGGGAAGGAGGTACTGGTTTTACTCACATGTTACATGAGGAAACAGAGGGTCAGGGACACTTAGTGAGGGTCCAAGGAGAAACAGCACGGCCAGTCCTGTAAGGGTGTCTGATGCTGTTACCAGATAATTTATAAATAGGGGAGTGAAGAAAGAAAAATAGAAGCTTCAGGGGCGCCCGGGTGGCTCAGTCGGTTAAGGGTCTGACTTTAACTCAAGTCATGATCTCCCGGTTCGTGGGTTCAAGCCCCACGTCCTGCTCTCTGCCGTCAGCACACAGCCCACTGCGGATCCTCCGTCTCCCTCTGTCTCTGCCCCGCTTGTGCTCGCTCTCAAAAATAAACAAACATCAAGAAAAAGAAAAGAAAAATAGAAGTTTCCAAGGAGGAGATAAATTTGGCTTTCTTTAGAGTAAGATTTAATACCCGAAACTTACATGTTTTTATAGTTCATAAACTGTTCTGGAGTCCTGGAAGATAGCATGGCAGATGTAGTCATTATAGGTGAGGAAACTTCGGTCTGAAGAGTATGTGTAAACTAAGAAAAAGAACCCCCCTCCCCCAGGGGTCTGATGTATCCTAAGGACATTGTGAAGAGTGAGTCTAACATATAGAATCTCCTGGGGAGCTCGGGAAAACAGTGGTGCCCGGGTGAGTCTCATTTAACAGCTCTGAGGGGAGACTTGGGCTCTGGTGTTTCTGTGACTCTGTTACGCAGCAAGAGACACCCGTCTGGAAAGTTGCTGGACGGGAGGTTAAGAAACCTCAGGGTTCAGACCAGCTGTGTGACTACAGCGGTACTTTGGGGCAAGATTGCTTGAGTAAGAATAGATACTCAAATTCTGCCTAAGAATTACTGAAAATTTGGAGGGAGAATTTTTATAAAAGAATGCTGAAAATATTAAAAAATAACAGAAAGACATAACTCTCTGATTGATCACTGTTATCATAGCTGGGGAAATACCAAAAACGTGACTTCCAGTTTTTAATAATTCTAGAATCCAAAATAAATCCCTGCTGTGTATGCATATAATAAGATAATATTGAAGTTTATTTCTAACTGGGTTCCTTTCATAAATCTCATGATATCTTTACACTTTTATCCCTGGTAAGTAGCATAATACTTGTCACATAGGAGATTCTCATTAAATATTAAACTAATGAGCTAAGCATATTTTATGCAGTTGCCTAAAGTTACTGTAAAGCACATTAATAGGTGTGATTTTATGACATACGTTTTGAATTGTAGCGATTCATAATTGTTAATAGTGGACTTTCTTTTAATACCATCTCGTTTCTTATAGGACCTGTACAAATCAGCCTTCTTTTATTTTGAAGGAACATTTTATAATGATAAGAGATACCCTGAGTGCAGAGATTTGAGCAGGTACAGTCTTCAAAAAGCTTCTGTCTTTCTTGTTTCTAGTTCTCAAAATGGTGAGAGCTCCACAAACTGGTCTGTTAGGGACCTTTGCCAAGGAATTGTTTCGTTAGACTGTTTTGTTTGTTTTGGGGTCAAAAATATCTCCGTTTCTTTTGTTTGTTTGTTTTTGAGGGAGAGAATTAGCGTACACGCAAGCAGGAGAAAGGCAGAGAAAAAGAGAATCTTTTTTTTTTTTTTTAACTTAAAAAAAGAACTTTTATTTATTTTGGGAGAGCGAGCATGAGCATGGTCGAGGTGCAGAATGAGGGAGAGAATCCCAAGCAGGCTTCGCGCAGTCAGCACTGAGCCCCACGCGGGGCCCGAGCTCACAAACCATGAGATTATGACCTGAGCCGAAATCAAGAGTTGGACACTCAACCGACTGAGCCACCCAGGTGCCCCATGATTTGCTATAATTTCTAAGACAGTAGATAACACAAAGATTTTGAAGTGATCTATGCATACCTTTGGTCAGAAAAGTTTCTTTCTGAAGAAAAATTTTAACTTACCAGTACCTAGGGCAAGCACATGAAATAACTGACTACATTTTAAAAACAGAGAGTGGCCCCTGGGTGGTTCATTTGGTTGAGTGTCCAACTCTTGATTTCAGCTTGACTCAGGATCCCAGGGTCATGGGATCGAGCCCCACACCTGGCTCCTGCTGGGCCTGGAGGCTGCTTAAGACTTGGCACCTGGGTGGCTCAGTTAAGCGTCCAACTCTTGATTTTGGCACAAGTCACGATTTTACAGTTTGTGAGTTTGGGCCCCACATCGGGCTCGGTGCGGACAATGAGGAGCCTGCTTGGCTTCTGTCTCTCTCTCTCTCTGCCCCTCCCCTGCTTGTGCTCTCCTCTGTCTCTCTCACAATGAATAAACTTAAAAAAAAAAAAAAAAGCCAATTTACAGCAAATCTTGTATTGAGTTATAGATAAATCTAAAAAAAAAAAATGTAAATCCCACTTAAAGAATTTATTAGTCTCTTTCATATTTAGATGATAGCAGTAAATTAATCGTTGACTATTTTTTCTGCTTGTCCAGTGTATACTGTTCTTTGCCCGATGGGAGTATGTAAGTCCATGGTTAAGTACATAATATGAAAAATCTGTAGCTAATGACCATGTTAATTAGGCCATACTTACGTTGTCAGTGTCCCAGTGACTAGAGTACCTATGTGTATTTTTTCTTGAGTGTTTATCTGCATTCTTTCATTAGAGCAACTTGTGTGTGTATTCTAATGTGGCGGTTCTCAGACTTGTGTTCGGCATTCCTCATTACTCTAAATACTTGTGGACTCCAAAGAGCTTTTGATTATGTGGGCTATAGCTATCCATGTTTACCGTATTCGAGGTTGAAACTAAGAAATAATTTAAATATCCGCTAATTTATTTAAAAAAAAATTTTTTTTTTCAACGTTTATTTATTTTTGGGACAGAGAGAGACAGAGCATGAACGGGGGAGGGGCAGAGAGAGAGGGAGACACAGAATCGGAAACAGGCTCCAGGCTCTGAGCCATCAGCCCAGAGCCCGACGCGGGGCTCGAACTCACGGACCGCGAGATCGTGACCTGGCCGAAGTCGGACGCTTAACCGACTGCGCCACCTAGGCGCCCCTAAATATCCGCTAATTTAAACGATCCCATTGAATGTTAACATTAACAATTTGGGGGGGGGGGGAATAACTTTTCCACAACAAAATGAGAGGAGTGGCATTCTCCATTTCCCATTCAGTAGCTTCTGGGCTATCGGTCCTTTAAGAGTGAATAGGAATTGAAAAGGGAAAATGACACTTTTTCATAAAGATAATTTTGACTTCAGGAAGCACACTTTGAGAACTGTTGCTCTAATGGATACAGAAGGAGTCAGAGTTCTTTTTTTACTTTTATTAAAAAAAAATTTTTTTAACATTTATTTTAGAGCGCACAAGCCGAGAAGGGGCAGAGAGAAAGGGAGACAGAGTCCGAAGCAGGCTCCAGGCTCTGAGCTATCAGCACAGAGCCTGATGTGGGGCTTGAACCCCCGAACTGTAAGATCATGACCTGAGTTAAAGTCCGGCGCTTAACCGACTGAGCCACCCAGGCGCCCCTGTTTTTATTTTTAAAATTTTTAAAAAATATTTTTGAAAGAGAGACAGAGACAGCGCAATTGGAGGAGGGGCGGAGAGAGAGGGAGACACAGAATTCCAGGCAGTCTCCAGGCTCTGCGCTAAGAGTCCGATGTGGGGCTCGAACCCACAAGCCGTGAGATCATGACCTGAACCCAAGCCGGACACTTAACTGAGTGAGCCACCCAGGCGCCCCAAGAATCCAGAGTTCTTAATTTCAACATGTGTCAACCACTAAGATTTTTGCCTCAAGACGGCAACTGTCGTTGAGTGAGTGAGCCAGGTTTTAAGAAATAGTTGCGGTCATAGAGCATTTTCTGTCATTTCTAGGTTTTTGAGGAGTAATGAAATACCGTTGCCTTTTTGCCCCCTTCAGAACTATCATTGAGTGGTCAGAGTCCCATGATAGAGGCTATGGAAAATTTCAGACCGCTAAAATGGAAGATTTTACCTTCAATGACTTGTATATTAAACTGGGTTTTCCTTACTTATATTGTCACCAGGGAGACTGTGAGCATGTTGTCGTCATCACTGACATAAGGTAAGTGGCAGCATTTGGCAGCATTTTCTGTTTTTGTTTTTAATACGAGGAATAAAATTAGTCACCGCAGCCTGGCTTGGGAGCAGCAAAACTGTCCACTTTCCATAGAATAACCACCCATTTGCACGCTTTCTTTTGGGAAGATCTGTGATAAATACTTTACTGGTTATCGGAGGGTTGAAAATCTGTAAAGAAGTGTCTCCTTTGGAGGATTAGACAGGCAGTCTCCACCCACTTTGTACGTAGCCCCTTAGCTTATTGCCAGATTTGCAACTACGTCTAAGTTTCTTGTCTCTTTGCCAGAATTTTAAGATTTAAAAGCAACTGGGGGAAGGGAAGAGTAATTCTCATCTTTGACAAATGTGAAGTCTTAATGCTTTCATAAGTATAAAGGGGGAAGGACCAAAGTGGTTTAAAATCAGATTCCTTTTATTTTAAAATGAGCTAACTTTTGTGTAGCTGGCATCTCTCATGAATAAGGCCAGTCATCTCCTTATTTCGGAATCTCAGTGTATGAAGGATCAACATATAGGAATAAGCCCTGCTCTCTCCCTGCTTTGGTTCCGAGGGACTGTTTTTATGTTTTATGCGAAGCACTGATCTACCCGTGCTTTTTATTATACCAGTGGTAGGAACCGATGCCCGGACAAATCCCTGTGTCCACTTCTCTTGGGTCTTAGGGACCGGTCTCTCCGAACATCTGACCTCCCGTGCACTCATTCTCAGGAAGCTCCCAGAGGAAGTACTTGACACAAAGAGTAAACCTTGGAATAGGGGGAGACATGAGGAGGACTCCCAGGGACTCCCGGGAAAGGGAAATCCCAGCACGATGCCCGCGTAGCCGAGCTCGCGAGCAGCTTAGTCCCAAGACTGGGGCGCGGCCGAGAGCTCGGGAAGCACGTCTAGTAGTGCCAGACCTCCCGCTGACGCACAGCACATGTGGAGAGCACGTCTGTCCTTCTGTCAGGAAATACAGAACTGAATTAGCGACAGGTGCATCGAAACCTCATTAAGCAAATGCAAACACGAGGGGATTAGCAGCTAGAAAGCCACGTGTTACGCCATAAAAGGCGCCTACGGTCAGTTGTGTGGTTTAGGTGTAAGCATTAGTTTGGCAGCATGTGAGCATGCAATTATTTTACCAGAATTAGTCTGGTTCCTTAGAGGAATGTCGAGGACCTAAATTTAAAAGAAACCGTTAAGAATGCAAAAACAGTTGCCCTGAGGGAAAAAGAATTGCTCAAGCCAGAGCCAGGAGAGCTTTATAGGCCTTGAAATGATGTACGTTTCTTTGATAATGTGTTAAATTTTACAGAAGCTGTCACTCAAATGAAGGGGAATGTGCCTGAGAATTAGCATAAGATGGGAGGCAATCCAGTTATTTATGATTTTAGTTTTATGGGTGTTTTTAAGTTTATTTATTTTGAGAGAGAGCAGAAGCAGGGAAGGGCAGAGAGGGAGAGAGAGAACTCCAAGCAGGCCCCACACTGTCAGCGCGGAGCCGATGCGGGGCTCGAACCCATTGACTGCAAGATCGCGACTTGAGCCGAAATCGGGAATCAGACGCTCAGCTGACTGAGCCGCCCAGGCCCCGCATTTTACATTTCTTACTGAACAGCGAGCGTTATCAGTCCTTACACTCGAGGCAACGTGGGGAAACAGTTGACACTTACTAAGCATCTACAGCATGGGACTTTTCTAAGGAGCTAAAAACAATTTTTTTTAAGATTTAAAGTTTTTTAACTGTCTTTTAAAAGATTTTATTTTTTATTTTAGAGAGAGAGAACATGTGCACAAGTAGGTGAGAGGGGCAGGAGGAGAATCTTTTCTCTCTTTAAATTTATTTTGAGAGCGAGTGAGCACAAGCAGGGGAGAAAGATAGAAGCAGAGGGAGAGAGAATCCCAAGCAGGCTCCGTGCCCAACGTGGAGCCCGATGCGGGGCTCAGTCTCAATAACTGCGAGATCAGGAACTGAGCTGATAACCAAATTTGGATGCGCGACAGACTAAGTCCCCCAGGTCCCCCAAGGTTGTATTTTTAAGTAATCCCTACACCCAACATGGGGCCTGAACCCACACACCCGAGGCCAAGAGTCATTTGCTCTGCCGACAGAGCAGCCAGGTGCCCCTTTTACGGAACTTCTAAGTGTAGTTTTAGGCTACAAATCATTTTTACCTTCTAGGTGGGTTAAAGTCTAAGACTTGGTAAACGGTTACAAGTGTATTAACCATTTGCTGATGGTAAAGTTGATATATTGCTACCCTTTCTTACTAAAAGAAAATCATTACATTTTAGAATTGTCAGGGACATTCAGAATACTCTTGTGCAGTCCCTTCATTTTTGGGGTGGAGAATCTGAGGTCCAGCATGGATGGTTCAGGGACTTATTCAAACCCAGTCATCCGATCAGTGGTGTAGTTGAGAGTGCCTTCCGTTTTCAGTTTACTTGATTCTGACACCTAAAACTGAAGTCCTGTCAGCTCACATTATACCAGGAGTCAGATTTAGATTTTAATAAAGAGGACAGTAAACAGAGCCATGTACCACAGAACCAAGTGGGTAAAACAGGTGCCCAAACTATGTTTCATAAAAAGGTATTGAGTAAAGCAGGGGCTCTCTGATGGAATATCTTTAAGATATACTCCCTCTTAGTTCAAGCATATCCCCATAAAGAGCTTTGGGAAGTTTCACAGGAAAGAAAACATTGTTTAATCCAAAATGATCTTTCGGAGAATGTTTTTGTGGAACGGTTTGGTCAGACCTAGTGAAACGAGTTTATACCTAAATCTTTTAGAAAAAAAAAAAATGAAAAATATACCTACTATGTTAATGTTGAGGTACAGATACATTTAATTCTTTACAGATCACACCAATTTGCATTTTAATATCTTCATTTACTTCTCATGTACACAAGGCTTGTGCATCGTGATGACTGCTTGGATAGGACGCTTTATCCCCTTCTTATCAAGAAGCATTGGTTATGGACCAGAAAATGTTTTGTTTGTAAAATGTACACAGCCAGGTAAGTTCATAATTATTTGGGAATTCCAGGTTTTCAGTAGTCAAGTACTTTCCGTTTCTAGTATTTCAATTTTCCCTGTTTTGAATTTGAATCTAGGGACTTCTACTTTGGAGGTATAAATAGAAATGGTTTTATCTGGTAGGTTAAGTGCTGCAAAGTAGGTTACAACATTTTTAAACAGTAAGGAAACAAATAATATGTAATGAAAGTCCAGGGGTGGGTCAGACTTTGGATGAATCAATTCTGTGTCATCAGGGAGCCACGCTGTGTCTTGTGTCTGAAATTTGCAAAAGAAGCTTCATCCACAGCTTCTCCTCTGTGAAAAAATAACACAGCGTCTCATGTATATAATGAGGTTAAAATGCGGTTTCGTAAAATTTTTACTCTGTGGTACTTCACATTGAGTTTGCTTTTTAACTGTGGATCATAGTTGGAAAGAAGCATTCAGAAGAAAAGAGAGTAACTGCGTATCGTAGATTTCTTTTGGGCTCCCTGCCCCCACTGAAATATGCTTTTCTAAATGATCAATAAGAAAACATGAGATAAATCGGTTACCAAACTGGCAATCAGGGAATGTAAAAACATTATCAGGAGATGCAGAATTCAAATAGACTGAAAAAGTCTTTTCATCTCACTGTGACCAGTAACATTTCAGGCCAAAAAACAAAGTATCAGTTGAATATTACCCATATTCCCATTTGTATACACACGGTAACATTTTAACCTGAATTCTAGGTAAAACAGCTGGAGTTTGCAAATTAACCAGTACTAATTTACTGGTTTACACAAAAGTTTACCAGGTCTGTAGCATCTAATATATTGTGGGTTTTTCAAAATGGTGTAAATTTTAAGTTACTTGGAGGATAAGTGAGTCGTGGCTCAAGTGTATGACACATTCACATACGAATTTGTAGTTTTCTCTACTTACCTTTAAGAAATCTTTCAGAGAAACAGCATTCTACAGGGTTTCTGTTAAGTTGCCCTTTTGCCTTGCAGAGTATTGGTAATAATATACATCTGTATTTATCTATATACACACACATATACACATACGTACATACACAAAATAATATAAAGGATTATAAAGTATTGTTAAGATAGAATGATAAGGCAATAGTGGGAATGTTATATTTACACATTACCACGAGTTATAACTTACAGCATGTTAAAGAAAGTCCATTGTAATGATGTACATTTTTTTTTTTTTTTTTTTTTTAATTACAGATGGGTGACGAACAATGACAGTTTTGCACCAGAGGACCCATGTTTCTTTTGTGATGTTTGCTTTCGGATGCTCCACTATGATTCAGAAGGCAACAAACTGGGAGAATTCCTTGCTTATCCTTATGTTGATCCTGGAACCTTTAATTAATAACAAAAGTACACCCTTGTGAAGTAACTACCCTGTGGATGGTTACTTTATTTCCACAACATGTCACCGAGGAACAGGATCCACCCGAAACAATCAGCCAGTTACCCACCCCCCTGCACAAGTTCAGATCACAGGTTTTCTTACAAAGTAACTTGTGTTTAGAAATACATTAGTTTAGTATTTATTCCAAAATATGGTGATTATTTAGTGCCTCTGCCCATTAAGTGTGTTTATCTAAGTTGTAGGAGTACTTTATATATTTTGAATACAAATCCTTTGTCAGATTCAAGTGTTCTGATTTTTGCCCAGTCTGTGGCTTGTCTATTCATTCTGTGTCCAGAGTGGTTTTTGCTAATCTGTAATTAGAAAAATTCAGTTAATGATACATCAAGTGGTGGGAGTATTTTGAAAATTCTTTGAAGAGTGCAAGAGCTACACCTTGTACAGAGCTACACCTTGTACCGTGAGGCTTCCAAGGTAAACATCAATTATCTGTAATAAAAATGAGGAACAAGAATAAAAGTAGATTTAACAAATAACAGCATTAAGAATAGCTATTGTGTAATCTGTTCTCACAGTGGGTTTGTTTATAGTGTTTTGTTTTGTTAGAAACTAGTAGGCACACTAAACATTTTAATGAGACTCACTGCATGAATAATGAAGGTAAAAGGATCCTGAGTATATACTCCTACCTTCACAAAAGTAACCTTTAAATTGAAGATTGATTTCTTGGGCAAGAATTCTTTCAGTTTAATGTTATTAAAAGAAAATAGCAGATTTTGAGGCACCTGGCTGGCTCAGCCGGTACAGCGTGCAACTCCTGATCTCAGGTTAGAAGTTCAAGCCCCACGTTGGGTATAGAGGTTACTTAAAAATAAAATCTTAAGAATAGCGGATTTTATGTACTAGGACCACTGGGACATGGGTGGGGCATGGGAAGTCAAGATCCTGTGGATTGCTAGGATCACTCATTCTTGGGCAAGAATACCCAATATTCTATCAGAATCAGTTGGACCAGGGGTTTTCTGGTCCAGCTCTTTCATTTTTCTGTGCGCCCCCCCCCCCCCAACTCGGATAATCCTACTTATTCTCTTTCATTCTGGTCCAGAGGACACCTTTGATGAATTCCAAGATCTAGGTCATTAGAGAAAATTGTAGTTATCTAGTTGTCTATATTGAAATGTTTTCTGGAAATTTTGGTGGAAAGTTTAAGACTTCTAAGAATGCTGTAAAATTGTTCCTTTTAAACGTGTCATAAATTCTGCTCTCTCTCTTCTAGGTTATTCATTTAAAGTCAATTGAGTTCCACATTCCCTGGATGGTTAAGAGCAGACATTTACCATACAAGTCAAAACTGATGAATCCTTTAAGCCTGTATGTTTAAAAGATTGGCAGTGAAATGTTTTGTGGACTTAAGTACCACATACCCAATTAAGTCCATTGCTGTACAGAGGACACGCACCTGTTTCTGGTATGTGTAGTGACCGTCTCTTTCACTCATTCAGTGAATACACCACCAGAGGATCAGTATAAAGAACTAAGAGATCCCTCCCTCCCTTGCCTGGCTTCAGTTGCTGCCTAAATGTTTACTTTCATGTTTCCAATGATGCTAATAAATTCAACAGATTGAAAATTCTGCTACAAACCTATTGATTTAACCAATTCCTAGAAGTTCCAGGGGGTAAAAATGAATTTCTGCGTCCTTTATTTTTAAACTGCATTCCTTATAGTTCTTGCATTAGTATGCAAGGGTCTGTTTACTTCTATTCATTTTCCTTTCCTAGTCTCAAAACAGAAAATTCCAAAAAGTGCATTGTCCTAGTGGAAGCATTAATCCATATGTGGTGCCCATCAATTCATTTTAGTGGACGAAGAAGACTGTCAGTTAAAATATTACTGCTAGTAAAATTCTTACTTTATCATTAATATTGTCCTGCTGGCTCTTAAGGTTAAACTTTCCCATCAAAATTACAAAGGCTCTGATATCTTTTTATCATTTCCTTGTGAAATCTAGAGGAAGAAAGGCTAACCTTGTTACTCCCAGAATTGGCCAGCGTATTGTTGGATACACAGGTGTCCCACCAAATTCAAGTCAAAAGAACTTCTAACTTTGAAATAGTCCTAAAAGAGGTCTTGAGTGAGGGATTTTATAGCTGTAAAATTCAGTGTTAAACATGACTTAAATTACATATTTTACCTGATGCAAAGCAAATATGAAAATACTGTAATGAACTTTAATCAGCATCCTCTGTAGTTAGAATAAGATTTTGATATAATAGATGAGTGTGTGCAAAAATCAGTATTTAGAAAAGCAAAAATTGGTTTCTTTCTTTCAACCCCTGGTATCTTGTAAGGATAGTTTTACCTTCTCCCAATCCAGTCACAATATCTTTATCATCTCTAAGGTTAGAGAACTAAATTAAAGATAAAAACATTTCTACCTACGTAGCGGTTCATTTCTTAAGGTTTGTAATTATGGGTTTGCTATTTCCAATAGATCATCCTTTCTCTGACCAGTGGGACAAAATAAGGTGTTAGTGAAGCCCTCACAGCCTTGTAAAAGCCTTTGCTCTTATGTAGGATTAGTTGGCAGACCTCATCTTGACCCGACCTCTTCAACCAGGTAAGTGTGTGTGGGTACACTATAATCAGTGTTATCAGCCAAAAGCGGGTAAAATATCTTCCTACTGTTTGAAATTACAGGATAAAACAGCAGAAGGCTTGAGATAGTCAAGTTGTTTATACATTGTTTCTCCAATTTAGATGGTACCTGTGAAATTTCTCCAAAGCAGCTAAGAAAACTTTAGACAATTCGTTCTATAGGGCCACAACGTACTCTCTTTTTCCAGAAAACTTTAACATTGATTTTTGAGAGAGAGGGAGACATAATCCAAAGCAGGCTCCAAGCTATCAGCACAGAGCCCACATGGAGCTCAAACTCACAAACTGTGAGATGATGACCCGAGCTTAAGTCAGATGCCCAACCGACTGAGCCACCCAGACACCCACTCTTTTACATGTTATCCAGTGGTTGAAAAGACATGAAGTAGGTGGTTTATACCTACCAAAAGAAAAAATTTTTCCCCACTTTTGTTAGCTACCTCATTTAAATTATCTTGGTGACTTGACTTGTTCAGCACTGGAGTTTTGACCAAATACACAATTTAAATTGAGAAAATGCTCCTGAAAGTTATTGGTATTTATGACTTTTTAGGAGTTCTCACAGTGGTAGTTACCTGTGAATCAGCCTATGACAAACCGAAAATAGAAGGCCAGTTACGTTTAACACTATGTAAGTCAATGGTTTAGAGCAAGGCCAGCCCAAACACGCAGACATAAGTTATCAGAAAGCTATTATATAGATCTCCTGAAGTTGAATATTCTGTGGTTTCTCAGTAAAACTGTTATCAATCTGCTGGGTCACAGAAGAAAAGGGGAGGGTGAACAAAAAATAACATTTTTAGCTTCCTATAGATTTAGTTGTTACCCTGTCTCCCCAGGCAACACAACCTATATACCAAGTTAAGAAATTAACTCCGCTAGAAGCAAATCCAGAATTCCAAAAACATTTTTAAGTAGCAAAGAATTTACTAGTAGAGTTTGATAGAAAAATCCTTTAATCAAAACAAGTTTACAATGTTGACACTTATGGCTTAACTAGAATAAATCTGTTCAAATTTAAGTTGTATTAAGGACCAGATATAGTGTAATATCAATAGTTCCCTCAAAACAGTGGGTCCTGGTTCCATTGTAAGACCTCTCAAAAAGCAAAACTCCAACTGTTGAAATAATTCACACTTTTCATCTATAGATGAAAGCAATTACCTGAGAGGTCAAAAACATACAATGCATGTCACATGCAAACACTGGTATTAGTATTAAGCCTTTTCCCCATATTCATAGTTTTGAAACATGAGAAGTGTCTTAGCTACTGAAAACCACCAACTGACCTAATATTCAAAATATCTTAGAAATTCTATCTGCTAAATTACCCTTAAGTTTTGTTAACGTTGGCTTACCCTGACTTAAGTCCATATATATGAATATACAGACCATCGAAATACTCCTTTACTTTGTCTTACTGCCTCAGAGCAACATGTATTTCTAACTCCTTACAATTCTGTCACATGCAGGATCTCTAAATAATAATCCCCTTCTGATATAGCCTTGTTTTCAAATAGGTTAGTTTTCTTATATAGTATTTACTATTTACTGCGTAAGAATCATGGATTTTTTTTCCAATTAAAAAAATACTTAGTGACTTCCTTAAATGAGTGTGACTTTTTAAAAATTCAGAAACTTGAGACAGTTCTCAAAAATAAACTTTTATCATTTACTTTTAGTTTCAGCTACTAGTGTCTGTAAAGGATCTTAGATGGTAGAACCCTAAAGCCAGATTCATTCCTATATATACCTATTCTGCTTTCTGCAGGGAAGTCATGTGACTTCACTGAATTCCCAGCCATAAAACCTAAATTACCTTCGAAAGTTAACATGAGTTTTGTACCTCGTAGAATTGTCAGTTCAACGTCAGTTGGGTATCTAGTTGTCATACAAAAAGGCATACAGACCACAAATTGTTACAAAGCAGCAGGATAATAATGTAGCACAATGTAGACTGTGAGATTAAAATTAACTTTTGATAAAAGAAGTGAGTACTTGTATAGAAGTAACATTTTATCTACCATAAAAATGCATAACTTCTACAAAACCCACAAACAGTGAAAAGACAACTCTGGTAAATCCAATATTTGTAAAAACTATGCACAAAACCCACAGTATTTGGGAAAGAGGAAAGGTTTATACAAGTAGCAGTTTTAAAAATGTAACTTTTTTTCTACTATCAATTACACGTTAACATACACACACTAATTGAAATTATGCTACAACCAATGTCTGGAAAAGCAGTTTAACATTTCCTAAATGAGTTTTCCCTCACACTTAGTGAATAATGTAGCTGTTAATACTGCACAAGTACAATTAGCAATAATGTTTAATTACTTTTAAACAAATATAAAGGGATTTTTCTCCCTCCAAACAAGTTTTCAACATCAAAACCTATGCTTATAAAAATTTAAAATTTTCAGCATTCTAAATATTTCAAATGAAAACCATTACAAACTTCTCAAATGTTCTTTATATTCCAGGTATGTCAACCTAATTATCTAGTGTAGAATCCTTCAGAGATATTTCAGTCTCTCTCTCTTCATTGGATGGCCTAAAGAAAGGAAAGAAAGGTGTGTCAACTGGGATTAGGGGCTCTTTTCCTTCAGGGGGAGGGGGAAAAACACATTAAATCTGTGCATTATGTTTTTAAGGCCACCAAAAGATTAAAGAAATAATAATCTTGACTTCCTTTTGTTCAAAATTTTATTTGACCATGTTGTGTCTTCTTCCTAAAGTAATACTGGGATCAAACACAAAATAACTCAGGTAAGCATCATGGCCCAGGCCCTTTCCATCATTTCCAGCTTTAAAATGAATTCTCTTTGAAAAACATGAAAAGGTTAGATCTGTGATACCAACACATTATAAACCTTAATAAAGAGAAGGGGTGACAGACACAGATGACAAGATTTCCCTGACTTTCAGAATTAGAAGGGATGCCTGATTCCAAGCCCTTCAAATGTGTAGCAGAACAAAGCCAAGACCTGGAGAACCCCAGTTCAGTTAACTAGTTATTTAGAGTGGGTGCAGCAGAGAACAGCCTGTGATTTTAGTCTGATTTTTGTATTATTCTGTCACAATTCAAGAAAGTATAAATGTAAGTCACTATTAGAGCTGCATCAGTGAAAGAAATCCAAAGAATACTTATTTAAACTGGAATCCTACCATCTAGCTCTAATCCTTTGAATACAGGCAAATTAACTGTAAATTGTATTTTTTTGTTTTTGCCTTTTTGATTTCCGTCTTGCTTCCTGAATTCAGGAACTGAGTGATCAAAATAGAATTCTTCTACAAATAACCTTGGAACAGCAATGTGACTTAAGAATTAAAAATCTACATGATGACCCATTAAAACCTGTCCTCACTTTTTCTTACTGCTGGCCTCATGCTTGTCTTTGCTTTCTTCACTGCTGTCTCCATTGTGCTGTGCTTGGTTACTGTCTGGAGCATCGGATCCTCCATTCAGAGTCTTTGAACCTTTAGAAGGGTTCCAAAGGAAAAACCGTTAGAGCTTCTAATGCTTTTAAGATATCCTCTAAAGAGTCAAAATAAAAAATAAAACCTGGCCCTGAGGTCTCTAGTACTTAATGTACCTCATCTGAAACTACACTGTAATCTTTTGGGTATAGCTGAGGCACAGTAAGAAGCAGGGTTACTCTACATACCTATCCGTACAAGAACGGGGATTTTTTTTTTCTTTTTAAGTTCTTTATTTTGAGAGAGAGCCAGAGCAAAAGCACAAGCAGGAGAGGGGCAGAGAGAGAATCCCAAGCTGGCTCTGCACCGTCAGCACAGAGCCTGACACGAGGTTCAGTCTCAGGAATGGTGAGATCGTGACCTGAACTAAAATCAAGAGTCGGATGCTTAACTGACTGAGCCACCCAAGCACCCCAGAAAGAGCATTTTTCATCTGATTATTCTATTTCTTATAAAAATGTGAATCAGGGGCACCTGGGTGGCTCAGTTGGTTAAGCGTCCGACTTCAGCTCAGGTCACGATCTCGCGGTACGCGAGTTCGAGCCCCTCATCGGGCTCTGGGCTGATGGCTCAGAGCCTGGAGCCTGCTTCCGATTCTGTGTTTCCCTCTCTCTCTGTCCCTCCCCCGTTCATGCTGTGTCTCTGTCTCAAAAATAAACGTTAAAAAAAAAATTTTTTTTAAATGTGAATCACAGCAAAAATTTTGTATTTCTCATTGGTATTTTATTTAAAAAATTTTTTTTAGTGTTTATTTTTGAAGGAGACAGACAGTACATGGGCTGGGAGGGGCAGAGAGAGAGGGAGACACAGAATCGAAAACAGGCTCCAGGCTCTGAACTGTCAGCACAGAGCCCGACGGGGGGCTCAAACCCACGAACTGTGAGATCCTGACCTGAGGGAAGTCCGTCGCCCAACCGACTGTGCCAACCAGGCGCCCCTCTCATTTGTATTTTAGAACAAAAGTGTCAAATGTACTATTTACTAATTGACACGATTTTATGTCCTATTACTAATTAAATGATGAGGGCACTTTCTAACAAATCTCTAAGGAGACCTGAATCATCATTCCCTAATAAATGAGTAAAAACAATCCAACTCCTTTTGAATATTTTTTCTACATTAAGCAGCTCCTAAGACATTTAATAACATGGAATTGGGGGAAATGATAATAATACTGTGGTTCTAGGAGTCTGTCACAGAGGTACCCTAAAATATCTGTGGTGGAAATTGCGTATCTGGAATTGGCTCCCAAGTTATCTTCAGAGAGGTCACAGAGAAGCCTGATGAGAGTAAAACAGAGCAATAATCGCAGAAGCTAGGTGATGGGGACCTGGAACTTCCTTTCTTGTCTACTGTGCGGTCAGAAATTTTTCCTAATTGAAGTGAAAAGAGAATAGTAACTGTTCATAGTATTATTACTAAACACTAGTATTTACTACTACATTAAGCTTGATGAAAATGATTTAAACTGAATGAAAAAGAAAAACCCAAGTGTTTAACCTTAGCTTCTCTTTTTCTAAGTGCTTTATGAGACCTCTTCATCATTTAATGCAGAGAAGATATTAATGAAATTACATATCAAAGCCATTTTTAAAAAGCAGTCCCAGCAGCAAACAACTTATTATCACATACCTGTTTGTTCCTTTTCTAGCTTTTTGTTTGGCCCTTTCTTCCCTTGATCTTTGGTTTTATTTGCTTCCTCATGCTGTCTTTGTTCGGCAAGAGATTTATTCAGCACTTGTGTGATCACAGAATCTCCTTCACCAACCAAAAACATATTCTTAAACTTGTTATACAACATTGTCGACTTTTCCATGATAATCTGACTAACTTTGAATCGCCGTATCTGAGAAAACAAAATGTACACTCACAATTGTTTTCTTCACTGATTTTTAAAACCTTATTTCTTAACCAAGTGGTAATGAGAAAATTTTTAAAATCTGCACGATTCACGATCACTCACTTTTTTCAGCGTGGTGATCATCTCTGTGTGTTTCTGAGCTTGTTGCATCGTGACCTGAAGTGATGCAAGTTCATCCAAGGCCTCAATACATCTGTTCACGTCCTTCATGACAAAACAGTAACGTCATAACTGTTAATTACCACAGCCTGGATAATCTATTCCTAAAGAATACTTTAAAAATCTCAAACAAGGCAATACAAAATAACCATAATAGTCCCACTTCTTAAATTATCCATACTTATAACATCATGAGAGAACATGAAGCTATAAAGGCAGTACTAGATTTTTAAGTGAGGTATGAAACACTTACAAGATTATCAATTTTGAGTGAATTTTTAATTTCAGCATGTATCCTCTGAAGTCGAGAATCCATTGATGTTTCTATAAATTGAAATGTGAAACACAGTGAATAGTTTTTCCAAAACCCGTATTTCTGTATAAATCTACTAAGCAAAGCACAGTGACAAGACCTGGTGAATTTTTAAAAACGTTCTTAGTAATCTGCCCAGATCACTAAGAAGTTATTTGGCACATTTTAGTGTTTAGGAAAGCAGCGTTCATCATTTAAAGAAAAAAAAAAAAAAAATCACCTTCTAGCTGCATAGGTGTCTAAAATAAGCTGTCTGCATCCAGTAATTAACCCCTTTAGGCCAATCCTTAGACAGCTGTTTCACCTTACACATTTAACCAAATAGAGAAACTGTCTGAAACAATGAGATCTGTCAAAAATGGGAAAACATCTAACTTTTGGCAATGTTACAAAAACATGATCATCAAATAAAGAGCAATAAAACCGCAAGCATGACTCCTTATTAGCAAGTTCACCTGATTATACTTAAAATACAAGGACTATAGAATCCGTTAGGGATCTGAAAAAGCACAATTATACGGGATTTGAGAACTCTTACGAAATGTCTTAAAAACCTACACATGAAAAATTAAATATATAACTTCCTTTCTATGTATAATTTTTATACATCTTAGGAAGGGAAATAACTAACCTCGCTTCTTCTCCACTTTCTTAACTTCTGGCTTCTTTCCTTCATCTTTATTCTGCCTATCAAATGTTAACACAAATATTTCAAAACGTTGGAACTTTGTGACTGATTACCAAATGCCCACAATCCCTTATGTAAAAGCTAAAAAAAATTTTAAGGTAGAAAATAGCCTAGATCACAAGGAATTGACTTGTAATGCATACAACTTTAGAATGCCACAGCATTAACTATAAACAAAAAACACATGTAAAAACATGCTAAAATCTAGTGTTTCAGTGGCATCACAAATAATTTTGATGCTAGTCATGGTGAAACTTTTTTCCAATAGTAAATAGTGTGTTGCTTAAAGACCCAATTTCAGGGTCAGTGGACAAACATACCATAGTGGGAAAAGAATGCTTATAAACATTTCATGAATTCTACATAATTATTTTTAAAAGTAGTATGTCAAAACAGACTAACTTTTCCCACATCTCCAAGAGGGCAGACAGTTGAAGGAGTTGTTAAGTTTCAAGGTTAAACAGACTGTTCAAAGACAATAGTATTAAAACGGGGGTTTGGCCAATACATCAAACTTAAATGACATTTACTGACTTTTACATACCATTATACAAAAGAAAAAGTACCATTTTACTGTAAATAACCCTTTAAAACAACTCCTAATTTCTAGTGTCTTGGCTTTGAGTTCGGGCCCTATTGTAAACCAATTGAAATAGACAAGAACAAAACAATATCTAAAAATCAGGTTTTTTTAAAAAAGACTTTATTTTAAAATTTTGGTTACAGTTTCATTTTTGTTTTCTTAACAAGTCTACTGTTTAATCTCTCAGGATTAAAAAAACAATTATTAAGATTCTAAAGAATTAAACAACAAAGGAATGTCAAGGGAAGGGCACAACTGCCCCCATTCTCTGGGGTATAAGAGCTATTCCAGTTTAACACCTAGCTTCAAAACAAAATGAATTTTTATATTTTCTAAATGAAATAATGTACAACCACCATCTTCTAACTTTCAAACACAAAGCTTCACCTTAAGCTTGGAAAAAACAAAACAAAACAAAAAAAAAAAAACTTAACAGGAATGATGGCCGACCTTAGTATGTAGTGTGTACCTTACAGGTTTTTTTTTTTTTTTTTTTTTTTAACAATCATAACACAGTAATGCCATTAATGAAGTCCTCAATTTAGAATCTGCAACATTCTTCCATCAAGGGGGGGGAGGGGGGAATTCAGTCCAATGAGTCTGTCTCGAGATCTTCATCTCTTGTTTGCTCCACTTGTATTCTCTTTTCAGTAACTGGATTAATGCTTTGAGCCCAAAATGAGATATATTTTTTATTACTGTAGATTACATGTTGTTTGGCTGGGAATACAATACAATAAACTTTATTTTGCATAATGCATTTCACACAAGCTGCATCTGAAATGCTTTACAGAGCAAAACTGTCCAAGTACAAAGTTTTGTAATAACAGGAGAAGGAAAGAAAACACAAATATTAGAATTTGAGAAAGTTACATTCGGAGGACATTCAAAAAGAAACTGAAACACATAAAGATAACTTTGAGATACTGAAGAAGGGCCGGGCTAGATTTACTAAGCAACCACTAATTTTCTATCTTAGTTTGGGGAGCACAATAAAGTCAAAAGTAACAAACAGTCCAACAACTCTTCAGTGAAAGGATAGAAAAGGATAGGCAATAAAAAGTAACTTTAACATATTTACAGAAATGGTCAAGTCTAACAGACTAGAGGGAGTAACATTTCTGAGCTTTAGATCTTTGATGTCACTCCACTCAAGCAGCTGAAACTGCTTATGTATTATCCTCCAAACAACTAAGAAAGCAGATAGTCAAACGCTATACTTGTGAAGAGACTTTGGCTCACAACTCTATCTTATAAAGAGAAAGTACAAATTAATTAAAGAATTCATTACTTATCGTTAAATGTGTCTTAGTGACCTACAGCATGTTTTCAAAATCACTTCCATTAACAAGAAACCAAGTTTAGTCAGAATAATGCAAGACGCTTCGCAACAAAATGCTTTTCAAAGAAAACTCAGAAGTGACAGTCTAAAGATAACTAGGAAAACAAATGTAATAAGCACATGGAGTGTAATCATCACCAGTGCTATTTTCCTAATAAAATTATGTTATAGAATAAAATTAAAGGGGAAAGAAATTCCCCACGGTAAGTGCGTATTGTCTCCAAGTATCAAAACGTAAGTCAGCTTGGAGCTTTTGTATCGCACACATCCAACTCAAACCCTGTCAGCCTCTAGATTTACTTTTACTGGCTTCTCGGGTTTCCAACTGTGCTCCTCTTATTGTTGCTGTTCTTTTGGGAAGAGGTCTGCTGGTGGTATGACAAGGATGTTTCCTTCTTCCTCCACCAACATATTATCACCACTTTCTGTATTTAATACTAAACAAGTAAACAGTAGAGGATGAGGACATTTTCAGCAAAGCCACTAACAGTTAAATCCTATCTGCACTTTCAGTTTAAATTAAAAATATTCACAAGTGATTACCTCTGAATTTCCTCCTCTTACTCAGCAAAGAATGAAGCCTGAAACATGATTATCATCATATATTGAAGACTGTTTTCTAACACAGGGGAGAAGTCACTTCTCTTAAAGGCTTCATCAAGGTCTGAAAAATGAGATTCTATCGTTTAAAAATTTCATGCTAGCTTAAAAAATCAAAATTTAGAATAAAAAAATACTTACTGCTCCGTTTCCATCTGTTCCTCTTGCTTGCGTTTTCTATCTGCTGCTTCTTTCTCATGTTGGCCTTTCAACATATTCCTTCTATGAGCAGTCTGAAAGTTTCTTCCACCTTTTCTCTTCTGTTTTGAGGATTAGGATGAATTTAGTTAACTACCAAGTCAGTGACTATAATTATAATCTTGGGAGGAAAAAAAAGCAACTGGTTTTCTTAAGGGACAAATACTTAAATGACTGATTTTTAAAAATCTCAGAATTATACATGTTGCTGTCTAAACTGAACTTTCCCATGCTGATTCGGGGAATTAAAATCTATTTCCTGCACTGCTGTAATATACTAAGCGATGGCCTTTGGCTCAAAGTATGTCAGGCTGTTGGCCTCCACACTATGGTTCTGATTTCAGTACTGTTTACTGACAGGTACATTGCTTGGCTTCTCAAGTATTTGGAAATCAGGAAAAAAAAAGAAAAAGAAAAAAAAGATTCACACAAACCAGGTCTGTAGATCTCCAAGGCTACATACAGTACTTATTCCTAAACAACTGTGGCATTCAAATACCACTGATAAAACGTACACTAAATAGGCCTGAAGAGTAGTTAAGAATTTCACTGTAGGAAATAATAAAAATCCCCGTATAAATGCATCGCTTTTAGGTCTTCTCTTGTCGCAGCTCATCTAGCTTAATTTCTACTTTTCTACCTTTTCTAGATAGGTGGGTTACTGGAGTAAACATTTGATTTCCGTATCATAATTGTGAAGGGTGAGATAAACTTAGAATTATAATAAAGTTTCAAGTATGGTTTTTAACACAGCTAATTCAAGTTTACTCAGAAAGGCAAGGAAATTCAGTTTTACTTTTAATCACATTCATACTTTCACAGATACTGAAAGCTTACGAGAGAAAAAGAACTACACAGGAAACCAAAAATAGAATAAGTATTTTACTTGATAGTACCTTTTCACTTTCTTGATCATCCCCTTCCTCTTCAGAATCAGAGGTTGATGTAACCCCTGTTTTAGCTGAATTTTTTCTTTTGGATTCAACTTCTTTCTTCCCCTCTTTTTTGTCTGGCTCTTTTCTTGGCTTATCTTCTTCTTTCTGGCCCTCTTCATCCTTTTTAAGCTGCTTTTTAGGTTGTTTTTCTTCTTGCCCCTTTTTCTTACTTTTGTCTTCTTCAGTTACCCTATTTTTGAAAATACAGCAATGGAAAATGAATTTTTAGGTATCATTATTCATTGTCTTTTAGCCATACTCTCCCAATCAAAGAAGTATTTTGGCTAAAAATGAGCAATAATTTACTTAGACAAATTTAACATATCTTCCAGTAAAATATGAGTATCTTTACCATCCAGTAATAGAAAGAAAAGAACATCCTTTTCATATAAATTAGAAGACACAAAAATCATAGTGGCATTAAGGTAATAAAGTGATTTTCCCTTTGTTTTCCCAGTTTTTTGTCATGTTACTCATTCACTGAAAAAAAGAATACGGAGTAGGACCTTCTGTGCCAAGATACTACTCTGCACTGTGGGGCCACAGCAGTATATTAGATGGGTGAAAGAGCCAGACCTTCTATTCTACATCATTATAAGAATGACAGGTTTTAAAAAGAGTAGACTGGGAAAAGTACAATTGTAGAAGTGAACTGGTTATTATCAAATATGGCCATTTTAGAATTCAAAGAAATACTCCGCAAGGTAAAAGGCTCCCAAATTACGCACATAATGGTAAAATATATGGCCACTAAGCATAATGTCTCACGGTGCTAAATTCACTAGCAATAAGCATTCCCATCACCAGTGGATTTACAGACCTCATTAAAACCAAGTCAAAACTACCAAAACTGTCCAGTAAGCGTAACATTATCATTGGATGACATCTATGCTAATGAATACAGCAGAAATAAATATGAATATTTAGTATTTATGATACGATGTTAGGCTCTAGCAGAATCAAAGGATGCCAGTGCAGGGGCCCTTGGGTGGCTCAGTTGGTTGAGCATCTGACTTCAGCTCAGGTCATGATTTCCCAGTTTGAGTTTGAGCCCCGTGTTGGGCTCTGCACTGACAGCACGGAGCCTGGAGCCCACTTCGAGTTCTGTGTCTCCCTCTCTCTCTCTCTGCCCCTCCCCTGTTCATGCTCTCTTTTTCTCAAAAATAGATAACATTAAAAAAAAAAAATGATGCCAGTGCTAACCACATAATTACTTCTATGGTATATACGTTCAATGAAAGCAACCCCATAAAAAATGACAACAAGTTTTAACAGCTGTTTAAAAAATCTTTTTGGGGGGGCACCTGGGTGGCTCAATTGATTAAGTGTCTGACTCTTGATTTGGGCTCAGGTCATGATCTCTCAGTTTGTGAGATCAAGCCCCACGTTGGACTCTGTGCTGTCAGCACAGAGCCTGCTAGAGATTCTCTCCCTCCCCTTCTCTCTGCCCTTTCCCTGCCCATGCTCACTTGCTCTCAAAATAAACTTTTAAAAATAAAAAAATAAAAAAATAAAATTAAGATTGATCTTTTTTACTGTTCTAGGAATTTCAGTGAGATTTTCAAAAATTACACAATTATATCAATGGGTCTGAGAGGTGGAAGAGACTTCAGATCATATAATTGGTCCAATATCTCAGTTCCAAATCTACTGACCACCTATCAGACACTGCTTCCTTGAACTCTTAGGAGATTATTAAACTGGAAGAGAAAAAATTCACTTTTTAACCTCTTTAGAAATTTGTCTTATTAACAACCATTATTGGCTATGCTTATTTTCAAATGTCATATGGGTTTCCTCATCAATTTCTAACCGATGGAAGAAAAGGCATGCGAGTAAAATCATTTAAAATTTTAAGTTTATATAAACTTTATATCTTAAGAGTGATACATACAGTGGAATACCATTTGGCTTTTTTTTTAAAACAGATTAAGAAGTGTACAATAAGGTCATAAGAGATGGGATTATTATTTCAAGGGTTTTTGAACAGTATCAAAGCAGATTGCCACAAAATTAACCATCAGAGCTTGCTATAAACAAGTATTTTCCGAATGGGCCTCCATATCGCCTTTCATGAAAAACACTTCTCCATAGCAACAATTTCCCTTTTTACTAGGTCAAGGCACAGTAGGAAACTATTTGTAAATAGTTAAAAAAACATGTTAACGTAAGCAAAAACTACTGCAAATACAACCCCAATTATCTCAGTCGCTTATAACAAATATTTCTTACTTTACGTGAGAATTATAAGATGGTTTCAGCTCTTCTGGGTTCTATACCACTGTCATTTCAGGACTCACGGCAAAAAAGCTACCACTAACACATACATTCTGTTCTCATGATGGGAGAGCAAAAGTATAAGAAAAGCTTACATAGTTTAACTGCACTCCACACTGAGTTTGTGCTCAGATACACAGCTGAGAATAGCTATAACCGATACCCAGCCTACACATAATGTGAAGTGTCATTAAGTTACTACTATGTGAGGCTGTCCATAAATTGCCTTTGCAAAAAGCTCATGGATACAGAAATTTATGTAACACAATGTGACACTGACTCTGGGGCTGAGAAATTGAAAATCCTAATATATTATTATACAATAGGTAAAACTGTCATTTGTGATAACGTGAAAGAAAATTCAGTGAATGTGTGGCTTTGAGTGACAAGT
Organism: Prionailurus bengalensis; assembly: GCF_016509475.1. Taxonomy (NCBI): domain Eukaryota; kingdom Metazoa; phylum Chordata; class Mammalia; order Carnivora; family Felidae; genus Prionailurus; species Prionailurus bengalensis. Next base: position 40,606,551 of record NC_057359.1, read on the forward strand.
TTTCAAGACCGAATGCTAGCATCTTAAGTTGGTTGTTACCAGGATAGATTTGATAGGGTACTTCAAGAAAGGAGTTTAAAAAAATAACAAAATGACAAAAGGAAAACCTAAAAATTCCACGCATTTCTGTGTTTAAAGTCACCTCCATCTTGTAAAAATTTCAAATTCAGAAAACGACTAGGGTCAAAGATCCAATCAAGGGTATGAGCTGCCAGCCTCTCCTTAAGTATTCAAATTGGGCTACCGTGGTCCTTCAGATAAACAAATAGTTTCTAGGAAAGAGACCAAGGGGTTCTCAGGAAAATCTGTAAACTCAAAGTGAGTGCAAATTAAGTATAATAAGATAAGCATGTGGAGGCAGGGGGGCAGTGGGAATACAATTTGTTAAGCAAAAAAAATTGAGAAAAGGATTGAGAAAAAGGATTGAGAAAATCCTGTAAAAAGACCACCTGCATGGCTCAGTTGATTAAGTGGCCAACTTTGGCTCAGGTCATGATCTCACAGTTCGTGAGTTCAAGCCCTGCATTGGGCTCTCTGGTATCAGAGAGGAGCCCACTTCAGATCCTCTGTCCCCTTCGCTCTCCCTAAAATAAATAAATAAACTTAAATAAAAGACCACTAGGCATGAAGCTGGCTCAAATAAAACACACACACTCACAATAAAGTGTTATTAGCAAATGTAATACAGCCTGCATCAAGAGAAATTAATGGAGATCTAAAAAGGAACCTTGGGTCGCTCCAACTCCCTACAGCCTGAAAGCAGACGGAATCCTACCCAGCTGATGAAGGTAATATTTTCCAATGACCTTTTCAGACACATCTAAGGACGATACTGAAAAAGTAAACTGTCACAGGATTAGCTAAAAGCCACAGAGAGATATGGTCTGGCAAGAGACTCTCAGGCAAAAACTGGGGCCTAATCAAGGGAACCTTCCTTATACCTAAAATCAGGAGATCTCACACTATTTTCCCAGAATTCTAGATTTCCTAGGGAACAATGACTACTCTATGCCTCTTAATCTTCTCCTTTCCAAACAGGCGTATTTATTATGGTTCCCTATCCCAGATCTAGGTGTGTGATAAAAGGGAGAGGGGAGCAGATACCTTGTGTTTTCAGTTCCTAAGTCTCCAGATCAAGACCTTGTATCAATTATGAAATCCTAGACTTTATACCTAATGCCACGATTAGATTAGGAAGGGAATGAATAAGATTTGGCATGTTTAAAAAGAAAAACTCATCTGCATGTACCTAATTTCTTCACTACAGCAGTTAAAACCACGTTGTAATATTGTGCCAGTATTTTTGAGGATAGTTTAATAGCTAGCTTGGCAGTAAAACTCTTAAACACATTTTAATCAAAAAGTACAAACTTCCATGTTCTGTAACTAAAATGTCCTATAAAAATGTTTCATATAAAACACTGTAAAAGCCCCTCCTAAATGACCAACACGCTTGAGCCTTCTCTATAAAAATCTTTAAACATAAGAGCTAAAAAAGACTTTTGCCCTTTGTCTAAATATATACTCTCTCTCGTGAAGTTTCCACCCACAAAAGTCATATAACAATACCCATATGCAGAAAAGAAAGGTGGCAAGAAAAAAAATTTTTTTTGTTGATAACTAAGTAGTTAGCATATCAAAATACTTTAAATTCACATTGCAAAAGTAATTTTAGTAGGGTTTTTTTTTTCTTTTTTTTTAAGTAATCTCTATACCCAACGTGGAGCCTGAACTCATGACCTGGAGATCAAGGGTCACATGCTCTACTGACTGAGCCAGCCATTACTAAGGAGCCCCTTAGTAATATTTTTAAAAGTTATTCTAAAGGAACTAGAAAAGATTTGTGGAAATTGCTCCAAAAATACTTTGTCTAAAAATTCCTTGGGGCACCTGGGTGGCTCAGTTGGTTAAGCATCCAGCTCTTGGTCTCAGCCCAGGTCGTGATCTCACGGTTCATGAGTTCAAGCCCTACATTCGGCTCTTTGCTGACCATGCACAGTCTGCTTGAAATTCTTTCTGTGCCCCCCCCCACCCTGTGTGTCTCTCTTTCAAAATAAACTTTAAAAAATAGTTTGCTTAAAAAAACTATATTGCCTAACTTCTCTTTTATAGATTTACCCTGTATTATCTAAGTATCTTTATGACCTTGATATAACAAGGAAATGTCTTTAATGAAAGGATAATCACATCAGATTTTTCTGGATTCCCCATCAGTTTTTACTTTTTACACAATGAAAAACTTTTCAATAGTTTTTTCCCATAATTTTTAGAATTACTAAAAAGTAACAGCAAATATCCTACATTAAAAATAAACTCACATGTCACTCTCTGAAGGGCAGGGCTGTTTTACCATTTTGGGTCTGCCTCTTGGTTTCGGAATCTTGACTTCTGTAGCTAACATTCACAAGGAAAAACAAAGTCAGTAACTACCCACTTTTCCTTTTAAGATGCAATTCTCACATATAAAGATTACAAATGGTATGTACTATAAGAATATTGGTCAGTGGTTTATTACAGATACTATCTTATTTATTAAGTTTTAAAAGATAATATCCCCCAATGATTCAAATGAGCAACAGAATATTTAAAAGGGGTCAATCAACAGAGTAATTTTCAATCTGTCCTTAGTATGTCTGAGAGGATTTCAAAGAACATCCCACATTGTTTTAACAAGAATATCACAAAATTCAACTTTATAACAATACCACTTATAGTCAATCTCCATATACGTATTACAATACTGTATATATATGGTACATTTACATCTCTGAAAATCTGTATAATTCACTGAATTTTCTAACACCACTAATTTGATCCATTAAAATATTAAATTCCAAAATAAAAATTATGGAAACAAATCTCAGGATTTTTCTGGGTATTATGGATTTTCCCTTTTCAAAGAATCCTATTATGCAGTAGAAAAAAATGGGCTCTATTTTGTTAATTTTCTTTGTTTTACTTTGCCTTACTATTAGAGACATATCCTTCCAAACTACAGTGAAGCTTATGCTTTCTACAGTGAGAGGTAAAATAGATCCATCATTCATGGAATTTCATCTCACCACAGCCTCATTTGCAGCTATTAGGAGACATTTAGGTAAAACAGAAAATGAAAACAGTTCCAAGCAATTATTTTAAATCTAAATACTTTATCATAAAGCAGAAACCATGTTTATCTCCTTTGAAATGTATATATTACCCATAACCAATTACCTATCCACCTATTCGAAGGTATCTGAGGTACAACGCTGTAATGGTTTGAAATATTAATCACAAGCCAGAGATTTAAACATTAATAATCCTACCTGCAGGTCGCCCTCTTTTAGGACTCACTTTCAGATTAACAGATGCTGCTGCTGTTGTCACTACTCCTGCCTCCTCAGTTTCTACTTGTTTTTCTGCCTGAATCACAAAGATTTAATTAACTTACTTAGCAAACAGTAGGCATTTCAAATTTAATTCAACAGCAAAGATATCCCACTTTACGATACAAAGTTTACATATAACTGTAACTTGTACATGATTGTTATTTTTCAGTAGTGAACTCATCAGAGCGACATCCCCAAACACCACAACTAGCAGACTCTAGTGAACATTTCTAAGAAACAAAAAACATCAGGGGCACCTGGGTGGCTCAGTCAGTTAAGCATCTGACTTCAGCTCAGGTCATGATCTCGCGGTTCATGAGTTCAAGCCCTGCACTGGGCTCTGTGCTGACAGCTCAGAGCCTGGAGCCTGTGTCAGATTCTGTGTCTCCCTCTCTCTGCCCCTCCCCCGCTCACGCTGTCTCTCTCTCAAAAATAAACATTAACAAAACAAAAACAAAAAACATCACTTTTTAGATGTTCTCAGGCTAAAAAACACCAATTTGTAAAAATACAGCTAACACTCGATGCAAAATGATGACCTAAGTATAATATGCTTAACCCACACATGCTTATAAATGTACTTTCATCGAGTATCTTAAAATCCTAACACTTTATATTGTGTACTTATGAGGGAACTTAAGTTAATATTCTAATATTGGTAAAGGGAAGAAATTAAGTTGCTGATATTTCTTATTCGTTAACTTTGTTAATATATACATGTTTTACTTTTGAATTAAGACTGAGATCTGCTGTGTTTCTCTAGGAGTTACTATTTTCTGTAAAGAGTGATTTACTACAGTAATCAATTGCAGTGCCCCTTTGCAAACTATGATGCCTGAAGAGACAAGAGCCCAAAATGAGTCAGTTTAATGGAGTCAAGCAGTAGAGTAGAACAAAGGTTAAAACCACCAATTAGAAAGGAAATGCAAACAACTTGATCATGATGGAAAAGGGAGGAAAGAGACAGTGAAGAAAACAAAGACAAGGATGGGAGGGGCCCTAGGAGTTGCTTCCCCATGACCCATTATTTAAAATTCAGCATTAACTAAATTAACAAAAAAAGGCAATAAAGCATGAAAAGACATGCACAATCCAATCTTATTGACAAAACAACTTAAAAATCTTTTAATCAACAATCTGATTCACAAACATTTAAGAGATAATGCCCAGTATTAGTAAGGAAATGAAGAATCATATACTGATTACTAATGATCAATAAACAGGCAACACCTTTCTGAAAGAATATCTTTACATCAGCAATAAACAGGCAAATTTCTGATTTATCCTACTTTTTTAAGTTTTAATTATCTATGTAATCTCTATACCCCAGGTGGTGCTTAAATTTACAACCCCTAGCTATGAAAAGTCAGGCTCTTCTGACTGAGCCAGCCAGGCACCCCAGTAATCCCACTTCTAAGAATCTTTTTTATTTTAAACATTATTTTTGTTTTTATACTTTGAAAACAACAATGCATATTCAGAGCATTATCAGAAGTCAATTAACTCAGCTACGTTCACCCCTGAACTGTTCTCAAGGAACATTACAAAAATTGCTCCCTTAAACATTAGCTAAGGTTGTATTTCTAGAATTTTAATAATTTAAATACCACCCCCCCATCTTGATTCAATAGCGCCCCTGGTGGGGAACCACGCACCTGTTTTTTCTTTGTTTACCATTACCAAGCTCCCTACGTACCTAAGGTTGAGAACCCAAGACTGTATGACAACTCTTCCTAGTGAGGTGTTAAGAGGGCAAAATCTTCTAAAATTCAGTTCAAACTGACGAGCTTTTCAGTGCAAAAAACAAAAACAAAACCAAAAAACACACACCTCTCTTTATTTACACTTTGTTTTTGAAAATAAATCAAGACATCATACAAGAATTAAAGGTAGAATGGATCTTTTGGAGGAGATACCAATAAGAGGTAACAAATTCATAAATAATTAGTATCATAAATATATATTAACATTAATACTGAATTAAAAAAAACCAGCCCTATCATGAAGATGTATTCTTCACTGTTAGAAAAATTAGGCAACTCAAAAGCTTTCCTTATGAAAATAAAATCAACTGTTTAGCTCAAAAAAAAAAAAAGACTAAGTTATTTCAAATATACAAATATCCAAATCTTAAATGTAAATACACTGCAAATTAATTTCTTCTACATTTTACTTGATTCACAGAGACCTCTAACCCTTTGACACCTGCACTCATTTATCACCCCACTCTGTAGCTACTCCCTTCATCATCTTACCTAAAGCACTCCCTCCCACAAAACACCCCATGAGATTATACTATTCATATGCATCCTCAAGTCCTCTGCATTCTTGTTTTACTGCACCTGTCCTACAAATCTCCAGCAGAGAATTACTGTAAAACTCTACCTTTTCTGCTCTATTATTCCCTGATGCTGAGATCTGCTGGGGAAAAAAAAAAAAAAAAAACCTTATACAAACATGCATTCATTTAATGCCTCTCGGTTGGAAATCTCCAAGCCATCCATTAATACCTTTACCCTGTTATGTATGCCCTCTTCTCCCCTCACCAGCATGAACTTTCTATCCTTCCTTCCTGCCTTATACATGTAGTCCTCCCTTGAACTGTGCAGTGTAGAAGAGATTGAGGCCAGCAGGAAGGAATTCCGTTAATTCCCTAGTCTCCCTAGAATTTTTTTTTAATTTATTTTTGAGAGCGAGTAGGGGAAGCAGAGAGAGAGTGAGAGTGAGAGAGAGAGAGAGAGAGAGAGAGAGAGAGAGGCAGGCCAAGCAGGCCTCACGCTGTCACAGCACACAGCACAACTTGGGGCTCAAATTCATAAACCAGGAGATCATGAACTGAGCTGGAATCAACAGTGAGATGCTTAACCGCCTAGGCCACCCAGGCGCCCCTGCCTAGAATTTTTAAATAACTTTTTCCATATTTCCCTTTAATGTTAAAAAGGATGAGATGTCCATCTCCTTCTCTCTGTTATGTTTCTTCCTTCAAATGTACCTCTTCCTTCTCTCATCCAACATCTCTTTACTACAACAATTCATACTTGTTCCATACCTTTAATCTTTCCTAGCTTTGCAAACAACTTGTTAAATCTTTCACCATATCTTTTCACTTTAACCATGCAAATCCCTGATGCTGCATTCTCTCTACTTCCCTTCAAAAATTTCAAAAACAGCGTAACTCTACCATTAAATATTTTATTCTCCAACCTCCTTCATCTGCCCTTACCATCTGACTTTAAGTATCCTGGGGCAGGGGTGCCTGGCTGAGTCAGCGGGTTAAGCCTATGACTTTGGCTCATGTCCTGACCTCACCATTAGTGAGTTCGAACCCCACATCAGGCTGTGTGCTGACAGCTCAAAGCCTGGAGCCTTTGGTTTCTGTGTCTCCCCCCATCCCCCTCCTCTCTGCTCCTCCCCACTTGTGCTCTCTCAAAAATAAGCAAACTTAAAACAAAAAAAGTATCCTGGGGAAGCCCAACTGTCAAACATCTTCCAGTATCCTCTCCATTACCAAGACATAACTGACCACTCCCCTTTTTAAAAAAATTCTCTCCTCCCAGGGCACCGGGGTGGCTCAGTCGGTTAAGCCTCTGACTTCGGCTCAGGTCATGATTTCGGCTCAGGTCATGATTTCGAGGCTCAGCATGTGAGTTCAAGCCCCACATCGGGCTTTGTGCTGAAAGCTCAGAGCTTCAGATTCTGTCTCTTTCTGCCCTTCCCCCAACCCCCTGCCTCGCACACCCATGCCCACCCCCCACACCCTCTCTCTCTAATATAAACATTAAAAAATTAAAAAAAAATTCCTCCCTTGTTTAGCTTGACATCCTCCTTTTTTTGATAGTTCATTCTCAGCCTTTTTTTTTTTTTAATTTTTTTAAATGTTTGTTTTTTGAGAGACAGTGCAAGCAGGGAAGTGCACAGATAAAGAGGGAGACACCGAATTCAAAGCAGGCTCCAGGCTCTGAGCTGTCAGCACAGAGCCTGATGCAGGGCTCGAACCCATGAACCTTGAGATCATAGTTGAGTTGAGGTCAGACGCTTAACCAACTGAGCCACCCAGGCACCCCTCTCAGCCTTAACTTTACAAAGCAACTTCTCATCTCCATTATGTTCCCTCAGGGTTCTGGTTTCTGCATTCTTCCTAGTAAACTTTCTCCCTTGACTACCTCATCTATTTCCTGTCTTTCTATCAGTGACTACATCTTTAACTTCTACCTTTTCCCCTTTTGATATCAAAACAATGTATCTTCAGTCCAATTCCCCTAGATGTTTCATTTCCTCCTCCCCACGCCTCTGCTCCCAAAACCAAGCCAACCGTGGAGTCTCCTAGATTCCTCCTTCCCACTCACTTCCAATCAACCATCAACTTTACCTCCTGAAGTGCTCTTAAATCCCGTTTCTCATTCTACACTACCAAACAACCTGCTAGAAGGTCCCTCTTCCTTCCAACCTCATGCTAACTCCTTAGAAAAGCCTTTCATGACTTAGTTATTACCAAGCCACTACCGTAACACCCCATTTTAACTCTTACTTTATGTATTTATTGTGTCTCAACAAAAATGTAAGTTCAATGAAAACAAAGACCTTATCTCCTTTATTCAATACTACTCCATTCTCTGCCTACACCTGTGAGGTCAGTACTAAAATTCTGAATGAATTAATCCGTGAATTTGTCTCACCATCCCAATCCAGTCTCCATCATTCACACTGCTTTAAAAGAGGATGCATGTGAAGTATTGTTCCCCTCCTCCCGCCTCCATCTGCCTGACAAGACTCAGCCTATGTTTAAAATCTTGTTAAAGTTATCATAGCCCCTTCCACAGGAAATAAAAAGCCACAATTATTTGTTTTCATATTTTACTTCCTCACAAGATACCGAAGCCTTAGTTTTCCTTGAATCTTTGGTATATGATAGTCTGAGACAATAAATACGTTAGAAAAAGGTGAAGAACAAAACTTCATATAGGGAAGAAGAAACTTATTTTTTATTATTTTTTTAATGTTGATTTTTGAAAGAGAGACAGAGCTTGAGCAGTGGAGGGGCAGAGAGAGAGACACAGAATCAGAAGCTGGCTCCAGGCTCTGAGCTGTCAGTACAGATCCCAACGTGGGGCTCGAACTCACAAACCGCGAGATCATGACCTGAGCTGAAGCAGGACGCCCAACCTACTGAGCCACCCAGGCGCCCCACTTACTACATTAATTAAAAGCACAGACTGTACCTCCCACTCAAGTGTCACACAGTCTCATTTTATGCAACAATGTTGCTAATACTAGAATGAACAATACTTACACAGATATTACTGTGTATCAGGATTTATTATGGATATGTAACATGTTAATTCACGTAATCCTCTCAAAAACTTCGAGTATACATTATTATCTATTTTACAAAGAAGAGTTGAAGTGTCATTAAAAGCAATGAAAACAGACGCATTTTGTTTCCTTTACTATTCATCTTAAGGGTGCTGTCACTAAAAAGAAACAGCTAGTTTTTGTAACTGAACAGTATAACCTACCCTTTAATAAAATGAAGGATTTGGAAAAAAGGGCCAACTCTAAACTTAAAAACAAGTAAGGTTTCATTATCTCTACCTTCCTCAATTCAACTAAAATAAAAATTATTTTAAGATCCCTGTGGTTAAGGGGCACCTGGGCAGCTCAGTAGGTTACACACCAAACTTCAGCTCAGGTCAGGATCTGCTGATTCAACAGTTCGAGCCCTACATCAGTCTCTGTGCTGGTGTTGTGGAGCCTGCTTGGGATTCTTTCTCTTTCCCTCGGCACCTCCTTCACTTGCATTCTCTCAAAATAAATAAATTTGAAGGGAAAAAAAAGATTCCTGTGGTTAAGCAATAACATTACCTTTCTCTTTCTCCCTCTTCTGGCAGCTTTTGGAGTGGTTATGTCAATTGCTTTAGTCACATCCTAAAATTGAAAAAATATATATACAGATGAAACTGAATAAATTATATCAAGACTTAAAGAAAATTTCTTAAACTAAAAATAACAGCATATTTCACTAAAGGCACTAGGGAAACTTGTTTTGTTTCTCTGAAATTTGAAAGCAATATCATAAAAGTGAAAGTAATAGCCAGTGTCTTTAAAAAAAAAAACAAAAAACAAAAAAAACACTTTCCTCTGTCAAACAAAATAGAGGTCATGCTTGCTAGTACACATGGAAGTTTGTCTTTTTAAATTTACAAAACGACTTTTTTCTACATTTTAGGGTTGTACATTTTAAATGGCTGAGACTCTGGAGATCATCTAACAACCCACGAGACCTGAAAAGGCTCAGGTGAGCATCTCCCCTCAAAGATAATCAAATAGAGATGGAAGTAAACCTAGATTCAACAAAATTCAGTTCAATGCCTTTTCTAGTATCCCCCCCCCCATCCCACAATATCTTGAAAAAGATTCCTAATAAACAGTAACCCACTCTCTTATGGGTGGACCTCATATTTTGCACAGCGAAACAACTTCAAATAAATATATCCGTGCATCTTTTTTTTTTCCCTTTTTTTGGGAAGTAATCTCTGCTCCTGAACTCATTACCTCAAGATCAAGAGTTGCATGCTCTACCGACTGAGCCAGCCAGGCGCCCCAACCATGGCCCCAGCCATGCACCATAAAGATGCAAAAATTATTTTACAATACAGTGTTTAATATTCACACAAGGAAATAAGTTTTAAACACTTTCTCATTCAGTACTCAAATACTTTAAAGATTACTTTCTATTATGAGATCAAATGATCAACCCATTTTCCAATTTCTTCCCTGCAACAAAATGGGTTTAGAATGTAAGAGAAATTAAACATACCTCATTGCTGGCTTTTTCTTCATGGTCAGTATCTTCCTTTGAAACACTTGTTTCTTTTTCTTCAACTTCAACATCAGATGATGCATTCGATTGCTTAGTTGATGCCTATAAACGACCAGGTCTATTAACTTCACAAAGTACGATTTTACCCCATTTCAAAATTTTCTACCCATGAAAAAATTCAAAAGCCTATTTACAAGTTATAAAAGTATCTTCATTTCTGTTCCACAAAATGCTTTTAACATATACAATTTTTTAAAAAGCTTTAAATTCTATTATTCCTTTAGAAAAATATTATAAGGGGCTGTATTCCTATAACTGAGTGTAAAGGATAAAACAGTGAGGCAGAAATGGAAGCAACATTACAAAGAAGACCATTCTAGTGTTCTAACCAATAAATATCCAACAAGATACAATGTAACGTGATTTAGAATAGCACAGACCTATACTGTATTCAACTACTGGCATATTCTAAAGAGAAACTTATCTTAGAGCCTTTGCAAAGGACATACAAGAGCTTTCTTGAAAGACTTTGATCTATATCTCATATTTAGTTTATTCAAAATTCAGACTCTTGAGATGGGATTCTGATTTAATAGGAGGTACTGAATGGGAGTCCAATCATCTTTTTTTTTTTTTTTTTTTCTTCAAATTCATGAACCATAATTCAATCAGGCCAGCGATTCCTCTGGGCTCGGGGCAGCGGTGAGAACATACCCCCAGATGACAAGATACTTACACAGAAGATCTACTAGGGGCCTAAAAAGATGAGTAACAGAGATAAACACAGTACACACTGGGAGGTGAGGGTAAGCACAGGTCTATATGACGACAGCACTGCAGTCTAAACTGTGCCCCTTTCTAATGGTTTCCTTTTCAAGCCTAAACTTTTGCCTCTTTTATAAAAAAGGCAATGCTGATAACCCACAAAATGATAAAGTTACAACAAGAAATATAAAAGCATCCCCCCAAATTACTTCTAGCACTACAAATTTTTGTAAATCATGATGGCCAACTTTTCTATTATGTTTTGTTATGTTTGAGGTTCACTGCTTTCTCCATATCCTAGGTATGTGCCACTGGGGACCTATCTGGGCCAGAAACACAGAGTATACCACATCAGCACAATCATTCATACTTTTGTTAAGGACAGTACATTGCTAGGTTTCATGCACACAAATCACCAAAAATTTCATTGTGAAATGGAAAATCCCAAATATAGATGGTGAAAACCACCCGGAGATTAAGTAGGTACATAGGAACATAGGATAGGGTGACCATGCTGGGCTATCTGGAGGATGAAAAAGTCCTTGAAGGTACAATCACAATCACAGGACACATGATCCAAGTGAAGTTACAAACCGTTAGTTTCAGGAAATAATCAATTCAGTGTCTTTGGACTCCCATTATACAGCTGAGGCAACAATGATGGGAAACCATCCAGTCTTACATTCATGGAACAGTATTTAGCGAATACTTATTCTTGCCATGCATATGACAACGCCAGGCACATAAGGACAACTTAACCCGTGGCAGTTAAGTACAAAAGCAAACATAGTATGGTATGATTAACAAATAAATTTGGGTGATAATGAAGGTACTCAGGATCATCTAACGCACTCTTGGAGCACCATTGTAAGATTTAAAACCTTCCAGACAGAATAGCACCTGAAAAGTTCTCTAAAGGTAAGAAGCAGCATGGCACATGCTACTTTTTGCTACTATATCTTTTAGTTCTTACTACCTCAGTCTTATTATTTATTTTTTTAAAGTAAGCTCTACATACAATGTGGGGTTTAAACTCGTGACCGCAAGATCAAAAGTCGCATGCTCTACTGACTACCAGCCAGATGCCCCTTTCTCAATCTAATTTAAATGAATAAAACCTCTGGATACACGAAAAACAGATTAAAAAGAAAGTTTAAGGCTGCTCTTCTAAACACCAAAAACATGAAGTATACTTTGCACAGTGCTATCAGTACTTCTGTCACATACTTAATTTAACCCATATGAGGTTTGTAGTCTAATACAATTTTATGGATTTAGGAATTAAAATGAGTAAGAAAAAGGGGCTCCTGGGTGGCTCAGTTGGTTAAGTATCCGACTCTTGATTTCAGCTCAGGTCATGATCTCATGGTTCGTGAGATCAAACCCTGCATTGTGCTCTGTGCTCCGAGCACAGAGCCTGCTTGGGATTCTGTCTCTCCTTCTCTCTCCCCTTCTCTCAAAATAAATAAAAATAAACTTTAAAAAAAATGAGTAAGAAAAAAATACACTCTTCAAGTTATACTACCTAAGTTTCAGAGAACAGTACATATGGCTTTAAATTCGATGATACATTAAATAATCAATCAGAAGGACTTAAATAATTGACTATTTTCCAGTATACTGTTTACCCATGAAGGTAACATTTTCATCAGTTCATCTAGATATGAAAGGTCAAGATTCAACCTCACAAATAAGCACAATTTAATCTGAAATTTACAAGGCTTTTAATATTGATTTTCCTAAAGCTAGAATAGCGATTATCCCCCAAGACTGAATAAATGATACTAAACTAAATTTTATGTAATATGACGCACCTGTTGACTTGAAAATTTCACTTTCGGATTATTATCTATCTCCCATAAACCTTCATTAAAGCCTTTTCGTTTATTTGGTTTGCCGTACTTTTCCTTATTTTCTGAGTAAGGAAATATATCCTTTGGGCCTAAAAAAGCACTAAAAAAGGAGAGGGAGAAAAATGTGAGTGCAAAGCATTCTCAAATATTTAAGTTATTAAACAGTACTACCCTAGGATGCAATTCTAGACAATTCTTAACCCAAAATGCAGTAAAAATCTTACATAAATTAAAGGGCAGACACAAATGATTCATTAGATTTAAGTTCAAATACTTTTGTTAAATTCAATCATAAGCTCCTAGGATCCACAGTCCCATATTAAAAAAACACTCAAGTTGCACGATGTGAATGTACTTAATGCCACTGAACGATACACTTAAAAATGGTTACAACGGTAAATTTTATGTATAATTTATAATTTTAAAAAGCCCCAAAATGAAAAGAACTGTGATAAAATTGCATTATCACCCAAATACTAATTTCAATGTAATCTGGTACAAGGCACAATTCAAAATACTGTCAATGAGGTACATTTGTGTGTGTGTGTGTGTGTGTGTGTGTGTTGTGTGTTGTGTGTACACGCAGGCTTTTGGAATAAAATACGGTAAGAATTTTACTTTATTCAGTGAAGGAAATCAGAGGTTATAGCTGGTTAATTTGTTCATTCATATACTCATTAAAGTCACTCTTTTATTTGTGGTAGTGTATTCTACAAAGTCACCACACACTGAATTAATGAATAATGCACACCACTGCCCAAGGGAAAACACAGGGTAGGGTTCCTGTCAGCCTCTGGTCACCTTGTCACCAAGCAATACATAACCTGGTTTTTCACATGTTTCTGTTTAAAGATCTCTTAATATGTATTAGTGACTCACTAATAATGAACTCATAGCTTCAACTTCTACACCACAGATTTTCTCCATATGGCACAAAACAGCCTTCTTGCACTTAGGAACGCTAAATAGCACCCCGGCACCATATCTGGGGGCTATTCCAAACTGCATAATGACTAACAAAAAAAGCACAACAATGCAAAAATTATAGCACTACAGAAAACTGCAAAAAGGACACTTGTTTACAGTAAGAGAGTGAAAACAAGAAGGCGGCAAAGTACTGCCATGGTCAGCCTCAGCTAGGAATGTGTGCATCAAACTACTCAAATTTTTTGCCGTTTTGCTTGCACATGAAGGCACCATGAGTACTGACTGATGTGGGATTACAAATATATTTTCAGTGAGCAGGCAAATTCACAAATATGGAGTCTGTGGATGATGAGAATAAACTGTGTGTGCACGCACTGGAGATGTTCTCCAGAACAGACCCTTTGTATCTCCCTCAGTCAGTCCCACAGAAGTCTGTCAGTTCCATAAAGGAAGATGCACCAGTATGTGGGAGTTTTTTTGTTATGCTATTTGATGTGTATGTATTCTCCAAAGGAAGAGGAAAACCAGATACTATTCACTTCCTCTAAAATGTGCTACAATTTAAGATATAAATTATTACGTACATGTCAAATTACTTACCTGGTGAAATTCTTTAAGAATTAGGGACCTAATGACTACAGGTATCACTCCAGTTAGAGTATTTTAAAAGGCTTTAGGGGGCGCCTGGGTGGCACAGTCGGTTAAGCGTCCGACTTCAGCCAGGTCACGATCTCGCGGTCCGGGAGTTCGAGCCCCGCGTCGGGCTCTGGGCTGATGGCTCAGAGCCTGGAGCCTGTTTCCGATTCTGTGTCTCCCTCTCTCTCTGCCCCTCCCCCGTTCATGCTCTGTCTCTCTCTGTCCCAAAAAATAAATAAACGTTGAAAAAAATATTTTTTTAAATAAAAAAATAAAAAAATAAAAGGCTTTAGGATGATATTTTAATTAAAAAGAGACATGGAGCTCTATTTAAGTAAAGCCAGTGCATACAACAGTCAGCTTTATAATTTAAATTCTGTAATTTAGGAATATCCCTGTATACATGAATTTTTAACTACACACTGATTAAAGCACATTTAATCATTATCTCATTTGATCCAGAAATTCAGCCTTTTACTAGGAATCATGCATTCCTACCTATCTTCTCAAATTAGAAAAACACATTCAGTTAAAATAGTAAAACAATTCTTCCTACATGTTTCAAATTCCAAGTAAATAACTTGAGTTAAATCTCCATCACAAATACACTTCTATTTAGACCAAAGCAATGCAACACAAATTATCTCTCCTACAACCTTACAAAAACAACCCATAAGGCCAAAGGCGACAAGAAAGATAATACCATCAGAGTAGAAGATGGAAAGACAACTGAAAAGGCTGGATACTAAGTAGCAATGTACAGAGTCAGCATCATCCGTTACAGTTCAAAATGCCCAACGGGCTCAAAACTGGCATCAGGAACTTCCAAAAGTGGTAGGGACCTTAAATACTTAATAAAATTATAGAAAAATGTTTTAGAACTTCAAACATGGGGTATTTTAAGATGACTCTAAACCTAAAAGCTATTCAAAAGACAGATTCTACCATGATACTACTTACCATATAAAGGTTTGACAATTAAATTTACCTGGATTATTTTTCTTTTCTCAAAACAGGCAGTCCTCACTTTGCATGACAACATAAGACTTAAAAAATGACCATGCAATGGGAAAAATTATGATTGTTCCATAACTTTTAAAAATTGTCAAAACATTAAACACTATTTCTGACAGTGAGAAGACATTAAATAGAAAAAAATTAGTAAAACTAGTACTTAGGGTACATTGTAATTGAAAACATTAGAAGAAAAACTAAGCTAAAATAATTTGAATGGTTCTTGCCTTCTTCTGATCACATAACTTATGTGTAGAGTGAGCATATTTTCTATGCCTTGGCGAACTGTCATACTCCTTTCTAAGCCTGATCAGCTTCCAACATTTTATCCTTTGCACTTTCAATGTTGTGAAATATCTTTAATGTTTTTTGTTGGCATCATTTCCTCTGAGACATCTTTATCCCTTTTATTACAACCACTTTCCTCATTTATGTTGATAAGCTTGCCTTCACAAATTCCTCTGGCTGCATATCCAGTCTCTCCAAATGCAGCATGTCTACATTCGAAGGTTAGCGATTTCTGCTGTTAACTCGATTTACATTCAGTTCAAATTTCACTTCTAGTGTTACTGTTTCTCTGCTGCACTTTCATCTATGTTGGCTAATTCCCGATTTGGTTCTTTAACTGTAACCTGGGCAAGTATATCACTGAGAGACAGAGGCAACCCCACCGCTAAACACTGTGCCATCTACGCGTGAATTGAAAAACAGATGCACAGTGACCAATCACCAAGAGTCTTTTGAAAAAAGGGACATGCTATGTATTTGTCATTTACATTTTGACTTGTGGACTGAAGAGCTAGCGGCACAGTTTGTAGTTTATGCAATTAGTTAATATTCTAGGGTATGTGAAGTCTGAACAATGTTGCTGGGGGAACTGGTGTTATTTAAATCATGGTAGCCAAAATTCATGTGTACTGGGCTTATATGCTTCTCTCCTCCTCATGCTCTGACTTTAAAATTCTACTTATAGTAGACAGTATATACACTGCCATTCTTGCTCCCTGTGACACTGTATTGTTTATTTGGTCATGTCTTGTTTAAGCCTTGTCTCACAAAAGAAGACATAGCTAAGATCATTAATTAATCCAATCTGAAAGTCTTAATGGAATTCTATTCATACAATGTAATAATTTATATTTGTTCTAATTCACACCACCTTCTTTGCATACATACCTTTTGATTATCCTTGTATAACTGTTATTCTTACTTTTGCTGAATAGGTTTTAAAAAATTCTCCCCTGATCCTCCTCCAGACTCAGATTTCAAGCTCTACTTTCTATTATTTTACTATTCATGATGCTCACATTATAGCTGACCCTTGAACAAAATGGGCTTGAACTGTGCAGGCACACTTATGGATTTTTTTTTTTTTTTAAACAGCATTGTTAAACGTATTTTCTTTTCCTCATAATTTTAACTACATTTTCTTTTCTCTAGCTTACTTTATTGTAGGAATACAGCATATAATACATATAACATACAAAATATTTGCTAATTGACTAAATTATTCATAAGACTTCTAACAGTCTTATTGCCTAACAGTAGGCAATTAGCAGTCAAGTTTTTGCGTCAAAGTTATTTTCAGGTTTTCAACTGCATGGTCAGTGCCTCTAACCCCTATCTTGTCCAACAGTCAACTATAGAAGTCATACTTCAATCTGCATCTTTAATCAATATACCAAATTTAAGTAACTATGCCTTTCTAAATGAGAAAAACTTTATAAATCTAAATAATTTATGTTATGCACAGAAGCTTAGAACATTTACACATGAAAAGATGCTCAAATCATTAGTCACCAGTAAAATGTAAATCAAAACCACAAGATACTACTTTCACACCCACTAGGATAGGTCAAATAAAAAAGAGAACACATTTTGGCAAAGATACAGAGAAATTAAAATCCTCATATATTGCTGGTAGGAATGTTTAAATGATGCATGGCTGACTTGACAACAGTCTGGCCAACTCCTAAAAGGATTAAACCTAAGTTATCATTTGACCCAGGAATTCCACTCCCACAAAAGTAAAAACATGTCCATGCAAAAACTGATACACACAAATCTGGCATTATTCACAATAGTCAAAAGTGAAACAATCCATATATCTACACACTGATGAATGGATAAATAAAATCGGACAGATTAATACAATGGAATAATTGGCAATAAAAAGTAATGAAACACTATCACATGCTACAATACACATGAACCTTGAAAACATGGTACATGGAAAAGGTCAGTCATTAAAGACCACATACTACAGTTCCACTTATATGAAACGCTCAGGACAGGGAAATAGGTTAGGGACTGCCTATGGGAAAACAGGAAGACACAATGGGGAGACATGGGAAGTATCTGCTAACGGGTACAGAGTTTCTTTCTGGCATTAAACGTTCTGGATAAAAACGTTTTAAAATTGTGCTAACGGCTGCACTTCTCTCTGGATATACTAAGATGAACTGTACACTTTGTCTACGATAAACTTGCTTTATTTTTTCTGAACTGTACACTTTCAATGAATTGACATATGAATTATATCTCAATAAAGCTATTGAAATATTCTTCAGTGAATACCACATCCTACCAAAGAAAACAAAAATGATCCAAAATTTTACCATCAATAGCCACTGTTTCAGCCTGGTTTTTAGCTGTATATATACATGTAAATATTAATTTGATGTATATGCTACACACTCTTGCATACTTCTTCAAATTAAAATGAACATCTCTTCGTGGCAATAATTACTAACAGCTACCTATTATTGCACTGAATGACTATATCAAAATTGACCGGCCTATTGTTGGGACTATTTTCTGTAACACATTTTCTACCATAAAATAACACAGCCACAATGAATATAACATTGCTCAATCTTTGAACCTATCTTCATAATATATCCTCAGTAGTACTGCTGGGTCATGGAATATGCTCAAGACTAAGGAACCCCTTAAGGGGAGTCAAAAAAAACCATGGAGGAAGAAAAGAAATCCTCCCACGTTCTTATCATAAATAAGAAATGATAATTATGGAACATGACGGGAGGTTTTAGCTGTCGCTATAGTGGCAATCATACTGAGATATATAGGTGTATCAAATCCTGGTGGTTGTCGTATTGCAATATATAAATGTATCAAATCAAAAGGTACACCTTAAATTTATACAATATTATAGGTCGGTTATATTTTAATAAAATAAGAGCACGAGCACCCCCTCCACCACACATACACACACGCTTCTCTGTGGGATGCAATCCCACAGGTTTGATAGAGGGTCCAGATTAGCATTTTTTTTGGTTTTCTTAAGGTTTATTTTTTGAGAGAGGACAAATAGGGGTGGGGCAGTGAGAGAGGGAGATACAGAATTCAAAGCAGGCTACATGCTTTGAGCTGTCAGCCTACAGCCTGATGTGGGGCTCAGACTCATGAACCACAAGATCATGAACTGAGCTGGATTCGGACACTTACCCGACTGAGCCACCCAGGTGCCCCCAGATTAGTTTTTTAGACAGCCATCGCTAGTCCCCAAGGGCACAACTTGATGTGGCTGTGGCCCTGATTCTTTCTTCAAAGCATTCCACTTTAAAATGACATACCAAAAAATAATAATAAAAATAAAAACTAAAAATGTAAAAATAAAATAAAATGACCTACAAATCTCAAATACATCAAAACATTAACACATTTTAGGGTCATTTCTAAAAAACAGGAGTAAAAGTAATTTGTTTCCTTTTTAGAAAACTATGGGTTTTTTGTTTTTTTTTTTTAGTTTTAACAATGAAAAGATATACATTAATTCAAAGTTACACACCAAATTCCAGAGGTGAAAGGAAACTTAAGTACCACCAAAATCTTCATTTTAAGGATTAGAAAACTGAGGGTCAGAAGCATTAACTCATTCAAGCAAGGCCATCTAGCTATTAAACAGTAGAGCCTCAACTTTGTACAGAATTCCTTAACAGGGTTCCAGGGTTTCTTTTATCCAGTGTAATACAGTCTTTGAAACATCTACTAAAATACTGATACCGTACCCCTATATACATGAACTCCTGACTTTAAATACCAAAGTCATAGCCCATAAGAATCAGGATTAATGTAAAACGTCCTAAATACAGGAAATCATTAACCGTTGGCCCTTGAACAACATGGCGGGGGGTTTGGGATGCTGACCTTCCCATACATTCAGAAATCCGCAAGTAACTTTGACTCCCCCAAACTTAACTGCTAACAGCCTACTGTTAAACTGGAAGCCTTACCAATAACAGTCAGTCAGTCAACACACATTTTGTAGGTTGTATGTTATAAAGCTCAATTATCACACACCTGGAGCACTCTACCTTTAAAGCAAACCAGAAGTTGCACATAAAAAATGGGAAAGCTTATCAGAGCTGAAAATACAAAGCTCAAAACTCATTTAATTGTTGCCAAGTAATAAACAGAAAGTGTTATTTCTTAAAACACCGATTCTAACTTGCTTCATTTCTCATTATTAAATCACAAAATATGAAATATACTGTTTTATAACTAGTTTTATAACAGCACGCATTCTTTATAATAGCAAATGACTCAAAAGACAACTGAATATATATTTATTATGTGCCACAAACCTGCTGGTATAGAGATGAGTAAACAGTTCCTCTCCTCACTACTTGGTACAAGGCTTATAACAATCTACACAAGTCCCATAGCAACACACACAGTTATGGCTAGAGTACAGAAGCTGTATATAAGAACAAGTGTAGATGAAAATAAAATCCTACACTATGATTTCATTCCTTTATTCCTTTCCTGTGGACAGGTTATACACAACCCTGACTGTCCCCTCCCCATTCACCTTCACTCCTAAAACTAGGTATCTGGCAGGTTTTAGAACAGCCCGCGATAGGTATTTCTTGAAGTTCCTAGAATTGAGCATCTCAGTTAATACGAAGAGCAACCTCTTTGTATTAAGATCAGTAAGGAGATACACTCAACAAAAATACCATCTTCATTTAAATTTCCTAGACTTTAGAGATAGAACTATGAGAGTATTTCCTCCGTAAACAATAGCAAGCAGTCAGCAAAACTCAAACTGCATTTCAAACAGTTTAACACAAGTCTTCAAAAAATAATATGCAACATTATCTTTGGTAGCTGACATTTGTTTAATACATGCAAAGCGCTCTTCTAAGCATTTTTCATGTAGTATCTTGTTTGCAACCCAAAATTCTGAGATAAAGTATATTATTCTCATTTTACAAATGAGGAAAAAGAAGACACAAGGCTAGGCAACCTGCCTAAGGTCATGTAGCAGGTAAAAGAAGTCAGAATTCACAGCCTTCTGACCTAGTTGTTTTAAACACTATATAAATGTTGGTTAATGGACAGTAAATTCATAATCAACATATGATTTCATCTAAAGCAACTTTCAATATCACCAAGTATTTATTTAATAGCTACTATGCACCAGCACTTAAGTAAATGATGATAAACAAGATAGACCAGGTGTCCCTGCTCTCCAAGCTCCTCACTTGTAGGTGAAGGAAAAAGAAAAAAAAAATTCAATCATCATAGCAAGGAAAAATATAAACATAAGAGGATCTGAGCTAATATATCTAAATGACTGAAAATCTGAAGGCGCTTCCCATCAAAGAAAAAACAAGCAAGGATCTGAGACAAGAGAAAGATTTATGTAACAGTGGAAAAATGTGATGAGGCTAGAGAGTTAAGCACAGGCTAATTCATATAAGTTCTTACAACAGCACTTACAGATAAAAGTTGGGGGTTCTGTTTGTTGGCAATGTTAATAAGGAAGCCACTGAAGATCTCTGAACAGGGAAATGACATAATCTGACTGGGATATGCAAAGTACAAACACACCAAGATATCATTAGGACACTATTTATAAGTGAGCTGTAGAAGGGACAGACAAAAATGGACAGATCAGCATGCACTTTACAAGAGGACTTGCTAGCTGACTAAACGTGGAGGGGAAGGGGAAGACTTTAATACCTAATCACAGATAACACCAAGACTTGGCTCCAGGAAAAACACTAGGTCCTTGTCAGTCTCGTTTACGAAGAATCTGTCTTGAATATGTTTTAAGACACCTAGCAGATGGTCACAGTTGGTATACATAAGGGCTCATTGTTGTCTAATATTCAAACTTGATTGCTGGATGAATTTACTGTGAATGTCATAAAATGCTAAGAAAAACCAATGTTTCTAGGTCAGAGCAAAAATGAAGCTACAAAAGGATTCTGCACTAAATTAATTCACATTTTAAAAATATCTTTTAAAAAATCTTATCTATAAATCAGTTACAAATAAGTAGTTCTCCAAATTGTCGTTTCTTCTCCCATGTTCTTCCTTTCCCATATCCCTAATTACAGGCTGTTAGAATAAACTCTCATATATGCAAAATCCAAACCGAAAGGCTCAAATAACCACATCCCAATGTGGGGGCGGGGCAAGGCAAATCATCAGAGACCCAGTTTCTGAAAACCTTAAATACAAAAAAAGTCACCAGACCAAAAGAGATCTAGCAATGCCGCCTTTCCAAAGATGAAGGGTATACTTATGAAAGCACGAAGGCACAAAACATCACAAGTGCATTTTGATTTTTTTAACATTTATTTATTTTTGACAGAGAGAGAGCACGCGCAAGCGGGGGAGGGGCAGAGAGAGAGGGAGACAGAATCCAAAGCGGGCTCCAGGCTCTGAGCTGTCAGCACAGAGCCCGATGCAGGGCTCAAACCCACAAAACGGGAGATCATGACCTAAGCCAAAGTCAGATGCTTAACCAAGTCACCTGGGCGTCCCGACAAATGCATTTTGAAAAGAAAATTTAATATTAGCTCAATTTACATTTATTTTTGAGAGGGAGAGAGGGGGAGGGAGACAGTGCAAACTGGGTTGGGGGGGGTGCAGAGAGAGAGAGAGGAAGACACAGAATCCGAAGCAGGCTCCAGGCACTGAGCTGTCAGCATAGAGCCCCACGAGGGGCTCGAACTCACAAACTGTGAGATCATGATCTAAGCTGAAGCCAGATGCTTGACTTACTGAGCCACCTAGGGGCACCTGGGGTGCCCCTAGAATTCTAAACCTACAAAACTGGAAAATTCTAAGGAATGTCTACTCACTAGTGTTTCCAAACTTCATCAGAATCACCTGGAAGGCTTGTTAAAGCAGATTGCTGGGTCCCACACCCGTTTCTGGTACAGTAATTATGAGGTGGGGGTCCAAGAATTTTTGCATACTAAAATTCCCATGTGATACTGGTACAGCTTGACCTAGCACCACACTAAGTAGACTGCCACTCCAGTATGTACACAAATTTCTCATCAAAAGATACCTTCCTTCTCCTATTAAATTTATGGAAGCTTTTTAAATGGTAGATTACTCTACTGAATCAGAAATTCATCATTTCTTACAAAACTAAGTTTTTATATATGGGATATACCCTAAACCCAGCTCAAAGTTATTTTGAAGGCCAAACCAATTCTAGACTCAAAACTTTATTAAAAAAAAAAAAATTATGTGGCATTGTATGATACCATTAATATGAACTATCCAGGACTGATAAATCTACAAACAGTAAATTAGTAGTTTTCTAATTCTCAGAAGGGAATGAGGAATAACTGCTAACGGGTATGAAAATTAATGTACTAAAATCTACTGTTAAATACTTTCAACAAGTGACACTTCAGGACATAAATTTCACCTCAGTAAAGCTGTTAAAAGAAATTATGTGAAAGTTCATACAGTGGCTAAGCAACATTACACCAAATGTTGCCACTGTAGACACTCAGAAATGTATAATCCTAATTAGAATCAACAACTTTGTTTCTCCCGTCCAAGGTAAACAAGCCTACTTTACTAAAATTATTGCAAATTTTAAACTTCAAGAGCAAAATCATCAAAAATCAATGAAATAGCACCTGGAGTAGCCCTATGCACCTAAAAGTAACAGTTCAAGAATATTCAATTGCAATCTTTGAAAACTTGATGTGCTCTACCAAATCAGTCCTCTGCCCATGTATATAGTCACAGTGGCTCTCAGGACCCCATAACTAGAGAATTTCCCAGATTTCTTCTTGGTTTTCCCATAACAAACCATTTGCGTGGCTAATATCACAAAGCCTAAAATAGGGTGTCAGGTTGTCCTTATGAAAAGCATTTATTGTACCCATAACTGTACCAACACCAAATGCTCTGTTAAAACTTTCCTTACATACTGTTGCCTATCAATCTTCTGGTCGCTGAAAGATTCCATACACATCCCCCTTTTATTAAGTAAACATCTACTTCAATAAAAGTTAAACCTGCAGTATCTAATTTTTCTGCCCTAAAAATAAATTTTAAAAGGGAGACTTGAAGACTTTTTCCAAAGTTCAAAGATTATTTTAAAGTTTCCTATTATTACTCTACTGCTTTCTCTTTGAACTAATCTCTACTTGTTTTTCATTTTATGCTCAATGACCCCACTAAATTAACTCTGATTTGCCTTTAGAGCTAAAAGGACTTACGTCTCATGAGTTCCAAAAAAGAATATGGGTAGTTTGTTTGTGGGTGGTTTTACAGCTCCATCAGGAACTTCATCTACCTAAAAGAAAGATCAGAAAAATTAAAATCTTTTAAATCATACACACCTCAACACACCAGAATAAAGTGAAAACAAGCCATCCAAAAAGGATCTGATAAAAGTAGACCAGTTCTACAGGTCATAATCCCTATCCCAATTCTGAAACCCAAGAAGCTCAAAAACCCAAAATATTTCTCAGAACTCATTTGGTGGCAAAACCCGGACTGACACTGAAGCAGTTTTGTCGTATCTTTTATCCACCTAGTGTTTCTGATGCTTCTCTGCGAAGCTACTCTGTTAGATTACCACGTGCCATTCCAGAAGGCCCTAACCAGGAGCAAAATACATGCCACATGTACCACTGTTACCTTTCTAAAATCCTCCAACACTGAATTGTTAAACATATCTGACCCTAAGCATTTCAGATAAGGGAGTCTGAACCTGTTCAAAAATCATAAATGATACTTCCGCACGAAGGCTATACAAATATTGGAGTCATGTAAAAGACATTAATGAAAGTTCCAAGCAGTATTTCTAAAAGTTTGAAACACACATTCTGGAAAGATCTTGCACCTACATAGTTGAATCACAGGAGGTTCTGTTCCTTTTTTCATTTCTCTTTCAGTCTTTCTAATTAAGGAAAAAAGTATTAGGTGCTGTTAAGTCTAACATCAGTAATACCTGTTACTTTCCCTTATCAACAAGGGAAAGCCATCAGGCAGTACTATCAAGCCAGGATTTAACCTATTTTTCCATCACTTATTTAGACTTCATAATAACACTTGAGTCATAACCTTCACAAATTGAAAGACATTAAAAAAAAATCAGTTAGCTTTGTTAAGAAGAGAGCAGACCACTCCAGGACCTACCCTGCACTCTTTATGCATTATCATGTTGAAGAAAAGACCGTGAGGGTGATTAGACTGTTTGGCAGTCTGAGGTTGCAGAAATCCATAGAATCATTATCACCTAACACTCTTAGAGACTTTAATTTCCTCACATATACCATCATTGTACTGGTCATTTCAACTTTGTGACAAGGCCCCCAAAATTGTGAAAATGCTTAGAGCCCTTACGATAAGGGATATTTTTCTGTTAACCCAGTTCATATGTTCTTTCTGCTAGCAAACAGTTTTAAATGTGCAGTACCTACAGAGTGTAATAAAGGTTTGGCAACTTTAAGTTGACTGTAAAAACAATTATTATTGATACAGGATTACGAGAACATGCAAAACTTAAAAAGTAAGGAAGTTTGGAATGTGGAGACAGAAAATATTAAAATCAAATTAGGAACAATTGTCACAGTCATAGATGAGACATAATCTCTCTTAAGCAAAGACATAATTTAAGATTGGAGAAGATGGAAAAATGAATATACATTTTGCACACAGATAATATCAAACCAGAATCAGCAGCTTCTAAGAAAAAGAAAAATTTCCCATTCCAATCCAAATGAACTTGTTGAATACAGAACTTATTAAACAAAGAAGAAAAATACTCTTGCCTTCCTAAGGTTACTTTATTTTGCTTTCAGCAGTACTAACTCAATCAAAGGAGGTAACTTTTTAAACATTTTCACTTGGCTTTTAACTGCACCGTAGCATCGAAATGTGACTACAGATATATCCTGTAATCTCAGATTTTAGAACGCCTCAAAATAAATTAGGATGTAAAAGCCATGAAAACAAAGTGCCTTGGAGGTGTCTTAAACCTGCCCAATTTCCCTCTGCTCTAGTCAAACATGGAACAGTGTTTTATATAAATACATGATTACATACTAAGGACGGGGGGGGGGGGGGGGGGCATGAAGACATTCAATTTATGTCTACTGCCCTCAAGAAGTTTTCAATCTATTTGGAAGTCAAAGCATGCACGTAAGAGTTAAAATGTTATCACAAAGGAAATAGAGTGTCAAATATATAGGTAAGAATTTTGAGTTAAGGATCATTCAAGATAAGGCTCCAACCAAAGAGCAGACTTGATAGACTAGGGGGAAAAAAATCTGTCCAGGTTTAGGAAGGAAACCTGTAAACAAGAAATGGATGGGAAAAATCAAGAAACAGTGAACACCTTACACTTGGACAGCAGTCAGCAAACACGCTGCAGGATTCTCTATGGGTATGTTTTCTCCCAGCTGACATAATTAAAACTACAGGATTTAAATGTCTTTAAGAAACACACTCCTCAAAGAAGAGCAAGTTGGTGGAAATTACAACTTTAGAATATCAAGTTTATATTTAAAAAGGTTCTTGAACATTCTAATGGATCTCAACACTCTTTTGGTTCTATCATGATCTCAGAACCTGAGTCCTACCATAAGCTAACAAAAAGACCTCTTTTTCCGAAAATGGCGCTTAGATATTAAACAGTCTCAATTCTTAAATGTCACCAAAAAACCCTAGGCCTTAATTACCTCTCTGTACCACTAGATGTGAGCCTAGGAATCGGAGTCTATTGCTCTTTTGCCTATGGGAAACGAAGAGGAAAAACAACTTTTTCAAGGTCATAAGGCAAACTTCACCAATAAAAATGTGAAAATACATTTACATCTTATTGTAAAATTTTCAAGAATATCCAGTCCTACATCTCTGTATGAAACAAGCAAATCCAGAGGCCTCATCAACTACAAAACGTTTTTAAAAACCCTGTGAATCCAATTTAATCACCTCTCTGACATCTAAGAGGCTGCATAAACTCCACGGATTCTCTACATTTCACTCAAAATTTCAAAACCCTCCATGTTTCATTAATTTGTAAACATCAAACCCCACACGTGATTATTTTCCCCTACAATGGAACATTAACTGGCATCCCGTTTCAATATTTCCTATCAAGAAAACCTGCCAAAGTCTGTCAAAAACAAACCATAGGGAAATGCTTAAGTAGAAACACCTGGATTTTTGCAATTCCATGGGCGATTCCCGGGCAAAAAGCTAAAACGAAAGGTTGCAAATGAGCCCGAAGGAAAGCGAGGGGGAGAAAGGACCCGGAGAACAAAATTAAGAGGAAGGGTAGGAGGTAGGCCCCTGGGGAAGGTAGCACCGCTGAATCGAAGGCTAAAAAATCACTTACTCGAGCTGGCCAATGAGGATAACCTTTCATCTTGGCGAAGATGAGGTCTCCAGGTTTGAAATCGCGAGTCATGTTTCGGGGGCGAGGCCGGGGGTCTGAAGCCCGGGGAGGAGGCGCGGCGGTGCGCACAGCGAGGGGATGCGAGAGGGCGGACGGGAGCCCAGGCTCCCGGGGCGGCGGGAGGGGGGAAGATGCCTCCGGGCGTCCCGACGCGCCTGCGAGGGAGAGCACGGAGGGCGGTTAATGCTAAGAAACCCGAAGGGAGGGGCCGCACGGGGAGGCCCGGGGGAAGGGGAGGGGGAGGGGAGGCCCGGGGAGGGGTGGGGGTGGGAGAGTGAGGGGAGAGCCGCCTCCCGCTCCTCCCCCGCGAGTGCGCGGCCTCCGCAGCCCAGGAGCTACCCCTCCAGGCTTCGGCAGGTCCACCGCTCGACGCCCGAAGAGACGCCACCACCTGAGACAGAGATGCTTCTCAGCCCCCGATTCCCCTTTCTCCCGCCCCATCTTTCCTCTGGCTTTTTTTCTCCGGGCTTAAGCGCCGAGAGGGAGGGGGTCTGGGGAGAGGGAAAAAAGATGGCAAAGGGAAGGGGAACGTTCCCCTCTCGTGCACACAGGACCTCTCCCCCCGACCTGCTCCCCGACGGCCGCAGCCCCGGGGCTGCCCCTGGGCTCCAGGGCGGGCCGCAGCCACTTCCCCGCTACAGCCAGGAGCGAGGCCACTGAGGGGGGGCGGGGCGAGTCCCCGCCGCCCGCTCACCTGCCGGGGCCGCGGGCGCTGAGGCTGCGGTGGCGGGCCGGCCGCCTCTGCCCGCGTCCACGCAAGCCACCTGCGCCACCAGCTGCCGCAGAGGCGTCTCAACGGCTCCGAATCGCAACCGCCGCCGCCGCTGCCGCCGCCGTCGCTGCGCTGCTCCCGCGCGGCTCCCGCTCGGCGCCCGCTAGCACTGGGGCGAGACCAACTGCTCGCCGAGGGAGGGGGGACAACGCAGCACCGGCCTGAGGTGTGTGACGCGGAAGCGGAACTTCAGAAGACGACGGATCCCCAAGTTGGCTTTTGCCCATCAGTCACAGCCAGATGCAGAGAGACGCTGGTGCGAAGGAACAAAGAAGTGGGCGAAAATAGCTCGGCCTCAGGCGGCTCCCCCCTGCGGTTTGCAGAGTGGTCGGGCCCGGCCCGCCCCTGCTGGCTCCTCTGCGTGTGTGTATTTGTATGTGTACTGTATGTAAAAGGCGGGGAGGGAGGAAACGATTGTTGTGGACGCGGTTTGGGGGCGGGTATCCGGGCCTCCAGCCCTCGGCTGTGTGTTAGGGAGAACCTGGCAGCCTAAGTTGCATGTTCTTGCATCGTTTCCCAGGGTGGAGAGGCTTTAATGCTGCACTTGCGCGGTTTGCACCATCCATCCAAAAAAGAACTGTACAAAAACCCATAGATGAAATCGGAGCAGGAGGGTGTGCAGCTTGTAGGCCTCTTACAGCTCGCTGAATGGGCCTTACAGTAGCCTTTTCCTTGAAATTGTAATATGAGAAAGCCCTATTTCTTTTATTTTAAATTTAAAGCACCAAAGAAAACTGCAATCCTAACGAATGCAAAATGTGAAAGGAAGAAAACAATGACAGGAAAGCATAAGTCTTTTAGATAGGATGTGGGTTTGGGCCCGTACTAAATTTTAGCTGCATCTAAATTTTATTTCTCTAGTAGAGTGGTAGCTGGGAGGTGGAAAGTGTAGAAGTGTTTGTAAGGCTCACATAATTTATCTCTTAAAATACTCTTCAAGGGATTTCTAAGATTTATTTTTTTGATCCTTCAGCTAATACAGTTTTTAATATGTTGGTAGTAATATGCCCGGCTTTCTAATGTGCATTATTGGTAGCTTAATATTTTTACTGTACCAGAACTGTGTCACTAGATTGTCTAATTTTATTTAACCATTAACATTCACCCAAGTTCCTAATAACTGTAGTGAATAAAAAGGCATTTTGAAAATGAATAAATATTAACCTTAAGCTTTGTTTCATGCTCCATTGAATCCCACTTCCCCAAAAAGTGCCTACTGTGTGTCAAGCTTTTTTAGGTGCTGGGGTTACAACCGTGAACAACAAGCACAAATTCTTCCTGAAACAGAATGAAAACATGGAAAAGCCTAAGTGTTAAAATATGTAAATAATGGCATGTAGCTCATACTTATTTAAATGAACTCACAACTGGGAATAAATCAGGAAAAGCTGTATTAAGTAGGTAAAAATTGAGAATTCTCTAAAAGCGATACACAAGTCTTCAAGAGGAATGTAGACATTCCCAGTGCAAATTGTCCTGCAGGGAATTTCAAGAGACTAAGTCATACCACAGCAACAGGCAGAGGGTTCCAAGTGTTGCAAAAAGAGAAATTGACTGGCAAGGGAAAGGGAAGGGTTAGAAAAAGGTCTTGAAGCCTTTCATCCTGATCAGTTTGATATGATGTATGCTAGGCAGCTAGGTTGCTGAGCGAGAAAGTAAAGATGAATCTTTAAAAAGTTACTCTTGCTTGCTACAAAGTAGATGACAGTAGAAAAAGCCTGGAGGTGACTGTTCTACTCCCTAAGTGACCCATTTCTAGAAGAGACTGGTGACTGAAAAAGGGAAGAGCTAAGAACACAAAAGAATGATTTTCAGGCATTAGCCATAAATCATGCACAGGAAACGTGGAGAAAGATGTAGGGAAGAAAATTCCAAGACCGTTGAGTAGGAGAGACCAAGGCAACATCCAGCCACCATTTCTTGTGCACCTCCTTTGTTCTAAGCCTTTTAAGGCTTTGCAGTTCCAAGTCTTGGTCCTGGGCCCAGCAGCATGGGCTTCCCCTCACCAGACTTGCTAAATCAGAATCTGCATTTTAACGAGATCCCCAGGTGATTCTTATGCATATTCAAGTTGAGAGACTTCTGCTGTGGAGGATACTACAGGCTACAGGAACACAAAATCAAGTAAGAAAACAGAACTGGAATAGATGAATTATAATTAATACTAAAAGATAACTTTTTATTAGTGCAAAATGATAGAACAAGTAAAAAGGGAGTGGTTACTGTGGGCGGGGGGGGGGGCGCTTCTCAGAAAAGAAATGAAAATAGAAGGCAAATGGAAAAGCATTGGTGCTTTGGTGTTAATGTTAAAAATATAAAGTACAAACCTTGCTCTTGCTATCTTTAAGTTTGGTAATTTCAATTTGTGGTAGTCTATAGACAACAGGCTATACCCTTGAGACAATAAGTCAGGGCAAAACAGGTGGTAGTTTAAGCCTCTACAGAACAAAAGCCCAGGATCCCTGGGAGCAGCAGTTCAGAATGGGAGAGAAAGGGGGAGTGGAGAGGGAGGAGGGAGGCTTGTGCTCATCAGAACCACTTGGAGAGCTTTTCTGAACTGAGAGCCTGTGCCCCTCTCTAACCGTGCTAGATGCATCCCGCACCCATACTCGGCCTTCTTACAGGGGATGCCAGGAAAAGTACAGCAAGATAGAAATTAAAGGGCAATGATAAAGTTGTAAAGAGAAAGAATACAATCTCCAAAACAAATGAGGCAAGAGGGTGGGGGGTGGGAGAGCTAAATGAATCAAGGAAGGAACATGATTCACGTTCTCTCATTTTATCTGGGTGTTCTTACCCCCATTTTACAGATGAGAAAACAGGCTCACAAAACTTCAGCAACTTGCCCCCAAATCACACATCTAGTCAAGAGGCCAAGGCAACATTCCAGCCAGTCAATTCTCAGGTCCACGCCTTTGTGTGGTCCCACGCCACCTCTAGGTGGAGCAGGGGGCCAGTAGTGCTGGATACCAAGGAGCTTATAATTAGAAAAAGATGCTGGAAGGAAAAGCACCCAGCCCTTACTCTTCCAACTTCTGTCTGGACTTGGAAGTATTTCCAGCTTAAATTTCCTAATGACCTTCCTCTACCCCACCCCATTCCCCAGCTTGGCCCTATCATCGGCCCATGCTATTAACTCCCTCCAGTTTTAAGAGATTCAGCCCAAAAATCACCTCTGGAAAGGCTTCTAACCTCATCTTAATGTGACATAATTTCTTATTTACAATCCTTATGACTAATATTTAAACTACTTAGAAATAGGCACGACCTTAGTCATCAGTGCCTGGCATTTAGCAGGCACTAAATAAAATTTTTCTCAAGAAATATTTGTTGAATGCATGAGAGGAGGGGCCAAGTGAGAAACTCCCTTGACCCTTAGTCTGAGAAAACAGATAAAAAGACACTTTAAAAGACATTTGTTTTTGTTTTGACTTTGTGAATTGTTCATGTCACAAAGCTTAACCCTTTAAAAGCACTGATATGTTTTCATTGACTAAAATACATCCATTTACCAGTTTTGTTAAGGGAAATCTTTCTAAATAAGAGTTGATACATATCCCCCAAATTTAGCAATAATAATCCCTTCCTTCACATCTTTTGCATAGAGTACATATAATTCCCTACCTTAATATATAGTATTTGTAACGTACCTTAAACTTTTCAGTATAAACCCCAATTATTAAACTTTCCTTATGTGTAATACTTCAAGCCTCACAAATAGGGAAGTTAGCAAGAACATGGGGAAGACAAAGGGCGTTAATCAAAGAGCTAGTTCAGTTAGAGATGTCATAAATC
Source organism: Prionailurus bengalensis (assembly GCF_016509475.1). Lineage (NCBI taxonomy): Eukaryota > Metazoa > Chordata > Mammalia > Carnivora > Felidae > Prionailurus > Prionailurus bengalensis. The sequence goes on from NC_057359.1 coordinate 40,638,196, forward strand.
TGGTCTAGACCCAGCTTCCCGCTTGTTTCCCTGAGCATTTGGATTTTCGGCCGTATGGAAGGGAAAAACCAAGATGTGCTGGTTTGTGAGACAGTGACTGAGCTACTGTACCAATGGCTATGGGGGAGTCATTCTCAGACACATGGAATAAGAGAAGTCTTAATGAGTGTGAGTGCTCATTAGAACAGCTGTCAAGAAGCAAGGCTAGGACAGGGATGGCCAGTTGACCTGTGAGTGCTGTTGGTACCTATTCTGAAGGCTGCCTAACTGTGTGTTGTTCTAAGGGAATTTTAAAAATCACTGCACGACCTCCTCTGTAATCACTGCTTACCTCAGAAACTTGCTTTGCTTTTTTCTTAGATCTCCACATCCAGTCTCCTCCTACATGCTCCTCTTTATTCTTCTGCGTATTTTTTTGTGAATTTTCCCTTTTTCATCTTCTTCTTTCTTGTACATTCTTCATCATTGCATGCTCTCGCTTTCTGACTTAGGTCGCCCAGAAGTACAGCTTTGAAAATGGAATGATCCCTTGTTTTGGTCAATAGGCCTACTAATGTGATAATATCTTTTATTCTCTTTGTGCCTTTGGTTTTTCTAAGGGTGGAGAAATGAGTACTGATTGCCAAGGGTTAGGAATGGGATGGCTACAAAGTGGGGGATTTTCATGGCAACGGAATAGTTCTGCATCTTGATTGGGGTGGTGGTTGCCGGAATCTACACATGCTACAAAAATGGCATAAAACTGTACATGCACCTTGTACCAATGTCAGTTTCCCCTCTTTGTCATATTACTTACAGTTGCTTAAGATGTCACCATTAGAGGAAATGGGTGAAGGGTTGTAGAGGACCTTTCTGGATTATTTTTGCCATTTCCTGTGAATCTATACATTTTTCAAAGTAAAAGTGAAAACACCAGGTATATATATTGACAGTTCAAGAGAGGTCTTTTGTTCAGGGCAAGGAAAATCTGCTTGTGTTTATAGGCATTAGGAAGTTAGGAACAGGGCTAGGAGAAGGAGAGAAATACAATATTGCAGTGTCTTCTCACCTATGTGTGTGGTTGTATGTGTGACGCATGGCTCCTAAAATGCTTTCTTCAGGGGCGCCTGGGTGGCGCAGTCGGTTAAGCGTCCGACTTCAGCCAGGTCACGATCTCGCGGTCCGGGAGTTCGAGCCCCGCGTCGGGCTCTGGGCTGATGGCTCAGAGCCTGGAGCCAGTTTCCGATTCTGCGTCTCCCTCTCTCTCTGCCCCTCCCCCGTTCATGCTCTGTCTCTCTCTGTCCCCAAAATAAATAAACGTTGAAAAAAAAATTTTTAAAAAATGCTTTCTTCATATGCATCATCATGAACACTTCCCTAGTGCTACCTCCCTTTATAACCATCCAAACCCCTTCCCCTTGCAATTCCTAACCATTGACAATCACTAATGATTTCTCCATCCCTATAATGTTGTCATTTCAAATTTTGTCATTTCATTTCATTATATACATGGAATCATACGGTGTGTGACTTTGCAGATGGGCTTTTTCCACTCATCTTAATACTTTTAAAATCCATTTAAGTTTTTCTGTGAATCAATAGTTCATTAATTTTTGTAAATTTACATAGTTTGTTTAGCTATTCACCTATTGAAGGGCATTTTGATCGTTTCCAGATTTTTGCTACTATAATGAAAACTGCTGTAAACATTCCTGTACATGTTTTGTGTAGCTCAAAGTTTTTATTCCTCTGGGATACATGCCCAGGAGTGCAATTACCGGGTCATATTGTAGTTGCATACTTAATTTTGTAAGAACTCGCCAAACTATTTTCCAGAATGACAGTACATTTTACATTCTCACCAACAATGTGCAAGAGATCTACTTTATGTACACCTTCACCACCATTTGGAATTGTCACTAATTTTTCCTTTCACTGTTCTAATAAGTGTGATCTTAATTTCCATTTTCTTTTTTAAAACTATTTATTTAGTGCACGTGTGTGCGTGTGTGTGTGTGCGTGTGCGTGCGTGTGTGTGTGTGTGTGTGTGTGTGTGTGTGTGTGTGTATGCATGCATGCGCACCAGCCAGGGAGAGGCAGAGAGGGAGACAGAATCCCACGCAGACTCTGCGCTGACAGATACAGGGCTTGATCTCACAAACAGTGAGATCATGACTTGAGCTGAAATCATGAGTTAGATGCTAAACCGACTAAGCCACCCAGATGTTCCTCAGTTTCCATATCCCTAATGATTAGTGATATTAAACATCTTTTCATGTGCCTATTTACCATCTGTATATCCTCTTTGGTGACATGTCTCTTCATGTCCTTTGCCCATTTTCTAATTGGATTAGTTTTTACTGTTGAGTTTTGATCATTCTTTACATATTTTTCTTTATTTAAAAAATTTTTTTTACATTTATTTATTTTTGAGAGACAGAGAGAGACAGAGCACAAGTGGGGGAGGGGCAGAGAGAGAGAATGAGACACAGAATCCGAAGCAGGCTCCAGGCTCTGAGCTGTTAGCACAGAGCCGGATGCGGGGCTCGAAGTCACAAAAGGTGAGATCATCACCTGAGCTGAAGTTGGATGCTCAACTAACTGAGCCACCCAGGAGCCCCTCTTTATATATTTTTCATAACAATCCTTTGTCAGAAATGATTTGTAAATATTTTCTCGCAATCTATACGTTGTCTTTTCATCTTCTTTACAGGATCTTTCACTGACTAAAAGTTGTTAATATTGATGAAGTCCTATTTATCAACGTTTTTCCTTTATAGATTACCTTTTTGTTGTCATGTCTAAGAACTCTTCACCAAGCCCTAGGTCCCAAAGATTTTTCTCCTATGTTTTCTTCTAAAAGTTTTAGAGGTTAATATCTTATGTTTAAATCTATGATCTATTTTGAGTAAATTTTTTCAGATAAGATATGACATTTAAATGGAGGTTCTTTTTTTGGGGGGGGTCTATGGATATCCAAATGCTCTAGCAGCTTTGCTGAAAAACTATCTTTGTTTCATTGAATTGCTTTTTTACCTTTGTCAAAAATAATTTTACTATATTTGTGTGAGAATTTCTCTATTTTTTTCTTTTTTTAAAAAACTTAAAAAAATTTTTTTAAATATTTTTGAAAGAGAGAGAGACAGAGCATGAGCGGGGGGAGGAGCAGAGAGAGGAGGAGACACAGAATCCGAAGCAGGCTCCAGGCTCTGAGTTGTCAGCACAGAGCCTGATGCAGGGCTCAAAGTCATGAACTGCAAGATCATGACCTGAGCCGAAGTGGGAAACTTAACCAACTGAGCCACCCAGGGGCCCCTCTCTATTTTTTTCAATTGATTATTTTGTCTTTCTGTCTGAGCTATGGTTTTGATTAGTGAAGTGTGATATACTATCTTGATTACTGAATCTCTATAATAAATCATAAAACAAGATAATTTCTTCCACTTTATTTTTGGCATTCAACTTTTTTCTGGATATTCTAGTTCTTTGGTTTTCCATAAAAATTTTAGAATAAGCTTATCTATATCCATTTAAAATCTTCCTGAGATTTTGATAGGAATTATGTTAAACTTACATGTGAGTTTGGGGAGGGTTTACTTTTTTACTTTTTTAATTTCTTTTTTTTTTTTTTGAGGGAGAGAGAGACAGAGTGTGGGTGGGAGAGGGGCAGAGAGGGAGACACAGAATCTGAAGCAGGCTCCAGGCTCTGAGCTGTCAGCACAGAGCTGGACACGGGGCTTGAACTCATGAACCATGAGATCACGACCTAAGCTGAAGTCAGATGTTTAACTGACTGAGCCACCCAGGTGCCCCAGTTTGGGGAGAATTTATATCTTTACCAGGGCAAGTCTTTTAATCCATGAACACAAATTTCTTTACACTAATTTAAATAGTCTTCAATTTCTTTCATTAGCATTTTGTAATTTTTATCCTATAAGCCCCACGTATGGTTTGTTAGATTTACAACTAAGTATTTAATGTTTTGGAGCTATTAAAATTTTAATTTTAGTGTCCATGTGTTTATTGCTAGTTGGTAGAACTGATTTTTGTAAGTTTATTTTATATTTGGAAAACTTGCAGAACTCATTTATTAGTTTTAGGAGGATCTTTGTTTGTTTTGTTTTTGTGTGGTGTCTTTGGTAATTTCTCGGGATTTCTACATAAACAATGATGTTATCTGCAAATAGAGCAAAAAACACACTTTACATAATTTTAGTTATTTTAAAATTTTTGAGGATTGTTTTACGGCCAGCCCAGGATATGGTCTATCCATATGTCTGTAATGACTGCATATTCTGCTTTGCTGAGTAGAATTCAATAAATGTCAATTTATATCCTATTCTGCTGGTTGATGTCATTGAGTTCTTGAATATTCTTAATTATTTTTGTTTATTTGTCCTATCAATTATTGAGAGAGAGATACTGAAGTCTCCAACTAGAGTTGTAGATTTATCTATTTCTCCTTTCAGTTCTATCAGTTTCTGCTTTCTGTATTTTGTAGCTCTGAGAATTGCTATGATTTTGCCATGTTTTCTTTATCATCTTTTATCATTATTTATTATTTTTCTCTATTTCTGGTGATTTTTTTGTTCAGAAGTCTACTTTATCTGATATTAATATAGCTATTCCTACTTTCTTCTGATAAATATTTTCACAGTATGGACTCTCTCAGCCTTTACTAACATGTTTTATATTTGAGGTGGATCCCTTGTAGGCTGCAGATAGTTGAGTCATATATTTTTTAAGATTTTCTTTTAAGTAATCTCTACATCCCACATGGGGCTCGAACTTACAACCCCAAGGTCAATAGTTGCATGCTCTATCAACTCAGCCAGCCACGTGCCCCAGTTGGTACTGTTTTTAGTCCACACTGCCAATCTCTGTCTTTCAGTTGGAGTATGTAGACCACTTACATGTAATGCAATCATTGATATGTTAGAGCTTGGTTCTGGTATTTTTTGTCTCCTTTCCCCTACCTTCCTGTAGGTTATTGGAACCTTTGTTAAAATTCCATTTTGATGTATCCAGTTTTTTTAAAGTATATTTCTTTGCATAAATTTTTCAGGTGTTGCTGTAGGTATTACATTATCCCTACCTAATTTATCAAAGCCTACTTCTGTTGATATTTCACTAGTTTGAGCAAAGTGTCAAAATCTTACCGCTCTTTGAGTCCTTTTACTCCTCACCATTTATAAGATGATTATCTTAAATAATTCTCTTACACACACTGAGAACCACATTAGAAAGATTTGTAAGTTTTGCTTCAACCATCAAACAGAATTGATAAATACTCAAAGGGGAAGTAAAGTCTATTGTATTTACCTATATTTTTATTCTTTCCATTGTTTTCTTCTTCCTTCCTGATGTTTTAAGTTTCTTTCTTTCTTTTCTTTTTTTTTAAATTTTTTTTTTAATGTTTATTTGTTTTTGAGACAGAGAGAGACAGAGCATGAACAGGGGAGGGTCAGAGAGAGGGAGACACAGAATCTGAAACAGGCTCCAGGCTCTGAGCTGTCAGCACAGAGCCCGATGCGAGGCTCGAACTCACGGAGCGCGAGATCATGACCTGAGCTGAAGTCGGCCGCTTAACTGACTGAGCCACCCAGGCGCCCCAAGTTTCTTTCTTTTATCATGGAGGTAGGACTACAGTTTTTCTCCTTGGTGTTTGGTTAGAGTAGGTATTAATTATCTAAACTTTTCTGTCTTGCTAGGCTGCCCCTTTCCTGGTTCATTGGCTATGAAGAGCAGGCTTTTTTTTTTTTTTTTAATGGTTTCTTTTGTTTGTCCAAGCACCTAGTGCAACATGTATGAGGCAAAAGGAAAACCCAGGAAATAATTCATCACCATTGTCATTCCTTGAATCCCAAAATCGGTAGCCAGCCATCTTTCAGAGACTTCTTATATTTGTTTTATTTACAATGTCCGGTGGACCTATTTTTCTCTTTCTTTTTGTCACCAAGCTTGTGGGGAGAAAATAGTTTACTAACAATAGTTTACCCCTACTTCATCATTCACACCTTAACCTTCATCTCCAGTGGAATTGAACTCCATGACAGCAGGGACTTGGTTTTGTTCATAACTGTGTTGCAAGGATACAGTGCTGACACAAAGAAAATCTTTGGTAAATATTTCCTGTCACTACATTATCCTAGTAACTTTTCCTTCTTTATTTTCTCCATGTACCATCCCAGTATAGAAACTTCATTAGCTCATGCATAAATTAAAATATGTATGCTTTTCTTCCTGTGCCTTTCTTTACACCATTATCTTACTCAGAAATGCCCTTCAATCATTCTATGTTTATTAATTTTTTTTTTCTTCTCTTGAAAGTCCAAAGCTAGTTACACTTCTTAGGTCTCTTCTTAGCTTCATCATCCTATTCTAAAGTCCTATATATGCTACTTTCTGCAGTACTCATTTTTTAAAATTAACATATTGTCTCGATTAAAAATGCTTTCAGCTTTAATTAACAGAAAACTCTACGGTAGGGGTTTACGCAAAAGAAGTTAAGAGATCGATGCTGGCATTGCAGCTTGATTACTTCAAGGCCAGTGTGTCTTCAATTCACTTGACTTCTTCCTCATGCTGGCTTGTTTACTGGTGAACAGAAGATGACTGCTCTTCTGGGAGCCACATCTGAATTTTAGGTAGGAAGAAAGGGCGTACAATGAAGAGATAGGCTACCTAGGTCCATCTCTTTTTATTTAGAACACAGAAGTTCTTCCAAAAATCACGTCGAGCAGACTTCTCATTTTATGTTATTGAACAATATTTTCTTACACAACCACACCTAGCTGGAAAGTACAAGTGAGAAAAGGGTTATCAATAGGAATTCAGTTAGCCAAACATTGATATATCTGCCATATGTGTGTATGTGTGTATGTGTGTATGTATGTATGTATGTATGTATCTATCTATCTATCTATCTATCTATCTATCTATCTATCTATCCATCATGTCTCCAAACTAATTAGAGAGACAGATTTACCTAAATGTAAGATCTTTGCGATCAGAGATCTAATCAGAGTTAATCATTTCATACTTCACACCAGATGAATGTAAGGGTCCCCCTAATCTCATATATCTCTGCTACAAACAACAAAGAAAGTTCTTAAATGGGGACTTTAAACCTAACGTAATTATTTAAAAATTATTTAGTTACCTCAGTTTTTTCTGAAATTAATAACTTTTTTAGTCAGGGAGAACCACTGTGTACTCATAGAATCACTATGAGTTATGGGAGAAGAGTTTCTTTTTTCTTGTTCTTTTTTACAAGAAGTAGACTTTACACAATCATGGGGGGAACTGGAGAAGTCAAGGTCCAAGAAACACATCAGAAGATTAGAGAGGTAGAAACTAAGGAGTCAATCTAAGAAACCAAGCACGTCCAGCTGCCAAAATAGGACTAGATAGGGAAGGCTTATGGGGCGATCTCTGGGAAATAGTGCCTCCATTCAACTACCACCTCTGTGGATCAACTGCCAAACATCCAATGTTGGGCCTGGGGCCACCTTTGGTCAGCAGGGTCAAAAGTTGGGAAGAAGACCCAGATGTGAATTGGTGGAGAATGAAGCCATGCTGAAATCTGCTGGTCCTCTACATCTGTCTCTTCCAGCATCTAACCACAATGACCTTCAGAGCAATGGCTGCCACTTCACTTCCACCTTCCAAATATCTCTGAACTTATTATTTTTTTCTGTTTATTTTTGAGAGAGAGAGAGAGAGAGAGAGAGAGAGAGAGAGAGAGAGAGAGACAGCATACAAGCAGTGAAGGGGCAGAGAGAGAGGGAGACACAGAATCCCAAGCAGACTCCAGGCTCTGAGCTGCCAACACAGAGCCCAACGTGGGGCTCTAACTCACAGGGCGTGAGATCGTGATCTGAGCCAAAGTCTGGCGCTCAACCAACTGAGCCACCCAGGCTCCTCTCTCCAAAATTCTTTTGGCCAACTCAAATTTGGAATCTTTCGGGGAAGAGGATTTGGGGAAATGTGATCCAGCTTAATCAAATTAACGTAGGACAAAACCATCACATTAAGTAAACTACACAAATGGAAGTTGAAACTCATCATTTAGGGACTCAAAATGACTGGAATCCCTGAAGGGCCAGGACTATGTCTTAGTCCATTTCTTCTGTCCTTTTTATCCTGGCCACTAATTTGATTCTTAAATCATGTGTTGTCCTCATTGATCTTCCTGTGCGAGCTAGTTTTTCCTCTGCCCTGGTACCCATCTCCTAGAAGGAAAAAGGAGTCCCTTCTTGGATTCAGGCAATAACATGCTGCCCAGGCAGTCTTGTCTTTTAACTTTTACTGGTCATTTGCTCTACTCTAAGTTCTTCTATTTCTGTTGGCATTCCTCTTCTGTTTCTCTATTCTGGCTACAATCCTTGTGTGTTCTTTAGTACATTTGGCTGCTTCTCCCCTGCCTGAGTATGTTCATGTAACATTACTTTTAGGTAGTAATCTATCTTTGGGTGATGTAGTTCTCCCATTTTTGTTTTAACTAACCAATATATATTCAACTGCAGATATTTATTGAACGCCTCGGATATCATCTTACCCTCCAGAGGAATTTAAGTACAAATATATCTATATAACAAGAGAAGAAGTAGAATATACCAACATAAAGCAACAAATTTCAATAGCTCTCAGAGTTCAGAGAAGGGAATTGAATTCTGCCTTCCTGTGGGCCCTTTTCACCTTTTCCAATCAAGGAACTTCATATAAGATTTCCAAATCTTCATAATATTGCCCTAGTATTTATATTATAAATTAGCTTTGAATAGTAAAATTAGTTGTTTTAGTACACAGAATTTAAGCAATATGAAATAAAAGAGTATTGGAAAAAGCTATATACAAATGTTTGTGAAGGAAGACGTAATAATTATTTTAAACCACATTAAAATTGAAGAAACTCTGACTGTGAAAATGTAAGTACAGAACTAGGAAAATTAGGCTGTAATTTTATTCCACTGGCTCTATTTGGAAATTATTTTCTTTTTTGCACTGCCTTAGTGACATAGACTTCTGGGGCTCAGAATTATTTAGTGTTGCCTACATTCCTTCAAGCTTAGCTTTCAATTCATAAAGGCTGTGATTTAATGGCATGAGTAAGCAATAGTGGTTTTAGAACATTTTACCCGCATACAACATCATCACCAATGAATGACAGACACCTTTTGGGGACAGCACAGACGTAGAAAATGTTGTCTTTTTTTTTATTTTTTATTTTTTTTTTTTAATTTTTGGGACAGAGAGAGACAGAGCATGAACAGGGGAGGGTCAGAGAGAGGGAGACACAGAATCGGAAACAGGCTCCAGGCTCCGAGCCATCAGCCCAGAGCCTGACGCGGGGCTCGAACTCACGGACCGCGAGATCGTGACCTGGCTGAAGTCGGACGCCCAACCGACTGCGCCACCCAGGCGCCCCGAAAATGTTGTCTTTTTAATGCAGTTGTACACTTCCCCTTTTTATAAAAATTAAATACCGTGAACTATTTCGGTTGTAGTTATAATTTCACATTGATGTTTGTGAATAGGAAAGGGAAATATGACCATGCTCATTAGGAAGTTCAAGTGTGGATTTACATATAATAAGGTCCAATTGTCCAAATAGCAGGACTGAGGAAACAGTCATAAATGTTGTGCAGGAGCAATGCTGAGAAGCTGTCATGGTTTTCTTTTTCTTTTTAAAATTTTATTTATTTATTTTGAGAGAGAGAGAGAGAGAGAGAGAGAGAGAGAGACTGTGGGGGGGGGGCATAGAGAGAGGGAGACAGAGAATCCCAAGCAGGCTCCATGCTATCAGCCAAGAGCCCACATGGGGCTCAAACCCATGAACCATGAGATCACGACCTGAGCTAAAATCCAGAGTCAGATGCTTAACCAACTGAGCCACCCAGGTGCCCCCATACTCCATTTTAGAAGTAAAAGAAATGCATAGCCTCTGATTGTCTTTAAACTACTGGTTTAATTATAGAATGTAGCAAGAAAGGTAGATGACCTGAAATATCCCATGATCCCAAACTGGCTTGCAGTTTGAGTTTGGAGTGGCATTTGTAAACACGAAACATGATTTTAAAGCAGGAGTCATAAATTAGAGCCCCAGAAGTTGAATCTGACAAGTAATTTCTTTCTTTTTTTTTTTTCCTGAGAAGTAATTTTCTTTTTTGTTTTTAAGTTTATTTATTTATTTTGAGAGAGAGAGAGAGAGAAAGAGAGGGAGTACACAAGCAGGGAAGGGCAAGAGAGAGAGGGAGTGAGAGAATCCCCAACAGGCTTTGCACTGTTAGCATAGAGCCGCACGAAAGGCTCCATTTCACAAACCCATGAGATCATGACCTGAGCTGAAAGCAAGAGTCAGACCCTTAAGGGACTGAGCCACCCAGGCACCCGTCATGTGTTTTCTTTGCTGACATTTTAGGTAAGGGGAGCATAAAGATGCAGAATTTGTTCTAGAGGATGCCAAACTCAACTTCTCCTTCAGTCTAATCTCATCAATCCAGCTTAGATTTGGTCAAGCCTCTCAAATTCAATATAGTATCTTTTTACCCACTCCTACTTCATGCTTCTTGATTAGTGTAGAACAAAAAAGAGGAAAAAGATATATTGAATTTTTATCTTTATCTCCTGTTTTAGTTTACTCTCGATATGGCACCTTAAAGCTTTCAAGGGATTTTTTTTTTCCTATTTCAGGATACTTTACAAAAGCTAGGAGAGCTGTATTTAAAAAACACTTTTTTATTGTGGTAAAATATAACATAAAATTTGCCATTTTAACCATTTTTAAGTGTATATAGTTCAGTAGCATTCAGTTCATTTCCACTGTGTTGCAACCATCACCACCATCCATCTCCAGAACTCTTTCCTGATCCTAACATGAACACTTCTTGTCCTAATTTACTTGTTTGGGAGTAGGGTCATGACTCTGTGTTAGTCATGTCGCTGATTGAAAGAGAGTGAGAGTGTCTTGACCTTGGTGAGTAGCCTACTTCCAGAAGTCATGAAGAGATATGTATAGAGAACAGCTCAGATAATGCACAACGTTCCTTGCTAAGGAATAATGCCTTTGATCCCCAAGGTGTAACTCTTGGATTTATTGCGCTGGGTTGAATCTCAAGGGATCTTATGGTATTTTTTTTTTTTAAATCCCTATAGTCTCAAACCTCACTACAAACAGGCTAAACTTGGCTATTCCTATGGGCTATGAAAACTTTTCTCTAGAGTTGAGAAGAGGCTCAGAAAGATAAAGCCAAAGAAAAGAGTGACAAAGAAAGAGAAGCAGTTCTCTTGAAGGCATAGAGCAACAGGTCTAAGACATCTACACCCTTCCCGTCTTCTTAATCTTGGGCCCTACTCTGAATTCTCCTTGTTCTAGACAGGGTAGGGGGTGGGAAGATGAGACTCTAGGCTTTCTTACTGCACCAGCTACATAAAACAGGATAGGATTAAACAACACAAAGAAATAGGACATTGAAAAATAAGGCAATTACAAAACCAAAATAAAAACTGAAAATTCCAGAGGGAATCAAGCAATCAAAAATGTCCTCCCTAAAGATTCTAAAATCATGATGATCATAATAATTTTAAAAATTATTGAATGCTTATTATGTGTTCCAAAAATTTGGGCAATTTTTCCCATTAAAAATTTTTTTCTAATGTTTATTTATTTTTGAGAGAGAGAGAAGCAGAACATGAGCAGGGGAGGGGCAGAGAGAGTCGAAGACATACAATCTGAAGCAGGCTTGAGGCTCTGAGCTGTCAGCACAGAGCTGGACCAAGGGCTCGAACCCACAAACCTGGAGATCATGACCTGTGCTGAAGTGGGACACCTAACTGACGGAGCCACCTAGGCATGTCAAATTTTTTCCCATTTTTTGATGAGGAAACTGAGGCACAGAGAGGATAAGAGGCTTTATTTAACCCATTCATTCCACTAATACTTACCTGTTTGGTGAGAGGTGCTAGGGGTTCAACATATTTGATATGGGCCATCTGCCCTCATGTAATTTACAATCAAATGGAGGATGTAAATAAACAAAAATGCAAGCAGACAAAGGAATGTTTCAGGTTGAATCAGGTGATATGAAAGGAACATATGAAAAGGCAGGTGAGTTAGGGCCTAATTTAGGCAGGGTACTCAGGGATGACATTTCTCTATAGAGATGAGGTCGAAACAGTCCCTCAAAGGAGGAGAAAGAGTGAATCATTCCAAGGGTAAAGGAGGAGGTCCAGGCAAGATGAATCGTGTGTGCAAAGAGCTTGGTGTATTCCTGAAACTCAGATAAAACCTGTTTGGCTGGAGTGTGGAGAGATGGGTGGGAACAAAACATTAGCCGATGTTGAAAGACTCCAGATCATGCTGGGCCTGTAGACCACAATAAAAGCTTTCGACTTTACTCTCTCTTTTTAATATATGCCCATATGTCAAGGTCATTAGCGCCTGGTAGTGGAGTTAGAGTTGTTTTTTTAATAGTTTTCTTTTCTTTTTAACCTGTATTTTTGAAGTTTGAAAAGCAAGCATACATTACTTATGTAAAGACAAATACAAATCTTTTTTCTTTTAAAAGTGGTCGTGATATTATATGATTGCCTATAATATTCACATTCACATTTATGTAAAATGTCATTAAGTGGCAAATCTACAGAAACCAGGAGCAGCTCAGACTGTGACGATGGTTGTTCAGCTGTATAAACAACAAACAAACAAACAAACAAATAAACACACATTTAATTGGTTGGGCAAATTTTACGGCATGTAAACTATACCTCAGTACATCTGCTTTGGAAACTGGAAGTGAGCACAAACATGGGATAATTTCTAAGACCAGAGACAACATAAATTCTCCATAGAAGGGAACAGAAAGGTTTGGCTGTTCTGGGCCTGTAAAGGACCTTAAAACTTTGCCCAAATTTGAGCCCTTTTGCAAAACTACCCGAGGCCACTCCTTCAAAGTCCTCTTGCTTCTAACATCTGCTCTTAATTGAAAAGGAGTTACAGTGAGAAGTAGGGTGGGGGTACAGGCAGAATATAAGAATAATTCATAATTAATTATATGTTCAAAATAATAAAATTAGTCATAACCAACTTAAAAATAAGGGCTTCAGGTGTGACCATCAAACTCCTTGAGCTTCTAGAACAGTTTTTTTCAGGGTTAAAATATCTTGCGGTGCTTAGAATCTTTTGAACAACTTCAAAATTTGAGAACTGTCCTAAGTAGGAAATCTGTTTTCTCAAATCAGAATCCCCCAACTTACGTTTCGCATGCTCTCTTGCCCCTAGGCTTGTAACCTAAGTTCCAGCAATCATAAGCATTTGCGTGAATCTTTGATTCAGAGGTGAGGACACAGGTAAGGATAGAAGCAGCCATATCGCTGGAGGAAGTACCTGCAGAAGCAGTGTGTTTGAGTGACTGCTGGTGATAGACACTTTCTTACCAAATCTATTCTGTCCTGTGATTTTTTTTCCCCCTCAGAGTTTGGGAGATTTTTCTGGTTATTTATTGTTGTGTAACAAACTCCTTCAAAACGTAGTAGCTTCGAAAGACCACTACGTTACTATCTCTCATGATCCTGTGGGTCAAAAATTTGAACAGGGCGCAGAAGGAATAGTTCATACCTGCTCCGTGTGGTGCCCGCAGTGGCTGCGCCATCCAAGATGGCTTCTTCACTTCACGCTGGTGCCTTGGTTAGAGTAGTTCAGGTAGCTGGAGGCCGGCTGGAAGAGCCCAAGATGGGTCATATGTCTGTGGCCTTGGTTCTCGAAATTGGCAGGGCTCCCCCTCAGGGCTTCCCTGTATAGTCTTGTGCGTCCACTCCTCCATGTGGCTTCTGCAACTGGTTTCTCCCCTGGGGTAGCTGGACTTCTTATAGGGGGAGAGTTTTTCCTGAGTGCAAGAGCGAATGGTGCTAGGTCTTCCTAAAGCTTAGGACCAGAACTGGCACAGTACCACCTCACTGCATTTTATGGGCTAAAATAAGTCCCAGGGCCACTCCAGTTTTAAGGGATGAGGTCTCCATAAGGGTTTGACAACCAAGAGGCATGGTTCATTACAGGCCACCAGGTTACTGTCTCCTACACTCAGCGTAAACCTTTTCCTTCAGCCCTTCTACTCAGTAAACTCTTGTATTAAATATAATAAATACTTTCTGTTTGAAATATATAGTTTGAGATTCTCCTGACGGAAATTTTCAATACAAATATATTCTCTATGATTGAATTAAAAACTAAGGTCCCAATAATAGTAGCAACATTATTTCTCTTCTTCTTATCCCTATGTGATTATCAAAATTCCCACATCGTCCCCTAAAACCTTCCACAGTTATTTCTAGGAGCCCATGTGGCTGTCCTAATTCTGTCAAAATTCTCCCACCACAAAAGATGTTAGTTAGGCATAGAAGTTTTTAAAATTTTTATTTACTTTTATTTTTTTATGTTTTTAATTTCTTTTCTTTTTTTTTTTTTTTTTGAGAGAGACAGAGAGACAGTGTGAGTGGGGAAGGGGCAGAGAGAGAAGGAGACACAGAAGGCTCCAGTCTCGGAGCTGTCAACACAGAGCCTAACACAGGGCTTGAACTCATGGATGGTGAGATCATGACCTGAGCTGAAGTCAGGTGCTCAACCGACTGAGCCATCCAGGGGCCCAAGGCACAGAAGTTTTAAAGGGAAGTTTTAGCAACCTTTCAAAGAAAAGGTTATTCTGATAGTATTTAAATATGAATATGAAAAGATTGCTAATTCATTTTTACAACTAGTATAATGCTAACGCTAAAACATAAAAAACAGCATGAAAGGAAAAGTATAGCCCAATCTCATTTATGAATACAATTACAAACTTAAAAAGATGGGGCCTCAAATCCAACAGTTACTACAAATACAATAAATTCAAATATAAATTTGAATGTGATGATCAAGTCGTCTCGGAATTACACAGTTGGCTCGACGTGAGAAAATATTGATGCAACTTATCATATTCATAGGGTAAAGTAGAAAAATGATTATGTGGTAGGACATTAAACTTCACATTTCAACTGAGGTGCTGGTCAGCTTTGAAGTGAGTCATGAGGCCCATGTAAATACAGAGAACAAACTGATGGTCGCCAGAGGAAAGGGAATGGGAGGCTTAGGCAAAACTGGTGAAGGGGAATGGGACATACAGGCTTCCAGTTATGAAATGAGTAAGTCACAAGAATAAAAGGAACAGCATAAGGAATGGAGTCATGGATATTGTGATACCATTGTACAGTGACAGATGGTAGCCTTCCATGCTAGTGGAGAGCATAGCATAACGTAGAAACTGGTTGAATCCTTAAGCTGTGTGCCTGATACTAACATAATACTGTGGGGCAGCTACACTCAAGAACGACAACAACGATAAATTAAACAAAAGAAATGCAACATCTTTCACAAGAAAGGGAAGCTTTTCTTATTTTAATTACTTGATTACGTTTATTATTTTTTTAAACTTATTATTTTTTTAAATATTTCGTTAACCTAGAGGGAGAGAGACAGAGTGTGAGCAGAGGAGGGGCAGAGAGAGAGGGAGACACAAAATCCGAAGCAGGCTCCAGGCTCTGAGCTGTCAGCACAGAGCCCGACGCAGGGCTGGGACTCACAAACTGTGAGATCATGACCTGAGCCGAAGTCAGATGCGAAACCAGTTGAGCCACCCAGGTACCCCTAATTTTATTTATTGTTAAATATATTCTAAAGGTATTGAAATGTTTATTATTTGTTTTATTATTTGTAAATGTTTATTTAATTTTGAGGGGGGAGGGGCCGGGGGGCAGAGGATCTGAAGCAGGCTCTGTGATGATAGCAGAGGGCCCGATGTAGGGTTTGAACTTACAAACCTTGAGATCATGACCTGAGCCAAAATAAAAATTCAGATGCTTAACCAACTGAGCCCCCCAGGTGCTCCAAGATTTTTTCTTTTTTAATTTTTTAATATTTTTGAAAAAAAAATTAAAACATTCTGGTTTATTATGATTGGTGTTGTAATTTTTTTTTTAATGTTTATTTCTTTTTGAAGGAGAGAGAGACAGAGCATGAGCAGGGGAGGGGCAGAGAGAGAGGGAGACACAGAATCTGAAACAGGCTCCAGGCTCTGAACTGTTGGCGCAGAGCCTGACACGGGGCTCGAACTCATTAACTATGAGATCATGACCTGAGCCGAAGTTGGAGGCTCAACGGACTGAGCCACCCAGGCGCCCCCAAAGAATTTTATTTTTAAGTAATCTCTACACACCCAACATAGGGCTCACACTCATAACTCTGAGATCAAGAGTTGCATGCTCTCCAGACTGAGCCAGCCATGCACCCCTTGATAAAATTATTTATTTATTTATTATTATTTGTTTTATTTTTTAGATTATTTTGTTTATTTATTTATTTTGAGAAAGAGAGAGTGTGCATGCTTGTGTGGGATAGGGACAGAGACAGAGGGAGAGAGAGAGGATCCCAAGCAGGCTCCACACTATCAGTACAGAGCCCTACATGGGGCTCGAATTCACAAATCTGTGAGATCATGACCCCACCCAAAACCAAGAGTTGGATGCTTTACCAACTGAGCCATCCAGGCACCCCTATTTTATTTTATTTTTTTTAAAGATTTTATGTTTAATGTCTACACCCAAGGTAGGACTTAAACCTACAACCCCGGGGCGCGTGGGTGGCGCAGTCGGTTAAGCGTCCGACTGCAGCCAGGTCACGATCTCGCGGTCTGTGAGTTCGAGCCCCGCGTCAGGCTCTGGGCTGATGGCTCAGAGCCTGGAGCCTGTTTCCGATTCTGTGTCTCCCTCTCTCTCTGCCCCTCCCCCGTTCATGCTCTGTCTCTCTGTCCCCAAAATAAATAAACGTTGAAAAAAAAATTAAAAAAAAAAAAAAGAAAGTTTAAAAAAAAAAAAAAAGGGGCGCCTGGGTGGCGCAGTTGGTTAAGCGTCCGACTTCAGCCAGGTCACGATCTCGCAGTCCGTGAGTTCGAGCCCCGCGTCAGGCTCTGGGCTGATGGCTCAGAGCCTGGAGCCTGTTTCGGATTCTGTGTCTCCCTCTCTCTCTGCCCCTCCCCTGTTCATGCTCTGTCTCTCTCTGTCCCAAAAATAAATAAACGTTGAAAAAAAAAAAACAAAAAAAACCCCTACAACCCCAAGATCATGAGTTGTACACACACTGTACCAACTGAACCAGACAGGGGCCCCTGATGAAATTAATTTTGAACATTTACAGGAATAGGGGTCACCTGGGTGGCTCAGTCAGTTGAACGTCCGACTTTGGCTCAGGTCATGATCTCACAGCTTGTGAGTTCGAGCCCCACATCGGGCTCTGTGCTGACAGCTCAGAGCCTGGAGTCTGCTTCAGATTCTGTGTCCCTCTCTCACTCTGCTCCTCCCTCGCTCATGCTCTGTCTCTGTCTCTCTCTCTCTCTCTCAAGAATAAATAAAACAGTAAAAAAAAAAAATTGAAACATTTACAGGAATAAGCAACAATATTAAAAAAGTTTTTTTAATGTTTATTTCTGAGCTGTCAGCACAGAGCCTGATGTGGGGCTCGAACCCTACGAACTGTGAGATCATGACCTGAGCTGGCATTGGATACTTAACTGAGTGAGCCACCCAGGTGCCCCAATAAGCAACATTATTAAAAGTCCTTCCCCTTGATGTTGCTTTCCAATGCACATAGTGACTGTGATGTGGACTGATGGCCAAAAAAGACATGTATGAGATGTTCAGAGCAGAATTATTCATATTAGCCAAATTGAAAGCTTTCTAAATGTTTGTCAACAGTGAAATGGATTCATACAATGGAGTATTATCCCGTAGTAAATTAAAGAATGGCTTACTGAATCATTTAATAAGATTGATAAATCTCACACACACTGAGTGAAAGAAACCAGATACAAAATAGTACATTCTGTATAATTCCATTTATGGAAAAGTAAAAAAAAAAAAAAAAAAAAAAAAAGGCAAATCTAGCCTATATTGATAGCAGTTGGCATAGTGGTTGAATATAGAGTAAGCATAGTGAGTGAGAGGTGTATAAGGAAGAATTCTGGGGTGTGGCAATATCGAGATTCTTGATCTGGGCTCTAGGTACATGGATGTTGTCATTTTGTAAGATTCTATTGAGCTGTATGATGTATAATATTTTATTTTGGAAATTTACAGACACAAATTTTCCAGATCCAGAGAGTATGAGATCATCTTACAATAGTAAAAGTTAAGTATAAATTGTCTGCTCCCCTTTTACCGCCTTCCTCCAGGTAGTAAATGAGAAAAGAAATTTACTACATTTTCCTCTATAAAAGCTAGCTTCCCACCTGAAACCAGACCCTACTTAAAGTTGTGTGTTGGGGAAATCTTAACCTTTGCATGCAGTTTAAAGTGTTAATATAGATAGATTCATATATTGGATAAGACATCCAAATTATTGAATCGAAAATAGATTTTTGCCTCTTACTATGATATCTGGAGTTGATTTCAGAGCTGTGAGTTGTGAGTTCAAACCCCACAATGGGTATAGAACTTAGTCAAAACAGTCATTATTGGGGCGCCTGGGTGGCGCAGTCGGTTAAGCGTCCGACTTCAGCCAGGTCACGATCTCGCGGTCTGTGAGTTCGAGCCCCGCGTCGGGCTCTGGGCTGATGGCTCAGAGCCTGGAGCCTGTTTCTGATTCTGTGTCTCCCTCTCTCTCTGCCCCTCCCCCGTTCATGCTCTGTCTCTCTCTGTCCCAAAAATAAATAAACGTTGAAAAAAAAAAAATTTAAAAAAAAAAAAAAATAAATAAAAAAAACAGTCATTATTTAGAGGCAATATAATTATTACCAAAATATTCCAAGAGAATGAACTAAATGGGCATTGGCATTAAGTCTGAACTATCTTAATGTAACCATAAGAGGAATATATTAAAAATGAATAGTTACTCTATATATTATATTTACATATTCATATTATTATATTTATATAAGGATGAACAAACAATAGGCAAAACTAATCTGTCTGACAGAGGTTAGGAATTTAGAGTAATAGTCATGAGTGAGAGGTGGTCCAGTTAGAGAATGTAATTGGGGGGGGGGGGGGGCGGGAATCTCATTTACAATAGAAAAATCCAAGCCAGGGGCACCTGGGTGGCTCAGTTGGTTAAGCGTCCGACTTCAGCTCAGGTTATGATCTCACAGTTCGTGAGTTCAAGCCCTGCATCAGGCTCTGTGCTGACAGCTTAGAGCCTGGAACCTGCTTCAAATTCTGTCTCCCTCTCTCTCTGCTCCTCCCCCGCTCATGCTCTGTTTGTCTTTCCTTCAAAAATAAACAAAAACATTAAAAATTTTTTTCTAATAAAAAAAGAAAAATCCACAGCAAACAAAAATAAACCCTTAAAACCTAGTAAGAAACTTAATAAGAATTTCAAAGATTCATAGGACAAGAGCTATTAAGGTTTACTGAAGTACATAAAAGAAAGTCTAGAATAAATGGAGAGATATGACATATTCTTGGATGAGAAGACTCAATATTGTAAAAATGTCAGTTATCCCCTAAGTAATCTATACATTTCATGTGATTCTTTGATAAATGGATTCTAAAGTTCCCCTGAATAGTTTCCCATCTCATTTAAAGAAAAGGTCTTATTTCCCTTCTATTATTCCTCATATCTCAAGTCTCTATTTACTCTCGATAGCCATACTGGCTTTCTTCTTACTTCTTCAACATGCCAGGTAAGCTTCTGCTTTATATTCTTTGCAATTGCTATTCCTTCTTTCTGGAATGTTCTCTCCCGAAATAGCTGCATGCTTGCTCTCTCACCACCTACAGGTCTTTGATCAAATGGCATCCATTCAGGGAAGACTTCCTTGATCATCTCATCTAAAGTTGGAACAACCACATCTACCCACGACCCACATGCATTTCCTTTCCTTGGCTTTTTTTTTTCTTTTTCATAGCACTTATGCCTATCTGTCGTGAAATATATTTTTTTGCTTTCTTGTTTATTGTCAGTATCAAGTGTTGACCTCCTCTAACACACACACACACACACACATGCACACCCATGTTTTTGTTGATCAAAAAAAGTCAGCTTACTTTACTTTTAAGGGAGAACATCGTAATGACTGAATCTAAGGAGTGCCTCAAAATGAGGAAACTAGGGAAAGGTAAAGAGACTTAGGGCCTGGGCTAGCTGATTTAGACTGGTCTTTCAAGGTGAAGAACTCGTTGGGAAAGAGCAAAGTTTATGAAATAAGAGTTTTGGATTAGTGGCCTCAGTGAATCAAGAATGTTGAAGCGGGTCTTGATGGGCTAGCTGTTTTGATAAATAAGCGTTTTCGTCCACTTGCATTACGTTCCCCAGCCAGCAGCTAATATATTGCTTTGTTATTAGTTAACACAGGGACTTGAGAATTATGTCAGTTTGAATTCCCAGTTTCCCCTTTTATCATTCTTCAGGCTAATCGGGAAGAACATTATCATTTGGGGATATCATCAAACCAGATATATGACATGTTTGATATGTTGATATATGACATGTTTGATATGTTGTGATTGAGTGTATTTTCTTTTTTTCTTTTTAAGTTTATTTACTTATTTTGAGAGAGAGAAAGAGAGAGTGCAAGCAGGTAGGGGACAAAGACAGAGGGAGAGAGAGAGTCCCAAGCAGGCTCCACACCATCAGTGCAGAGCCCGATGCGGGGCTTGAACTCACAAACCGCAAGATCAGGACCTAAGCTTAAATCAAGAGTCAGACACCTAACCAACGAAGCCACCCAGGCACCCCAAGTGCATTTTCTGATGGGAGTTGTTCCAATCTCTACAAGTCCTGACTTTTCTTGTTCTTGGTAGAAGTTCATCAGGATTCACAGTGACTGAACAGCAGCATTTTAAGATTCTGGAGTTCCACACTTGTACATTGCAACACGAACAGATGCTAATCTAATTTGGGTAAACATATCCTAACTAAATTAAGAAAATAGATTCCATTTCAACTACAAAGAATCCAAAGAACCAGATATTTAGGCATTAGACAAATTATTTGATTTCATGATATCTATATTTGTTTTTCAGATCTTTCTCATGATATAAAGGGCCCTGGAGAAATCTGCAAAAATATAAGAACAATATTATTTCCCTTACAGAGCACACAGTCTCCTTCAGGAAAAGAGTATTATGTCTAATGACTCTATGTTTTGAGCTATCATCTGTCTAATCTCATGAAATTCTTAGGGGAGAAGTTCTATGGCCTTGGACACATGATACAGTTTTACTATATTCTGAACCCTAGCATGTAGGATTACTCCTATCTTTCAGGCCTTTTGGAAAGCATAAGATGAAAAGTTTGGATATAGAAAAAGGCAGTCCAAAAAAAAAAAACCCTTTAGTTTTTAAGTTTTTTTTTTTAATTTTAAAATGTTTATTTTTGAGAGAGACAGAATGTGAGCAGGGCAGGGGCAGAGAGAGAAGGAAACAGAGAATTCGAAGCAGGCTCCAGGCTCTGAGCTGTCAGCACAGAGCCTGACACGGGACTCGAACTCACGGACCATGAGATCATGACCTGAGCCGAAGTCGGCCGCTTAACTGACTGAACTACCCAGGTGCCCCCCAGTTTTTAAGGTTTTTTAACTCAAATCACAGATATGTTTCCCTCCTTGTTGAATTAAATTATTTAGGTAATTAAAAAAAATTTTTTTTAGTGTTTATTTAATTTTGAGAGAGACAGAGACAGAATGCGAGTGGGTTGGGGCAGAGAGAGAGGGAGGCACAGAATCTGAAGCAGGCTCCAGGCTCTGAGCTGTCAGAACAGAGTCTGACGCGGGGCTCGAACTCACGAGCTGTGAGATCATGACCTGAGTCGAAGTCGGATGCTCAGCCGACTCAGCCACCCAGGAACCCCTAGGTAATTTTTTGTTGTTGTTCTGGGAAGGGAAATTTGTGGGCTAAAATAAATACTGGGTGATACCAAGGCTTATCCTGAAAGCGGTGTCAATTAACCAAGATAACATATCTCTGTCCATTCTGCTGCTAGCAGTCAGTTTTTGTGCCACAAATTTAGTACCAATTGTAAGGGGCCAACCAATGATATGTTCTTGGTGATAATTACTGTATGGCGTTGCAATATTACATATTACATATGATGGCGTTGCAATATTACATAAGTGTCGCTGGTGTCGAGAAGTGATATTTGTAATAAAGAGATAGCTAGGTAGCTCTAAAGTAAAAGATCTTGTGGTGAAGCACAGTAGTGTGCCTTTTGCGTAAGATCTATAAAAGTGAAACAGTCTTGGAATATACTCCATCTCGTTCTGAATCTTCTCCAAGCTCTATTTCTATTGGTTGCAAAGGCTAGCTTCTACAAAAGCTTCCTACAGTGAGTTTGTCAAAATGCAAATTTTGAGAGCACAGCTCTTCACATGCTGCCTTCACTCCAGATACCAGCCACAAATGTGGGGGTCTCCAGGGTGACTCTCTCTTCTGACCAGTTTACAAATTGAGAGGGTCCCATGGCCACCTTCAGGTTTGAGAATTTACTAAAGAGACTCACAGAACTCACTAAAATTGTTACACTAATGATTGCAGTTTTATTATAGCAAAAGGCTACAAATGAGAACCAGACAAAAGAAGAAATGCAGCGGGTGAAGCCCGAGAGAGTTCCAGATATGAAGCTTCCATCATTCTCAGGGATGTGTTGCCCTCCCGGCATCTAAGTGTGAAAATACTCAGAGAACTAACCAGGGAACTTTATCTGACCTTCAGTGTCCAGAATTACCCTTGACGTTTTATGACATAGGCATGATTGATTGAATCATTGCGTGTGTGGTTGAACTCAATCTCTAGGCTTCCTTTCTTTCCCAGAAGTCAAGATGATGTCACATGACTCAAAACCCTAATGCTGTAAGCACATGGTCGGTCTTCCTGTCATGGCCACCCCCATCTGAGTCACCTCACCGGGGATCCACCATCACACCTATATCACTCAGGAAATTATAAGGGTTTAGAGATTATCTCCTAGGAATTGAGGCCAAAAGCTAGCCAAATTATTTATTACACAGTCCCCAAGTATTGTTTATTTGGAGGGGAATATGATAAGGGATTTCTGGCTGCCTGGCCTATTGTGTTACCCTAAAAAATGTCACTCTGTCTCTCTGTGTGGTGCTTGGGTGGCTCAGTCAGTTAAGCATCAGACTTTAGCTCAGGTCATGATCTTGCAGTTCACGAATTCGAGCCCTGCACCAGGCTCTGTGCTGACAGCTCAGAGCTCAGATCCTGGAGCTTACTTTGGATTGTGTGTCTCCTGCTTCCTCTGCCCCCACCCCCACTTGTGCTCTCTCTCAAAAATAAATAAGCATTTACAAAAATTTAAAAAAAATTTTAAAAAGTCACTGTGATTGAACTCAGTTACCCAGGAAATTAATTTATTACAAGGAACCAGTATAAAAGGAAAATGAATGGCACCCTAAGGAAAGCAAATATGAATTCAAAAGTTGATTTGATTTTGTGTTTTAACCAAATCACAAGGAAAATGTAGCCAAGCGTTAGACTTTTACCAAGAAGCGACTAGGAATGCAAGAAGCATTACTGAGCATAGGGATTTAATAGATATCATAGTTAATTAATAATCCCAAACCTTAAAGCAACCAAGAGGAAATAAAATGGCTTGGTAAATGACAAACACAAGCTTGCTGATGGAAGCAAGGCAGTCTGTACCTCCAGTCATCCAGATTTGATTTCATGAGCCTTCGCTGGAAGTGATGTACTTCATGCAGTCATCTTATCAATCTGAAAGTCTTACGTTGGAGCTGTATCCTCCTGATGTTGTCGTTTCTGGTGAGTACAGTTTTCCAGTAATTTACAGTGACTAAAATTTCTTTAGTAGAGATGTGGTTCTAAGAAATAACACTCTAGATTTTTGCTGTCATGCTTGTTGTTTACAGTAACTGATCAGATCCTTTTCAACAAGCCTCAAAGGCTGTATTTCTCTGAAGCCTCTTCCTCAAGATGAAGTAACGTGGGACTAGAAGGCAGTAGAAGTCTTTCTTGAGGTGTAACAGAAAATTAATATAGAAGGATATAATCAATGATTATCTTTTGAATAGAAACATATTATGAACAGGAAGGAGACTCCAAGGCTTTTTGATTTGTATCACAAAGTGTATTATGATGGTCCCTGATTGACAAAGGCATTGGAAGTTAATAGCCTAGAAATGAAATCTTTTTGGAGACAATTACTGTAGCAATTCTTGGACATGAACAAAAGTATATTTCTAAGGTATGTCAGTCAGTGACCGGTCAGGAGACAGAAACCACATCAGTTTTTTTGAACAGGGAAAATTAATATAAAAAATTATCACTTAAAAAAAAAAGAATTATTAACTAGGAAGGGGTAGAGATAAGAGAAGGCTCTATGGATCCAGAATAGCAGGTACAAAAGTGTAGCTACTACCTCTAGGCTGAAGGAAAAGGAGTGATACGGGAACCTAACGACTAAGAAAAGAGCCTCCTTCCACTCTCCACTCAGTCCCCCGAAGGCTGAGATTCAGACCTCTTCAAAGGGGACATGACTACCACTTGCACAGCCACACAAGCTGGTAGGGGTGAAGAAACTTGCTACAGCGGTCTGTAGAGGTGATCTACCATTGCTGGAGAGTATTGGCAGACCGAGTCAGTCTGTAGAAGTATCTAGCTTTTGCCAGAGGATGTAGGTGGGCCGGACCTTGTCAAAGGAGCTTTAAGAAGAGAGCACAGGCTGAAGGTACAGCTGGAGTGCCTGTATTGGTTTCCTGTCTTCAAGAATAATAATGGAAGTTGAGAGCCCAAAGGAAAAGTGTCTTCCTGCTGCTGTGGCCATGCAGTGTCACTCCATTGCCCTCTGCTGATCAATCATAACATCTCATCTGCTGGCAAAGGAGAAGTGATTGGAGGGTCCAGTACTGGAATCACAAATCAGGGCAACAAAGTACAGATGTAGAGCACAGCGAAAATATTAAACTGATAACTGGTGCAGAAGAAGTTCACAGTCATTGAAAAATACCAATAATTTTGTTTTTATCCTAAATTCCATAAAGAGTTATCATAATAATGTTTTAAGTTAATTAAAATTTGGAGAATATCAAAAAAAGCCTAGTTGTTTCTACTATCTTTCTTGCATAAGTTGAGGGAATGAGCCTTTGCCTTGAATTGGTTGCTATTCCAGCAAACTCAAAGTTTTGATTTACAAGAAAGCTTAACAGTTATTTTGAATTTGGGACGTGAATATGGAACAAAATCAAGAAGAGTTGTCAGAGGTGATAAGATACAAATGTGAGCCATTTTATTCAAAGACAAGAAATAGTTGTACACATAATAAATAGGAAACACACAACAATAGGTAATAATGTTATTAGGAACTTAACTTTTTTTTTTTAAACTTCTTATCAAAATGATTCAGAAGCATGCCAAAAATCTAGAGAATTAACTGAATATTTTAGGACTGAAAAATAACTCTTGTTTATCCGAGCCAGAATAGGCTGTTTTACAGAAAAAAAATGCAGATTCTAATTTTACTTTTTGTTTTCCACCCATATAATAATTTACAGTAAAGAATACCTAAACCTTCAAATTTGTCTCTTATTACTTTATTTATTTATTTATTTATTTATTTATGTTTATTTTATTTTTTAATGTTTACTTATTTTTGAGAGAGAGAGAGAGAGAGAGCATTAGCAGAGGAGGGGCAGAGAGAGGGAGACAGAGGATCTGAAGCAGATTCTGTGCCTACGGCAGCAAGTCACATGTGGGGCTTGAACTCGTCAACCGCGAGGTCATGACTTGAGCTGAGGCCACATGCTCAACCACTCAACCCACTGAGCCACCCAGGCACCCCTAAAGCATTTTTAAAAAGATTTTTGAACTCATGCCAAAAGTTCTTAGTGTCTAGTTTTTCTTATTTAAGGATCAAAGCTATTGCCTAAACTCACCTCTGTAGTGCCTTACAGTGAAGAAATTAAGGAAGAATCTTTTCTAGAAAGATTTTTAAAGGTGGGTTTTGCTAGCAAGGAACTTACTAGGGTGGCTGGATTGTTGGGCACAGTGTGGAGGAATGTCTTGAGGCAAATTATAAGAAAGCTGTTAGTCCTGATAAATAAACTGTTTAGTTCACAGCATTATCTTCTAGGAATAGGTATTTTCTGGACAATAGGTGAATTACTTCTGCTTGGTGTAAGTCTTATTTAATATATAAGCAAGAAAGCATGCTTGATGTCATGAGGGTGTGACACGTGGGCAAGGATTATGTTGGTTTCACTTTTCACCTGTGTCCCCTCACTAAAATGTAAGCTCCATGAGAGCAGAGAGTTTTGGGTATATTGCTTGCTTTTATATCCCCAGAACCTGCAATATCTAGCAAGTGTTCAATAAATATTTTTAACAAATCTAAATTAATAAGTGCATAGAATAACAAAGAAAATTTTGGAAAGTGAGGAGATGATCTAGCAGCTCAAAAACGTACTACAAAGTTACAATACTTAAAGCAGTGTCATATTGGAACATAGATCCATTGAACAGAGTAGAAAATTCAGAATATATACATATAGAGATGTACGTACATATTTATCCATCTGTATGTATATGTATATGTATAGATAGGTATCTTCCAAACTTTTACTCCACTTTAAGAGACATTTTCTCAAGTATATTTTTTAAAAGGGAAGGGATTTATCTCATGGTTGCTTCTGATCCGACCACTGCTTCTCTGTAAGCCCCCACAACGCTTCTGTGTTCCTTTGGGTGCTCACAACCTGGAATTCATTAACTGCACATTCCTCCTTCATCAGTGCTGACCTCTCCACAAGGGCTTCTTTAGAGAACTAGCAGAGGGTAATAAGGGGCAGGCCTAGCTTTCCTTCATGAACTGGTTCTTACTTCATCAACAACTCCAACTACAGAGTTGTTAATTTCTCCAATGGAGTCATGACAGTTAAAATTATACATTAGGGGCACTTGGCAGGGTGCGCTCATTTGGTAGAGCATGCAACTCCAGATCTCCAGGTCATGAGTTCAAGTCCCACGCTGGGCATAGAGCTTACTTTATATTATTTATTTTTTATATATATTTTTTAATGTTTATTTTTTGAGAGAGAGAGAGAGAGAGCAAGCATGAGTGGAGGAGGGGCAGAGAGAGAGGGGGATACAGAATCTGAAGCAGGTTCAAGGCTCTGAGCTGTCAGCACAGAGCCCGACATGGGGCTTGATCCCAGGAACTGGGATATCATGACCTGAGCTGAAGTCAGACGCTTAACTGAGTGAGCCACTCAGGCACCCCAAGCTTACTTTATTTTTTTTAAGTTTATTTATTTTGAGAAACAGCATGTGTGAGTGGGGGCAGGCAGGGAGCGAGGGATAGAGAAAGAGTCCCAAGCAGGTTCCACACTATCAGTGCAGAGCCTGATGGGTGGTTTGAAGTCACAAACCTCAAGATCATGACCTGAGCCGAAATCAAAAGTTGGATGCTTAAACAACTGAGCCACCCAGGAATCCCTAAAGCTTACTTTAAATAAAAACCTATACATTAAATGTGAGGTTTCATGAGTTTGGGGACAAAGGTGCTCAGTAAGTTATACACTTCTTGGGGGTCCAATATGGACTCACTTGGTTTCTAAATTGTCTCTTTATTCCTCACATCCACCTCTTTTCTGCATAGTGCCTCCTTTTTCCTTTTCGGAAAGCTTAACTTCTAACCACGGAGACTGGTCTCACTGTGAGAGACATCCTCCTCCCCGGAAGTATGGTTCTTTAGATTTGAGTTATTTCATCTAGGACAATAGCTCAGAGCCTCAACAGAGAAATCTAAGGTGAGCTTTGGGAGATGAAATTCTGTCTGGCAGTCGCATACATGCAGGTTGTTAACAAATCTGGACCTCTTTCAGATCTTCCCACCCAAGATAAATGCACATACTCTCTTTACTTCTCTGGAAGTCTATCGTGTGAGTAACTATTAGATTAGAGATATGTACATTCATATCATTTAAGGAGAGAGAATGCTTGCCTATATTTGCAAGTAGACGAGAAACACTTTCCTATTACATATAATTTGCAAGAAGACCACTATTCATGGTGAAGTAATTACTTTACATTGTTTTGCATACCAGTTTTAGTTCCTTTCTTCCATCATTGCCCTCACTAACGCCCTTCAACATTTCTGCTTTCCAGCCATGCTTCTTAGATTGGTTGAGAATAATAATAATAAAAAGGCTCAATACTTATCAACATATTTCTTTTTTTTTTTTAATTTTTTTTTCAACGTTTATTTTATTTTTTGGGACAGAGAGAGACAGAGCATGAACGGGGGAGGGGCAGAGAGAGAGGGAGACACAGAATCGGAAACAGGCTCCAGGCTCTGAGCCATCAGCCCAGAGCCCCACGCGGGGCTCGAACTCACAGACCGCGAGATCGTGACCTGGCTGAAGTCGGACGCTTAACCGACTGTGCCACCCAGGCGCCCCCCAACATATTTCTTATAGGATACCACCTCACCTATAAAGACTTGGCTATAGCTTTATAATAATTCTTTGTAAGGTAAAAAAAAAAAAATTATTTGTAAGGTTATGCCAAATGCTATGGGGATTCATCTTCCCCTTGTGGGCTCTCCTGTGTGAGGGTCTATTTCTCTCTCTTCTCTGCCTCTGCGATTCTGCCCATGAGTAGCTCATGAGTCCATTTAGCTCTCCATCACATCTCTGCCCTTCCTCTCCTCCTGGATGTAGTCTCTTCTCTACATTTACTTGTGGAGTTTATTCTGCCGGTCTTCAGGTCATTTTATGAGTTGTTTACACTGATTTGAGTGTTACGTAGTTACATTCATGGGAGAGGTGAGCGTAGTTCCTCCTACTCCACTATCTTCCTTGAGGACTTCCCTGAAGTCGACGTTCTTCTTTGTAAAGTGATGAATTGAATTCTTAGGCTTGGCAAATTCTCCGCTCTAATTTCTGTTGGGCAATGGTGGTGTAACAGTGGTTTCATGCTTCCTGGAATGTAAGATTAAAATGGCATTTCTAGATGTTACCGAACTTCATTAATGATCAGATAAATGCAAATTAAAAGAACTTTAGAACAATGATGCATCACGTTTGGCCTATCAGATTGGAAAAGTTTCAATACTGCAAAAATATCTAGTGCTGGGGTGCCTGGTGGCTCAGTCGGTTAAGTGTCTGACTTCCTTTTAGGTCACAGTCTCATGGTTTGTGAGTTCGAGCCCCGCATCGGGCTCTGAGCTGACAACTCAGAGCCTGGAGCCTGCTGCAGGTTCTGTGTCTCTCTCTCTCTCTGCCCCTCCCTGACTCACACTCTGTCTCTCTCTCTCTCAAAAATAAATAAGCATTAAAAAAAAAATGTAGTGCTGCCAAGGGCAGAGGGAAGCAGACATTCTCTCACAATGTTGTTATCTCTTTCTTTCTTTCTTTCTTTCTTTCTTCTTCTTCTTCTTCTTCTTCTTATTATTATTATTTTGCCTTTATTTATATTTGAGAGAGACAGAGACAGAGTGCAAGCTGGGGAGGGGCAGAGAGAGAGGGAGACACAGAATCTGAAGCAGGCTCCAGACTCTGAGCTGTCAGCACAGAGCCCGATGTGGGGCTTGGGCTTGTGAACGGCAAGATCATGACCTGAGCTAAAGTCGGATGCTTAACTAACTGAACTACTCAGGCGCCCCACCTTTTTTTTTTTTTTAAGTAATCTCTACACCCAACGTGGGGCTTAAACTCATGACCCATGATCTCTTGATCAGATGCTCCACCGACTGATCCAGCCAGGTGCCCCACCTCAATTTCTTAAGTGACAATGTATTATTGGGATGAATGATAAAGGTATTTGCATTTTTGAAAAAAAAAAAGAGGATAAATGTGAAACCACTTAGCATAGTGCTTGACACATATATTTAATAAAAAATGTGTTGGAACTCAAATCTTTTATATTAACCTATATATCTTAAAACTTAAAAAAATTTTTAATTCCAGTATAGTTAACATACAGTGTTATATTAGTTTCAGGTTTACAATATAGTGATTCAATAATTCTATATGTAACTCAGTGCTCATTGTGGAAGTGTGCTCTTAATCACCCCCCACCTATTTCACCCATCCCTCCACCCACCTCCTGTCTGGTAACCATCAGTTTGTTCTCTATGGTTTAGAGTCTTCTTTCTGGTTTGTTTCTTTTTTTTTCTTTGCTCATTTATTTTGTTCCTTAAATTCTACGTATGAATGAAATCATACAGTGTTTGTCTTTCTCTGACTTCTTTTGCTTAGCATTATACTTTCTAGACCCATCCATGTTTTTGCAAATGGCAAGATTTCATTCTTTCTTTTTCTGGATGAGTAATATTCCATTGTATATATACCACACCATCTTTATCCATTCTATGAACATCTGGGATGCTTCCATAATTTGGCTATTGTAAATAGTGCTGCAATAAACATATATCTTTTCGAGTTTGCATTTTTGTATGCTTTGGATAAATACCAGTAGTCTAATTACTGGTAATATGGTAGTTCTATTTTTAGTTTTTTGAGTAAGCTCCATACTGTTTTCCACAGTGGCTACACCAGTTTGCATTTCTACACACAGGGCATGAGGTTTCCTTTTTCTCCACATCCTTGCCAACACTTGTTGTTTCTTGTGTTTTGATTTTAGTCATTCTGACAGGTGTGATTTAGATTCACATTTCCCTGATGATTAGTAATGTTGAGCATCTTTTCATGTGTCTGTTGGCCATCTGTATGTCTTTGGAGAAATGTCTGTTCAAATCTTTTGCTCATTTTTTTAGTTGGATTATTTTTTTGGTGTTGAGTTGTATACGTTCTTTATATATTTTGGATACTAACCCTTTCTCGAATGTGCCGTTTGCAAATATTTTCTCCCATTCCGTAGGTTTGTCTTTTAGTTGATTATTTCCTTTGCTGTGCAGAAGTTTTTTATTTTGATATAATCCCAATAGTTTATTTTTTTGTTTGTTTCCCTTGCTTCAGGAAACGTATCTAGAAAAATGTTGCTACAACTGATGTCAGAGAAATTACTGTCTGTGATTTCGTCTAGAATTGTTGCGGTTTTAGGTCTCACATTTAGGTCCTTAATCCCTTTTGAGTTTATTTTTGTGTATGGCATAAGAACATGGTCCAATTTCATTCTTTTGCATGCAGCTGTCCAGTTTTCCTGGGACTATTTGTTGAAGAGACTTTTTCCCATTGCGTAGTCCTACATCATTTGTTGAAGATTAATTGACCATATAATCATTCTTAAAACTTTTAGGGGTGCCTGGGTGGCTCAGTCAATTAAGCAACTGGCTCTCGATCTTGCCTCAGGTCATGATCTCACAGTTCATGGGATCGAGCTCTGCATCAGGCTATGTGCTGACAGTGTGGAGTCTGCTTGGAATTCTCTCTCTCTCTCTCTCTGCCCCTTCCCACTCAAAATAACTTAAAAAATTAAAAAAATGTAGTTTAAAAATTTTTAAAAACTTTTACTATAAGTCCTTGCCTATGTCTTACTACATTTATTCCCCCAATGTTTTGTGTTTTCCATTGCTATGTGAATGAAAGGGAGGATTTATTGTTTAAAAGGAGAAAGCAAGGCTGGAAAGGCAGGTAGGGACAAGACTAGGGGCCCTTGATTGATGAGGGAGGGAGAAGAGTTAAGTTTGGGTTTTATGCAGTAAGGACTGAGGAGCCATTAAAAGAATTGATTGATAGGGTAACATAATCTGAGTTACAATGTGATAATTATATATGTAACTCTTATTTTCCACCAATGAACTTTTGTTCAAAACAAGTCCTCCCAATTTTCTCCTTTCATCTATAAAAGGATGCTCTCTTCCTTTTATTCTCTGGACTTGCCTATGGTTCACCATAGTTGGCATGTTCCAAGTTGCAATTCTTCTGCTATTTCTGAATAAACTCATTTGCTGCTTGATAACCTCTGTTGTTTAATTTTTAAGGTTGACAATGCTTTAGAAGGGCCATTTCTGTTGTAGCACACAGAATGGGGACTGAAGGAACAAAGGACCAGAGCCACTGAGAGAAACAATTATGGCGAGGTCTTGTAGTTCTGAGAATTGATACCAAAGCAGCATAATAATCAAGCACCTGGTGTTTGAACCTTCTGAGGGAGGTTATTGAAGGGTCAAAAGGATGCGGTTCATCTGGTGCTTAAAAAACCCTGGGGCTCACATGCATAAAATCAGCTCATAACACTCCCCTAGTGTCAGAAAGGTACACATGTGCCCTTAGGCCTGCTTTTGATTTTTTTTTTTTTTAAGTTTTTGATCTTCTTCTCATATTTACCAGCTTAAAAATGCCCTAGGTGTTGAGTTGTCAACTTACAAAAATGTTGAGAATTTGCACAGAAAGGTGGGGAGAGTGACTTACATTAGGGCCACAGCACAGGTTCTGAGCGCAAGCGTCTGAATATGAAGCAGTAAAGAAACGCACACATGAAGATGTTTAGTAGTAGGTATAGAAACAAGACAGGAGAGTTAGTTTCCGATTCTGTGTCTCCCTCTCTCTCTGCCCCTCCCCCGTTCATGCTCTGTCTCTCTCTGTCCCAAAAATAAATAAACGTTGAAAAAAAAAATTAAAAAAAAAAAGAATATTAAAAAAAAAAAGACAGGAGAGTTAAAGGAAGTAGGATTTAATGATTCTTAGGTGTAGGAATTGGGAGCTTGAAAAAGAAGAAAGATTCTTTGAGTTTTTTTCTTTTTGTTTTTTAAGTTTATTTATTTATTTTGAGAGAGCAAGCGAGAGAGAGGGAGAGAGAGAATACCAAGCAAGCTCAGCACTGTTAGTGTGGAGCTTGATGGGGCACTCAATCCCATGAACCGTGAGATCATGATCTGAGCTGAAATCAAGAGTTGGACGCTTAACTGACTGAGCCACCTCAGTGCCCCCTGAGTTTTTTTCATTGGGGTGTCTAAGAGGTAAGTTAAAAAAATTTTTTTAAACATTTATCTAGTTTTGAGAGAGAGAGAGAGAGACAGACAGACAGACAGACAGAATGTAAGCAAGGGAGGGACAGAGAGAGACGGAGACACAGAATCTGAAGCAGGCCCAGGCTCTGAGTTGTCAGCTCAGAGGCTGATGTGGGGCTTGAACTCAGAGTGAGATCATGACCTGAGCCCAAGTTGAACGCTCAACCAACTGAATCACCCAGGCATCCCAGAGATTAGTTTTATAAATTGGTAGAGGAGCGGTTTTGGGGGGGCGCTCCATGAGGAATTTAAGAAAGATCGTGTTTAGATATGTTGAATTCAATATTTCCAGATATTATTCAGATGAGAGCTAAAAATTCACAACCACAGGGGTGCCTGGGTGGCTCAGTCAGTTGAGCATCCAACTCTTGATTTTGGCTCAGGTCACGATGTCATGGTCATGAGATGGAGCCCTGAGTCAGGCTCTACTCTGAACACGGAGCCTGCTTAAGACTCTCGGTCTCCCTCGCCCTCTGCCCTTTCCCTGCTCATACTCTCACCTACTCTCTCTCTCTTTCTCTCAAAACAAAACGAAATCACAACCACAGCTGAGTTTATGACATTATATGTCACATGGACACAGGGATGGATGACATCACTGAGGACACTTATGTGGTGATATGTGAAAGTTGAGGGCAGAAACTAAGAAACTATCACCTTGAGGGGCAAGAAGGAGATAACAGTTCTCTGAGCAGCAAGCAATAAAAAGGTCAGAGAGTGGGAGAAACCAAGAGTCTTACCTATGCTGGAGAAAAATCAGAGGAGGATCAAAGTGTCTGTGAATTCAAGGGGTCTGGGATTTAGCAATGAGGTCATTATTGACTTTGGAAGCTGTTTTGGTGGGGTGCTGGGGATGAATTGAATATTACCTTGAAAGTAAAAAGAACGAGGTGATTATTGGGACTTTTAAGGCTAAAAGGGTAGTGAATTTGAGAACATCCTTATGTATAGCTTTTTGTAAGTAACCTTAGGCAAACAGAAACAGCAGAGAATTAACCTTATAACTATTAGAAAAACATAGGAAACGTCCAAATATTTTAAACCAGTCTGATTGTGTAATTACTATAACTTTTCTGCTCGACACCTTTTGTTAGCTTCATTGCTTGATAAAGTAAGTATAGTAGTAGTCCTCCCTTGTCTGTGGGGGATATGTTCCAAGACTCCCAATGGATGCCTGAGACTGGAGATAGTACTGAATCCTAGATACTCTATGTTTTTTTTTTTAATTTTATTTTTTTAAATTTACTTCCAAATTAGTTAGCATATAGTGCAACAGTGATTTCAGGAGTAGATTCCTTCGTGCCCCTCACCCATGTAGCCCATTCCCCCTCCCACAACCTCTCCAGTAACCCTCAGTTTGTTCTCCATATTTGTGAGTCTCTTCTGTTTTGTCCCCCTCCCTGTTTTTATATTACTTTTGTTTCCCTTCCCTTATGTTCATCTCTTTTGTCTCTTAAAGTCCTCATATGAGTGAAGCCATATGATTTTTGTCTTTCTCTGACTAATTTCACTTAGCATAGTACCCTCCAGTTCCATCCATGTAATTGCAAATAGCAAGATTTCATTCTTTTCGATTGCTGAGTAATACTCCATTGTATATATATACCACCTCTTCTTTATCCATTCATCCATCGATGGACATTTGGGCTCTTTCCAGACTTTGGCTATTGTTGGTAGTGCTGCTATGAACATGGGGAGGGGCATGTGTCCCTTTGAAACAGCACACCTGTATCTCTTGGATAAATGCCTAGTAGTGCAATTGCTGGGTTGTAGGGTAGTCTATTTTTGGTTTTTTGAGGAACCTCCATACTGTTTTCCAGAGTGGCTGCACCAGCTTGCATTCTCAGATGTTTTTTCTTATGCAGACACACCTATGACAAGGTTAAATTAAAAATTAGACATAGTAAGAGATTAGCAACAATAATAAAAGAAAAATTATAATAATACATTGTAATAACAGTTATGTGAATATGGTCTCTGTCTCTCGGAAAAAAATATTTATTGTACCCTACTCTTTTGATGATTAAAAAAATGTGATGAGATGGGGCGCCTGGGTGGCGCAGTCGGTTAAGCGTCCGACATCAGCCAGGTCATGATCTCGCGGTCCATGAGTTGGAGCCCCGCGTGAGGCTCTGGGCTGATGGCTTGGAGCCTGGAGCCTGTTTCCGATTCTGTGTCTCCCTCTCTCTCTGCCCCTCCCCCGTTCATGCTCTGTCTCTCTCTGTCCCAAAAATAAATAAAAAACGTTGAAAAAAAAAATGTGATGAGAGAAGCAAGGCGAATGATGCAGGCATTATGACACAGAGTTAGGCTACTACTGATCTTCTGAATATGTGTGAAGGAGGATGATCTGCTTTCTGACCTTGTTTGACCTCAGGTAATGGAAGTCCTGGAAAGAGAAACCATGGATAAGGGGGACTAGTGTGTGACCTAGAAGGTCCTTGTGATCTGGGGTTGGCTTACTTCTCCAGCCTGTTATCTTAGTCCACCCTCTTCTCCCACTCTGAAGACTTCGCACAGAACTTCTTCCAGTTTTCCAAATAAATACTCCTGCTGTTTCCTGTGCTGGCCTGTGTAGCTTCCATGTCTTCCAGTTCCTTCTCAGCTTGATGAATCTATAACCATCTTCCCAGAGTAAGCTAACTGTACTCTTTAAAGCCTTTGGGGGTGCTCGTGGTTGTTTATTAACATTTGCCTGTTCTGATTCCCATTGTACTTATGTTAAATATCCTGTATTTCTATCACCTAGCTCCAAGCTAGGTATATAGTCTGTATTCAATAAATACTGAATGAACAAATAAATAAAGATTGCAAGGCTTCATTCTCGGCTTGAAAAAGTGCAGTAATACCTTTGCCATTTATCCTTGCCATACAATATTCAATTTTGTGATTAAAAAAACTTTTTTTTAATGTTTTATTTTTTTGTATTTTTGAGAGAGACACAGTGTGAGTGGCGGAGGGGCAGAGAGAGGGAGACACAGAATCCAAAGCAGGATCCAGGCTCTGAGCTGTCAGCACAGAGCTGGAGGTGGGGCTCGACCCCAAGAATTGGGAGATCAAGACCTGAGCTGAAGTCGCCCCTCGACCCACTGAGCCATGCAGGAGCCCCAATTTTGTTATTTTTTAAAAAAACATAAATAAGTCTTATAAATATTTGAAACTTGTGAAGCCAAACAAGCCCTAATCTCATTAGTCTGTTGTAATTTTCCACTGCATTTCTAAATGTTAGAGCGGGCTCGTTTTTCCTTTCCATAAACTCTTTCCTTTGAAGTAATTATCCTCTTTCTGGCAAAATTAATAGGAAGGGGGACGGGCTTCCTTTTTTAATGTAAGTGAAAACTCAAACCAATTAAGTTTCAGTGTTACAGGAATCAAGGATGTTTTAATCTCAATTTATATTTGCATTTATGACCGTTGGCTTTCCCCAAGGAGACACGGAAAAGCCGGCCCCTACACCTGGTTTCAGGTTGATTACAATTAACATGGCACAATTTCAGCATTAAAGGTTCATTTTGTATCAAACGCCTTTTTGTGCGGGGGAGGTGGAGGTGGTGAAGACAAAATCCTCAATCAAAATCCCCGCCAAATTGCATTGTTCTTTGGGGAACAGGTTTTCAAATGCCAAGGAACAAAAGAGGGTTTGGTTTTCCAATCTTCCTGGGGCGGCAGCAGATTGTGAAGCAGCGACCGGAAGAAACCAAAGTATAAATTATCAACTGGAGGAAGGCGCGTGTGTGTGCGCGTGCACTAGGGGGCTTGGAGGAAGACTGGAAAGAGATGGGAGCACATGTTAAGGCTCTAAGGACTTTTTTTTGCAAGGTACCTCGTTACGTAATATTTATAATGAAAGGCGCTGCAACAGTATCAGCGCGCTGACCCGTATTTTCCCGGCCCTGTTTACCACCCCAAGCTGGGCTACAATGGGGATGGGGGGAGGGAACAAGAAGCGTCTGGCAGGCAGAGAGCAGGCTAAACAGCGGGAAACCAGCCACTTGCGCAGAAGCGGAGTCCCGAGAATTTCCGCCAGGCTTTGGCACCAATCCACAGACCCCGAAGGGCTCCACTGGCCTTAGGATCCGCAGTTGAATGCACAATCGGGGATCCAGCCTCCTAAGATTTTTTTTTTTTTTTTTTTTTTTAGTAAACGCGGAAAGGGTTTAAGGCTTAGGAAAATGCATTGTCTGTCGGCTCTGGGATTCTGAGACTGGGATTCTGAGGTCTTGGGGACCTCACGCTGAGAACAGCACATTGGAGCGTGGGCCAGGCCGTTCTCGTGGCGGGAGGGACGGGCGCGGCGCGGCAATGCGCGCGGGCACGGGCGCGCCGCTTCTCAGCAACGGCGCATGCGCCTGCTCGCCTTCCAGCGCGGCCGCGCAGCCTCGCGGGCTTAGCTCTTCCAACCCGAGCTCGGCTTTCTCCGAGTGCGTATCCTGGAGCTTCGGGCCGCGGGAGGCGGGAGGAGAGAGGTCGGCTGGGGCGGGGCCGGGAGGCCTGCGAAAGTCTGCGAAGGTCTGCGAGGGAAGCCCAGTCTCCGGAAGTGGCCGTTGTAAACACCGTCTCCCTAGGGCTTGTCCACTCCTGTCCCCCTTCTCTATTCGTTCCCCCTCCCGGGTCCTAGAGTCCGTCGGGTTCCAACAGTTTTTGCTCTGACCCCCGCGATCGGCCTAGACCTCTTTCTACCATTGAGATTTGGAGCTGCCCCTGGGGTCTTGGGTGTCTTGTCTGGACCACGGGAGTCCCCTGAGGTAACCACGGCGTGTGGGGGCTTCGAGGCGAACGAGTTGGTCGGGGAGGTGTTGAGAGGAACGGTATGGGTGGCTGCAGTGAGAGTTATGGGGAACCCCGAGTTAGTTTGTGGTTGTCCTGGGACTGTTGCTGTCGTTTGTGGGGACACGCCTCCAGCTCCCTGGGCTGGGCCTCTCCGCATATTTGGGGAAAAGATCCCCTTGGAGAATCTTAATCTGAGACCGCTGCAGAGGTACCCAGAGGACTGAATAGGGACCCAGAGGGCATGCCCTTGCTTCTAAGGTTTACAACTCCTGACTACCGAGCTATTCCCCTCCGATAATCAGTAAGATCTTGGAGGACAAGGACCACGTCTTTTTCATCCTTAAAAAAAAAAAAAAAAAATGCCAGCCACACATTAGACACTGTATAAATGTTTGATAAATGAAAGAATGAATTGTGTTAGGCTGTTATCTGTAGCTTCCATTGCTTACTTTCAGGACTCTAACAGATGTAGAAAATTTGGCTGTTTTTCCAGGGCTGTACATTTTCTACAGAAGTAGAGCCTCCTTTTGACTGTTCTTTATTTCATCGTGATAATTATCCTAGGCAAATAAATATTTTTTCATTTTAAGTAGATCTCTCATGATTCTGCGTAAGTTTACTCACCAATTTCAGTTGGTGCTCACCTCTTTCGGATACAAAACACATCGATGTTTTGTATAGTTCACATAATTTTGGAGAGAAGATCCTCCCATTTGTCACCTCCCATTTTGTCACCTGTTTTATTGAAGAGTTAGTGCCTAACAACAACAAAACGATGGTAGAGCAGAAATTACAGTGGTTTCTCATGAAATGAAGAAGAAGCAAAGGCAGTGCAACCTGCTAAGAGGAAAGAAGGGAGTAGTTTTAATCTGGAGCTTTGTGTATTAGTCCTGGTATAGAGTTTTATTAGCCTAGTAACCTAAGGCCAATCACCTAAGCTTACTAGACATTAGATTCCTTATCTGTGAGATTAGGAGGATAGACTTGGTCTTTAAAGTCCTATTTAATTCTAAAATTCTTTGATTGTCTCAGCCCCCTTGTCATGGTTTGTTTTGATGAAAGAACCAGACATCCTTTTAAAGGTGACATATAGAAATCTGCAGATAGAATTCCCCAACACAGATGTTATTATTGAAGTCAGCGTTGTGTTATGAAAAAGGGTGGGCTTAGGAGTCAGCCAGAGGTGAATTTGAATTCTAACCCTCCCACTGAATATCTTTATGCAAGTTACTCAGCCTCTCCAAGCCTTAGTGCTCCTTATCTGTGAAATGGGCATAATCATCTCATAGACTGTCGGGAGGATTCAGTGACATCAGGGTATGGTTAGTGCAGTAACTGGCACATAGTAAGTGCTCAGTAATAGTGGCTTTTATCTTTTCATTCCCCCCTCCTCCCTTTTCCCCCTGGATCTGTACAGACACACTAAGAGATGAATACATTCTGGATGATCCACTGAAGGACTCGACTGTGAGGTAGGAAAACTTTGTACCAGCAGTGGCTCTGAAATCTAAAGTAGAATTGTGTTTCTGGCTGGTATTTACTCTTAGGATGTCAAGATCATTGATCCCTTGGTCTCAATTGCCCCATTACCTATTTCTAAATAACTTGTTATTGAAGAAGGATATACATAATATCCCTCATCTATTTTAGTAGGAATGGTGAGAATAGTCCAACTCCACTACCAACAGAAGATTAATCTATTAATACATTAACATAAAAAGCTGAATTAAACTTTGCCTTTATCGATCACTGCTACAGGATAGCCTGGTTTGGGCCCAAGCCTGTGGTAGTGCATTTGGATTGAAAATCCACTGGAGATCTGAGTCCTCCTTCATTAGGAAGCCCCTGACTTGTAGTTAGTTTGGATGGGGTAGGGGTGCAGGGAAGAATGAGGTGTGTTTGAAAAATCTGCGGTAGTGAGTAGAAGTGTTTCCCTGACAAGCAACGCCTCACATGTTCTCTGGCTGGGCATGAACCATGTCTTGAAGGCCAGTGGCAAGGCACACAGCAGACCTATGGAGTCAGCCAATATGGGCTTGAATCCAGACTCCGTCGTGTACTAGAGATTTGACTTTGGACAAGTGATTGAATATTTTTAAGCCCTAGTTTCCTTAGATAGAAAGGGGGGACGTTAACAATATCTCCCCCTCGGGATTGGTATAGACAGAAATCAGATAATCTATAGAAAGTTTTTAGCACTCTGTCTGGAGAGGGGATCTTTGTTAGTTGTTGTGATGATAGTAGGAGTGGCTTTGAGGTATCATAATTTGTTCATAGATAATGGCGTATTGAGTGTTTTCAAAAGGAAAGCATTATTTACAGAGTTAGATACATATTGGAGGAAGGCTGATGTTGATTGCATGTCATAAGAAATTTGTAATTACTCGTACAGATTAGCTAAAGTGTTTATTTTAATTTGTGGCATCTCATAGGAAGTTTCAAGTAAAGCTTGGAACGCATTATGTGAGGACCCTGTAATTCTTTGACCGAACTCCCTATTTCATTGACATTTTCATTACTGTACCTAGCTACTTGCCTCATCATTGGTTATCTTCTTTTCCTTTTTTTTTTTTTTAAAGTTTATTTATTTTGAGGAGAGAGCATGCACGTGTGCAGGGGAGAGGCAGAGAGAGAGGGAGAGAGAGAGAATCCCAAGCAGGTCCCACACTGTCAGCACAAAGCCCAATGTAGGGCTCGATCCCATGAACCATGAGATCAGGACCTGAGCCAAAATCAAGAGTCAGACACTCAACCAACTGAGCCACCCAGGCACCCCTAATTATCGTTATTACTTTTAAAGTTTATTTTTATTTTTGGGGCACCTGGGTGGCGCAGTCGGTTAAGCGTCCGACTTCAGCCAGGTCACGATCTCGCGATCCGTGAGTTCGAGCCCCACGTCGGGCTCTGGGCTGACGGCTCGGAGCCTGGAGCCTGTTTCCGATTCTGTGTCTCCCTCTCTCTCTGCCCCTCCCCCATTCATGCTCTGTCTCTCTCTATCCCAAAAATAAATAAACGTTGAAAAAAAAAAAGAAAATTTAAAAGTTTATTTTTATTTTTGAGGTGGGGGAGGGGCAGAGAGAGGGAAACACACAATCTTAAGCAGGCTCCAGACTCTGAGCTTTCAATACAGAGCCCGATGTGGGGCTCAAACCACAAACCGTGAGACCATGACCTGAGCCAAAGTCGGATGCTTAACCGACTGAGCTACCCAGACGCCCCTAAAGGAGACTTTAGATAGGATTTTTTTCTTTTGATGATGAATTTAAAAAATTGGGGTATAACTTACATCTCAAAATTCACTGTTTTTTTTTCAACGTTTTTTTTTTTTTTTTTTTTTTAATTTTTGGGACAGAGAGAGACAGAGCATGAACGGGGGAGGGGCAGAGAGAGAGGGAGACACAGAATCGGAAACAGGCTCCAGGCTCCGAGCCATCAGCCCAGAGCCCGACGCGGGGCTCGAACTCCCGGACCGCGAGATCGTGACCTGGCCGAAGTCGGACGCTTAACCGACTGCGCCACCCAGGCGCCCCAAAATTCACTGTTTTAAAGTGTACAATTCATTGGTTTTTAGCATATTCACCATGTTCTACAACAATCACCACTATCTAATTCCAGAACACTTCCATCACTCCCAAAAAGAAACCCAGAACACTCCCCAGAAGAAACCTCATACCTATTAACATTCAGACCCAATTCCCCTTCTCCCTGTCCTCTGGCAACTACAAATCTACTTTTTGTTTCTATGTATTTGCCCATTCCATACATTTTATATGCATGGAATCACAATATGTGGCCTTTTGTGTCTGGTTTCTTTCACTTAGCATACTGTTTTCAAGGTTTACCCATGTTGTGACACATATCATTACTTACTTAATTTTTTTTTTTCAACGTTTATTTATTTTTGGGACAGAGAGAGACAGAGCATGAACGGGGAGGGGCAGAGAGAGAGGGAGACACAGAATCGGAAACAGGCTCCAGGCTCTGAGCCCTCAGCCCAGAGCCCGACGAGGGGCTCGAACTCACGGACCGCGAGATCGTGACCTGGCTGAAGTTGGACGCTTAACCGACTGCGCCACCCAGGCACCCCACTTAATTTTTTTTAAAGACTTTATTTGTGAGTAATCTCTACACCCAACATTGGGCTTGAACTCAATGGGTTCAAGAGTCGCATGTTCTACCAACCGAGCCAGCCAGGTGCCCCTACTTAATTCCTTTTAATTTAGCTTTCTTGGAACAACTTTATTAAATTTGGTAAACTACCTCTTCCCATACTTCTCTGCCCAAGATAAAATCAAAACACAACACAACAGACATTATTAAAGCCCTATCCTTTTCCTGTGAGTTAGGGGTTCTGTTTGTGCATTTTGTGACACATATGTATACGTGTGTGTGTGTGTGTGTGTGTGTGTGTGTGTTTCATCTTTTTCACAAAAATAGAAACATTTTATATATCTGAATTTTAGCCTTGGACATTACTGTTAAGTATAGAAGAGTTTGTTCTTTCTAGGTTTTAACTCTTTAACTTCCATTGTGAATTGTGAGGACAGTTTCTCTGAAGTCTGACCTTTGGGGGCACGGTGGTAAGGTGAAAAGATTTGGGGACTCAGTATCAGAAGAGCTTGATTGAGTCCTTAGTATCCACCATTTAGTTGGTGACTGGCCTTACGCAAGTCGTTTAGCCTTTTTGAATCAGATGAGTTTCCTCAGTTGAAGTGAGGATATAAACCTCAGGTAAGATAATCTTTGCATTGCAGTGTCATAGGGGCCAGGGTTCTGCGTATGAAGCACAGGTACAGGGTTTGGCACTGTATTAGGTGATCAATAAACTGACAGTGGTATTTGTTTGTCTGCTACTCTTCCCAAACTTAGTCTTTAGGGTCCATGGGGAAATAGAATTCTTCCCTCCATGTTGGTAAAAATTCCATCTTTGTCTTGGGTCACACTATTGTAGTATCAGCTAAATCACTGATTGTTTTTAAAATATCCCTAGGTGTTTGTCTGTAGGAATCACTACTAGGTTCTCAGCATCGAGGTTCTGTCTCCATCTTGATTGGCAAAGCAAAGCAATGGCCTAGACCAAACTGCAGGAGGAAACAGGGCCAGGAAATCTCAGAAACGAGCCACCATACCTTTAACGCACAAAAACAACACAAAACGGCATTCCATGAAGTCAGAAAAGCTTGCCTGAAGTTTGTCCCATTCTCAAAGTTTGTGTTCAGTGAAAGAGGGTAATAGAGAGTAGGGTTTGTGCTCAGTAACAGAAATGTACAGTGACTGAGAACTGTATATATGTTGGATGTATTATTTCTATCTCAAATATATGAGATTGATGTAATTATTCCCTTCTTAAGGTTGAGGAAACAGGCTCACACGGTAAGCCACTTGCCCACGGCAACACTCATAAAGATACTTAAAGGCATCCTAAGTCACATCTCTCCAAGTCCAAAGCTATGGTCTTTCTGGGATGTTGCACTTCTTCTAGGGATACCAAGGGACACTTCTGGGATCTTGATTATTTGTATCTGTTTGGGCTTAATTATTGTTATCTCTGTTTAAAATATTTCTCCAGAGATTCCTTCATACTATAAATATAGTAAAGCAACTTACTTTAAATAGTGGGCTTTGTATAATTTGGATTATCTCTCATAGAAGGGGGTTCCAGAGAGGTCAGTGTAAGTGACAACTACTCTCTTTATTCTTCCTTGGTCCCTTAAGAGAAGGACTTTAAAAATTACCATGAGATCATTTGTTGGGAGTACTTTGGTCTCTTTGATTGTAGCATTGCATTGAAAGTATCTCACTTATGCCCAGCGCCTGGGAGGCTCAGTCGGTTAAGCATCTGAATTCAGTTCAGTTCATGATCTCATGACTCCTGAGTTCGAGCCCCGAATCAGGCTCTGCATTGACAGTGTGGAGCCTGTCTGGAATTCTCTCCTTCTCCCTCTGCCCCCCAACTTGTGCGCACGCTCTCTCTCAAAGTAAATAAATAAGCTTAAAAAAATCTCATTTATGAAAAAGGCTTTAGGGACTTAAAAATGTCCCTGGACTTCACTTTCTTTCAAACTGAATTCTGTTCCCTAGAAATAGGTTCTACATTCCTTTTCTAGTTCAAGAGTAATTGGTCACTATTTAAAAAAAATTTTTTTAATGTTTATTTTTGAGGGAGAGAGAGAGAGACAGAGAGAGACAGAGGGGTAGGGGTAGAGAGAGGAAGACAGAATCCACAGCAGGCTGCAGGCTCTGAGCGGTTAGCACAGAGCCCTACTCGGGGCTCAAACTCATGAACTGTGAGATCATGACCTGAGCTGAAGTTGGATGCTTAACTGACTGAGCCACCCAGGCGTCCCATTGGTCACTATTTTATTGAGATAATTTTTTCCTTTTATTAGAGAAATTAATATAATAGAAACTTGTTACAAGAAGGAATATTTTTTTAACATTTTGCCATTTTTGCTTCTAATCTATCTTAAGTCAAACGTAATAGCTTTTAAAAATATGAGTATTTAAATGTGTGTTAATGGAATAATTTTAAAAATACAAGTGAGTTGAAGAAAAACACGAAAATCACCCGTAGTCTCAAGACTCACATATATAACCACTGTTATATTGTTTACTATGTTAACAGACTTCAGCCCATCTAACCTGTAAGCCACAGACATCTCAGACGGTTTTAATCATCAATAACGAAGTCTATCATTGAGAAGCAGTGGGCTATTTTGAAAGTTGGAAGACTTACCATGAGTTTAAACACTTTGAGTGATGCCCCTGTTGATACCCAAAGGTAAGCCTCCAGTCTCTTCCTTTTGTTGAGGAGAGCTTTTGGGTCGTAAGCAGCAGGGAGAAGTGGTTGGGGCTGCTGACTGTAAGGATTCTCGCAGTGTGCGAGAATGGACACACACAGTGTGCCAGAATGGACCCTCGCAGGGGGGGCGAGGCTTTGTGCGCCTGGAGGAGCAGGCAAGATGCTTCATAGGCACCAGAACAGTCTGTTTTCCTTG
Source organism: Prionailurus bengalensis (assembly GCF_016509475.1). Classification (NCBI taxonomy): domain Eukaryota; kingdom Metazoa; phylum Chordata; class Mammalia; order Carnivora; family Felidae; genus Prionailurus; species Prionailurus bengalensis. Next base: position 40,682,914 of record NC_057359.1, read on the forward strand.
GTTAACTCATCCGTGAGAGTCAGAGTGTGTGTGCTTTCTCCTGTCCTTAGAGAATTGCTTATTCGTTTCTACTTCTCTAAATCTTTTGTCCTCATATTTCTGCGGCTTCACATTTCTCTGTGGTCCTTCCTTTGGTCAGCCCCAGTCTCGGTGGCTCTGGTTCTTCCTTCTTGCCCCGGTGGTAGTTCACGACTTCTGGTCAGGCATTCCTTTGGTTTTAGCTCCCATCGCAACTGCTTTTACTTGCAGTTTGTATTCCAAGAATTGCTGTTGCTGGTCTCTTTTGCACCCGGATATCAGCCTTTGGGGGAGGTGCCTACTTTTGGTTGATTCACCTCTAATGTGAAAAATATAAAACTCCAAGTCTGTCGTGTAAAACTGAGTCACTTTGGGGAGTGCAACCCAAAGGGTGGTTTACAAAGGAACAAGTACAGAAATTGAAAGTGTTTAGAAGCTTTTATCATCATGTAACAGAGTAATTTTCTGTTCGTGGAATCTGGTAATAAAACACTTGGGGTTGTATTTTATCTGTTTTTAAAATTTCGTATTTAGTTACTCATTTTATATATATTTTAGGAGCACCTTGGGGGCTCAGTCCGTTGAGACTCCTGATTTCAGCTCAGGTCATGATCCCTGGGTCGCGGGATTGAGCCCTGCATTGCGCTCCATGCTGAGTGTGGAACCTGCTTCCGATCCTCACTCTCTCTCTCCCTCTGCCCCTCTCCCCTGCTCGTGCTCTCTTTCTTACTCTCTCTAAAAAATTAAAACATATTTTACATTTTACAAGAGCATCATGTATGGGGTTGAGGGGAATAGTGCTGGCGCATGTTTAGTTTGAGAAGAACTGATCTAGACTGCCTTTTCAGCCAGGATGTGTGGGTGGGGCAAAGACCATGACTAACATGTACTTCAACTATAAATAGGATTTGCTATAGAAACATTTTCCACCTATCTTTAGAAGCTACCTTAAGTCCTTTCTGGAGAAAGGTAGGGAATAAAATATAAACTTTTTATTTTGCTGAAAGCCTTTTCACTTTTGGAGGGAACATTTTACCACATAAATATTTATCTGCCATGATTTTTAATGACTAAATCATTCTTTAGGGTTCTAGAATCTGGCTAAATGAAGTTAAACTTTGCTATATACCACTAATTTACTTTTTATTTCTATAGATTTTCCTTTTCTGAACAATTCATATAAATGGAATCACACAATATGTGGTCTTTTGTGTCTGGCTTCTTTCGCTAGGCATGTTCTTCAGGTTTATCTTATTGTTAACAGGAATCAGTATTTCGTTTCTTTTTTACTGCTGAATACTATTCTGTTGTGTGGATATAGCACATTTTGGTTACCCACTCACCAGCTGATGGACATGCAGGTTGTTTCCACTTTTTGGTAATTATGAAAAATACTGTTAAGAACATTTGTGTACAAGTCTTTGGGTGGAGGTGATTTCTCTTGTGTAGATTCTTAGGACCAGCATCACTTCATTGTACAGTAAGTTCATGTTAAATTTTTTTTAAAAAAAAAATTTTTTTTTTTCAACGTTTATTTATTTTTGGGACAGAGAGAGACAGAGCATGAACGGGGGAGGGTCAGAGAGAGAGGGAGACACAGAATCGGAAACAGGCTCCAGGCTCTGAGCCATCAGCCCAGAGCCTGACGCGGGGCTCGAACTCACGGACCGCGAGATCGTGACCTGGCTGAAGTCGGACGCTTAACCGACTGCACCACCCAGGCGCCCCCAATTTTTTTTTTAAGTTTGTTTACTTGAGAGAGTAAGAGGAGAAGAAGGGGCAGAGAGGGAGGGAGAGAGAGAATCCCAAGCAAGCTCGTCGCTGCCAGCACAGAGCCCGATGTGGGGCTTGAATTCACAAAACTGTGAGATCATGACCTGAGCCGAAACCAAGAGTCCGGCAGACCTTTAACCGATTGAGCCACCCAGGAGTCCCTATGTTAATTTTTTTAAGAAACTGCTAGGGGTGCCTGGGTGGCTCAGTCAGTTAAGCGTCCAACTTTGGCTCAGGTCATGATCTTGCAGTTTGTGAGTTCGAGCCCTGCGTCAGGCTCTGTGCAGACAGTGTGGAGCTTGGAGCCTGCTTTGAGTTCTGTGTCTCCCTCTCTCTCTCTCTGCCCCTCCCCTGCTCAAGCTCTGTATCTCTCTCTCAAAAATCAATAAATGTAAAAAAAAAACATAAAAGAAACTGCTAGATTGTATTCTAAAATAGCTGAACCATTTTACATTTCTACCATCAGTATATGAGGGTTTTAGTTTCTCCACATTCTTGCCAATACTTATTTTCTGATCTTTTTAAAAAATTTATTTTAATTCCAGTGTGGTTAATTAACTTGATGTGCTATATTAGTTTCAGTTGTACAATATAAGTGATTGAATTTTTTTGATTGACTTTTTGATTATAGCCATTACAGTGAATGTGAAGTGGCATGTTATGATTTTAATTTATATTTTCCTAATGAGTAATATGTTGAGCATCTTTGTATGTGCTTTTTTTTTTTGCCATTTATATATCTTCATTGGTGAAAAGCCTATTCAGATCTTTTGCTCATTTTTATTTATTTTTTATTTTTTTACTTTTTTATTTATTTTTTTTAACATTTATTTTTGAGACAGAGAGAGACAGAGCATGAACAGGGGAGGGGCAGAGAAAGAGGGAGACACAGAATCTGAAACGGGATCCAGGCTCTGAGCTGTCAGCACAGAGCCCGACGTGGGGCTCAAACTCACGGACCGTGAGATCATGACCTGAGCCGAAGTCGGATGCCCAACTGACTTAGCCACCCAGGCGCCCCTTTTGCTCATTTTTAAATTGGTTGTCTTGTTGTTACTGAGCTTTAGGAGTTTTTTTATATATTCTGGATACAAATCTTTTATCAAATATATAATTTACAGGTATTTTCTCCCATTTGTTGCCTTGGCTTCATTTTCTTTCTTTCTTTCTTTCTTTCTTTCTTTCTTTCTTTCTTTCTTTCTTTCTTTCTTTCTTTCTTTCTTTCCTTCCTTCCTTCCTTCCTTCCTTCCTTCCTTCCTTCCTTCCTTCCTTCCTAGAACCCAAGTGTGTGTCTCCACATGCGGGCAGGGGAGGGGTAGAGAGAGAGAAAGAAATCCCAAGCAGACTCCTCACCCAGCATGCAGCCTGACCCCTGGGCTTGATCCCATGACTGACTGGCTTACTGACTGACTGACTGTGAGATCCTGTCCTGAGCCAAAATTAAGAATTGAACACTCAACCCCATTGACTTCATTTTCTTAATAATGTCTCTTTGAAGTGCAAATGTTTAAAAATTTTTTTGAAGTCCAGTTCTTTTTTTTTTAAGTATGCTCCATGGCCAACATGGGGCTTAAACTCACAACCCTGAGATAGTGTCACATGCTGTACTAAATGAGCCAGCCAGGCACCCCTCTAATTCTTTTCCTTTATGGACTATGCTTTAGGTTTCATATCTGTGTATTTATGAAATCTTTGCCGAACTTAAGGTCATGAAAATCTTTCTCCTATGTTGTCTTCTAAAAGTTATATAATTTCAGTTTTTACATTTAGGTCTGTGCTCCATTTTAAGTTATCTTTTATGTATGGTGTGAGGTAAGCGTCTAAATTAATCTTTTTGCATGTGTGGATAGCCAGTTGTTTCAGAACTATTTGTTGATAAGACTGTTTTTTCCCTATTGAATTGCCTTGACACCTTTATTGAAAATTGATGGGCCAAATACAAATTTGTTTCTAGTCTCAATTATGGTACATTGATCTACATGTCTTTTCTTAATTTAATTCCATGCTATTTGTTTGATTACTGTAGCTTTGTAGTAAGTTTTGAAATTAGGAAGTAAAAGCTCTACCATTTGTTCTTTTTTTTTTTTTTAATTTTTTTTTTTTTCAACGTTCATTTATTTTTGGGACAGAGAGAGACAGAGCATGAATGGGGGAGGGTCAGAGAGAGAGGGAGACACAGAATCGGAAACAGGCTCCAGGCTCTGAGCCATCAGCCCAGAGCCTGACCCGGGGCTCGAACTCACAGACCGCGACCGCGAGATCGTGACCTGGCTGAAGTCGGACGCTTAACTGACTGCGCCACCCAGGCGCCCCTACCATTTGTTCTTTTTAAAGATTGTTTTAGTTATTCTGAGTCCTTTGCTTTTCCATGTAAATTTTAAGATGAGCTTGTCAATTTTTTTACCAAAAAAGCCTTCTGGGATTATGATAGGGATTATGATGAATCTGTAGATCAATTTGGAGATGATTGCCACCTTAATGGTACTGACTCTTCCAGTGCGTGAATGTGAATGTGCATTGTCTTTCATTTATTTAAATCTTTAATTTCTTTAAACAATAATTTGTATTTTCACTGTAGAAAGCTTACACTGCTTTTGTTAAATTTAATCCTAAATCTTTTTTTTTTTTTGATGCTATTATACATTGAGTTCTTTTTTTAAATTTAATTTTTGAATTGTTCATTGTTAATATACGGAAATGTAATTGATTTTTGTGTATTGATCTTACATTCTGTGACATTGCTAAAATCTTTTTAATTCCAGTGTTTTTGTTTCTTAATGAATTTCTTAGGATATTCTTAAAGGATCATGTCCTTTGCAATTAAAGATAGTTTTACTTCTGGGGTGCCTGGCTGGCTCAATTAATAGAGCATGTAACTCTTGATCTCAGAGTTGTGAGTTCAAGCCCCATATAGGGGCATAGAGCTTACTTAAAAAAAAAAAAAAGACAGTTTTACTTCTTCCCTTCTAATATATATTCTGTTTGTTTGCTTGTTTTCTTTCTGCATGATTGTACTGCCTAGAACCTCCAATAGAAGTGGACATCTTTGTTTTGCTTCCAGTCTTAAGGGAAGCTTTCAGTCTTTCACCAATAAGTATGCCAATTGTAGGTTTTTCATAGATGCTTTTTATCTGATTGAGTAAATTTTCTTATATCCCTAGGTTGTTGAGGGTTTTTTTTTAATTTATTTTTTTAACATTTATTTATTTTTGAGAGAGAGAGAGAGAGAGAGACAGAGTGTGAGTGGGGGAGGGGCAGAGAGAGCGGGAGACACAGAATCTGAAGCAGGCTTCAGGCTCTGCACTGTCAGCACAGAGCTTGATGCAGGACTTCAACTCACGAAACATGAGATCATGACCTGAGCCAAAGTCGGATGCTTAACCAGCTGAGCCACCCAGGCACCCCAAGTTTTTTTTTTTTAAATCACAAATAGGTATTTAATTTTGTCAAATGCTTTTTCTGTATCTATTAAGATGATTGTGTAATATTTGTCTTTTATTTTAGTAAAATGGTATATCATGTGAATTGATTTTCAGACATTAAATCAACTTTCTATTTTTGGGATAAATCCCACTTGGTCATGCTGTGTAGTCATTTTAAGATGTTGTTGGATTTGGGGGGCGCCTGGGTGGTTCACTCGTTTGAGCATCCAACTTCAGCTCAGGTCATGATCTCACAGTTTGTGGGTTCGAGCCCCGCGTCGGACTCTGTGCTGACAGCTTAGAGCCTGGAGCCTGCTTCAGATTCTGTGTCTCCCTCTCTCTTTGCCCCAACTCCGCTCGCACTCTGTCTCTCTCTAAAAATAAATAAACAGGGGCGCCTGGGTGGCGCAGTCGGTTAAGCGTCCGACTTCAGCCAGGTCACGATCTCGCGGTCCGTGAGTTCGAGCCCCGCGTCGGGCTCTGGGCTGATGGCTCGGAGCCTGGAGCCTGTTTCCGATTCTGTGTCTCCCTCTCTCTCTGCCCCTCCCCCGTTCATGCTCTGTCTCTCTCTGTCCCAAAAATAAATAAACGTTGGAAAAAAAAAAATAAAAAAAATAAAAATAAATAAACAGAAAAATATTAAAAGAAAAAGATGCTGTTGGATTTGGTTTGCTAATGTTTTGTTGAGGATTTTTTGCATCTCTATTCATGAGGGAAATTGATCTGTAGTTTTCTTTCTTGTGATGTCTGACTCACTTTGATCTTAGGTAATGCTGGGTTAATAGAATGAGCTGGAAAGTATTTCTACCTCCTCTAAAGTTAGGATTGGTATTATTTCTTCTTTAAATGTTTGGTAGAATTTACTAGGGAAACCATCTGGACTTGGGCCTTGTTTTTAGATTTTTTAAAATTATAAATTCAATATCTTCAGTTGTTATGAGTCTATTCAGATTTTGTTTGTTTTGGGGTTAGTTTTGATAATTTCAGTCTTTCTAGGAATTTGTTCATTTGATCTACATTGTCTAACTTGGCATACAATTGTTTGTAGTATTTATTACAATCTTTCTAGGTTGGCATTCCCTCTTTCATTGTTTATTTTTATAATTTGAGTCTTTTCTCCTTTTTGTCAATCTAGTCAAAGATTTATCAAGTTTGTTAATCTTTTCAAAGTATCAAATTTTGGTTTCATTGGTTCTCTCTATTGGTTTTTTAGTTTTATTGAAAAAAATTAACTTTACATATATACATTATTTAAAGAATCTAATGTTCTACAAGACTTACCGCTATTAGGAAAAATGACAGTACTAATTTGCTTGATCACTGTCTTGATCCCTACAAACAATCATTTTCAACTCTCCAAGATGATTTTTATTTAAAAAAATTATTATTAAAAATTTTTTTTTAATGTGACCCTCAGAATTTTTTTTTTTTTTTTAATTTTAGAGAGAGAGCAGGGGAGGGGCAGAGGGAGAAAGAGAGAGACTCTTAAGCAGGCTCCATGCTCAGTGCAGAGCCTGACTCAGGGCTTGATCCCACGACTCTGGGATCATGACCTGAGCCTAAATCAAGAGTTGGATGCTCAGCCAACTGAGCCACCCAGGTGCCCCTTAAAAAAAATTATTTTTAATTTTATTTAAAATTCTGTACTTTCTGTGTTGAAGTATAGTTGACACACAATGTTGCATTGATTTCAGTACAAGATAGTGATTCAACAAGTCTATATGTTATGCTATGCTCACTAAAAGTGTAGCTGTAGCTACCATCTGTCACTATACTCTGGGCAGGGGCCAAGCTAATCTCTGTGTCATTCCAATTTTGGTGTATGTGCTGCCAAAGCGAGCACTGTCACCATACTCCGAGATGATTTTTAAAATCTGTATCTCTTAAAAATTTTTTGAAGTTTATTTATTTTGAGAAAGTGGGGGGATGAGTGGGGGAGGAGTAGAGAGAGGGGAATGAGAATCCCAAGTGAGCGCCCGATGTGGGGCTCAAACTCATGAACTGTGACATCATGACCTGAGGCGAGGTTGGATGCTTAACCGACTGAGCCACCCAAGTACCCCTGTATCTCTTAAAATTTTTTTATATTGGTATTAGATTTTTCAGGTTTAGCCATTATCTGTTGACTACAGAAGATCATAATTTCATTTTCATTCATGCTTGCCTCCTTTTTCTGTCCTCTTTATATTTATTAATATTGCAATCTTGGTTAGTTTTCAATGTTTATGGTATTATAATTTTGGAAACTTTCTAGTTGAGTCTCTGAGTGTTTAGTTTTTTCTCTCTTGTACATTGTTTTTCTTGGACTTGATAATTGTTTCATTGATTGTTTAGTTTGCTTAATTTCTATGAATTTATCATGACTTCAACCTCATATTCCAACCAAGTTATATGATAGTTGAAATATTCTGGTTTATTTTTAATTTTAATGCCAGCATACTTCACATACAGTGTTATGTTAGTTTCACTTGTACAATATAGTGATTCAGCAATTCTGTACATTTCTTAGCGCTCATCCTGATAAGTGTGTTCCTAAATCCCCTTCACCTGTTCCACCCATACCCCGGAAGTATTCTGTTGTGTTCTGTTTGCATCTTCTTCAAGAAATCACTCCTGGAAGCTGTGGCCAGTCCAGTACTCCAGCTGGGACAGATTGCCGTTTAGTGCTGTGCTTTACTGACCAATTATTACCTGGTGCTCCTTTCTTTACCATCCTGGAAGTCCCTTTGCTGCCTTTTTTTTTTTTTTTTTTTTTTGTCTTACCCTACTTTTGGGATCCCCTGTCTTTCTCAGTTTAAGTCCTTATTTTAGTGGAATCTTCCATCAGCCACTTCATAGGAGGTAAATGTTTTGGTGCTTGGTAGGTATGAACTAGAACTTTCTCATTCCCTTGTCTTTGAAAAGTAACTTGCTGGGCATAAAATTCTAAGTGGAAATTATTTTCCCTTGGAATTTTTTTTCAGGCATCCAGGAGATTTTTCTTTTACATTTACTTATTTGGCCTTTCTTTTCTTAGTTTGTGTTTTGATTTCCAAGAGTTCTTTTTTTTTGTTCTCTGATTATTTCCTTCTTTATTACATTCAGTTTTTGTTTTATGGATATTAGACCTTCTCTTTTTGTCTGAAGATATGTTTTTTTCCTCTTTTTAAAGCTATCTTTCCCCTGCATAGTCTTTGAGGACTCTTCCCCTACCCCCACAATTTTGTCTCTTTCTAACTCTTGCTTCCTAACTTCTGGTGATCCTTAGCTGTCTGTTCACATTTAAAATAGGGGGATGCCTTGGTGGCTCAGTCGGCTGAGTGTCCAACTTTTGATTTCAGCTCATGTCATGATCCTAGGGTCATGGGATTGAGCTCTGTGTTGGGCTCCACGTTGAGTGTGGTGCCTGCTTGGGATTCTCTCTCTCTCACTCTCTCTCTCTCTCTCTCTCTCAAATTAAAACAATAAAAAATAAAAAAGTAAATGTAGAGGGGTGCCTGGGTGGCTCAGTTGGGTAAGCATCTGACTTCAGCTTAGGTCATCATCTCACGATTAGTGAGTTCAGGCCCTGCATTGGGCTCGCTGATGTCAGTGCACAGTCTACTTCAGATTCTCTGTTCCCTCCTCTTTGTACCCCTCCCCTGCTTGCACTCTCTCTCTCAAAAATAAACAAACATTAAAAAAAATAAAGGCAGGGCCTATCAAGCTGATTGGAAGCTCAGTGGGTAAGACTTTGTGTTTGTGGCATTCTCTGTAGGATGATGTAGTTAAGCTGTTCATTGGAGAACCCCTAGCATCAGTGTCTTTAGGTCTTTTTCACCTTGCTGGTTAGATTCTCTAGGGAAGACCCTTCCATTCTCTCCTTGGCTGCCATTGTTCTGGCAGGCAAGATGTTTTAGAAGACCTGGGCTCTCGCTTATTACATAATTTTTGACTTGAGTCTCCTATTTTTGGCGTGAGGTTTTACACCATTTGTATCTGATGTCTCTAATCCAGAGACCTTCTGTTTTATCCTCTCCAGGGAATAAACCCTTACCTAGTGTTCTGCCAGAGTGGGGAAGAGATTGGTACCCAGTTGTGTCATGTATAGGGTACAGAATCTGAGGATCTCATTTGTTTGGCAGACTTTCAACCAATTATCTTGTTTTCTGCTCTACTTTTATCCCATTTGCAAAGCTGTTGTCAATTAATTGAGCTTTTGGGGGCTCAGGTGTAAGTCAGGTTGCTTTCTCCACTTTTGGCTTTAAATTCAAATCTCTTATGTAAATCAATGACCACTTATCCAACTGCTTTCTAACTTCTAATATGTTATTACTATTTTCTCATCTTCTGTGTTCTTTCTCCTTGTGGATTTTTATCTCTTAATACTCTTTGCTGATATTTCCATTAACTTTTTAATTTTAATTTGGGGAGAGAGTGCTTTAGTCTGCTGTTATTTTTTTAAAATAAGTTTATTTATTTATTTTGAAAGGGAGGGAGAAAAAGTGCAAGTGGGGGAAGGTCAGAGAGAATCCTAAGCAGGCTCCGTGCTGTCAGCACAGAGCCTGACGTGGGGCTTCATCTCATAAACTGTGAGATCATGACCTGAGCCGAAATCAAGAATTGGATGCTTAACCAATTATAACTGAGCCACTTAAGCACCCCTGGTCTGCTGTTTTTAAGCCTGAATCTATATTGTTACTTACACTTCATTTTGTAATATGTATTTATTACATTTGCGATAAGTAAATATAGTATTTAAAAAAGAAAAAGAATTCAATATTTTTCAAAGCTACACAGCTTGTGATAGGATCATTCTTTAAGTACCATCTTGAAATGGTGGTTTCTTTCTAGCCATACGCTCCTTTGTATTTCTACCTAGATTTTGCGATCAACATCTTTTATTAGGTTGTAAGTTTCTTTAGGGCAAAAACTGTATCATGTTCCTTGTGATTTCTGAAAAATAAGTTATTAGAATATCAGAAATGCTAGAGATTATACTTAGAATTATATTTTACTATCTCATTTTATAGGCTGAAGAATGCCTCCTCTGATGTAAAACAAATGTTTAAAAGTGAAACAGACTTGGATATTACTGCTGATCTCAGAAAGAAACTTCATCGGGCTAAGAAAGAAAAATTAGAAATAACAACTAAGCACAATGCAGAGGTAGAATTTTGTTCTCTCAAATAATGTTAAAAGCAGAGTTTGATTATTTGTGATTCACTTCATGTTACAGACTCCATGTTTAACATCCCCATGACATTCTTGTGCTTAAAGAGAATTATAAGAAAGAAAACAGGTTTTTTTTTAATACAGTGGAATTAAGGTACTTAGTTTAATGAATTATGTTTATTTGTATGTTGTCTTAAATTTATTTTAATTAATGGGTTAAACTTGATAAAAAATTAATTGATGAATGACTGTAGTGACTAAAGGATTTGTAAATGAGACATTTTTGAAATTTCAATTTAGTTTTTTATGGCTCAATTGTGGAATAGTCTTAAGTAGATTTGAGTATGGAATTTTTTTTTTAGGAGAGAGAGCAAGAGAGAGCGTGAGCATGAGTTGGGGAGGGGCAGAGGGAGAGAGAGAGAGAGAGAGAGAGAGAGAGAGAGAGAGAGAGAGAATCTTAAGCAGACTCCACACCCAGCATGGAGTCTGATGTGGGGCTTGATTCTGTAATTCTGGGATCATGACCTGAGCTGAAATCTAGAGTCGGACACTCAACTGACTGAGTCACCCAGGTGCCCCATGGAATTTTAAATTACAGTGTAATTCAGGGGTGCCTGGGTGGCTCAGTCGGTTGCGCATCTGACTTCGGCTCGGGTCATGATCTCGCAGTTCGTGAGTTTGAGCCCCGTGTCGGGCTCTGTGCTGACAGCTCAGAGCCTGGAGCCTGCTTTGGGTTCTGTGTCCCCCTCCCTGCCCCACCTCTGATTGTGCTCTGTCTCTCTCTGTCTTTCAAAAATGAATAAACATAAAACAAATTAAAATACAGTGTAATTCATAAATTATCCTAGTTTATTTTTGTTTTATTATATCATTATATCTTTTATTAGTATGTATTAGTATGTATATGTATAAATAGATATTTCATGTTATATGTATGTATTACAAAGATAGTACTTTCTTTCCCACTAAGATAATTCATAAATTATACGTTTATGTCTCTTCTGTCTGTTGTATTTTTCTCTGTTTTCTTGTTTTTCTCTGTTTAAATCTTACAAGTTCTTTAAGCTTAGCTTAGGCAGCCTGGTGTGGTGGGAAGAATATCAAGTTACACAAACCTGGACTCATTTCTTGGCCCTTCTATTTACAAGATATGTGACCTGCGAGTTATTTATCCTGCTCATCATTGTTTTCCTACTGTGAAATGCTGGTCTCAAAGGTTGTTGTGATAAGGGAAATAACATTTTTAAAGTGTGCACTGTAACGGTAGCTGTAATTTATTGATATTTACACATAAACAGTGTATTTACCTTCCTTCTTTGTTAGATTCTGTTGCTGTCCTGTCAGGAAACCTTTTAAAACCTTCCTAGGTGAAACTAATCACTCCTTTCTTTGCTCTCCTACATCCTGTTACCGTTATAGATATTTTGGACCTAAAACATGTATTTCATGCTTACCTGCTCTTCATTCGTCTGTAAGCTTCTTGAAAGCTGGAAGCAATGGCCGTGCTTTGTCTCTGTATCTTCCATTTCTCACTGACACATAGTAGGCCCTCAGTGGCTGTGTGTTGAATAAAAAAAAAACAAACTTTTTTTTCAGGTTATTTAAGGAACAGTAGCTTCTGATTAAAATAACAAGCCATGAATATATGACTGTTTTATTTGTACTTTCGGTGGCAATTGAGGTCATTTTAAAGGGTAATTGAAGTAATTGCTTTTATTTGCATTGTAATATTATATACTGAATATGAAGTGATATTTGTTAAATGTATGTTATTTATAATCTTCAAAATTTATTTTTCAAAACCAAATGTACATTTTACTTGAGAATAATTGTGTCATTATAGATAATCATTCATCTATACTCTTTCACAACTATTCACAGGTGTCATCAGAAGTCTCACTTAGACCATACTATTCTCTCCCTCTTTTTTTTAAGTTTATTTATTTATTTATTTATTTATTTATTTATTTAGAGAGAAGAGAGAGAGAGCGAGCAAGCACGGGTGAGGGGCAGAGAGAGAGGGGGACAGTGGATCCAAAGTGGGCTCTGTGCTGACAGCAGAAAGCCCAATGCAGGGATCAAACTCGTGAACCACAAGATCATGACCTGAGCCGAAGTCAGATGCTCAACTGACTGAGCCACCAAGGCACCCTGCACTATTCTCTTTTATTTGATCAGAATGTTTTGAAATATGTGTTCACATTAAAGAGATAGGAAATTATTTCAGGGAAGAAAGATAATTCTCTCACAATAGGCAGTTACAATTGGTTCAACTCCAATTTCATATTACTATTCATTTTACTGTTTCAGTTATTTGTTTAGATAATTTTAAACTCATATAGTAATTTTTTTTAGCCACATAATCTCTAAATATGTCCCATTATAAAGCAAGGCAGAGAGGAATGAAATTATCTAAAAACTAAGGCCATATATTAGCTTTATCAGATACTTCCAATGCTAACACACATCATGCTGGTGATCAGCCTAAAACATCTTTAAAATCTGGGGCACCCAGCTGGCTCAGTCAGTAGAGCATGCGACTCTTGATCTCAGGGTTGTTGAGTTTCAGCCCCATGTTGAGTGTAGATATTACTTAAAAATAAAATCTTAAAAAAAAGTCTATGTCCATTAGTGGATGAATTGATACAGAAAATGCATGTGTACACACACACACACACACACACACACACACACACAGAGGAATGTTATTCAGCCATAAAAAAGAATGAAATCTTGCCATTTGTGACAACATGGATGGATTTAAAAAAAAATTTTTTTAAACATTTATTCATTTTTGAGAGTGAGACAGACAGAGCATGAGTCGGGGAGGGGCAGAGAAAGAGGGAGACACAGAATCAGAAGCAGGCTCCAGGCTCCGAGCTCTGAGCTGTTAGCCCAGGGCCCGACGCGGGGCTCGAACTCACGGACTGCGAGATCATGACCTGAGCTGAAGTTGGACGCTCAACCAAGCCACCCAGGTGCCCCAATATGGATGGATTTTGAGGGCATTATGCTAAATGAAATAATTGTCAAAGAAAGACAAATACAGTATGATCTCATATATGGAATCTAAAAGCAAAAACCAGAAAAACAAGCTCAGATACAGAGAACAAATTGGTCATTGTCAGAGGTGGGGTGCAGGGAGTGGGCAAAATGAGCGAAGGGGGTCAAAAGGTACAAACCTCCAATTATGAAAGAAACAAGTCATGGGGCTGTAATATGCAGCATGGTGATTATAGTTAATACTATATTGTGTATTTAAAAATTGCAAAGACAGTGAATCTTAAAGTTCTTATAACAAGAAAAAATTTGTAATTATGTACAGTGACAGATGTTAACTAGACTTATTGTGGTGATCATTGTGCAATATATACAAAATATGAAATCATGTTGTGCAGCAGAAACTAATACAATGTTATATGTCAATTATATCTCAGTAAAAATAAACTAACATACATATCTTTAAAATCTCTAGGAATTTTATTGTTGTGGGTTCTTGGACGAGTTATCTAATTTTTCTGAGCCTCAGTTTTCTTTGATAGGTATGGAAAGAGCAGATCACTGTTGAGATTTACTAGTAGGCAGAGGGTATGGAGAGAGGGATTGCTTGTAAGACTCACTGCTTCCAGATGAGACTAAGTTGTGTTGATGTGGATGATTGGATGGGACAATGCCACAAGATTTTCGGTGTTGCAGTGGTTGTTAGAATCATTTGAGCACAGTAATACAGATGTGTGAAATAGGATATGCAAGCATGAAGCTATTCAGATGTCTCCTTGGCCGAGTCGGTGATGACAGAGCAGGAAAATCTAGAGAAATGAGAATGGGAGAGGATAAAAAGAGCAATATAACTTTCTTTAGCTAAAAGGTCCTGGGAACTTAGGACCGACAAAACAGTAGACTTTTTAGGCCTCAGGACCTGAAGATACTGTTTGACTGATCCAGCCAGTCCTCTTAAGAGTAGGGGTTCTTAAACTGAGGTCCTTAGAAACAGCAAAATCAAGGAATCCATGTACTTGGATGGTTTTATTAAAAATAAAATTAAAAATTTTTTTACATTTATTTGTTTTTACATAATTCATTTTGAGACAGAGAGAGACAGAGCATGAGTGAGGGGGGGGGGCAGAGAGAGAGGGAGACACAGCCTCTGAAGCAGGCTCCAGGCTCTGAGCTGTTAGCATAGAGCCTGATGCGGGGCTCGAACCCACCAACCGTGAGATCGTGACCTGAGCTGAAGTCGGATGCTTAAAATTGACTGAACCACCCAGGCACCCCTAAAAATAAAAAATTATATTTGATGTTTATTACCCTCTAACTCACGTTAAGCATTTCTTTCTGTTATGAAAGGCATAGCCCAGTTAGCCCTCCTTCAACAAGCCATGGTGGTATTAGCAGTACTTTTGACTTTATCCTCACCAGAAGTCACAGATCTACAATTCAGTTATAGAAGTATTTCAAAATATTGTTTATACTTGCCACTACTTTGAAATGACAGTGCTTGTTAGACCTGTCAGTAGAGCTTGTTGTTCAGTGTGCTATTAAAGAAGTACATGATGGCATCACAAGGTTGCTTTTGTCTTATATATTTGATTTTATACTTTGATTCTTCTTGTTGTGTGTTTTATTTTATGCATTTAATTACATTATTCTGAGAAGGCTCTGCCAGATTGCACAGAGGGCCATGGCATACAAATTGTGAAAAACCTTTCTTATAGAGGCTGAGGCATGCGCTAGGGGGCATAAATGTAGATACGGGGGATGACATAGTCGGTTGAGCGTAAAGGTGTGAAAGAACGCAGACATGTTTTAAAAAGGAGGGAGACACCATTTTGTGGCTGTTGCATGTATTGAAGCTTAAGCGAGAAAACAATCTCATGGGCAGAGGCTATGTTTCTCTTAGCTGTGTGGGTAGCTGAAGAAATCAAATATGGTCCAGTAGGAAAAAAGAGGGACGTTAATAGAGGGAATTGGTTGTACACATGATGGAAGACCTAGGAATCCAAATAGGGAGTGATGAGGCCATTCAGATTAGTAAGAGCAGGAAGCCCCCACCACAGGCCAGAGGGCCAGTGGGAGGAGGTGATGTGATCAGAGTCCTGAAGTTGGGGCTGTCTGGTGGCAAGTAGAGCCATGGTAAGGGCTGTTCAGTGTTGGGGTGCTGGAGGGGAGGGATGGGGACATGGACCTCAAAGGAGTGCAGCTACTGCCAGACATGCTGCTGGAAGTAGAGATATTTGGCGGTGGAGCATGGGAATCATATAATAGAGTAGAGCGGCTGAAGGGGGTTGGGGAATGGATCTGAGATCAAACGGGCAAATGGTTGGCAGTCCACATCTTATGCTTCAGCGTTATCACCCTTATACTCGTATGTAACTCCCATATGGTAGTATCTTCCAGGCTGCAACTCAAATACCCTCTATACAAAGGTGCTCCCACACTCACCAAAATGGGCTTATTGGTCATTGCGTCCATCTCACAAATGGTGCATATTGTCACTACTGGGTCTTTATGTTGGGTGCCTCATGAATTTAATTGAGAAGTTATTACTACCAACATTTTTTTGTATGATGCCAGAGGGGAGGGGCAAAGAAAAAAGCCACTAATATATATATACATGTCTTTTGAGCACTTGAAATGTGACTAGTCTGAATTAAGATGTGCTGTAAATGTAAAACACTAGATTTCAGAAACTTGGTACAAAAAATGCAAAGCAGGTCAGTAATCATTTTTCATAGGATTACATGTGGAAATAATGGTAACCTTGGATACATTGGGTTAAATAAAAGATTAAAATTAATTTCATGTATTTATTTTTACTTTTTAAAATACCGGTACTAGAAAATTTAAAGTTACGTACGAGACTTGCCTTATGTTTCTATTGGACAGCGCTGCTTGAGAAGGCTGCCCATGTCTTTAATTCCTGTGTACGCCATAATCAGATACCACCACAAGTACTGGGGGTCAGACTGCTATGATTACTACTGTAATCCTGGTACCTACTGAGTACTGCGCTGGTTAATTGCTACCACTTGGACTTTGCCACTCTGGAAGTCCATTATTTCCATCGAAACTGGGGAGTTCATTTCAGTTGTGATATATTCCACCATTATCTCCACCATCTCCTGTAATCTCTGGCACATAGAGATTAGCTACCAGAGTTTTCTAAGGGTGCTTACGTTTTCCACTCCAGTGTATTTTATAGCATTTAATTAGGAAAAGAATATCCTTTGCACTCTTGAAGAGGATGTAGTCGGGGAAAGGGGAGGTTTTGGTTTGCTCACGATGAAATCACACCCATCTCCTTAAATCTCCATATTATGTCAGGAAAGTACTGGCATTTTGACTTTATTAAGTGATTGTAGGCTGGTGTTAAGTTCAGCTTAACAGTCACCCATCCTAGTAAACTGTTGGAACTAGCTTATTAAGTCCAAATCAATCCTATGTATGTTCTGCACATTCCTACTAATACAAGATTAGCAAGATTTTGCATTTGTTTTGCTACATAAGCTATTTTTCCTGGAGCAGGCTGCGTATTTCTCCTTCTTTGGCACACTAACATCTGGGTCAATCTATGGTGACAAAGAGTGGTGGATGTGGGTCTTCGCAAATCCTCTTGCAAGGCAACTGTTTGAGGCGCACTCATTAGTAAGTCTTTAAGCAAGAGGCTTAATAATAATAAGCAAGGCTAATTATCCCAGGGAGAAGAAGCTGTTTTTGCTGGTAAGGGATGTGTAGGGGGATTTGGAAGTTTATAATTTTCAGGTTTGTCTAATTCCAGAAGTCCTCATCCCATCTCCTACCTTCCTACTTAATGCCCAACTGATACATACTATCTTAACATTAGAAACTTGGTGAAACTCTTCATTCAACCTGTAGTGTAATTCTGCATTCCCCATAATTAGATTTTGTGTGTGGTCCTGAACCTTGTCTGCCAGGGGGTGACAAGATATAAGAGATTCTTTTAAAGTCAACATAGAAACTCTGACTTTCTGACTGTTTGAGCTGAGCTTCTAAAGCTCTGAGATTATCATTTTGTTTTTATCTAAGTTTTCTAACATAGTCACATTTAGCCTTCCTGCTCTACAGGTCTTGAAATAAACAATGCTGCCTTAATGGTTAGGTGCAGTTGCTACCTCATTTCTTCAAGGCTTGTCCTCAAATGACATTTTATTCTAAACTGCACGTGATAATTTAACAAATTGTGATCCCACTGTATGCCATGGGTCACTGCAAAAGTATCCCATTTCTGCCTGCAGAGAGGTCTTCCCTGATTGATAAGAGGGACTATCCAGAAGGATTTGAAGCAACAGGGGAGACAGAGACGCTGCTGGAGGTAGAGCCTGAGCTAGATCTAGAACCACCCTGGCTTCACTACTTCTGCCCTTATAAGTGTATCACAGGTGCTTCCTATTGGCCAAACGTGAGAGGCCAGTTGTCAAGGGAGCCTGGGAAATGTAGTTCATACAATACAGAGCAGAGCTGTAGAAGAACAGGGAGGGAATCTGAGGGCAAACTGCCGAATGACTGGCACGACTGGAAATGCCCAAATATTAACAACTTTATTCTCCTTGGGCATTAGTGGGAGAGACAGTGGGCAGGGCGGGATGCAGTGATTCTGAAACAAAGTGAGTTATCTTGAATATGTAATTAAGATTCTGTGGTTTTATTCTTCACTATTAAAGGATATTTGTCAATTCTTGTTTTGTAAGTGTGTTTTGAAGACATTTACTTTTCTAGAATTTCTTAAAGACAAAGCATAAGAGACTCTTAAAAAATGAGAACAAACTGTGGGCTGATGGGGGGTGGGAGGGAGGGGAGGGTGGGTGATGGGTATTGAGGAGGGCACCTGTTGGGATGAGCACTGGGTGTTGTATGGAAACCAATTTGACAATAAGTTTCATATATTAAAAAAATAAAATAAAATTTCTTAAAGATAAAATTAGTATTTTTTATTCTTTATATGTGGAAAAAGGTGTAACTCTTGCTGTACTCTACGTAATAACAGCTACTTGTAATTTCTGATGCTGCCCTTCTGAAATTCTTTTCTCTTTTCTTATCTGATAATGGGACCGTCTTTTTCTAGCCTGGTATAGTAGCTCAATGCTTTCCTACACGATGCCTTTCTAGCATTGTCTCTCATCCACCATCTCTTTCTCAACCGCCAGCAATAAATAATTATGCTTTTCCTTGAACTATCATAACATTTTTACCTCTTTTAGAAAACCTATTCCACATGCCTTTCTATAGCATTTCATTATTTGAGACCAGGGACTCCATAATGTTTTTATATATTTCTCTGTACTTGACACATAGGAAGTGTTTTGTTTTTTTTTTTTAATTTTTAATGGTTATTTATTATTGAGAGACAGAGACAAAGCATGAGGGACAGAGAGGGGGAGACACAGAATCTGAAGCAAGCTTCAGTCTCCGAGCTGTCAGCACAGAGCCCGACGCGGGCTCGAACTCACAAACCGAGAGATTGTGGCCTGAGCTGAAGTCAGACGCTCAACTGACTGAGCCACCTAGACTCCCTGACACATAGGAAGTGTTTAATGTTATTTAATGAATTATTGATTGGATTATAGAATTTTAGAGTGGGAATGTACTTTATAAATCATTTAGTTCTGACTCTCTGACCTATCTTCTGTCATACTACTCAGATATTAGATAAGCTAGATATTAGTTCATTAAAATCCCTGAAAAATTGGCACTTTTATTACTTTATGCTCCATCAGTAATGTCATAATCAAGAGAAATAATATAGACAGTATTTATTAAAGTATACTTTGATGCAATTTTCTTCTAAAAAAAATTCGTTTATTTATTTTGAGAGAGAGTGTGAGTGGGGGAAGAGTAGAGAGATGGAGAGAGAGAAAGAGAGAGAGAGAATCCCAAGCAGACTCTGTGCTGTGAGCTCGGATCCCGACTCGGGGCATGATTTCACGAACCGTGGGATCATGCCCTGAGCTGAAATCAAGAATTGGGCACTTAACCGACTGAGCCACCCAGGTGCCCTGATGTAATTTGCTTCTTGATTTCATTTAAAGAATAGGAAGAAGAGAGGGGAGAATGAATTTTGAAGTACTTAACTATGTTCATGCATTTTTTTCACTCCTTAGTCATGACTATTTCTGATGAAAACTTGCAATTATTCAGGGGTGCCTGGCTGGCTCGGTTGGTAGAGCATACGACTCTTGATCTCGGGGTTGTGAGTTCAAGCCCCCAAATTGGGCATAGAGCCTACTTAAAAAACAAACAAACCAAACAACAACAAAAAAAAACCCCCAAAATCTTGTGATTTCTCTTTATTTTTGTAAGATCATATAAGAATTTTTTGCTTTTTATTTTTTTCTCTAGCGGATTCTCTAGAATTAGAAAACTAATGAGTGTCATTTGGTGAGGCTAGTGCTTCTTTTCCAGTCTTCTAGAAAAGTATAAATTGATAAATTCTTGTCTTATAAATATTATAGAAACAAATTCCTCTAAGACATTTAAATGTTTGCGTGCACGCTCTCATCATCTTGGTGACATATTTTAATATTGGTTCATGATCTCGAAATCTGTTGTTAGCTGGCAAGCTATGAGAGCCAGATTGCCAAGCTGCGATCCGAGGTTGAAAAAGGAGAGGCATTGCGACAAAGTCTGGAGTATGACCTGGCTGTTGCTAGAAAGGAAGCTGGTCTCGGAAGACGGGCTGCTGAAGAAAGGTTAGCTGAGGCACATAGGATCCAAGAAAAGCTCTGTGGTAAGACTAGTTTTATTTTTCCCCATGCTGAGGGTTTTGCCCTTATTGTATATCATTGCTCCCTGTTGGGTGTGTTTACCATCTAGGGTCAGAGGTGGGGTTTTGGATTTTTGGCCTTTGATGGACAGACTTTGCTGCATGGGTATAAAGCCTTCTACAGAATGTGAACATTCATCTACTTTGCATTGATTTTTTTTTTTTATGTTGTATATGTATGGAAAAAGGGATTCAGAATTCTTTTAATCACTTTGTAGAGCAGTTGTTCCATGAATAGTCAATCAGCAGAATCACATAGAGCTTAAAAAAAAAATTCATAGGCCTCCTATCGCATGTAGTCTGAATGAGAATTTCTAGCTCAAGAGAATCTATATGTCCAAGAAGCACTACAAGTGATTCTGTTGATTAGGTTTGGGAACCATAGGGTTAGAGTATGGTGCCTAAAGAAGAAAAAGGCAGTGGATTTAATCCTCAAACACTGTTATATAGCATATGAACACTTAAAAATCTTTGAAGTATAATATATGTAAAGAAATGTGCCTAGTATAAGTGTATAACTCCGAAGAAGCACCCATATCATGAAATGGGAAATTACCTGCAGTCCTTCTGCATGGATAACTACTACCCTTTTGTTTTTAAGTTTATTTATTTATTTTGAGAGAGAGAGATAGAGCACAAGCAGGGGAGGGGCAGAGAGGAGAGACAGAATCCCAAGCAAGCTTTGGTCCATGAGTACAGTGCCCATGTGGGCCTTGAACTCACAAACTGTAAGGTCATGACCTGAGCCGAGATCAACAGTCTGATACTGAACCGACTGAGCCGCCCAGGTGCCCTTACTACCCTGATTTTTAATAGCAAGGATAAATTGTGCCTGTTTTTTGTACTTTATATTAAATGGAATCATATAATATGTACTCTTTCATATCTGGCTTCTTTCCTTCAACATTGTGTGTGAGTTTATTCATATTGTTGTATGAACTTTGTATTGATGCTTAATATTATATTGTATGACATACCACATTATATTTATCCATTTCTGCTAACGGGCACTTGAGTAATGTCCGGTTTTTGGTTATCAAGAATAATGTTGCTATGAACCTTCCTTTTTTTTTTTTTTTAAAGATTTTATTAAGTAATCTCTACACCCAAAGTGGGGCTCGAACTCACAACCCTGAGATCAAGAGTCACATGCTCTACTGATTGAGCCAGCTAGGTGCCCCAATGTTGCTATGAACGTTCTTGTACGTAGCAGGTCTTAATTAAAAGAATATTGAGCATGAATTCAGAAGATTTAGGTTTAGGTCTTGGTTTTACCACTTACTTACTGATATTTGAACTTAGGTTTTTTTTTTTTTTTTTTAAATTTTTTTTTAACGTTTATTTATTTTTGAGACAGAGAGAGACAGAGCATAAACGGGAGGGGCAGAGAGAGAGAGAGGGAGACACAGAATCCGAAACAGGCTCCAGGCTCTGAGCTGTCAGCACAGAGCCTGACGCGGGGCTCGAACTCACGGACTGTGAGATCATGACCTGAGCCGAAGTCAGACGCTCAACCGACCGAGCCCAGGCGCCCCTAACTTAGGTTGTTTTAAGGATGAAATGAAAAAAAACAAAACAAAACCAAAAAACTGAAAGTATTTTATTAAGCACATGGGACTGAACAAATGTTAAGCTGTAGTCATTGTAAAGGTTCTGGTCCCTAACTGGCCAGCTGTCTTAGGTTATTGCCATCGGTCGGAAGTATTTTTGATTACCTCTGGCATTTAATAACCACACCACTACCTGGAACTTAGGAATATAAGAATTGAAAGGCACTAGATATGTAAGTTAATGACTTTTATTTAATTATGAGGAGATTGAAGTCCAGAGAAGATAGGATGTTATTTTCCCGATGTCAAGTGATTTCAACAGACACTTTACAAAGGAAGATAGAAGAATAGCCGTTAATGAAATTAAAAATTTTTTTCTTTAAGTTTATTTTTGAGAGAGAAAGAGAGCAAGCACGAGTGGGGGAGGGGCAGATAGAGAGGAGACAGAGAATCCCAAGCAGGGTCCGTGCTGTCAGTGCAGAGCCTGATGTGGGGCTTGAACTCATGAACCATGAGATCATGACCTCAGTTGAAATCAAGAGTCAGACGCTTAATCGACTAAGCCACCCAGGCGCCCCAAGCCCACATTTTTTCTTAAAAGATTTATTTATTTAAGTAATGTCTACACTCAGTGTGGGACTTGAACCCTGAGATCAAGAGTCTCATGCTCCACTGACTGAGTCAACCAGGTGCCCCCCCCCCCCCAAAAAAAACCCACACCATTTGACTTATTTTCTTGAATAGGAGAAAAAGCAGTAGAATGTAGCTGGTGCTATAGGTACACCTAAACTTGGGCATGATTCTAGGAATATGTCATATTGGGGCGCCTGACTGGCTTAGTCGGTTAAATATCTGACTTCGGCTCAGGTCATGATCTCATGGTTTATGAGTTTGAGCACCGCTTTGTGTGAGCCCCGCTTCTCTCTCTCTCTCCCTCTCTCTCCCTCTCTCTCTCTCTCTCTCTCTGTCTCTCACTCGCACCCTCACTCTCTCTCACAAAAAAAAAAAAAGGAACATGTCATACTATTTCATGGCAAAATCACCATTGTCTGGAGGGGAAGAAGAGATTAGGAAATTAGAGAATAGATTGTTCTGAAACAGTGAGCTCTCCTAGAGCTTACTGATGTGAAGTGGTTAAATCTTTTGTCCTAAGATCACGCTGTAAATGGAATCAACTCCAACGCCTAGGTGTTTGAACTCCTAGGGATTTAATCTGTTGGAAATATACCTATTATTGGAAATATACCTATTATTCTTTTATATTTTTAACAGCTCAGAATGCAGAACTTCAGGGAAAGGCAAATGAGATCGAGAAAGCATTCCAGACTTCTCAGCTGAAATGGAAAGAAGAGTGCAGAAGATTTGAACGTGATTTGGAGGAGAGAGACAATATAATTCAAAATTGCAATCGAGAACATGATTTACTTATGAAAGAAAAAAGCAGACTAGAGAAAACTCTACAGGTACTTTATTTTTATAAAGGAAATTTTCTATATTCATTGAGATGTGTTACATGTTATTTGAAGTTATCCTTGGAAAGGAAAATAACTACCAGAAATCAAGAAAATCTGGTTTCCTCTCACCCACCCTGTCTCTTTCCCTCTCTTTCCTTTCAGGAGCATTTTTGTGGGTCTCTTTTGTAATATGCTTTAGTAATACGTTAATATGTACACTGCCTGTTTTATGAAAAACAGTTTGAGATCTCTGATCAAACTAAAAGAACTCAATTTATGTGGGATTATAAGAAGATGAGAACCTATAGCCCTTTAGGTCCAGTAGCATGAAAATTTAGAATTTTAGAAATGTGGGCCCTAGATTTAGGCCTGAATATCTAATAGATACAAAAAATATTTATGTCTCTGATGTAAACTTCATTATCTATGTAGAGCCCTTTCTATTTAGACATGACATCAAAAATATTTGATGACCTTTTACTGAGCTATTTATTTTCCCATTTTTTCCTTTTTTTCTTTTTCTTTTCTTTTTTTTTTTTTTATTCTCTAAAGTAAAAGTATGACTTAAAGTTGAATTTGCCTACACCTTAAAAGATAGCTTTTTGATTGCTTATATTTGCCATTTTTTTTTTTTGAAGCACCAGTTTAAAGTAAAAAATACATGATAGAAATGCTTTATATTTGCCACTGGCATATATGGCTTTTCAGAATTCTGGAAATCTTCATTAAAAGTAATTTTACACAAGCATTTAGTCAGTGTGAAAGTTTCAGTATAAGGGTTCCATGGCATTGTCAGCAGATCTTCTGATTTTCTCCATGTCAGACACAGTTTGTCTCTTGTCTTTGTGTGATGTTCCCAGACCGTAGAACAGTGCCTGGTATGTGCAAGGGCTCCCTTAGTAGCTGAATGGGGGGAGCCTACTGCCTACTGGTGCTCCAAGTCCCTGGGTGGCCCTGTATAACCTTACGTCTTGCGGCTACGGCTACGTGGAAAGAAACATAATGGCAGTAGCCTTCCTTAATAGTCCATCAGCCTGCACCTCAAATTATAAGATCTTTCTGTGATCTTGCCTAGCTACTGGATAGGAGAACTCTGCTTAATTCTATGCTATTGGCTTTGAACTGATCTGCACAGACTTTGCGGGTATTTGGGGTTGAATAGGAGTCACACTATTTCAGCAGAGGGGAAAAAACTTGAGTCCCTTTGTGATGGTTTCCATTAGTGAAAGTTATAAGGGTAATCTTTATTATGCAGATCCCTTCTGTTTATTTAGACACAGAAGGCTTCTTCTCATATAAGCCACAGACTCTTTCTCCTTGTGTTAATGGGAACTTAGTTTTAAACCCTATAGATTAGAAAATTGGGCTTCTTGGGGAACCTGCATTTTATATTTTTAAGAGTTTGAGCCAAATTAGATCTTGTAAATGTAGTACAACTAGGAAAACCCAAAAGAAAAGCCTTTTGCAAGTATTATCTGTAGAACTAGAAATTAGTTGCAGTCCAAACCTTAAAAATTTTTTCTTTGACTTTTCAAATTTTTAACATTCTGATTTGTTGCACAAAACTCCTTCCTTCTCACCTTTGGTAAATACAGGTTCTCTGTTAGATTTGTACGCAAATTACCAGGAATAATCCAGTTTGTTCATAGGTAATTAGATCTTTACATGTTACCTACTTTACGTGTAGATTACATATAGATTACGTATAATCTACTTTGTTTTTGTCTCTGTGTCATATCATTTTGTTCAAACCTCTGAAGTTAAATTTTTTAGAGAAATTGGGTTAAACATATGCCTCTCTCTCTTTCTCTCTTTCTCTCTCTCTAATGTTGTTTAAATTAAATGGATAACCTTAGTTTCTTATTCACATCTACATTCTGATGATCAAAACATGCTATAGTTCTATTAATAATTTTAACATAAATTATAATGAGTTTTAGCAGTCTGTAGATCAGGCGAGCCCTTTGTATGCTTAAATTGGGGCTGAAGGAAGAAAGATGACTTTCACTGACCTAATAGTAAAGCAAGATTTTATTCATATAAAGGAAGCATTGGAAAAACATCAGCAGGAGAAGAATGAGATGGAGTGTCATATCAGGGAGACAACATTGGAGGAGTTTAGATTACAAGCAGAACAATGGGAAGCAGAAAGAAGAGAGTTACAATTTATAGTACAGGTATTTAAAAAATAATAATTCAGTTCCTTAAATGTCTTTTTAATGCTTATGATATTAAAGCATGAGTGCAATAGTTGGCTAGCTTACTCAACGCAAAAATGATTCCTAGTCTTTGATTTCTGGAAGGCCATGTTTCATTTGTAGTTACATGATAATATGGGCAACTGTTACCAGTAGATACTATCAGAATTAGAGTAGGGCGACTTCATTGCACAAATTATGTGATTTTGAGAAGGACATATATACATTTGGTATTTTATTTTTCCAATTTAAAATATGTGATGGTTCACTTTAATAGCATAAAGAAATAGAATAATTGGATTTTAGATATTAAAGGATGCTTATAAATTAGTATAGCATAGTGATTTTTCAACTCTTTTTGTTAAGAGCAAATTCTTTTTTTTTCTTGCTTTTTACGAAGATCATATTCTTAATTATGTTCTATTTACTCCTTTCTTCCAACACACAGAATCCCCAAGGCTTCAAATAGTCCAGTTGGAAAATAACTGATTACATCCAACCCCCACTGTAGATGAGCAGATGGAGATTTATGATTTACTCAGATCATAGACTGAGTAATTAATGTGGGAAAAGACAACCAGTCACCAGATTCTCACTCTGGGGTACTTTGCATTTTATTTCAGGAGATTACACATAAATTATTTTGAAGGGAAGATAAGATAAATTCAAACTGTTAATTCACTAACCAACTAACTTAAAATTTAAAATAAATTTTCATCATTTCTTCTTTACTTATTTTTGTATAAGGCATTTTTTCTATATAAACCAACAAATTGAAATATAGTCTTTGTACATGTCCAAGATACGCATTCTTCACAGAATGAAAAATATCCATCTAAAAATTTTGGAGTAGTTTTGTGTTAGAGACAACTGTGCAAGACAAAGGCAGCCAAAAACATGCAGAGAATAAAAGCCACCCTATTTCTTTAAGAGTAAAAGCTGGCCGTAAACAGTGGAAATACTGGATTTGTTGTATATGTAAGTATTCAAAATACCAACAAATACCCAAACCTTTGGTCTTTGGGCAATGCTTTTCTTACTAGTTACCCCATCTGTAGAATCTGGTAAAACATTACGATCACTCTGTAGACCTCTTGGTATTCTTAGAGTTTGATTGTAATTTGTGTAGTTCACTCACTCATTCATTCATTCATTCATTCCTTAAGTACACACTGAGTTTCTGCTATGGGTATTGAGGATACAAAATTGAGATACGATTTCTGTCCTAGAAGATTTTAAAGCAGAGAGATATGTAAAGAGAGAAAATATATTGTAATATAATAAAGTTTTGAACAAAATTCTATGGGATCATAAAAGAGAAATGTATTAACTGCTTAGGAGAATGGGGAAACCATCACAGAGTAGATGATATTTGAACTGTTGATAATGTTAAAGCCTACCTAAAACAAACAAGTAAACATTAGTAAATGAAAATAGCCTCTTCATTTCTAAACACTCAGAAATCTCTAGTGCCCCCAATCAGTAGCCTGAAACTTATCAAATATGATTCAGAGACCTTTATATTTAAATGTGTGGATGATGTGATTTATTTATTTTTATTTATTTTTTTAACATTTATTCATTTTTTGAGAGACAGAGAGAGAGCACAAGCAGGGGAGGGGCAGGGAGAGGGGGAGACATGGAATTCGAAGCAGACTCCAGGCTCTGAGCTGTCAGCACAGAGCCCGATTCGGGGCTTGAACTCATGAAACGCCAGATCATGACCTGAGCCGAAGTCAGATACTTAACAGACCGAGCCACCCAGGGATCCCTGGATGATGTGATTTAGATACGATTTCTAAGTCACTGAACTGTATGTCATTATACCAGACTTTGTATTATGAAGTACTAAAGGAATATGGTACCAATCTTTTTCTTTCTTTGTTTCTTTGTTTCTTTTTTTTTTTTTTTAAGATTTTATTATTTCTTTTAAGTAATCTCTATACTCAACGTGGGGCTCAAACTCACAACCCTGAGATCAAGTCGCATACTCCACTGACTGAGCCAGCCAAGGAGCTCCTGTATCAGTCTTTAATTATTATGTATGGGAAAGAATAGGGAATATACTCCTAGTTACTACCACCTTTTGTAAGATATATTTTTTAAAGTTTTTATTTAAATTCCAGTTAGTTAACATGTAGTGTAATGTTTGCACAAGATAACTTTTATTGTATTTTATGACAGAAATGTTCAGAGCTCAGTCTCTCACTTTCTTGTCCTTTTAGCATTAACAAAAGAAAACTGTCTTTCCTTTTTAAAGCAAATTTAAGAAACTATTCATATTTTTAAAAGTCTTTTTTTAAACAACTTGTGGGCTAGATTGAAATTCTCTGCTCTCCCTATTGGCTGTTGATGGGTTTAGGTTTCCATCCTATAATTAGATGTTAGTATGGTATAGTGTTCTCTTTGTGTAACTAACTCTCTAAGGGAATTCAGTTTTTAAAATAAGTTAAAAAAAAAAAACCAAACCCTTCTAAGTGAAACCCCATCTTTAACAGACAAAGCAGGTGTAGTATTTCTTTCATCTGGGCTTTAGAATTCAGACCCACTATTAAAAAAAAAAATCTTAATTTTATGCCATGTCTCCTTTCTTTCCTAGTAATTGAAACGCTAAATAGAGGTGTACTTCTCTGGAATATTAATGGGAACTCTAGTACAGTTACCTCATTTTAAAAAAGTGTTTCTCATTTTTTTTAATGCATGCCCTTTTTTGATAAACATAAAAACTCCCCATCTTTCTTTAGCATCATTGAAATTTCAAAACAAATCAAAGGCAAAAATCCCCCACCAAAACAACAAATCAAAGCCAATTTAATTTAAAAACAAAGTATTAATATTGATTTTGAAATATATTACCTTTTTTATCTTTATTAAAAATTTTAATTTAAAATGGCCGTTTGTTGTGTGGTTATTAGGTTTTCTTTATTCCTGCTATAGCAATGTGAACTTTGAGGATTCTTATTTGTTCTAAGCTTTTCTATTGTAGACAATGTGGGACAGGCAGCAGTAAAGGGTTGTTTTAAACCACCGTGCCCTTTTCTTTGTCATTTTTCCAGTTCATTTCAACGTATAAGTTACCAGTAGATTGAAAGCATTTGGGAGACCAGCGTATATTTTTACATATTTATTTTGTTTCCCAAATTCTATAACTCAACCAAGGAATAAAATGATCCTTTCCTCCTTCGTTGACTAAATTTGGTTTATGTATCTAGTGATTAAGGGGTAGGAGAGTTTGTAATGGCAACGAGTATGAGACATGTCAATTGAAAATTATACTGTACCCTAAAGACAGAGGGGGAAGGTGGGGAGCAGTGAAAGGAGATATTAGAGCAGAGTTAGGCCATCAGCAGGCTGCGTATTAGGGATTGGAGGGCAGCGTGTAGAGATTGACCTGGTGGGCATGACTGTGACCTGGAGATAGCTTGGAGAAAGCCACATGGACAGGAAATATTTCAGATCATTCAGAGATGATCTAGACCAGCTAGGAGCATTTCTTTGCAGTTTCCTAGGAAACTGCCCACCGGGGCCCCATGTAAGCAAATGGCATAGACAGTGACTCTGGCATTGATACTGCCTGTTATTTTCAAACGGGAAATGCCTTTATACTCAATTTATAAAATTATTATATATTGTGCTCATTGTAAAAATGCCTTAATTTAGGGAAACTGAAAAGCAAAAGTGAAGGTCTTACGACCACTCCTTGAGTCCCACTCCTTATCTGAGGGTATATAAACATATATCATTGAATTACATAAATGGAATTATATTCAGTGTGTTTGGTGTCCATCTTTTGATATCCTTATATTATTCTTATAGATGTCTGCATGGTTTTCTGCTATGTGGACATTCCTAATATATATTAAGGAATCCCTTATCGATAGACATTTCATTTCCTTCGAAAATTTTTTGCTCTAGTTAAAAATGATCTGGGGGTGGGGGGGGGGGGTGCCTGGGTAGCTCAGTCGGTTAAGTGTCCGAACTCAACTAGGGTCATGATCCTGCGGTTCATGAGTTTGAGCCACACGTTGGGCTGTCTGCTGTCATTGTGGAGCCCACTTTAGGTTCTCTGTACCCCTCTCTGCCCCTCCCCAACTCGTGTGTGCACACAAGTTTAAATAAACATTAAAAGAAAAAAAAAAGATTTGGAGCACTTGGCTGGCTCAGTCGGTAGAGCATGCAGCTCTTCGTCTTGGGGTTGTGAGTTCAAGCCCCATGTTGGGTATAGAGCTTTTAAAAAAAAAAGAAAAGAAAAAAAGTAAAAAGCTAACATTCCTGGCCATATCTTTGAGCTGTTGTAAAGTTATTGAACTGTGTAAATGCCTACAAGCATCTCTGCTTTGGTGTGCAAGTTTATGGATTTATAATTATGATAAGTACTACACAAAGTTAGTGCCATTTTATACTGTATGGCTGCAAACACTATCTCTGATTGTAGAACTGTGCTGGCTTTGCAGATTTAGGGAAGAAGAGCTTGTTCTGGTTCTTTCAGGAGATAAGCATTACTAGGTTAAGTGGTAACTAGCTAAATTGATATATTTCATAAGGTAAGAAGGAGGGGTACTTTAGCTCTGATAAGTTTCTTTTTTTTCTCTGATATGTTTCTAACTATACTCATAATTCTTCAGACTTGAAACTGTATTTTGGAGTCTGAGAAATGTTTATATGAGTACAAATGAAATTAATACTTTTTGGGCTTTGTTTCTGAAAGATGTGGAAAGAAAGCAAGTTTATTTTCTAATAGCACAATGTGGTTTTCTGGGTTGGTAAATGTCAGTTCAAAAATAAGCCTCATTTTAAAATATTTTAAGTTCAACACCTCCCTCTAGTGGAAGAAAGAAAAATTCCTTCAATTTCCATTGTCTTTAATTATGATTTGGTTACACACACACACACCCACACACGCCACACTTACTTTTTCACTGTAAGCTTTTTGTTTTATTAGAAAATAAATTCTGTGACAAAATTTTTTAAAGTTTATTTGAAGGGAGCAAATTAATCTTGATATATAAATGCAGGAACTATTTTATAGCTCTTTTGGAATTTTCTTGTATGTTATAATGCATCCCAGACTTGGATTCTGTTGATAGCACCATAAACTTAAAACAAATATTTGAACATGCAAAAAGTAACAGGGATTAATATAACCAGTACCCAGTATAACCTACCAATGCCATTGATATAACTAATATTTACATTTAGAGCGTGTGTTTGTCGTATTTGTTTCAGAATTAAAAATAGATGAGCAATAAGTTGTTATATTATTTAAGACTGTTTTTTAAAAATGTTTATTTATTTATTTAGAGAGAAAGAGAGAGGCGGGGGGGGGATGTTGGGGGGGGGAGCAGAGAGTGAGGGAGAGAGAGAGAATCCCAAGCAGGCTCTACGCTGTTAGCACAGAGCCCAACTTGGGGCTCGATCCCACAATGTTGAGATCATGGCCTGAGCTGAAATCAAGAGTAAGACATTCAACCAACTGAGTCCCCGAGGCTCCCCAGAACTTGCCATTCTTATAGAGATTTCACTGATTTTCTTGAATAAGTGCTTATTGGATTATTGCAAGCCTATGGTTAATTTCCAGTTATGAGAAATTTTATTTTGGCATTTTTTGCACAGTCCTTATACTCTGCCATTCTGAAATTACTTCTGTTCTCTGAAGATATTGTCAAGTTTTATTCTCTTTATATGTGTTTCTCTCAGGTTGTTTTTCCCCTTTCTCCTTGATTTAGATTTCATCTTTTATGTTGTCCCCCCCCACCCCCCATAACTTTTTCATATGTTTAAGAGTTGGGGACAGAAGAGCTTATTAGAAGCTCTGAGCGTTTGTATTTGTTTTTTCAACTGTGATCTTCACTGTAGGGTTGCCTGGCTAGGTATTTGAAATGGATACGTATATAATTCTCCTACCTACCCCAAATAACTTAACAAGACGAAGAAAGTAGAAAACCTGATAGAATCAGTGTCAGAATTCCAGGTTATATTGCTTCACCAATAAGCAAAGGAAACTCCAAGGAGTAAATAATTTCAATCTTATATGAACTCTGACAGAGAATGGAAAAATCTTGATAACGTACCAAACTGATAAATCTCTTAAAACAGTTTTTTAATTAATTAATTAATTAATTAATTATTTAATATTTTTTAGAGAGAGAGAGTGAGCACATGTGAGCAGGGGAGAGGGGCAGAGGGAGAGAGAGAAAGAATCTTAAGCAGGCTCCATGCTCAGCACAGAGCCCAACTTGGGGCTTGATCCCATGACCCTGGGATCATTACCTGTGCTGAAATCAAGAGTCAGAACTCAACCAACTGAGCTACCCAGGTGCCCCCCATGTTTTTATGGAGCCTAAAAGTAGGCTCCACACCCAGCATGGGGCTTGAACTCATGACCCTGAGATCAAGAGTCCCACATGCTCTACTGTTTGAACCAGTCAGGCACCCCCCAAAAACTGATAAATCTTGATGCTAAATTGACAAAGATACAAGAAAAGATAATTATAACCAATCTCACTAATGAATATACACACAAAAGTATTATATAAAATATTAGCCAACTCAATGCAGCAGAATATAAGAGATATAAAAAGCCTTTATGCAATAAATGCCAAGTGAGTTTAACATCAGAAAATTAATCAGTGTAATTGTAAATTAATGTAATCCCTTAACTATGTAATGTAAGTTTCTTGGATATGTAAATAGAATTCCTATAAAATCTATACTATATGCAGAAAGCAGCTTTTAAAATAAAAACTGTGCGTATGTTTTTATATCCATATTCAAGAATATATAGGAATTGTCACATAATATTAGTGACTATTGGACTTCTGCATTAAAACTGATTGTTAGGTCAGAATTTCATCTACATATTGAAAGACTTTTATTTAAAAGCTATTTTACCGTGTGTAACATTTAAAATAGGTTAAATATCATAAAGTTAAAATCTCACCAATAAATACAATATGTCCTAACTGATCCATCATTGATTTTGCAGTTGTCCTTTTTTTTATAGGATTAAATTTAAACTGTCATGGAATGATGGACATGCTCTTTGTCTAGTGTAATGAAATAATTGCATGTTGTCTTTCTGTGCTGTTTATCAATAGGATGGGAATCACAAGCTAAATTTTCTTATAAGTAAATTTCCTGAGACTTCCTGGATACTTTAGTTTCTTTGCTTTTTGAATAAATATCGTTTGAAATAATTGCCATCAGCTAGGATATAAGCATTTTTTGGTTATAGACTTGATTTTGTTTTTATTTCAGATTATTTGGTTTACTTTGTGATTAACCTTGTAAATGGCTGTTTATTCATTTAAAAATACACGTAGTAATTTGTGTGGACGATAGAAAGTTCGAGATTATGTGTCAATCAAGAGGGCATATAATTTAACAGTGAATTTGGATTAATGCTGGTAGTAATTGACTGCTTGAAGGAGGGGGACCTATCCTCCAGAATAATAATAGTATCTCATACTTGTATAGTGCTTAATGGTCTTAAAAGTACTATTGTATGTGAAGGTACTGTTATGATGAAATTAGATTACATGTGGCTATTTATAAACCCATTTATTCCTGAATCCATCCAGAGTGTTAGTAAAAACTACGAGTGCTATCTGCACAGTGCTGGCACACTTTTGCTCTGGTACCCAGCTTTGCTCTTATCTGCGGTAGTTCAAGGATTGAAAATATGTAAGTAGATGAACTTCTGTATATGAAGACGTTTCCATTCCCAGAAGAAAATAATTCTTAGGAGTTCATGTGTAGTCAGCTACAGAGTAGTAATCTCATGAATGAGGGGATGTGGAAAGAAGAAATTAAATGACGTTTTGTTCTTCATCCTTTGGCTGTGGACTGTACTGCTGGGTACTTTCCAAATTAGAATCTTTTATAGAGAATTGTATTTGATGCTTGTGACATTTTCACTCAGACTCTGGTGACATCATTTGAGTGGCTAGTAATACTTGAAACCATAATAATATGTATTTGTGCAAGTCCCTGAATAAGATTGTGCTGGTGGGGGCAAGGTGGGAGAGAAGCCTTTGTCAGAGACCTCAGTGAGAATGATGAATCTAGACAGGTTACTGTGGAAAATACCTTTGATACGTGTGTTACTTTGTGTTTGAATTCTCACAAAATTCACCAATGTCTGATTTCTGAGTTTAGTTGGAAAAGGGGATTGAGAGATTTAAGTAGAAGACTACCTGATGTTATCGTTCTTTCAATAATACAACAAAGAGTTGAAAACTTGAAAGCTGAAGGAAATGAAACACAGCCACCTAGTGGATGCAACTTTAAGAGCTATAACCATAGTTAAAGTACCATGAGCTCACATAAAAATCTCTCCAGGGTCATTATTAGGCATTCAGGCTAATCGTTTCTTATCACACAAAAGGGCAATGTACATTTGTATTACAAAATATTTTAAAATTTTAATGAGAGGGAAAACATTGCATATGGCTGTTGGACTACAGCATTATGTAAATAGCCTCAGAAGTCAATTGAACTAGCATAACATTATAGAGAGCTGTACACATTTTCAACTATAACATGTATTAATCAGATTTTTAAAATGTTAAAGTTCCAGTAGTGTGTTTTGAACACATGTATATTCTGAAACATCGCTGGAATATCTAGACCCCTCTTGCCTATAAGGGCAAGTGTCTATAAGACCCTTGAACAACATGGGTTTGAACCGCATGGGTCCATTCACATATGGATTCTTTTCAATATGTTGGAAAATTTTTTGGAGCTTTTGGACAATTTGAAAAAAACTTAGAGATGAACCGTGTTGCTTAGAGATACTGAAAAAATTAAAAAGTTAGGCATTTTAAGAACACAGTATCTAATACATGTAACATACAAAATATGGGCAGTAGACTATTTGTGTTATCAGTAAGGCTACAGTAGACTACAGTCAACAGCAGGCTATTGGTAGTTAAATTTTTGCAGAGTCAAAAATTAATTAATTAATTAATTAATTAATTAATTAATATTTTTTTTGACCGTGCATGGGTCAATGTCCCTAACCCTCATGTTGTTCAAGGGTCTACTGTGTAAATTAACCTATTGTGGTCGAAGCACAGATTTAGTTACTCGTGGTCTTCTATAAAATAAATTTTTGTCATTGTTGACTTTTAAACTTAAATGAATTATTTTCCAGGAGCAAGATAATGCTGTGCAAAATATGCACAAGAAGGTAGAGAAATTAGAAGCTGAACACATGGACTGCTCTGATCTTTTACGGCAACAAACGAGTGAGCTTGAATTTAGCACTCAACGAGAAGAACGTCTTAGGAAAGAGTTTGAGGTATATTTTTCTCATTCTTTTAAAACATATATATGTTGGGGCACCTGGGTAGCTCAGTTGATAGGGTGTCCGACTCTTGATTTTAGCTGAGGTCATGATCCGAGGGTCATGGAATCAAGCCCTGAGTCAGGCTCTGTGCTGAGCATGGAGGCTGCTTAAGATTTTCTCTCTCTCCCTCTGCCCTTCTCCCCTGCTCACACACTCTCTCTCTCTAAAATAAAAATTAAAAAAACCCCAAACATATATATGTTATCCAGTCAGTAATTTAAGGCCAGAGAAGGTTTTACTCTGTAATAAAATATAAAACTAATTTTTTCAGCATTTATTTATATTGAATATTTGGATTCTTTGAAAACATTGTGTCTGAGTAAATTATATTTTTCCCCTAATTTTTAAAATCTGTCCATTTTTGGGGCGCCTGAGTGGCGCAGTCGGTTGAGCGTCCGACTTCAGCCAGGTCACGATCTCACGGTCCGTGAGTTCCAGCCCCGCGTCGGGCTCTGGGCTGATGGCTCAGAGCCTGGAGCCTGTTTCCGATTCTGTATCTCCCTCTCTCTCTGCCCCTCCCCCGTTCATGCTCTGTCTCTCTCTGTCCCAAAAATAAATAAAAACGTTGAAAAAAAATTAAAAAAAAAAATCTGTCCATTTTTAACAATTCTCATGGAATATTTGGAAAATATGAGGGTAATTGTTTAAACTGTAAGGTTGAGGAAGCAACACAGGAAAGGTTTTTGCACACATAATATTAAATTCTAATTTTGTAGTTTGAATCCTATACTAGCTGCATGGTTTTGTGGGTAAGACTTTAAATGGGAAAGAAGCATCAATTTACAAATTAAAAATGTGATTTTTATGAGAGAATGATACTGATGATCAATTTAATTAATTTTGAGAGAAATCTATTTGTTCATTCTTTTTAAAATTTCCTTTTGTTTGTGGGAAATGAAGTATTTCAATAGATAAAGAAGTTTTGTTTTAAACATAATTTATAATTGTCATTAGGTAAATAAACATTTATAAAGAGAATTCCATGATAAAATGCTAGAGATGCTCTGGTTAAACTCACTGCTGCCATTTAGCGTAGTTCTGGAAATTTTAGCCAAAGAAGTATATGATGGAAGAAGAGCAGTAAGAATTATTATTGTGGGAAAGAAGGAGGTATGACTCTTATTATTTTCAGATGATACACTTATACCCTAAATAATCAAGAAAATCAACTTTGAAAATATTAATACTAGTAAGAACATTCAGTAAGGAGGCCAGAAAGAAAATAATATGTAATAATTATATATACATTCTTATATAGCAGCAATAATCAGAGAATAATATATTTAAAATATTTAAAAAGTTTTCTTCACAGCGACAAAAATAAGAATATAATCAACTACAAACACCTTAAAAGTTACAAAAAGTAACTGAGAGTCTTCAAAGAAAATGGTGAGACATTTTGGGAACACTCAACCCTATAATGATATGAATCCTCCCTAGGTTATATTATGGGGTAAAACAGTTCCAATAAAAAAATTCAGTGGAATTATTTGGGGAAGATAGATTCAGAAATTCATGTTGAAGACTAAAGAGCTACCCGAGAGTCTCTAAAACATTTTGATAAGGGTAATGAGCGGGGGCTTACTATTTCAGAAGTTAATATGCATTATAAAGCTTTAGTATTGTATTGCTTGTGGTTATTTGGTCGTATGCAATAGAAACCAACTTTGGTTAGCTTAAATAGGGAATTCAGTGAAGAATATGGGAATCATATTTGCAGAATCAGGATGAAACCTGGGGAATTAGGCTCAGAAATGAATCCCAGAGCATCTCCAGAAGGCTTGGGAACAGAAATGATGGATGAAATTGAGATGAATTAGTATCCATAATTTTTATTTTATTTATCAATAACAATTTGGTATCCTTCGTTTTGTACTTTTATTTAGGATTCAAGTCCCAGAGAGAAAATATTTGACTGGAAGAGGTAGTTTGCCCCAAATAAATCTTTCTCAGTTCTACTAAAAATAAAGCCCAGGGGCGCCTGAGTGACTCAATCGGTTAAGTGTCCGACTCTTGATTTTGGCTCAGGTCATGATCTTGTAGTTCGTGGGTTTGAGCCCTGTGTTGGGCTCTGCACTGATATTGCAGAGCCTGCTTGGGATTTTCTCTCTCTCTCCCCTCTCTGCCCCTCCCCCCACTTGGACCTCTCTCTCTCCGTCTCTCTCTCTCTCCCTCAAAAAAAAAAATAAATTAAAAAAAAAAATTAAAGCCCACAGAGCACCTAGTTGGTTAAGCATTGAATTCGGCTCAGGTCATGATCTTGCAGTTCACGAGTTCAAGTCCTGTGTTGGACTCTGTGCTGACCTCAGAGCCTGGAGCCTGCTTGATTGGTGACTCCTTCTCTCTCTGCCCTCTCCTGCTGGCACTCTCTCTCTCTCTCTCTCTCTCAAAAAAATAAGTAAACTTTAAAAACATTAAAAAAAATTAAAGCCCCAAAAAGAAATTTTTATAAAGAAAATTAGGGTCCAGTACCAAAAGAAGGGGAAAAGAGATTGTTGAGTGGCTAAAAAGTATGGTAACTCTAAGAGCAGACTAATGGCATAGAATTGAAAGGCTGGTAGTAGCCTTGTTGAATATATATAAAATCTAGTATCTTAAATCAGTGAGGATAGGAAAGATTATTCAGTGAGTCATGTTGAAACAATTGGTTAACTCTTTGGGACAAAATATACTTAGATTCCCATCTTACATTATATTCTAAAATAAGTTCCAGTTGGATTAAAAAAGAGTAAAACATTAAAAACTGATAAACTAAGAAGAAGAAAATTTAAGTCCTTTTGCTCTCTGAGTGCAGTATGACTTACTACTAATCGTAAAAGCAGAGGAACAAAATCATAAAGAAATGGACTCATAGCTTTGATTATAAAAAATTAAAGTAATATACAGTAATACCTTGGTTTGTGAGCATAATTTGTTCCGGAAACATGCTTGTAATCCGAAGCACTTCTATGTCAAAGCGAATTTCCCTATAGGAAATAATGGAAACTCAGATGATTTATTCCACAGCCCAAATATATTCATATAAAAATGATTACAATACTGTAATAAAATAGAAAATAGCAGAGAAAATATGAAGAAAAATAAACCTACACTTAACTTTGAAAACCTTCATGGCTGGTGTGAGGGAGAAAAGAGAGAGAAGGGTTTTTGTGTAGGACAACTTTCACTATCACTAATGGAATCACTGCTATCTGTTGGCTCAATGGAATCTTTGTCTGCATGGAGGCCCTTGTATATGCTCGCACGGATGTTGACTTCAGTATAGTATTAATAAACTCTTGTCATATACTGTATTTAATGTAACTGGCAATAAGGCAGCAAAGGAAAGGGTCTATATCTGCAGGCAGCCTGACCTAGAACCAAGCAAAGCATTCCTAAGCTTACTCTTGAATGGAAAAGGAAAGGAGTCCATAGGTGCTCTGAAGTGACAAAACATACTCTAGTGCCAGTTGTGGACACACCTGCCAATGTTCTGAAAAATCACTGATTTCTGCCAAACACCGCGGCCTGAGATCAGGCATCTGAACATGGGAGATCACCCACAATCCTGCAGTAAATGACAGAAAGAGAGAGAGAGAGAGAGAGAGAGAGAGAGAGAGAGAGAGAACCATTGGCTTAGTTGTGATCATGAGAGAGAGAGAGAGAGAGAGAGCCATTGGCTTAGTTGTGGTCATGAGAGAGAGAGAGAGAGAGAGAGAACCATTGGCTTAGTTGTGATCATGACAGAGAGAGAGAGAGAGAGAGAGAGAGAGAACCATTGGCTTAGTTGTGGTCATGAGAGAGAGAGAGAGAGAGAGAGAGAGAGAGAGAGAGAGAGAGAACCATTGGCTTAGTTGTGGTCATGAGAGAGAGAGAGAGAGAGAGAGAGAGAACCATTGGCTTAGTTGTGATCATGAGAGAGAGAGAGAGAGAGAGAGAGAGAGAGAACCATTGGCTTAGTTGTGGTCATGAGAGAGAGAGAGAGAGAGAGAGAGAGAGAACCATTGGCTTAGTTGTGGTCATGAGAGAGAGAGAGAGAGAGAGAACCATTGGCTTAGTTGTGGTCATGAGAGAGAGAGAGAGAGAGAGAGAGAACCATTGGCTTAGTTGTGGTCATGAGAGAGAGAGAGAGAGAGAGAGAGAACCATTGGCTTAGTTGTGGTCATGAGAGAGAGAGAGAGAGAGAGAGAGAGAGAGAGAGAGAACCATTGGCTTAGTTGTGATCATGAGAGAGAGAGAGAGAGAGAGAACCATTGGCTTAGTTGTGGTCATGAGAGAGAGAGAGAGAGAGAGAGAGAGAGAGAACCATTGGCTTAGTTGTGGTCATGAGAGAGAGAGAGAGAGAGAGAGAGAGAGAACCATTGGCTTAGTTGTGGTCATGAGAGAGAGAGAGAGAGAGAGAGAGAGAGAGAGAGAGAACCATTGGCTTAGTTGTGGTCATGAGAGAGAGAGAGAGAGAGAGAGAGAGAGAACCATTGGCTTAGTTGTGATCATGAGAGAGAGAGAGAGAGAGAGAACCATTGGCTTAGTTGTGGTCATGAGAGAGAGAGAGAGAGAGAGAGAGAGAGAGAGAGAACCATTGGCTTAGTTGTGATCATGAGAGAGAGAGAGAGAGAGAGAGAGAACCATTGGCTTAGTTGTGGTCATGAGAGAGAGAGAGAGAGAGAGAGAGAACCATTGGCTTAGTTGTGGTCATGAGAGAGAGAGAGAGAGAGAGAGAACCATTGGCTTAGTTGTGGTCATGAGAGAGAGAGAGAGAGAGAGAACCATTGGCTTAGTTGTGATCATGAGAGAGAGAGAGAGAGAGAGAACCATTGGCTTAGTTGTGGTCATGAGAGAGAGAGAGAGAGAGAGAGAGAGAGAGAACCATTGGCTTAGTTGTGGTCATGAGAGAGAGAGAGAGAGAACCATTGGCTTAGTTGTGGTCATGAGAGAGAGAGAGAGAGAGAGAACCATTGGCTTAGTTGTGGTCATGTGAGTCTCGGCATCAAGTACTACTTGTATTGTAAGACGTCGCTCATTTATCAGGTTAAAATTTATTAAAATGTTTGCTAATCTTTCGGAACACTCGCAGAACGAGTTATTCGCAATCCAACATTTTACGGTATAAGTAAATTCTCCACTTCAAATAAAGTAAAAAGGCAAACAAATGAGAAAGATATTTACAGGAAGGGGTAAATAAAACTCTATCTCTGTATCTCTCTATGTAAATCCCACACTATCTGATGAGAAAAAGGAGAAAACCTTTTTGAAAAGAAAAATCTACCAAGGACATCAAAGAAGATGTGAAAGATGTTCATATGGACAACAAACACATGAAAAATGCTTAATCTCACCATGATGTAAGAAAGGCTATAACACTCATTATGCTAAGATTAAAGAAAAAGAAAGCACCCAGTGTTGGCGAGGGTGATTTTAAAACTTCCTTTACCTTGCTGGTGGGAGTATAAAGGTATAAAGCCTTGAAGGAGGTCCATTTGTCGGTGATCCTTTGCTCATTCTCATCGTCTCTGTAAGTTTTCTTGGTCCTCTGTTTTTTTCAAACATTGTTTTGCATGCAAAGCTTTAAACAGATTTTGAAAGATGAACAGAATAGTATAATGAACCTAACGTACCAATCACCGGCTTCAACAATGATTTATATATGGCCAATATGTTGTCATTTATACCCCAGTCACTTTCCCCCCTTCTATATTATAGTGAAATGAATCCCAGGCATCAGATTATTTTAACCATAAGTATTTCATTGTGACTAAGAAGTAAGGTGTCTTTATTTACAGCCACATTATCAGTATCAAACCTGAATTGACAGTGATTACTTAATTCAGTCAAATATCCAGGCATTATTCAGACTTCAAATTGCTTCATAAACAGCAAAAACGTGTGTAAGATTGGGGTTTAAGTCAGAGTTCCAATTAGGTCTATACATTACAATTGGTTGATATGTTTTGTGAATCTTCTTTTTTTTTTATTAAAAAATTTTTTTTAAATGTTTATTTTTAAGAGAGATCGAAAGAGAGACAGAGTGTGAGCTGGGGAGGGGCAGAGAGAGAGGGAGACACAGAATCTGAAACAGGCTGCAGGCTCTGAGCTGTCAGCACAGGGCCCGACGCAGGGCTCGGACCCACGAACTGTGAGATCATGACCTGAGCTGAAGTCAATTGCTTAACCAACTGAGCCACCCAGGCACCCCATGAATCTCCTTTAATCTACAGATTCTCCATCTATAGTTTTGTTGTTCCTTGTATTTGTAAAGACTCCAAATTATTTGTGGTATAGAGTTCCCACTGACTCTGCAGTTGCAGAACATCAAACATAAACAATGTTTCTTAGTATAGATCTTTTTTATTTAATGCAGGGGCGGGGGGGCATGGTGAGCATTTTAGTTAGGAAACTCATGTCCTTCATTTTGAGGAATTCTCTTGTGTTATTTCTTCATGATTTTTTCCTCAGGGTTTTTTTGTTTTGTTTTGTTTTTGTTCTTTCTCAGGCTTTTATTATTCAAATGTTAGACCAACTGGATTGATGTTTTACTTTTTTTTTTTTTTTAGCCTTTCTGTTGTCTTTCTCTTTGTTTTTTACTTATTGTGGCTTCTTGGGAGATTTACTTGACTTTACTTTCTAATATTCTAATTGAATATTTTCCTTTTTATTTTTAATTTCTGAGAGCTCTGGTTCTCTGTATCACTTAAAAAAAATTTTTTTTTACATTTATTTATTTTTGAGAGACAGAGAGAGACAGAGCACGAGCAGGGGATGGGCAGAGAGGGGAGGAGACACAGAATCTGAAGCAGGCTCCAGGCTCTGAGCTGTCAGCACAGAACCCGACGCAGGGCTCGAACTCACAAACCACGAGATCAAGACCTGAGCCGAAGTCAGATGCTCAACCGACTGAGCCACCCAGGCACCCCTTTCTGTACCATTTTCATAGCATCCTGTTCCTATGAGTACTGTATTCATTTGTTTATTCAGTATTTATAGGGAGTTTTAGGCACACTAGGGTGCTTGAGGCATAGCAGTGAGCAAAACAAAGTCTCTTCCCTCTTGAAGCTAACATTCTAGTCAGGGAGAATCACACATTAAATGAAACAAAACATGATAAGCCCTGTGGAGAGTAATAAATCAGACTAGGGGAAGTAATGAGTGATGGGACAGGATGGTTACCCTTTTAGGGTAGTGTTCATGGAAGGCTGACTTGATAAGGTGGTATTTGAGTAGAGACCTAAAGGGACAGCCATGTAGATACCTGGAGGAAGAGCATTTGAGGTAGAAGGAAGTACAAAGGCCTTGAGATGTGAGTGTGCTCGGAGTGTTTGAAGAATAGCAAGTAGGCCATTGGGACTGACATGGAGAAGCTAGTAGGAGATATAGAAAGGTAGGCAGATTTTCTAGCCTTGACAGTCTTCTGTAATTCATTGTAAGAACTTTGGCTTTTGTCTGAGTGAAAAGAAAGCCATTGGAAGGTTTTGAGCAGAGGCTTGATATGCTTCCTCAGATTTGTTTGAAAAGCATCATTCTTTATACTTTTTGGAAAATAGCTTGTAAGAGACCATCTAGGACACTATTAAAGTCACCTAGATGATATATATAGCATAGAGGTGGGGGTTGGATTTGTATGTATTTTGGATGATGGAACCAATAGAATTTGCCAATTAATTGCATCTGGCTTGTGAGAAAAAAGGAGGGAGTAAAGGAGAATGCCAAAGATTCTGGCATGTGCAAACTAGTGAATGGCATTGCCATTTACTCAACTGGCAAAGAATGCAAGTGGTGTAGATTTGGGAGTGGTCAGGATTTTGCTTTTAGGTATGTTAGATAGGCATGCCTGGTAGACATCCATGTGGAGATTTTGAGTAGGCAGTTCAGTAGAAGTATGGGGGATGGTAAGGAATTTTGGGAAGTATTGCATTGTGAAACTTTGAATGTTATAGGTCTTCTCTCTGTGTTGTTATAGTTTCTGCAGAGTGCTCTGCTAGTTTGCTCTGTGGTGGTTATAAAATGGAAGAAGGACATGGAGGGAGAATTCACATATCATACTCTTCAGCACACAGACTTTCCCCTGGTTTCAGTCTTGTGTACTCCCCTCCCCACCCCTCTCTGTGTATTCCTATGTCCAGCCTCTGGTTCAGGTTCACATCCTTCAGATGATAAACCTCAAGTGTGTATGGTGGTTAGGAAGGAGTAGTTGTTTGGCTACTTGAGGTGGAGATGAGTGTCTGGACGTTAAACTTCTAATGCTGATGGTATTTAAAAAATCTTTATTGAGATTCACCCATCAAGCATCCGACTCTTGATTTCAGCTCAGGTCATGATCCCAGGATCGTGGGATCAAGCCCCATGTTGGTCTCCATGCTGATTGTGGAGTCTGCGTAAGATTCTCTCTGTCTCTCTGTCTCTCTCTCTCTCTCAAAGAAAAAAATAAATAAATAAAGGAACATTTTTACCACTCAGGAAAAAAACCCATTTCTCTCAGCCCTAAGCAACTGCTACTCTGCTTTCTATCTCTATAGATTTGCCAATTCTGAGCATTTCCTATGAATGTCATCATGCAATATGTGGTCTTTTGTGATTGCCCTTCTTCGCTTAGCATGACGTTTCCACAATTCATCCATGTTGTATCATGTATCAGTACTTCATTCCTTTTTATTACTGAATAATATTCCATCGTATTATATACCATATTTTGTGTATACATTTCTCAGTTGTTAGGCATTTGTGTTGTTTTCACTTTTTAGCTATTATGAATAATGCCTCTATGCATATTTGTGTACAGGTTTTTGTGTGAACATGTTTTCAGTTTTCTTGGATACATACCTAGGAGTGGAGTTGCTGGGTCATGTGGTAACTCTGTATTCTGTATTTTGAGGACTGTCACACTGTTTTGCACAGTGGTGGCACCATTTTGCGTTCCACCAGCAATGTATGAGGGTTCCAGTTTCTCCAGATCCTCACCAGTACTTGTTATCATCAGTCTTTTTGATGAAAGCCACGCTGGTTGGTGCATAATAGAATGTTATTTTGGTCTTGGTTTGCATTTCTCTAATGACTAATGATATTGAATACTACTTCATGTGCTTGTTGGCCATTTGTATGTTATTAGAGAAATCTATTAAGATTCATTGTCCATTTTAATGGGTTATTCATACCGTACAAATGTCAGATGTTAATAATAAGGGAAACTTGGTGTGGGGTGTATAGGAACTCTCAATGATAATGCCACGTGTGAACGTGGCAAAGATAAAATTACTCACCCATGGTCTAATTTTATGTAAAGTTAGAGAATAAATAAAAAATCAGATTATATTCT
Organism: Prionailurus bengalensis; assembly: GCF_016509475.1. Taxonomy (NCBI): domain Eukaryota; kingdom Metazoa; phylum Chordata; class Mammalia; order Carnivora; family Felidae; genus Prionailurus; species Prionailurus bengalensis. The sequence continues at coordinate 40,726,878 of NC_057359.1, forward strand.
AAATAATATTTTTAGCCTATTTATCACTTGTGATGAACATTTTTTTCAGTCCAATGAATTCGGGAATATATCATCATATTTTAATTATCATTTAAAAATATTGTGTGGCTTATGGATGGCCTATTAAAAGATTAGAATAAAGTCTGAATATGCTTAGAATTAAAAAAAAAAAAACACCTTATTTAGAAGTCACTTTAGGAAGTGCCTGGCTGGCTCTTGATCTCAGAAGAGCGTATGACTCTTGCTCTCGGGCTTGTGAGTTTGAGCCCCACACTGGGTGTAGAGCTTACTTAAATAAGTAAACTTAAAAAAAAAAAAGTCACTTTAGGATATTGTAAAACCCTATGATCATCACTGAAAATATTTTAATTGCCTTACAGGTGTGAAGAAATACTACATAACAGTGATTTCTGTCTTTTTTGTTTGTGTGTTTTGTTTTGTTGTTGTTGATAAAATTCTTATAAAGCCAGTTTTGACTGAATTGAGGGAATGTCTAATGCCTAAACTTTAGGATTTGTTTTTGGATAACTTAGTATTGACTTTTCCTTGTAAAATAACTTGCCCCAGTTTCTTCTTTTATTGATTGATGTTGTAGACATAAAGTTGTTTTAGCGTAGTTTTACTTTATGGTTTTCCTTAGCTACCCTGTAATTACTTTTGGTAATAACTAGGTCTCTGCTTTTGGAGAATTTGAAGCTTTGAAGTGTCATCCAGATAGTCTCAATTTTTATTCTGTTTATAAGAATTTTATAAGTGGACAATATAGTCCCCTGACTCATCTACAATTCTTTAAACATTTAAAATTTTAAATGAAAAAAATTTTGCTTTATATGGGCACCTGGGTGGCTCAGTTGGTCACGCGTCCGACTCTTGATGTTGGCTCAGGTCATGATCTCATAGTATGTGAGTTTGAAACCCGCATCTGGCTCTGTGCTGATGGCACAGAGCCTGCTTGGGATTCTCTCTCTCCTTTTCTCTGCCCCTCCCCCATGTGTGCACGTTCTTGGTCTCTCACTCTCTCCCTGTCTCAAAATAAATAAACTTAAAAAATTTTTTTTGCTTTATATTTAAGTGAATATATCTTGTCTTGGCTTTTGGCCAGATGGTGACATAGTGAAGGAAAAGTTAAATTTCCAGAGAGCATTTTATGCTGCTTTTATATTCAATTGTGGAGACATTAACTATTAGTAATTCTAGGTACTTAAGTAATTGTCAGTGGTATTTTTTTAAAAAAGGATTACTATAAGATACATGAAATATGAGGATTAATATAAAAATAAATGAGACAATAATGTTAATACAGAGGGAAATTGTTAACATTTTAATTTAATAGAACATATTATCTAACGTTAATAGTATTACATTAAAGCAACTAATACAACAGATGTGTAGCCTAATCAGTGTTTTAAATTTCAGTGAAGTTTTCTAACAGTTGTATTTCATAAAACGGTGATTTCGTAACATGCTTGGATCAAAGCAGTTTATATATATATATATATATATATATATATATATATATATATATATATATAAAATTTGTATTAAAAAATCTGATAAACTATATACCACTGTGTGGCTTAATCATCTTAACACGGATCAGTGGTTTCTGAGATTTAAAAAAAGAAAGCAAACTCCCAATCCAATTTTATAAATGTGGTGCTGGATACCACAGAACCAAGGGAAAAGTGAACTGGAAAAAGAAATATCTGTGGCTTTTATAAACCTCTTTACAACTAGGGGAGCCTTTTTTTTTTTTATCATGGGAAATAAACTTAACTCAATAAGAAAAGAGAAAAGAGAAGATGCAAACCTAATAGCGAGAGGACTGAAGAGTCTTGCGAAGATTACAGTGGAATGAGAACAGCCTGCAAATAAATTCTGAATTGCTTCTGTCAATCATATTCTGTGGCATAGTAACAGAAAGCAGGGTAGAGTAGCTTTTTTCTCTGTATGTGTACTATATTCAAGTGAAAAAGGTAACGAAAAATGTACCTCACCTTTCCTGTTGTCCGTGAAGCCAACCTTATCTGATTTCACTTTTTAAAGGCATCATGTGGGGCGCCTGGGTGGCGCAGTCGGTTAAGCATCCGACTTCAGCCAGGTCACGATCTCGCGGTCCGTGAGTTTGAGCCCCACGTCAGGCTCTGGGCTGATGGCTCAGAGCCTGGAGCCTGTTTCCGATTCTGTGTCTCCCTCTCTCTCTGCCCCTCCCCCGTTCATGCTCTGTCTCTCTCTGTCCCAAAAATAAATAAACGTTGAAAAAAAAAATTAAAAAAAAAAAATAAAGGCATCATGTGTTTGTAGGAATTATTTTTAAACACCTATTTGTGCTCATTACTAATTATAAAGTAGGTAAGTGATGAAATCACCTGGGTTATGTAATTGTGCTTCGAAGTATTACATATTTTTGTTTTTATGTGCGTAATGGACTTTAAAATTGGGAGTTTATTAAAAAATTTGTTGAATACTGCAGTTTTTGTTACCAGGAAAGGTAAAGGTGATTTTTAGAGATGCTAAATTAATTTATGACCAGAATTTGTGTTGTGTCAATTCTGTCCCTGAAATTTCCTATTTTCATTTTTTGTGGTTTCTTTTATTATATGTAAAAGTAATAAAAGCTCTTTTTTTCCATTAAGCTGATTTATAGTCTGAATGATAGACTTCATTATTCACTCCTGGTGAATAAAAATGTGCTGCTGTATTTTCCAGTTGATTCCTGTAGTCATCAGGTTGCTTTCCTGTGTCGGTTCTGAAACTGTTAAGGCGCTGACTGTTGCTGCCCTCAGTGACTAGCTTTGTGTTTCCTCTCCTAAAACTGCGCAGTGAACCACAGTTGAGATGATGGGCATGGAGGGCTCTGAATGTTTGTACATTCGCCTGTTTCTTGAAACTGCTGTGTGATTTTATTTATATTTTTATGTATGTATGTATGTATTTATTTATTTAAGTTTATTTATTTTGAGAGAGAGAGAAAGCACGAGTGGGTAGGGGCAGAGACAGAGGGGGAGAGAGATGCTCAAGCAGGCTCTGCACTGTCAGCACAGAGCCTGATGTGGGGTTTGAACCCATGAACCGCGAGATTGTGACCTGAGCCAAAGTTGGATGCTTAACCAACTGAGCCACCCAGGCACTCCTATTTATGTTTATTTTTAAATTAAATTGGATTTAATTAATTAGATTAAATGAACTCGAACTCATGATCCCAAGATCAAGAGTCGCATGTCTACTGATTCAGACAGCCAGGTGCCCGCAGGATAATAAACAGTAAAGGACTCATAGATTTTCTATGTTACAGTCCTTTAATATTTGACTCCGTTTAAGTGATACGGTATTGTGGGGCTTCTGTTGTTCAAATACTTGTCAAATACTTAGAGACCTTGCAAGACCCTTTAAGATTTTTGTTTCTGATAATAAAAATACTTTGAGATCTTCACTTTAAAGCCTCAAAGTACAGGGGCGTCTAGGTGGCTCAGTCAGTTAAGTGTCCAGCTCAGGTCTGATCTCATTGTCGTGAGATCCACCGTGGGACTCGCGCCTGGCATGGAGCCTGCCTTACATTTTCTCTCCTCCCTCTCTGCCCCTTCCCCGCTCATGCATGCTCATGGGCACACACATATTCTCTCTCTCTCTCAAAAAAAAATTCTCAAAGTACAGTCACTACTTCCCCTCCACCCCAGGTAGGAATAAGTATTGCAGTTAATTGTTTGCACACGGATAAAAAATTATTTGCAGTCACTAAGATGTAACAAAATACACTTACCACTAAAATAATGATTAATCAGTCTATGATGATTCAGTTCCTTAGAATTATCTTCTTGAAGATGGATTATTACTCTATTGGTTACTGTGAAAGTGTCCATTAAGTGGGAAATACCAGGTGATAAAATCTGGAAAAAGAGTTCAATAAACAGCCACTTTCTATTTATACAGCTGTTGACATTCTGGGGTAAACTTTGTGCAACTGTTTTGGAAACGGTGCTGTATAACGTACTACTGAGAAATCCCTAGTATGCACTTTTGTGACATTTCCTCCCCTAGTTGTCTTGTTCATTTTAGTGAGCTAAATTTGGTGTATCAGAGCTTTGCTGCTTGACTAATTCCTTTAAGTTCACTGCTACCCTCTGAGCTGCTTGTATTCTATTTGAGGAGAAAATAATGTAGTAGGAGCGGGTGTTTTTGCTCAGTCTTTCAGCAGTGTACGTGCAAGTTTTCATAACTTTTGTGAAACTTTTGAAACAGGCCCATGGAAGCCACAGGAGCAGATGTGGTGCAGAGAGCAAATGTGGTCTGGAAATGTTTGGTTAGTTCTGCTGCTGAATTGGAGCTGGCGGCTTATGCCCTGTGTTATGATAAAATAACATGTACCAAGGGATTGAGCCAGAGACATCCTTCTCTAAACTACCTTCTTCAAACAACAAAGACTCACTTTTTAAAAGTGAAGTAGATTATCTAATTGGGCTGAACATGATTGAATGAGATGTAAATCATAAAATAATGAAATAGTTATGATGGATATATAGTATTTATTGAAATAAAGATCTCTTGGCAGTATATTGCAATAGGAAAGGTCACAAAAATCAGCTAATACATGATAAAATACGTGCTCATGTTGTGTTAGATAAAGAACTCTTGTTCGTAGTATTAAGGAACAAACATAGGATAGTGTAGTACTTGTATTATAGGCAAACCTGTGTATGCTTAAATTGACCTGTGGTATGTATGAATTTGTGTTGATTTTTGTATTTTAACCTGAATCCCGTTACCACTTTTGCCCTTGCTTTGTAGAGTATGTTAGGACTGGATACTAATGAGACAGTTCATGATTGTACTGGTTCTCTTAGACAGTATTGGAAAAAAAATTTTTTTTTTTGTGAACAGCACGTTGATGTTCCTCTAGCGCCCTCTGCTGGATATAAGACTTAATTCACCAGACTAGGAGATGAAAAAAAAAAATTATTAGGAGGGCCTTAATTTATTATGTCTATCAACAAAGTCCACTTTTGGAAGTTTGTTTAAAGATTTGAAGATTGTTTTTCTGTCCTTACTGATTAATTGATAGTCTTAGTAATAACAGTTGATAGAGTTGTTTTCTTCTGGACATTCATTCAAAGCAGGAAGGTATGAAAATAAAGATGTGATCTCTGGCATATTATTTCAACCCATTTAGTTTTGGCCTGGGCAGGAATAACAGAGCCTCTCCTTGACTTTTGGAGTGTAAATCAGATGACTAATTAATATGACATAACATATACATAAGAAATGAAAAGAAGACGTGAATTGTTGATTCTTTTATCATAGAATCACTGAATATTCTGTATTTTATAAAATATAAGACTATTATTTTGATAAGAGAAGCTTATGCATATGATTTTTGGAATCTGAAAAAAATTGTTAGATTGGTTTCTTCCCTCTGTCTTTATTAACTTTTTTTTTGTTCTAATTTTTTGTTTTCAGTGCCTATGGGCTATTTTCTTTCTTTCTTTCTTTTTTTTTTTTTTTTCAACGTTTATTTATTTTTGGGACAGAGAGAGACAGAGCATGAACGGGGGAGGGGCAGAGAGAGAGGGAGGCACAGAATCGGAAACAGGCTCCAGGCTCCGAGCCATGAGCCCAGAGCCCGACGCGGGGCTCGAACTCACGGACCGCGAGATCGTGACCTGGCTGAAGTCGGACGCTTAAACGACTGTGCCACCCAGGCGCCCCTATGGGCTATTTTCTTGTGACTGGTTAGGCTTCTTCTGACTTACAGAATCTAAGCTGAGCATTTTGTAGAGTTTACATTAAAAATTTTTTTTAGGGGCACCTGGGTGGCTCAGTTGGTTAAGTGACCAACATCTGCTCAGGTCATGATCACACGGTTTCTGAGTTCAAGCCCCACATCGGGCTCTGGGCAGACAGCTCAGAGCCTAGAGTCTGCTTTGGATTCTGTGTCTCCCTCTCTCTGCCCTTCCCCCCATTTGCTCTCTCTTTCTCTCTCTCTCTCCTAAAAGTAAATAAAACATTAAGAAAATTAAAGAAAAAAGATTTAAACTAGTATTGGGCCTACGTAGAGTAATGCTCATTTTAATCTGGCTAAATATAAGAGTTTTTCAGCTATAGTAGATACCATGCTTTATACCTAAAACCAATGGGGATCCCTGTTCTAAGGATCAAAGTCAGCATTTAGAGGGAATTTTTTTCAGCAATTATGAAGTTGCCTTAGGGGGCTGTCACTTCTTTGACATTGTCTTTGGTTCTCATACTCAGGATTCTTTTTATTTTTTGTTAAGATATATTTCACATATTGTAACATTCATCCTTTTAAAGTATATTTTTAGTATATTCACAAAGTTGTGCAACCATTACCACTCTCTAATTCCAGAACATTCTCACTACTTCATGTCCATTAGCAATCACTGCTCCTTCCTCCCTCCCTCCCTAGCTACTGGCAATCACTAACACACTTTCTATCCCTATGGATTTGCCTATCCTGGAAATTTCATATAAATGAAGTCATACGATACATAGTCTCTTTGTGTCTGGTTTCTTTCATTTAACATATATTTTCAAGGTTCATGTATGTTATAGCAGGTATTGGTACTGAATGTTTTTTGGCTGAATAATATTCTATTATAGGGATACACCATATTTTGTTCATCATTCATCAGTTGATGGACATTTGAACTGTTTCTACTTTTTGGTGGTTATGAAAAATGCTGATGTGAACATTTGTGTACAAGTTTTTGTTTGCACATGTTTTTATTTTTCTGGGGGTATATACCCAGGAATGGAAATGCTGGATATGGTGATTGTGTAACTTTTTAAGAAACTCAGAAACCATTTTCCATGGTGGTGGCACCAGTTCACGTTCCCACCAGTAATTTATGAGGTCTCTCTAATTTCTCTACATCCTCACCAATGCTTGTTATTTTCCACTTTTAAAATTATAGCTAGCCTCACATGCATGAAGATATATCTCTTTGTGGTTTGGATGTGTATTTCCCTGATGACTAATAGTGTTGGCCATCATTTGATATACTTGTCATTTTCATATCTTTTTTGGAGAAATGTCTATTCAAGCCCTTTACTAATTTCTTAAATTGTGTTGTTTGTCTTTTTATTGTAACAGCTCTTTGTATATTCTGCATACTAGACTCTTATCGGATACATGATTTATAAATATCTTCTGTTTTCTAGGTTGCCTTTCACTTTTTTATAATGTCCTTTGATGCTCAAAATTTAAAATTTTTATGAAGTCCAATTTTTTTTTCTTTTGTTACTCATGCTTTTGGTGTTGTATTTCAGAATCTGTTGCCAAATCTGAGGTCATAAATGCTATGTTTTCTTCTAAGAGTTTTATGGTTTTAGCTCTTATATTTACACTATTGATCCATTTGAATTCATTTTTATATATGATGTGAGTTAGGGGTCCACATTTATTCTTTTGAATGTGTATATCCCATTGCCTCAGCACTGCTTAATAAAAAAATGATACTTTCTCATAGAATGGTCTAGGCTCCCTTGTCAAAAATCAATTGACCATTGATGCATGGATGTATTTATGGACTCTCAGTTCTTTTCTGTAGATCTATAGGTCTGTTCTTATGCCAGTTCCACATTGTTCCGATCACTGTAGCTTTGTAGTAGTTTTGACATCAGGAAATGTGAGTTTTCCAACTTTGCTCTAACTTTTCAAGATCATGTTAACTTTTTGGAAAGTGCTTTAGTAAAATTGGCTTTAATTCTGTGTCTGTCACCTTATGATGGTGAAATTGCTTTTTCATATAATAGCTAATAACTTTCCATGGGACTAATGTTTGGTGTGAAACATGTTTTGAGACAGGTGGTAATGAGTATGAAGGGAATATTTTATTTGATATATCTTAATATTTTGACAATATAGGTAGGAATTGGTTGGTTCAAAGTCTCACCTTCCCACTGACCTTTTTTGCTTAGGAATGAATGGCTTAGTTTATTTTAATGATCTTTTCTGGTCAGAATACAATTTTGTTGGTAAATAATGATACCAGTACCATACTTCCCCACCATACTTCCTTTGCTTTTGTTGCTGTTTTAAAATGTTTTTCAGTATGGAAAATTTCAATCATCTGTGAAAGTCAGCAGAATACTAAAATGAACTTCATGTGCCTATTACTCAGCTTCAAGAATGATCAACTGATGGCCAACATTATTTCATGATTATCAGCTTCCCTTCCTAACCCCCGGATTATTATTATTTTTAAAGTTTGTTTGTTTATTTACTTATTTATTTATTTAGTCCGTGTGGAGCCCAACATGGGGCTCGAATTCACAAACCGTGAGATCATGACCTGAACCAAAACCAGGAGTTGGTCACTTAACTGATTGAGCAACCCAGGCACCCCACCCCCAGTTTATTATTTTAAAGCAAATCCAGACATATAATTTCATCCATGAACATGTTAGTATGTATTTCAAAGAGATAGGAGTTAAAAATACTAATTATTAAAAAAAATTTTTTAAGTAAACTCTGCCCAATGTGAGGCTTGAACTCATGACCCTGAGATCAAGAGTTGCATGCTCTACTGATTGAGCCAGCCAGGTGCCACAATACCAATTATTATTACACCTAAAAAAGTAATAATAACTCTTTAGTTTTTTTTTAAGTTTATTTTTATTTATTTTGAGAGAGAGAGAGAGAGAGAGAGAGAGAGAGAGCACATATGTGCACAAGTGAGGGAGGGGTAGAGAGGAAAAGAGAGAGAATCCCAAGCAGGCTCTGCACTGTGAGAGCTCAGGCTAACGTGGGGCCTGATCCCAGGGCCTGTGAGATCATGACTGGAGCGGAAATCAAGAGTTGGATGTTTAACTGACTGAGCCATCCAGGCACCCTTCTTTAGTTTTATATTTCCTCATTTCCCGTTTTTTTGAATCTTGAGTCTTGAGTTGTCAGACTAAATTATGAATATTTACCAGTTTCATCTTTCAGTGGAATGCCCATTATTTCAAAATACTGTAGCAGTATAGGATATAAATGTCAGATTTTACCTTTAAAGATACTGTATTCTACTAACTTAAAAAAAATCATTTTATTGTTTTGGATTTAAATTCAATTTAGACCCAAAAGATCACATTTGGACTTACTGCTTTTTCTGCCCTCTGGAAAAAAGTCTTTTCTAGTAACTCAGTAAGAAATATTATTGATAGGATTGCAAAATCTAACTAAAGCACATAAGTCGGTGTAAAAAAATATTTTGTGAGTTTCATATTTGTGAAACGGAGTGATTGTCGAAGCAGAATTGCTTCTTGACTATGAAGGCTATTAGTAGCAAAAGGACTACAATGTCCTCTAGAGAAGAAGGGATATTTGTGTTTTTGCTCTACTCTAACACAAGACATCATAGGAACATGCTTTGCTCAAAAAACTAGTCATTTCTTACATATGCACACACTGCTTGATTCATTTGTGAATTATCCAGTTTTTATCTATGCTCCTCCCTGTGTGATTCATTACATTACTGTATCTGCAAAAAAAAAAAAAAAAAAAAGGAAATAAGGAAAGGGTAGGAGGAAAGAGGAAAAATCAAATTAATCAAGTTGGGCCTTTAAAAAACTTCAGCTTTGGGGCGCCTGGGTGGCTCAGTCGGTTGAGCGTCCGACTTCGGGTCAGGTCACGATCTCACAGCTCGTGAGTTCACGCCCCGCGTCGGACTCTGTGCTGACACTGGGAGCCTGGAGGCTGCTTCGGATTCTGTGTGTCCCTCTCTCTCTGCCCCTAATCTACTCGCATTCTGTCTCTGTCTGTCTCAAAAATAAATAAACATTAAAAAAATTTTTTTTTTTAAAAAACTTCAGCTTAGGCTAAATGATAAAGTAAATATAATTAATAGAAACTTCTTTCTTGTCCAGATTTTATTTGAAAAGGAAATCAAATTAGTAATGCCTTACTCCATCACTATTGAGCCATCTTTATTTGACAGACAAGACTCTAGGCATGGCTTTTCTTTGCTACTGTTACCCTGAAACGTCTATAGCTGTCCTTGCCCCCAACAGGCTTTTGGTCATGACCAGTGACCTCTTTGGGACTAGGAATCCAGTGCTTCCCAGGGTTGTGTTTTCTGAGCAAAAATGACATTCAAAAATAAAGCTCTTGACTTCTGATTCTGGCCAGAAGTTGACCCCTATCTGAAAATTAATAAATTGGACTTCATTATAATGAAAACTTTTTTTAAGTTTATTTATTTTGGGGGGGGGAATGAGGGGGGAGGGGCAGAGAGAGAGGGAGACACAGAATCTCAAGTAGGCTCTGTGCTGTCAGTGCAGAGCCCAATGCGGGGCTCCAAGTCACGAACTGCAAGATCGTGACCTGAGCTAAAACCAAGAGTCGGTTGCTTAACTAACTGTGTCACCCAGGTGCCCTGAAAACTTTTGCTTTGTGAAAGACACTGTTAACAAAAAGACAAACTATAGACTTGGAGTATATGTTTGCAAATCACATATCCAGTCAATGACTTGTATCCAGATTGTATAATGAACTCTCAAAACTCAATCAATAATAAGAAAACAACCTAATTAAAAAATGGGGAAAAGATCCGAGTAGATATTTCACCAAAGAAGGTATACAGATGGTAAATAAATATGTGAGAAGATGCTCAATGTCATCTGTCATTAGGGAAATGCAAATTGAAACTGAAATGGAATACCATTACATGCCTATTGGAATGTCTTAAATCACCCTCCTCCAAAAATGAAAAAACAAAAATTGACCATGCCAAGTGTTGTTGAGGGTGTATAAAATTATAAACAATTCAGAAAAGTTTGGGAGTTTCATAAAACATTAAACATACACCTACCACATGACCCTGTCATTCTTCCCTTCACTGTTTACCCCCAAGAAGTCAAAGTACATGCCCTTACAAAGACGTGTGCACAAAAGCTCATAGTTTCATTTGTAATCGCCTATACTGGAAACAACTCAAATGTACGTAAACTGGTGAACAGATAAGTCAGTTGTGGTGTATCAACACAGTGGAACACTTTAACAATAAAAAGGAATAGACGGTTGATAAATGCAACCACATGGTGAATCTCAAAATAGTTATGCTGGGAGAAAGAAGCCAGACGATATAGAATATATGCTGTATGACTCAATCTCTATGAAATTCTGGGAAATACAAAGTGATTAATAGTGACAAAACCAGATCAGTTGTTACTTGGAGATGGGGGTGGGGTGTTAAGGGCTGGAAGAAATTACCAAGAGATAGAAGGAATCTTATAGGCGTCATGGAAATATTTCTTATCTTGATTATGGCAGTGACTTCATGTGTGTGTATATACACTTATCAAATTACACACTTTTAAAAAAATGTTTATTTGTTTTTGAGAGAGACAGAGACAGAGCGTGAGCAGGGCAGGGACAGAGAGAGAGGGAGACACAGAATCTGAAATAGGCTCCAGGCTCTGAGCTGTCAGCAAAGAGCTTGATGCGGGGCTTGAACTCACGAGCCTTCGGGCTGTGAGATCATGACCTGAGCTGAAGTTGGCCGCTCAACCAACTGAGCCACCCAGGTGCTCCAAATTACACACTTTTAATGCATATAATTTATTACATATAAATTATACATCAATAAAAAAGAAAAAAAAAGCAAGGACTGGAGTATTCTTCCTGAGCATGATTTTCACACGTTTTTTTACCATGTCTTTTACAATCTTCGAAAAGCAGTTAAAATGAGGCTACAGTAATCTAAAGTGTGATTTATATCCACTTTAAAAAAAAGTTTTTAATTTTAATTCCAGTATGTTACCATACAGTGTTATATTAGTTTCAGGTGTACAATATTGTGATTCCACAGTTTTATACATTCCTCAATGCTCATCATGATGAGTGTGCTTTTAATCCCCTTCACCTGTTTCACCCATCCCCCCCCACCCTCCTCCCCACACCCCCCTCCCCTCTGGTCACCAACCATCTGTTTATCCTCTATAGTTAAGTCTGTTTTTTTATTTGTCTCTCTTTTGTTTTCCCTTGGTTCATTTGTTTTGTTTCTTAATTTTTTTTTTTAACGTTGATTTATTTTTGAGGGACAGAGTGTGAGCAGGGAGGGCCAGAGAGAGAGAGAGAAAGACACAGAATCTGAAGAGGCTGCAGGCTCTGAGCCGTCAGCACAGAGCCCGACGCGGGGCTCGAAATCACAAGCCGCGAGATCATGACCTGAGCCAAACTCGGACGCTTAACCGACTCAGCCACCCAGGCACCCCAATTTGTTTTGTTTCTTAAATTCCACACGTGAGTGAAATCATATGGTGTTTGTCTTTCTCTGAGTGACTTGTTTTGCTCAGCATTGTAGCTCCATCCATGTTGTTGCAAAGATCCATGTCCACTTTAAACACCAATGTCTGGGGCGCTTGGGTGGCTCAGTCGGTTAAGCATCTGACTTCGGCTCAGGTCACGATCTCGCGGGCCGTGAGTTCAAACCCCGTGTCGGGCTCTGTGCTGACAGCCCAGAGCCTGGAGCCTGTTTCAGATTCTGTGTCTCCCTCTCACTGACCCTCCCCTGTTCATGCTCTGTCTCAAAAATAAATAAAACGTTAAAAAAATGTTTTTTTTTAAATAAATAAATAAACACCAATGTTTGTGAGCTTAACCTTTGAATTTGTTTTCAGGCAACTACTCTAAGAGTGAGGAAATTAGAAGAAAATATTGAAGCAGAAAGAGCAGCACATTTGGAGTCAAAATTTAATTCTGAAATTATTCAGGTAAAGCCTAAGCCGAAATTTTTTTGGTATGGATTTTATTAGGCAGGGAAAAGTGGGATTCTGTTCAGAGAGCTAAGGTGTGCGTTTAGAATGGGTAGCATATTGTTAAGGCACTCATTATCCTATTTGTATCAGGATATAGTTGAGGATGGTTTTTACGATATTAGAGGAGGGGTTGACACACTACAGCCCACAGGCTAAATCTCACCCTTTGCCTGTTCGAGGGAGGTTTTGTCTTGTCTGTGGGGCTTCTGTGCTGCAGTGGCAAGGGGGGGTTTTTGTGATAGAGACCTTATGGCCGGCAAAGTCCAAAATATTTACCCTCTGGCCTATTACAGAAAGATTTACTGATCAGAGTATTCTTTTTATCAACAACCATGGGTTGAATTTCTTTTTTGAAAACACTGAAAAAATAAGCACCTTCATTTATCGTGTGTATATCTTGTGCACAGTACTTATCACTGTATTAAGAGCTGAAGGTGGGGCACCTGGGTGGCTCAGCCAGTTGAGAGTACAACTTTGGGTCAGGTCATGATCTCATGGTTCTGTGAATTTGAGCCTGGCGTCAGATTCCCTGCTGTCAGTGCAGAGCTTTGGATCCTCTTTCCCCCTCTCTCTCTCTGCCTCTCCCCCATTTGTCCCCCCCCCCAATAAATAAACATTAAAAAAAAAAGAGCCCAAGGGATAAAGGTGAAAGAACTCCTTTTGGAACTTACATTTCATTACCAGAAATACTGTATATTTGTATCTATACCTCTACATCTATACAGATACACAGATAAATGTGTGGATAGAAATATCAAATACTAAAACACTATGGGGCATAATAAAGATTAAATGTGAGAGGGGAATTAATTGAAGGCATCCTAAAGGAAGGTGTCCTTTAGGTTTTAGAATGAGAAGGAATTTCTAAGAGAAGTGAAGGCATTCCAACTGGGGGTTGGCAAACTACTGTGCATGGACCAAGTCTGGCCCATAGCTTGTTGTATATAAATCAAGTCTCACATAAAGTTCCAGAAATCTAAATTCCTTAATTTAATGTTTCTAAAGTGGACTCCACACCCAGTGTGGGGCTTGAACTCATGACCCTGAGATCAAGAGTTGTATGCTCTACCGACTGAGCCAGGTGCCCCTAAGTTCCTTAATTTAATTTGGATTTTTTTTTTAAGACATACACTTTCCCTTATATTAAATTTTAATTAATAAAACTTGCCAAGTTTTACCTTATTGCTTAAACGTGTCTTAATATAGGGCGTAACTAAGCTCATAAGAAATTTATAATAAATTATTTTTTTACTTTTATCTTTAATGAAATGCCTCCTTTACCTGCAAAATTCTCAGGCCCATGTATTTGAGTGTTTGTATCTTAGGCAAACTTGTACAAGTTAAGCTTTTCTTTAAAAAAAAAAAAAGATTAAATCACCCAAAAATAAGCAATAAGGCTAAAGATTTAACTTATGAAAGAAGCACAATTCAGAAATTAAGTTTTTCATTGTAGTTATATTTTTATAGCTATAAAAATAATTATTACATGTATAGTTTTTACTTATATACATTAATATTTCATATTTAACTTAGGGTTTTGACTGTGAAAAAAAAGCCAAAGTTTATATTTGAACCATATACATCTATAAATACCGACAAGTATTTTCAGTGAGGTACATCTAGTAAAATTCAGATTAGTTTAAAAGCAAATGAGACAAATGAGACTACTAAATAGTTGTAATGAATCACCATTTTATCATAAACTGTACTTAAGTTTGTTTAGATGCTATATCATAAAAATGAGAAAGTAGAATCAGAGAGTTGACTCAATTAGTAATTTGAAAACTAGTTCTCTTTCAGTTGGATTGATTTATCCTTTGTGATTGAGTGTGCTTATTTTCTGAAAGGAGATAGCAATGCAGATAGAAGAAAATGTTGTCCAGATTTATTATTTTACTTGTAAACATTGGATTTAGACAAAATAGCAGAGAAAAATAAAGTTTAGGGGCGCCTGGGTGGCTCAGTCAGTTAAGTCTCCGACTTTGGCTCAGGTCACGATCTTGGGGTTCATGAGTTCCAGCCCCGTGTCGGGTTCCGTGCTGACAGCTCAGAGCCTGGAGCCTGCTTCATTCTGTGTCTCCCTTTCTCTTTGCCCCTCCCCTGCTCATGCTCTGTCTCTCTCAAAAATAAATAAACATAAAAAAAAAAAATTGAAAAAAAAAAAAAAAGAAAGTTTAAAAGACCGAATCTGAAAAATTACCAGGTTGTATCTCCATATCTATGCTATTTCCTTACGTTAGTGTAAGAATGTTTCAGTTATTCCAAAATATTTTTGGATAATTACAAATAATAATTCTGGTGATTATTTTTTGTATGGATTAATTTAAGAACA
Source organism: Prionailurus bengalensis (assembly GCF_016509475.1). Classification (NCBI taxonomy): domain Eukaryota; kingdom Metazoa; phylum Chordata; class Mammalia; order Carnivora; family Felidae; genus Prionailurus; species Prionailurus bengalensis. The sequence continues at coordinate 40,741,969 of NC_057359.1, forward strand.
TTTTTATGTTGTCCTAGGCTTCATTTCTTGGTGACTTCATCTTTTTTTACCTCAGATTGTCTTTTGCCATCCCCATGAGGCTTGTTCAGAGCATTTCTCTGATTTCATGGCCCTTTGTGCCTGTTTCTGTGACAGGAGCCACTTACATATTCTCTTGTGGTGTGTCCTCTCCTGAAGACTAGGAGCTCTTCAAGAACTAAGACTGTCTATTTTCATGATCATCATATAATACCTTGAGCACTAGCTCATTGCCTGGCACATATTAAGTGCTTAATAATATTTATTCAAACATTTGTTAAACAAATATTATGTATTCATATGTGATATTAAGTATATATTGATATTAGATAGATATTCTCTCATTAGATCTTTGTAGCAACTCTGTAGATAGTCTGTTGATGAGGATGATGATGATGATTTACTGTTTACAGGTGAGGAACCTCAGGTTTTTTGGAGGTTTAGTAATATGCCAGAGGTCACCTAAGTTAATTTGTAGAGCTAGAATTTAAACGTGAGCTTTAGGATTCTGAAGCCGATTTTCTATCTCGTATAAAGTGTTTTCTACCACCCCCCTTTTTTTGAACTTAGCGTTCTAATTTTTGTTTTTAACTTAATTTTCTGAAGAAGGTAAAACATAGTTCAGAAATCAAAACAATATTAAATGGATGAGAACTCTTGCTTTCACTCCTGTGTCTCCCTTCAATCTACCCTATTGCCTCTTACTTATTCTTATTTTTTCCACTTATTTACCCAAAATATAGACTTTATCTGGACTTTGCCTTAACCCTACATAGAGAACCACATAGAGAACTTCCTTTTCAAAAACTCTTTTTTGTTTTGAGAGAGAGAGAGAGAGGGTGCAAGTGAACAAGGGGCAGAGAGAGAGAGAAGTGGGGCTCACCTGAAGCAGGGCTCGAGCTCACCTGATGCGGGGCTCGAACTCATGAACTGGGAGATCATGACCTGAGGCATGATGCTTAACTGACTGAGCCACCCAGGTGCCTCTCAGAAGTTGTTTTGTAACTTTTTTTTTTTTTTTTTTTACTGCTGCATATTCTTCTTTTATGGGAATATACTGCTTTTTTCCTCTGTTCTGCTGTCATTGTTTACATGGAATCCAGTTTTTAAAGTGTTTTATTATATAAAGTTTCAAGTATATGCAGAAGTAGAGAGAATGGAACAATGAGCTTCCTGTGTAGCCATCACTTCAAGATTTACCTCAGGCCAATCAGGCTTTTTATTTATTGCCCCTGTCTACTCCCATCCCTATATCACTTTGAGGCAAATCCTAGATATCCCACATTTACAAATATTTTAGTCAAATAGTATTATTCGGTAATAAAAGTTTTACTTGTCAACAGTGAGAAACCTCTAGGAGTAAAACTTTATTGAGAGACTAACGATGTTAATGTAACAGTGTTTCTCTTAAGAGGGGAAGAATTCTTTGCTTTTGTTTTCAAAACCACTCATTTTATTATGTTTCATACAAAGTTTTGAACGTGGATTTGTAGGTCGAAATTAGGCACTTGGATTAGGCATTTCCATTGCACAGTTAACTCTTCTCCCACTCTTCCTTCCATTAGACATGTTCAGAAAGGGAATACACTGTCTTTTGTTTATTTTCCTTTTTAAACCAAAGCAGAAAGGAAGAAGTTTAGGTAAATGATCTGCTCCTGATAAATTACGCTGTTCAATTTGACTGACGCTAGCGTTTCCTTCCTTGCTTTAACTACTTCTCTGACATCTGGTAGTTACGGATTCGAGACCTTGAAGGAGCTTTGCAGGTCGAGAAGGCCAGCCAGGCAGAAGCTGTTGCTGACTTGGAAATGATCAAGAATGAATTCAAAGAAGTTGAAAGTGCATATGAGCGAGAAAAGCATAATGCACAAGAGAGCTTTGCAAAATTAAATTTGTAAGTCTTTTACTGTAAAATTCTTTAAATTAATGTAAAGGGTTTATGAAACCTACATAAGTATGAATGTGTAGTATTTTAGATGTAGTTCTCATTGATGTCTGCTAGTTTGGGGATAAAAGATTTCATAAAACAGATCTATACTTCTCTACTTGTTTGGATTTTGAAGTATCATGGCTATTCCAAGTGGTCTCAGAAATGCAATTTTTACCCTAGAAAGTAAATATGTTAATGTATTTTGTATTTACTGATGTAATACAGTATCTTTAAAGACCTTGATTTCTAGGCCACCTGAAAAGGGCTATGTGGAGATGGATAATGTTTGAGATTTTCTCAAACTACGGGCATAATAGCAGTAGGACTAATACCACTCTTAGTGGCTCGCATGCATTGTGGCTCACTTGGCGTCTAGCATTGCATGATTTCATTTAATTTATATAACACCCCATGAGGTAGCTTCTCTTTTTATCCCTGTTTTACAGATGTGGAAATTGAGGCTTAATGAGGATGGGGACACACAACTAGTAAGTGGCAGAGTCAGGATCTTTTTGATTCCTACTGATTTTAACCTTTATCAGTTCAAAAGCCTTTCATCTGGAATGTTCTGTAGGATGCTTTAAAAGTTCATAATTCTTTAATATGTTTCCAAAAAAAAGTTGATAGATTTTTAAAAATATAATTTATTGACAAATTGGTTTCCATACAACACCCAGTGCGCATCCCAACGAGTGCCCTCCTCAATGCCCATCACCACTTTCCCCTTGATAGTAGATGTTTTAAAGCATTTCTCCCCAGAGGGTGAAATACATACTACCATTGGTACATGACATGATAATAGGTTGGTATATTAAAGTTGTGTATTTATTTTTAATGTTAGTTTGTATATGACAAATAGATCATGATTTTCCACTTACAGCAATGACATGAAGATTCCTCTTAAAATACTTCATTTGACATAAAAAATGAGTTAGAGAAAAGCGTTATTAAATAGTAGTAATTATTACAGGTATAGCAAAATCATAAAGATGGCACTTGAAAGACTGACTTACAAAAACTGATGTTGAAAAAATTTAAAATTCTTTACCTGAGATTACTGTTATTGGTAATGCTTATAATATTTTAAACCAGTAATTCTGAACTGAAAGTTTTTGCTTCCTCTGGGATGACTTAGATGACCTTCTGTGAATGTTAGTCTAAGGACTTATCCTCCTGTATTTCCTTTGAACCATTGCTTGAATCTGCACATTTATATATAAATATGTTTGAAGGGCCTTTATATAGAATATAGTGCAGACTTTTTAACTGTTGCTTTGAGATAATAATTAGAATCTGCAAGTGAAAGAAGCCAGACTGTACTCCCAACAAGTAAAGCTTTCACCAGTGAAATAATAGGCTACTTTGGGGAACTAGTGAGTTCTCTGTCTTGGGAGGTTCAAAACAGAAGGTAGAAGATTCTTTGTCATGGATATTGAAGAAGAGAATCCTGCAAAAGTTGGACTAGTGGAATTTTAAAAGACCTGCTAACAATGAAGCTCCAATATTTTGTTTTAAAGTAAACTCGGGGCGCCTGGGTGGCTCAGTCAGTTGAGCATCTGACTTCAGCTCAGGTCATGATCTCACGGCCTGTGAGTTCGAGCCCTGCGTCGGGCTCTGTGCTGACAGCTCAGAGTCTGGAGCTTGCTTTGGATTCTGTGTCTCCCTCTCTCTCTACCCCTCCCCATGCTCATGCTCTGTCTCTCTCTATGTCAAAAATAAATAAACATTAAAAAAAAGTTTTAAAGTAAACTCTGCTGACAATGTGGAGCTCACACTCAGGACCCTAAATCAAGAGTTGCATGGTCCACCAACTAACTGAGCCAGCCAGGTGCCCCAAGCTCCAGGATGTTAATCTATGTGCTTTTCTAATCATACCCCAAGCCAATTTTTTTCTTTAGGTTTGTTCTGCTATTATTTGTGTTTTGGTGCTTGAAAAATTTTACTCAAATTTTGTATTCCAACAAGCATCAACTAACAATTCTAAATGTTAGTTACATATTCCAACTAAGCACCAGGTAACAATCCAAAATACTTTAACACAGTGTCCCTTATCTGTTCTTCATCTCTATATAACTGTGCTATAATAATAAACAGTGAATATTAAATAGTAATTAAAGCCCACTACTCATTTCTGTGACTTCGTTCCTGTGACTTCTCTTCTCCATCGCATCTTCCTTTTCTTTGTGTGTAACATGACACCCTCTTCCGTTCCAATGATCTGTGGTACTACAGAGAATGATATGGCACGAGGAATGATTGGTTAAGCTATTTCATTTTCTTTTTTTAAAAAAATTTTTTTTTCAACGTTTATTTATTTTTGGGACAGAGAGAGACAGAGCATGAACGGGGGAGGGGCAGAGAGAGAGGGAGACACAGAATCGGAAACAGGCTCCAGGCTCTGAGCCATCAGCCCAGAGCCCGACGCGGGGCTCGAACTCACGGACCGCGAGATCGTGACCTGGCTGAAGTCGGACGCTTAACCGACTGCGCCACCCAGGTGCCCCAAGCTATTTCATTTTCTATTTGTACTTCTGACTTGTCTTCAGAATCTTCTTTTTTTTTTTTTAATTTTAATGTTTATTTTTTAGAGAGAGAGAAAGAGTGCAAGCAGGGGAGGGGCAGAGAGAGAGGGAGACACAGAATCCAAGGCAGGCTCCAGGCTCCAAACTGTCAGCACGGAGCCCTAAGCGGGGCTTGAACTCACCAGCCACAAGAACATGACCTGAGCCGAAGTCGGTCACTAAACCGACTGAGCCACCCAGGCGCCCCCAGAATCTAATTTAAAAAATACTTTAAAATGTTTTAAAGTCATGAACTCTCACATATTGATTTTTCAAAGTAGCTCTAAGTTTGGGATCATGTATTTCAAAAGGAAACTTGGTAGATTTTAGGTCTTTAAGATAAATGATACCTTAAAAATTTTTTTTTAATGTTTATTTATTTTTGAGAGAGAGAGAGAGAGACAGAACGTGAGCAGGGGAGGGGCAGAGAGAGAGAGGGAGGCACAGAATCTGAAGCAGGCTCCAGGCTCCGAGCTGTCAGCACGGAGCCCGACTTGGGGGCTCGAACCCACGAACCATGAGATCATGACCTGAGCCAAAGTTGGATGCTTAACTGAGCCGCTTAGGCACCCTGGTAAATGATACCTTTAATTTGCAACTTTGAGACCAGGGAGTTTGGGGTAGGACATTGTTTTACCTGTTGGATAGAACTGATACAACAACTAGTGATAAAGATTTTGTAGAGAAAATGCTGCCTGAACTTTGCCTAAGGTTCTTAAGCTTCTGTTTTTTTCCCGGGTAGGTCTAGGTCAGGAGAAAAATCTTGTGTGTGTATTTTGGATTTATGATTTTGGTCAATCATTTCATAACTGTGAACATTCCTGCATGAAATTATTTTAGGTGGAATATATATGTGTTTATATATATTTTACATACATATTGTAAAGATCTCAATGAAGAATTTGATACCAATAACAGACTAGTTTAAAAAAAATATATATTGTATATAGAATTTTAGATAGAATAGATCCCTCTTCTGTATTTCTATAATCAAATTTTCTTAGTTATAAATTTTTTTTTTTGCATCTATAAGTTGTAGTATGAAACTAAAGCTTTTAAATAATCTTTTCATTTTAGAGTTTTTTTTATGCCAGGTCTTTATTAGCTGTGGTAACTGATTGCCTAGAATTGGTAGGGGGAAGGAGATCATGGTAACTTTACATCTAGTTTGAAATGAAATAAAAAATTTTTAATGTTTATTTATTTTTGGGAGAGAGAGGGAGGAGCAGAGAGAGAGGGAGATGGAGAGTCTGAAGTAGGCCCCCCGACACGGGGCTGAAACTCATGAACTCTGAGATCATGACTTGAGCTGAAGTTGGATGCTTAACTGACTGAGCCACCCAGGGACCCCTAAAATTAAATTAAAATTAAAACAACACTGTTCAGGAAGAAATGGACAGGTTCCTAGAAATATATAAACTACCAAAACTGAAACAGGAAGAAATAGAAAATTTGAACACACCTGTAACCAGTAAAGAAATTGAATTAGTAATCAAAAATCTCCCAAGGAGGCCAGGGACGGATGGCTTTCCAGGAGAAGTCTACCAAACATTTAAAAAAGAATTAACACCTATTCTTTTGAAGTTGTTCCAAAAAATAGAAATGGAAGGAAAACTTACAAACTCATTCTACGAGGCCAGCATTACCTTGATTCCAAAACCAAAGACCCCACTAAAAAGGGGAACTATAGACCAATTTCCCTGATGAACATAGATGCAAAAATTCTCAACAAGATACTAGCCAACCGGATTCAACAATATATTAAAAGAATTATTCACTAAAATCAAGTAGGATTTATACCTGGGATACAGGGCTGGTTCAATATCCACAAATCAGTCAATGTGATGCATCACATTAATAAAAGAAAGGACAAGAAGCACATGACTGTCTCAATAGATGCAGAGAAAGCCTTTGACAAAATACAGCGTCCTTTCTTGATAAAAACCCTCAAGAAAGTAGGTATAGAAGGATCATACCTTGAGATCATAAAAGCCATATATGAAAGACCCTCTGCTAATATCATCCTCAATGGGAAAAAGCTGAGCTTTCCCCCTTAGGTCAGGAACACGACAGGGATGTCCACTCTTGCCACTGTTATTCAACATAGCACTGCAAGTCCTAGCCTCAGCAATCAGACAACAAAAAGAAATTAAAGGCATCCCAATTGGCCAAGAGGAGGTCAGACTTTCACTCTTTGCAGATGAGATGATACTCTATATGGAAAACCCAAAAGATTCCACCAAAAAAATGCTAGAACTGATTCATGAATTCAGCAAAGTTGCAGGACATGAAATCAATGCACAAAAACTGGTTGCATTTCTATACACTGCTAATGAAGCAGCAGAAAGAGAAATCAAGGAATCGATCCCATTTACAATTGCACCAAAAATCATAAAATACCTAGGAATAAAGCTAACCAAAGAGGTGAAAAATCTATACACTGAAAAGTATAAAAAGCTTATTAAAGAAATTGAAGACAACACACAAAAAAGGAAAAATATCGCATGCTCATGGACGGGAAGAACAAATCTTGTCAAAATGTTGATACTACCCAAAGCAATCTACATATTCAATGCAATCCCTATCAAAATAACACAAATATTCTTCATAGAGCTAGAATAAACAATCATAAAATTTGTATGGAACTAGAAAGACCCCAAAGAACCAAAGCAATCCTGAAAAAGAAATCCATAGCTGGAGGCATCACAATTCTGGACTTCAAGATGTATTACAAAGCTGTTATCATCAAGACAGTATGGTACTGGAACAAAAACAGACACATAGATCAATGGAACAGAATAAGAGAACCCAGAAATGGACCCACAAACATATGGCCAACTAATCTTTGACGAAGCAGAAAAGAGTATCCGATGGAAAAAAGACAGTGTCTTCAGCAAATGGTGCTGGGAAAACTGGACAGCGACATGCAGAAGAATGAACCTGGACCACTTTCTTACACCATACACAAAAATACACTCAAAATGGATGAAAGACCTAAACGTAAGACAGGAAGCCATCAAAAGCCTCGAGGAGAAAGCAGGCAAAAACCTCTTTGACCTCAGCCACAGAAACTTCTTACTCAACATGTCCCTGGAGGCAAGGGAAACAAAAACAAAAATGAACTATTGGGATCTCATGAAGATAAAAAGCTTCTGCACAGCGAAGGAAACAATCAGCAAAACTAAAAGGCAGTTGACAGAATGGGAGAAGATATTTGCAAATGACATACCAAATAAAGGGTTAGTATCCAAAATCTATAGAGAGCTTATCAAACTGAGCACCCCAAAAACAATCCAGTGAAGAAATGGGCAAAAGAAATGAATAGACATTTTTCCAAAGAAGACATCCAGATGGCTAACAGACACGTGAAAAAATGTTCCACATCACTCATCATCAGGGAAATACAAATCAAAACCACAATGAGATACCACCTCATACCAGTCAGAATGGCTAAAATTAACAACTCAGACAACAACAGATGTTGGCAAGGATGTGGAGAAAGAGGAACCCTTTTGTACTGCTGGCCGTAATGCAAACTGCTGCAGCCACTCTGAAAAACAGTATGGAGGTTCCTCAAAAGTTAAAAATAGAGCTACCCTACGACCCAGCAATTGCACTACTAGGTGTTTATCCAAAGGATACAGGAGTGCTGTTTCGAAAGGGCACATGCACCCCAATGTTTATAGTAGCACTATTGACAATAGCCAAAGTAAGGAAAGAGTCCAAATGTCCATTGACAGATGAATGGATAAAGAAGATGTGGTATATACATACAGTGGAGTATTACTTGGAAGTCAAAAAGAGTGAAATCTTGCCTTTTGCAACAATGTGGATGGGACGAGAGTGTATTATGCTAAGCAAAATTAGTCAGAGAAAGACAAATATATGACTTAACTCATACGTGGAATTTAAGATATAAAACGGATGAACATAGGAAAGTGACGCAAAAATATATAAAAACAGGGAGGGGGGCAAAACATAAGAGACTCTTAAATATAGATAACAGGCTGAGAGTTGCTGGAGGGGTTTTGGGTGGAGGGATGGGCTAAATGGGCAAGGCGCATTAAGCAAGACACTTGCTGGGATGAGCATTGGATGTTATTTGTAGGGGATGAATCACTGGGTTCTACTCCTGAAATCATTATTGCACCATATGCTAACTAACTTGGATGAAAATTAAAAAAAAAAAATTAATTAATTACCAAAAAACACTGTTCAAAGATATGATATTAGATGGACTGAATCTCAGTTTATCTATTTCATTACACTCAATATTTAGGAACTCCCTTATTTTTCTAAATATAACATCCAAAAGCATAAAAATAACAAAAGTATTAAAATTTATTAGCAGAATTATTACTTACATGGTGGATAAAAGACCAAAGATGGTTATTTGTTAAAACAGTCTGTGGTGAAGTTCTTAGCTCAGCTCTTTTATTTTTATTTGCATTTTTTTTTGATTTTTAAAAAATGTTTATTTTGAGAGAGAGTGTGTGAGCAGGGACTGGCAGAGAGAGAGGGAGAGAGAGAATCTCCTCCAGGCTCTGTGCTGTCAGCACAGAGGCCGAGATGGGGCTTGATGTCACAAACTGTGAGATTACAACCTGAGCCGAAATCAAGAGTCAGAAGCCTAACTGACTGCCACCCCAGCACCACTTAGCTGAGCTCTTTAAAAAAATAATAGCCTGGGAATCTAGTAGGAAAGAAAGCATCTTAACTATAGGTTTCCTTCCTCTCCCTTCTCTTTCTTGCCTAAATCCTCCACCTGCCAAGTCCTAGTCCTTCTTCGGAATTCAAAGAGATGGGGCTCCCTTCATTATACCCCCGCCCAACTCATTGCCCTTGGTGGGGCTTTTCAAGAAGCCCAGGAACCGATGATTTCTTGGGTTGTGCATTACATTGCTGGCAGTGAGGAGTGTCCCCCATTTCAGTGGACCTAGTTTGAACATGAACTCAGCCCCAAATGACAGAGGCATTTAATTTTATATTCACTGAGTAATCATAACTTTTAACTGAAACTGTGATTTTGACAAAATCTTGTATGTAGTCTGAAAAGTAAAATAGTACTTCAAGGTCAGCAGTTTCATACCCCTTGCTCTCTACTACCAGTTTCCACTCCTTTGAAGCAACTGTTTTTAATTCTTCAATAAAAAAATTTTTAATGTTCTTATTTTTGAGAGAGAGAGAGAGAGAGAGAGAGAGAGAGACAGTGTGCAAGCAGTGGAGGGGCAGAGAGAGAAGGAGACACAGAATCTGAAGCAGGCTCCAGGCTCTGAGCTGTCAGCACAGAGCCCGACCCGGGGCTCGAACCCATGGACTGTGAGATCATGACCTGAGCCGAAGTCGGACGCTTAACTGACTGAGCCACCCAGGTGCCCCATACTGCTTTTAATTCTTATTGCTGTTTCTTCTGATATAACCTCATATTTCTGAATAACATGCATATCCTGCCGTGTTTTCAATTTCCACCTTTACAGATGGTCTGTTGGCTCCCACTTACTTATCTCCATTGTACCCCTTTTCCCACACAGCACACTTATTCCTTCCCTCCTCTCATCCTTTCTGTGGGGTTATATTTTGGCGTATTTTTTTTTTCTGTAACTTTTTTTTTTTTGGTAACTCATCTTTATTTCTCTTCATAGGACAATTTATGATATTCTTTGTTGCTTATTGTCTTTCCTCTTACATGGATGGGATATTTGTTTTGTTCATTGCTATCTCCCAATGCCTAGAATAGTTCCTGGCACTTAAGAGCTGCTAAGTAAAGATTTGCTCAATTATCAAATGAAGGAATAGTTAGTAATTGCCTCATTTTAAATTGGATTAGTTTATATGCACCAATTACTGAATTACTCTTAAATTACTCTCTAACAGGACTGAAAATCTCTCATTATGTTCCTACACCTCAGCAATTCTATTGTTTTAAGTTTCTTGTAGGAGACATCCATTCTGGACTCTTCTCTCCACCTTCTCCATTCTGAACAAATTATTTTTTAGGCTCCCTGTCACTGTCATCCCTTTCACCAGAATAGATCCCATACTAGGTCACAAATCAAGCCTCAGCAAGTACAAAAAGATTGAAATCATACCATTGCATATTTTCCAACCACAACTCTATGAAACTTGAAGCTAATCACAAGAAAAAATCTGGAAAGACCACAAATACATTCATCCTACTAAAGGATGAATGGATCAACCAGGAAATGAAAGAAGAAATAAGAAAATACATGGAAACAAATGAAAACACAGTGGTCCAAAACCTTTGGGATGCAGCAAAAGTGGTCCTAAGACAGAAGTGTGTAGCAAGACAGGTCTGCCTCAAGAAGCCAGAGAAATCTCAAACAAACAACCTAACCTTACACCTAAACGGGCTGGAGAAAGAACAACAAATGAAGCCTACAGCCAGCAGATGAAGGCAAATAATGACGATAGGGCAGAAATAAATGATATAGAAATGGAAAAAAAAAAAAAAAAAAAACAACAACCCAGTAGAACAGATCAATGAAACCAGGAGCTGGTTCTTTCAAAAAATTAAGAAAATTGATAACCCTGAGCTAAACTTATCAAAAAGAAAAGATAAAGGACCCAAACAAATAGAATCACAAATGAGAAAAAAGAAATCAACAATCAATATGACAGAAATACAAACAATTACAAGAGAATATTATGAAAAATTATATGCCAACAAATTGAACAATTTTGAAGAAATGAATAAATGTCTAGTAACATATAAACTACCAAAACTGAAACAGGAAGAAATAGAAAAATTGAACAGACTGATAACCAGCAAAGAAATTGAATCGGTAATCAAAAATTTGCTAGCAAACAAAAGTCCAGGGCCTGATGGCTCCACAGGGGAATTCTGTCAAACATTTATGTATTTATTTATTTATTTTAAAATTTTATTTATTTATTTGGAGAGATTGAGGGAGAGAGAGGGCAGAGGAGGGGCAGAGAGAGAGAGAGAATCCCAAGCAGCCTCCTCACTGTCAGTGTGGAGCCTGACATGGGGCTTGAACTCATGAACCGTGAGATCATGACCTGAGCCAAAGTCAGGAGCTGGTTGCTCAGTTGTCTGAGCCAAACTCAATTGCCTGTCTACCAAACTTTATTTATTTATTTAAGTTTATTTATTTTGAGAGAGGGAGCGAAACAGAGAGAGAGCGAATGTGCGTGCACAAGTCGGGGAGGGGCAGAGAGAGAGGGAGAGACAGAATCCCAAGGAGGCTGTGCACTAACAGCGCAGAGCCTGATGCGGGGCTCAAACTCACACTGCAAGATCATGACCTGAGCCGAGATCAAGAGTTGGACGCTTAACCGACTGCGCCACCCAGGCGCCCCTCTACCAAACATTCAAAGAAGACTTAATACCTATTCTTCTCAAACTATTCCAAAAAATAGAAATGGAAGGAAAACTTCCAAACTTATTCTATGAGGTCAGCATTACTCTGATTCCAAAACCAGACAAAGACTCCACTAAAAAAGAGAACTATAGGCCAATATCAGCGATGAATATGGGCATAAAAATTCTCAACAAAATAGTCGCAAATTGAATCCAACAGTACATTAAAAAAATCATTTGCCACGATCAAGTGGGATTTATACCTGGGCTGCAGGGGTGGTTCAATATTTGCAAATCAATTAACATGATACACCACATTAATGAAAGAGAGGATAAGAACCATAAGAACCTCTGAATAGATGCAGAAAAAGCATTTGACAAAGTATAACATCCATTCTTGATAAAAACCCTCAACAAAGTAGGTTTTTAAAAAACTTTTTTAATGTTTATTTATTTTTGAGGGGGGGGGTGCAGTGAGAGAGGGAGACACAGAATCTGAAGCGGGCTCCAGGCTCTGAGCTGTCAGCATGACCTGAGCCGAAGTCAGATGCTTAACTGATTGAGCCACCCAGGTGCCCTAACCCTCAAAAAGTAGGTTTTGAGGGAATATACCTCAATGTAATAGAAGCCATATATAGCATACCCACAACTAATATCATTCTCAGTGGGGAAACAGCTGAGAGCTTTTCCTCCATGGTTAAGGATAAGATAGGGAGGGGGCACCTGGGTGGCTCAGTCAGCTAAGCGTCTGACTTTGGCTCAGGTCATGATCTCACGGTTCATGAGTTCAAGCCCCATGTCTGGTTCTGTGCTGATAGCTCACAGCCTGAAGCCTGCTTCAGATTCTTTGTCTCTCTCTCTCTCTCTCTTTCTCTCTCTCTTTCTGCCCCTCCCCCACCCATGCTCACTCTCTCTCTCTCTGTCTCTGGCTCTCTCTCAAAAATAAATAAAACACTAAAAAATAAAAAAAAATAATACAAAAAGAACAAAGTAGTGAGGTCCACTTTCACCAGTTTTTTAACATAGTACTGGAAGTCCTAGCCTAAGCAATCAGACAACAAAAAAGAAATAAAAGTCATCCAAATTGGCAAGGAAAAAGTTAAACTTTCACTATTTTCAGATGACATGATACTCTATGTAGAAAACCCAAGGACTCCGCCAAAAAATTGCTAGAACTGATGCACAAATTCAGTAAAGTTGCAGGATATAATATCAACAACATACAGAAATCTGTTGCATTTCTATACTCCAATAATGAAACAGCAGAAAGAGAAATAAAGAAATTGATCCCATTTACAATCTCACCAAAAATCATAAGATACTTAGGATTAAACCTAACTGAAGAGGTAAAAGGTCTGTACTCTGAAAACTATAAAATACTGATGAAGGAAATTGAAGATGACACAAAAAAATGGAAAAACATTTCATGCTTGTGGATGGGAAGAACAAATATTGTTAAAATGTCTATACTACCCAAAACAATCTGCACATTTAATGCAATCCCTATCAAAATACCACTAGCATTTTTCACAGAGCTAGAATAAACAATCCTAAAATTTGTATGTAACTATGAAAGACTCTGAATAGCCAAAGCAGTCTTGAAAAAGAAAAGCAAAGCTGGAAGCATCAATTTCAGACTGATATTACAAAGCTATAGCAATCAAGACAGTATGGTACCGGCACAAAAACAAACACATAGATCAATGGAACAGAATAGAAAATCCAGAAATGGAACCACAACTGTATGGTCAACCAATCTTCGACAAAGCGGGAAAGAATATCCAATGAAAAAAAGACAGTCTCTTCAACAAATGGTGTTGGGTAAAGTGGACAGCAACTTGCAAAAGAGTGAAACTGGACCACTTTCTTATACCATACACAAAAATAAATTCAAAATGGATGAAAGACCTAAATGTGAGACAGGAAATCATCAACATCCTAGGGGAGAACACAGGCTTCTTTGACATCATCTGTAATAACTTCTTACTGGATAGGTCTTCTGAGGCAAGGGAAACAAAAGCAAAAATAAACTATTGGGACTTCACCAAGGTAAACATGTTGTACAAAGTGACGGAAACAATCAACAAAACCAAAAGACAACCTTTGTAATGGGAGAAGATATTTGTAAATGACTTCTCTGATAAAGGGTTAGTATCAAAATCCATAAAGAACATATCAAACTCAACACCCAACAAACAAATAATCCCAAATGGGCAGAAGATATGAATGGACATTTTTCCAAAGAAAACATCCAAATGACTGACACATGAAAAGATGCTCAACATCACTCATTATCAGGGAAATACAAATCAAAACCATGATGAGCTGCCACCTCACACCTGTCAGAATGGCTAAAATTAGCAACATAAGAAACAATAGGTGTTGCCAAGGATGCAGAGAAAGGGGAACCCTCTTGCGCTGTTGCTGGGAATGCAAATTGATGCAGCCACTCTGGAAAACAGTATGGAGGATACTCAGAAAGTTAAAAGTAGAATTACCCTATGATCCAGCAATTGAACTACTAGGTATTTACTCAAAGTATACAAAAATCCTGATTCGAAGGGGTTCCAGCACCACAGTTTTTACAGCAGCACTATCAACAATAGCCAATTTATGGAAAGAGCCCAAATGTCCATTGACTGATGAATGGATAAAGAAGAGGTGCTGTATATGTGTGTGTATTTACACACACAAACACATACATAGTGGGATATTACTCAGCCATCAAAAAGAATGAAATCTTGACATTTGCAATGATGTGGGTGGAGCTAGAGAGTATTATGCAAAGTGAAATAAGTCAGAGAAAAACAAATACCATATGATTTCACTCATATGTGGGATTTAAGAAACAAAACAGATGAACATAAAAAAAGAGACGAGGGGAAAAAAAAAGACAGAGGCAAACCAAGAAACAGACTTGTAACTATAGAGAACAAACTGAAGGCTGCTGGAGGGAGGTGGGTGGAAGATGGGCTAAATGGGTGATGGGTATTAAGGAGGGCACTTGTGCTGAGCACCGGGTGTTGTTTATAAGTGATGAATCACTATATCCTACACCTGAAACTAACATTGCACTGTATGTTAACTAACGAGAATTTAAATACAAACTTGAAAAAGAAAGAAAAGTAAAGAATTCTATGTGTTTCAGTCGTGAATATGAATGTGTTTTGAGGATTCTTTCTTTTGGATTTTCTGTGCCATCACACTAAGTTCCACTTGCAAGGACATTCACGAATAAAGCATTTGTTCCGTTTCCAGTGTTGTATTTTAATCTGAAAATTGTTTGATAGAACTGTTTTCTGTCTTGAGGCAGTTTCTGAGCTAACTGAACTGTGGTGTGTGGGTTTTGTTCATCAAAGATAATGGTGAGACCAAATCAACGCTAACCAAATCGATTTTGCTTATAACCTTGGGCATAGTAAAATACCTTCTAACAAAGGGGCAAGGTATTATTCCTTTAAAGTCTTTCATTTAAGAATATGCAATCCTTTCTGTTCGGAAAAACGAGAGGTGGCCTTTAAAAGCCTTTGGCACAAACACATGATAGATAATACATCTGCCAGTCATGTTAAAGCTATGTAATAGGACTTGATAAAACCATATTTGAAAAGTCTGCTCTGACACTTTAACTTTTCAGATTAGAAAGAGAGTATTTCTCCAAAAACAAGAAACTAAATGAAGAGATCGAGGAACAGAAGAAAGCAATTATAGACCTTTCAAAGAGACTCCAGTATAATGAAAAAAGTTACAGTGAATTACAGGAAGAACTTGTAATGGTAAGGATAAAAAAGAAAACCCTATGGCAATTACTTTATTGGGTCAAATCTGATGTTTAACAGGTTTTTTCCCCTCACTACATGCCATGAGATAATAGTATGAAAGTAATTTTAGGACATTGATAGAAAATTTTGAAACCAGAGATGCTGAATACAACAAAGATATATGTAAGAATCATCTCTTCTTTAGAAAAATTGGGAAAACTAGTCAAATTAGTGAAAACTGAATTGTAGAATATTTTAGAATTTATTCAGGGGCTTACCTTTTTCTTGCTTTTTTTTTTTTTCGGTGCATAGAACAATGATACCAAGATGAGAGGGGGTCAGGGTTTATAATCAATAAATCTAATGATTTCAAAGACTCCCTTTTGTAGTCATTTTGTACCTGATCATTTTGTTTCCATTCCCCAATAATCAAGCTTTCACACCATCACCACATTTGTCTTCCTAAGATATTGATCTGATCTTGTCACCCTCACTTTATTAAAAAACCATCAATGTCTGCTTGTTGTTTTCAGAATGAAGTTCAGCTTCTTGTCATACAATCTAAGGCCCTGGCTTTGTGACTCCGTGTTAACTCTTTCAGCTTCTTCTCTTTCCATTAGCCCTCTTATCTTGCTTCAGCCACATTAGCGTGCTCTTGGCTTCCTAAACACATTGTATATTTTTGTATCTTCCTGCTTTTTAAGGCTGTTCATTTTTTGGACCCACATTGACTGAACTGCTTTTTTTTTCTTTAGTAAACTCCTATGTATCCTGTAATGCCCTAATTTTTTTTCCTTTAGTAAACTCCTATGTAACCTTTAATGCCCTATTTTTTTCCCCTTTAGTAAACTCCTATGTATCCTGTAATGCTCTGTTCTGACATCTTGCAATCTGTGATGCCTTCCATGATTCCATCTTTCCCACTCTCCCATCCTACTAGTCAGAATTTTTCCTTTTCCCAACTTTGTGTTTCCTTAGTACTTAGTTTAGCATCTTCACCACAGTTTAGCATAACACTCACCCAAATCTGGTACGTGTATCTCTCCCATGAGATTGTGAATGCATTGAGGTTAACAATTCATTTTACATACCAAGATTCTACCATAGTGCGTGCTTCCATAAACATTTATTGGATGCATTTATTTGGCTGATGCAGCACACTGCTATTCTGCATTTGCTGGGAATCCCAAGGGCATAAAATCTAGAGTGATACCTTGTTTCTTCTTTGTCTTGTCCCCACATGTATACCTTCTGCAGATACTGGCTACTTCACTTTAAACTCTTAGTGATATCCGTTATTGAAGAAAATGAATGGTTTTTTTTTCCCCGTGTCAAAAAAGATAGAGACTCTGGGTTATATTAAGAAGTGGTGGCCTAATCAGTGCTGCTCAGATAGAAAGGTAGTGTTGGGATAAAAGTTATACTCTGTCACTTTCAAATTATTTAATGTTTTGTACAGTCTTCATTCAACCCAAGATATTCAATGTGTTCTGATTCAGGGACTGCTATTATTTTTTTGCTGTTTGGTTAAATTAGTAGTTTGAGTACTTTGGTTGTGGATTTTAGATAAGTTTAGAGCTCTCTGTGTAGCATACTTTACTGTCTGTTCACTCTTATGTGCTACCCTAAATTTCATGGGCTATCCTACCTCTTAGCTCCTGGTTCAGGAGGTGAATCAGTGGTGGAGAAAAACATGTGAGAGCCATCGAGCTGAGTCATGGATTTGGGCTTCTTGCTTAGGGACCCTGTTTTCAGTAGTTTGGAAAGTTAGCCAGTTATGACTAAGAATGTAACAGGGAAGATAGTCACAAACATAAGTTGCATGAATTTTCCTAATTTAGCCTTCTAGCACTCCAGTGACAAGGTGCAAAATAAAAGCAGCCTGGGTTTTTCACCATAGAGGATACTAGTGCTTTGTGATTAAAAAATTTTACTTGGGGGGTGCCTGGGTGGCTCAGTCGGTTAAGCGCCAACTTTGGCTTAGGTTGTGATCTCATGGCTCGTGAGTTTGAGCCCCACATCGGGCTCTGTGCTGACAGCTCAGAGCCTGGAGCTTGCTTTGGATTCTGTGTCTCCCTCTCTGTCTCTCTTTGACCTTTCCTTTGCTTTGTTTCTGTCTCTGTCTGTCTCTTTCTCTCAAAAATAAATAAACATAAAAGAATTAAAAAATATTAAAATAATTTTTTTACTTGGTGCCAACAAGTTTTTATTTTTCAGCTTTGCAGTGTGGCACATGATCTGAAGTAAGGCACGTTGCAGCCTTGTTTGGGTCTACTTGCTTGTTTGGGTCTCATCCTGTAAAGCACTATTGTTCTGATCATAGCGTGAAAGATTGCAGGCTGATTGTTTCTTCAAAGCTTAATGGATTACTAAATGTTGTTGCTCTGTGAATAATAGTCCTTGCTGCAGAGCTTATGGGATGTTCAGAAAACTTATTCAGGTTGTACCTAAGTGATCTCCAGTTTATATGGTTCAACCTGACTATTCGTACTTTCCTCTCTTTTCTCATTTCTATTAAATCCATAGCTTTGTGTCATATTTTTCTTTCATCTTTCTGTTTCTTTTGCTCCTCTTGTTGCTTTTCTTTCCCTTCCTCGTAATGAGCTTTCTGACTTGTTCTGTTTTCTGATTAGAACTATTGTTCTCGGGGTGCCTGGGTGGCTCAGTGGATTAAGTGTCCGACTTTGGCTCAGGTCATGATCTCGCGATCAGTGAGTTCGAGCCCCGCGTCAGGCTCTGGGCTAACAGCTCAGAGCCTGGAGCCTGTTTCAGATTCTGTCTCTCCCTCTCTCTCTGACCCTCCCCCGTTCATGCTCTGCCTCTACCTGCCTCAAAAATAAATAAACATTAAAAACAATTTTTTTTTAAAAAAGAAAAAAAAAGAACTATTGTTCTCTATCTCTTTACCTGGCCATAATATGAAATTCAAAAATTATTTAATGAAAAAAAAGCTTTTTAATTCAGTCTGCTTTTATTATTTATTTTTTAAATTAAATTAAATTAAATTAATTTATTTGTAATTTAACTTTATTTTTTATTTTTTAAAATTTACATCCAAGTTAGTTAGCACATAGTGCAACAATGATTTCAGGAGTAGATTCCTTAAATGCCCCTTACCCATTTAGCCCATCCCCCCTCCCACAACCCCTCCAGCAACCCTCAGTTTGTTCTCCATATTTATGAGTCTCTTCTATTTTGTCCCCCTCCCTGTTTTTATATTATTTTTGTTTCCCTTCCCTTATGTTCATCTGTTTTGTCTCTTAAAGTCCGCAGATGAGTGAAGTCATATGATTTTTGTCTTTCTCTGACTAATTTCACTTAGCATAATACCCACCAGTTCTATCCACCTAGTTGCAAATGGCAAGATTTCATTCTTTTTGATTGCCGAGTAATACTCCATTGTACATATATGCTGCATCTTCTTTATCCATTCATCCATTGATGGACATTTGGACTCTTTCCATACTTTGGACATTGTTGATAGTGCTGCTATAAACATGGGGGGGCATGTGTCCCTTTGAAACAGCACACCTGTATCCCTTGGATAAATGCCTAGTAGTGCAATTGCTCGGTCGTAGGGTAGTTCTATTTTTGTTTTTTTGAGGAACCTCCATACTGTTTTCCAGAGTGGCTGCACCAGCTTGCATTCCCACCAACAATGCAAAAGAGATCCTCTTTCTCCACATCCTTGCCAACATCTGTTGTTGCCAGAGGTGTTAATGTTAGCCATTCTGACAGGTGTCAAGTGGTATCTCATTGTGGTTTTGATTTGTATTTCCCTGATGGTGAGTGATGTTGAGCATATTTTCACGTGTCGGTTGGCCATCTGGATGTCTTCTTTGGAGAAGTGTCTACTCATGTCTTTTGCCCATTTCTTCACTGGATTATTTGTTTTTTGGGTGTTGAGTTTGATAAGTTCTTTGTAGATTTTGGATACTAACCCTTTATCTGATATGTCATTTGCAAATACCTTCTCCCATTCTGTCGGTTGCCTTTTAGTTTTGCTGATTGTTTCCTTCTCTGTGCAGAAGCTTTTTATTTTGATGAGGTCCCAGTAGTTCATTTTTGCTTTTGTTTCCCTTGCCTCTGGAGATGTGTTGAGTAAGAAATTGCTGCGACCAAGATCAAAGAGGTTTTTTCCTACTTTCTCCTTGAGGATTTTGATGGCTTCCTGTCTTACATTGAGGTCTTTCATCCATTTTGTGTATGGTGTAAGAAAGTGGTTCAGGTTCATTCTTCTGCATGTTGCCGTCCAGTTTTCCCAGCACCACTTGCTGTTGAGACTGTCTTTATTCCATTGGATATTCTTTCCTGCTTTGTCAAAGATTAGTTGGGCGTATGTTTGTGGGTCCATTTCTGGGTTCTCTATTCTGTTCCATTGATCTGAGTGTCTCTTCTTGTGCCAGTACCATACTGTCTTGATGATTACAATTTTGTAGTATAGCTTGAAGTCCGAGATTGTGATGCCTCCTGCTTTGGTTTTCTTTTTCAAAATTGCTTTGGCTATTTGGGGTCTTTTCTGGTTCCATACAAATTTTAGGATTATTTGTTCTAGCTCTGTGAAGAATGCTGGTGTTACTTTGATAGGGATCACATTGAATATGTAGATTGCTTTGGGTAGTATCGACATTTTAGCAATATTTTTTCTTCCTATCCAGGAGCATGGAATCTTTTTCCGTTTCTTTGTGTCTTCTTCAATTTCTTTCATAAGCTTTCTATCGTTTTCAGTGTATAGATTTTTCACCTTTTGGTTAGATTTATTCCTAGGTATTTTATGGGTTTTGGTGCAACTGTAAATGGGATGGATTCCTTGATTTCTCTTTCTGTCACTTCATTGTTGGTGAACAGGAATGCAACCGATTTCTGTGCATTGATTTTATATCCTGCAACTGTGCTGAATTTATGAATGAGTCCTAGCAGTTTTTTGGTGGAATCTTTAGGGTTTTCCATATAGAGTAGCGTGTTGTCTGTGAAGAGTGAAAGTTTGACCTCCTCCTGGCTGATTTGGATGCCTTTTATTAGTTTGTGTTGTCTGATTGCAGAGGCTAAGACTTCCAATACTATGTTGAATAACTGGAGAGAGTGACCTTAGGGGGAAAGCTCTCAGTTTTTCCCCATTGAGGATGGTATTAGTGTTGAGTCACTCATATATGGCTTTTACCATCTCAAGGTATGATCCTTCTATCCCTACTTTCTTGAGGGTTTTTATCAAGAAAGGATGCTGTATTTTGTCAAAGGCTTTCTCTGTGTCTATCGAAAGGATCATATGGTTCTTGTCCTTTCTTTTATTGATGTGATGAATCACATTAATTGTTTTGTGGATATTGAACCAGCCCTGCATCCCAGGTATAAATCCCACTTGGTCGTGGTGAATAATTTTTTTGATGTATTGTTGGATCCAGTTGGCTAATATCTTGTTGAGGATTTTTGCATCCATGCTCATCAGGGAAATTGGTCTATAGTTCTCCTTTTTAGTGGGGTCTCTGTCTGGTTTTGGAATCGAGGTAATGCTGGCTTCATAGAGTTTGGAAGTTTTCCTTCTGTTTCTATATTTTGGAACAGTTTCAAGAGAATAGGTGTTAACTCTTCCTTGAATGTTTGGTAGAATTCCTCTGGAAAGGCATCTGGCCCTGGACTCTTGTGTTTTGGCAGATTTTTTGTTACTAATTCCATTTCCTTACTGGTTATGGGTCTGTTCAAATTTTCTATTTCTTCCTGTTTCAGTCTTTGTAGTGTATATGTTTCTAGGAATTTGTCCATTTCTTCCAGATTGCCCATTTTATTGGCATATAATTGCTCATAATATTCTCTTATTATTGTTTTTATTTCTGTTGTGTTGGTTGTGATTTCTCCTCTTTCATTCTTGATTTTACTTATTTGGGTCCTTTCCTTTTTCTTCTTGATCAAACTGGCTAGTGGTTTATCAATTTTGTTAATTCTTTCAAAGAACCAGCTTCTGGTTTCATTGATCTGTTCTCCTGTTTTTTTTTTTTTTGGTTTCAATAGCATTAATTTCTGCTCTAATCTTTATTATTTCCTGTCTTCTGCTGGTTTTGGGTTTTATTTGCTGTTCTTTTTCAAGCTTTTCAAGTTGTAAGGTTAGGTTGTGTATCTGAGACCTTTCTTCCTTCTTTAGGAAGGCCTGGATATATACTTTCATCTTATGACCGCCTTTGCTGTACCCTACATGTTTTGGGTTGTGGTGCTGTCGTTTTCATTGACTTCCATATACTTTTAAATTTCTTTTTTAACTGCTTGGTTAGCCCATTCATTCTTTAGTAGGATGTTCTTCAGTCTTCAAGTATTTGTTACCTTTCCAAATTTTTTCTTGTTGTTGATTTCGAGTTTCATAGCATTGTGGTCTGAAAATATGCACGGTATGATCTCAATCTTTTTGTACTTACTTAGGGCTGATTTGTGTCCCAGTATATGATCTATTCTGGAGAACGTTCCATGTGCCCTGGAGAAGAATGTATATTCCGCTGCTTTAGGATGAAATGTTCTGAATATATCTGTTAAGTCCATCTGGTCCAATGTGTCATTCAAAGCCATTGTTTCCTTGTTGATTTTTTGATTAGATGATCTGTCAATTGCTGTGAGTGGGGTGTTGAAGTCTCCTACTATTGTGGTATTACTATTTATGAGTTTCTTTATGTTTGTGATTAATTGATTATCTCCCACATTTGGCGCATAAATGTTTACAATTGTTAGGTCTTCTTGGTCTATAGACCCCTTGATTATGATATAATGCCCTTCTGCATCTCTTGATACAGTCTTTATTTTAAAGTCTGGATTGTCTGATATAAGTATGGCTACTCTGGCTTTCTTTTGTTGACCATTAGCATGATAGATGGTTCTCCATCCCCTTATTTTCAATTTGTAGGTGTCTTTAGGTCTAAAGTGGATCTCTTGTAAACAGCATATAGATGGATCTTGTTTTCTTATCCATTGTGTTACCCTATGTCTTTTGATTGGAGCATTGAGCCCATTGATGTTTAGAGTGAGTACTGAAAGATATGAATTTATTGCCATTATGATGCTTGTAGAGTTGGAGTTTCTGGTGGTGTTCTCTGGTCCTTTCTAATTTTTTGTTGCTTTTGGTATTTATTTATTTATATATATATTTTCATCTTTTCTCCCCTCAGGGAGTCCCCCTTAAAATTTCTTGCAGGGCTGGTTTAGTGGTCAAAAACTCCTTTAATTTTTGTTTGTGTGGGAAACTTTTTATCTCTCTTTCTATTTTGAATGACAGCCTTGCTGGATGAAGAATTCTTGGCTCCATATTTTTCTGATTCAGCACACTGAATATATCCTGCCACTCCTTTCTGGTCTGCCAAGTTTCTGTGGATAGGTCTGCTGCAAACCTGATTTGTCTTCCCTTGTAGGTTAGGGACTTTTTTTCCCTTGCTGCTTTCATGATTCTCTCCTTGCCTGAGTATTTTGTGAATTTGACTATGATATGCCTTGTTGATGGTCGGTTTTTGTGGACTGTAATGGGAGTCCTCTGTGCTTCCTGGATTTTGATGTCTGTGTCTTTCCCCAGGTTAGGAAAATTTTCTACTATGATTTGCTCACATAACCCTTCTACCCCTATTTCTCTCTCTTCCTCCTCTTGGACCCCTATGATTGTGATGCTGTTCCTTTTTAATGAGTCACTGATTTCTCTAATTCTTAAATTGTACTCTTTTGCCTTAATCTCCCTCTTTTTTTCTGTTTCGTTATTCTAAGTTTGTCCTCTATATCGCTGATTCTCTGTTCTGCCTCGTCCGTCCTTGCTGCCACTGCATCCATCCGTGATTGCAGCTCAGTTATAGCATTTTTAATTTCATTCTGGCTATTTTTTAATTCTTTTATCTCTGCAGAAAGGGATTCTAATCTGTTTTCGACTCCAGCTAGTATTCTTATTATCGTGATTCTAAATTCTGGTTCAGACATCTTGCTTGTGTCCATGTTGGTTAAATCCCTGGCTGTCGTTTCTTTGTGCTCTTTCTTTTGGGGTGAATTCCTTTTGGGGCTTCTTACTCCCCAAGTTCAGCTGTGTCGCATACCTGCTGAATTCTGTGGTTCAGGTTGTGCAGATTGTTGTGTTAATCTTCCAATCGGTTTTCTAGGTATGTAGGATGGTTTAGTGTTGGTCTGGCTGTATTTCATGGATGTGAGACACACAAAAAGCTTCCATGCTGTTCTGCCATCTTGGCTCCTTCCCCCAAATTTAATTTTATTTTTAAATTGACATCCAAGTTAGTTAGCATATGGTGCAACAATGATTTCAGGAGTAGATTCCTTAATGCCCCTTACCCATTTAGCCCATCCCCCCCTCCTACACCCCCTCCAGTAGCCCTCTGTTTGTTCTCCATATTTAAGAGTCTCTTATGTTTCCCCCCTCTCCCTGTTTTTATATTATTTTTGCTTCTCTTCCTTGTGTTCATCTGTTCTGTGTCTTAAAGTCCTCATATGAGTGAAGTCATATGATTTTTGTCTTTCTCTGACTGACTAATTTCACTTAACATAGTACCCTCTAGTTCCATACGCGTAGTTGCAAATGGCAAGATTTCATTCTTTTTGATTGCCGAGTAATACTCCATTGTATATATAAACCACATCTTCTTTATCCATTCATCCATCAGTGGACATTTGGGCTCTTTCCAGACTTTGGCTATTGTTGGTAGTGCTGCTATAAACATTGGGGTGCCTGTGTCCCTTCAAAACAGCATACCTGTATCCCTTGGATAAATACCTAGTAGTGCAATTCCTGGGTCATAAGGTAGTTCTATTTTTAATTTTTTGAGGAACCTCCATACTGTTTTCCAGAGTGGCTGCACCAGTTTGCCTTCCCACCAGCAGTGCAAAAGAGATCCTCTTTCTCCACAACATCTGTTGTTGTCTGAGTTGTTAATGTTAGCCATTCTGACAGGTGTGAGGTGGTATCTCATGGTGGTTTTGATTTGTATTTCCCTGCTGATGAGTGATGTGGAGCATTTTTTCATGTGTCTGTTAGCCATCTGGATGTCTTCTTTGGAGAAGTGTCTACTCATGTCTTTTGCCCATTTTTTCACTGGATTATTTGTTTTTTGGCTGTTGAGTTTGGTAAGTTCTTTATAGATTTTGGGTGCTAACCCTTTATCTGATATGTCGTTTGCAAATATCTTCTCCCATTCCATTGTTTGCCTTTTAGTTTTGCTGATTGTATCCTTTGCTGTGCAGAAGCTTTTTATTTTGATGAGGTCCCAATAGTTCATTTTTGATTCTGTTTTCCTTGCCTCCAGAGACATGTTGAGTAACAAGTTGTTGAGGCAGAGGTGAAAGAGGTTTTTGTCTGCTTTCTCCTCAAGGCTTTTGATGGCTTCCTGTCTTACATTTAGGTCTTTTATCCATTTTGAGTTTATTTTTGTGTATGGCATAAGAAAATGGTCCAGGTTCATTTTTCTGCGTGTTGCTGTCCAGTTTTCCCAACATCACTTGCTGAAGAGATTGTCTTTATTCCATTGGATATTCTTTCCTGCTTTGTCAAAGATTAGTTGGCCATATGTTTGTGGGTCCATTTCTGGGCTCTCTATTCTGTTCCATTGATCTGAGTGTCTGTTTTTGTGCCATAATGAATATTTATTTAATGAAAATACTGTTCCTTTACGTAGTAAGTGCAGTGTTTTTCTTTTTATAAAAAATTCATCTATCACGTTTCCTTAATATATTTTTCTTGTATATATTCCTTTATTATTATTTTTTTTTCCTAATAGATTAGTGGCCTTTGGAGGGGGGCAAGAGTTTAAAATTTTTTTCTCTTGGGGGTGCCTGAGTGTCTCAGTTAAGCATTTGACTCTTGATTTCAGCTCAGGTCAAGATCTCACAGTCATGGGATCAGGCCCCACATCGGGCTCTGTGCTGTCAGACTGGAACCTGCTTGGGTTTCTCTCTCCCTCTCTCTTTGCCCCTTCCCCGCTTGTGTGTGCGTGCACTCTTTCTCTCTCTCTAAGTAAATAAATAAATAAACATTAAACATTTTTTTTCTAAAAAGATATCTGCCAAATTAAAAATTTTAAACCATAAATAATGAAATGTTTCTGGTTTTGCATCCTCAGAGCTGGCTATTATTATTTTTGCTTTGAATTCATAATTGGTTTTGACTGAAGAGAAAATGACTTAAGAGAAAGCATTTACCTTTTGCTTTTGGAAATGAAACTTTATTTTATTTATTTATTTAAAATATTTATTTAGTTTTGAGAGAGAGAGAGAGAGACAGAGTGTGAGCAGTGGAGGGGCAGAGAGAGAGGGAGACAGAGAATCTGAAGCAGGCTCCAGACTCCAAGGTGTCAGCACAGAGCCTGACATGGGGCTCAAACCCATGAACTGTGAGATCATGACCTGAACCAAAGCCAAAATGCTTAACCGACTGAGCCACCCAGGTGCCCCCACACTTATATTTCTTTTGAACATCATATTTTCAGTATTGTATAGAATATAGATGAGAAGCATAAATTACCCACAGGTAATTTTTCTCTTCCTTTGAGGTAACAGCTTGTTTTCTAGTTTAGGTCATGTTCATGGTCATTATTCAAGTCTTTGTCTTTATCTTCTCTGTTGCACTGCAAGAGAAAATTAAAGAGAATTTCCTCTCTAAAGTTTACTATTGAAATCAAGGTGTTATTAATAATATGCAGAGACTTTGGGAAGTTTTGAGGCTTAAAAATAATAGTTGTAAACTAGTTGTATAATTTAGCTTTTTAGAACTGGAGGGGTTCTTAGAGATTTTCTAAGTCAAGATGCATGATATATTAATAAACCAGTTGGAAAGTGTTAGCTCCCCTGTTTCAGGAGATATAATACAAATACAGAACATCATTCTGGAAAAGTCCAAACTCGGTATGTTGAGTCTTTTGTTGGTATTTAAGAAATATAAACCCAGAGGACTTTAATTGTACTTTTATATTAATGAAATTCCCATTCAGTGTATGGATTTGGAAGATATGATTGGTAAATGAATCATATATTATTATTATATTTAATGCCATAGAATTAATAGAATTTCAACATAGGACATCTAAAGATTTAACAAAATTAGTTTCATGTTCTGTGTTACACACTATTGAATTTGACTTTGAAAAGTTTTGATTAAAATTGAACTATTAATTTCACAATCTATGAATTTAATAATGATTTAATCAACCACTAAATAAAACTGACTTTCTAATTTAAGTTGCTTAGTGATTATGCTCATTAAAGTCCATCAGAGGCTCAACATATCCAGTTGGGTCTTTTAGTCATTACGGTGAGTTTTTATATTTGCTTCTCTCGAAGCAGGGGAGCTATCATTTTAAAATTGGTATTATTAGGATTTGCTTTGTGCTTTCTACAATGAAATTTTTTAAGTCCATCATTTCTTGAGATTTGTTTTTCTGCCACTCAGTAATATTTAGTTAC
The DNA here is from genome assembly GCF_016509475.1 of Prionailurus bengalensis. Lineage (NCBI taxonomy): Eukaryota > Metazoa > Chordata > Mammalia > Carnivora > Felidae > Prionailurus > Prionailurus bengalensis. The sequence goes on from NC_057359.1 coordinate 40,768,999, forward strand.
AGCTCTAGGAGAGACCATATATTGAAAAGGGAATTCTGGTTCTCATGAGGTTTAGTTCAAAGAATATTTTATTCTCTAAAGAACTTGTGATTGAAAATGGTCAAGTGCATGTTTTTTCCCTGTACTTTGGGGGTTTAAGTGATTATATAATATAATGATTGCTAGCATTAGATCGGATTTTGAAAAGTGTTTTGATTGCTATGCTTTGTGGTAAAGTTAATGTTCCCTGATAATATTTTTGCTCATATGATCTGTTAGGTTTGCTTTAGAATGACATGTCTCTGATTTTGCAGGAGGTGTTAAAAACTAATGGGCCAGTAAACATTCTATTCTGACTTTTTTTACTAAAAAATTGTTGATTCTTCCAGAATAGGGCTAGTATTTGTATGTGAACATTGTTTTTGCTTATATAAAAACCACTTTCTGTCTTTCTTAGTGGCCCTTAAAAATTTAATAGTATTAAATAGCACTAACTGAATGTGTATGTTTGTATCTGTGTATTTAAATGTTCATTAAATGGCTGGCTTTCTAAATTTATAATGTGAGCATAAAGCTTTTTTTAGTAAGCTTTTTGAAATTAATTCTTTTTCCTTTTATTTTGAAATTTATTCTTACATAAATTACTAAGTTTTGAAAATTCAAATTTCATCTTTGACCTGGGAATAAATAAGACGGTATTGTGTGTGTGTGTGTGTGTGTGTGTGTGTGTGTGTGTGAGAGAGAGAGAGAGAGAGAGAGAGAAAGAGAGAGAGAAAGAAAGAGAGAGAGAGATAGAGAGATGTCTTTATGTCAAGGCCCATATTCAGATTGGAAGGTAGCACCTATGAACAACGAACTAATTATAGATCTGCATAGGGAGGGTGACATTTCATCTTATGATACAAACAATTGGAAGCATAGAATACTTACATCCATGGAAATAGCATAGGCAAGCAAAGTAAGAGATATTATTTATCATTAATATGATCGAGGGAGGGGTGCCTAGGTGGCTCAGTCAATTATGCCTCCAACTTTTGATTTCAGCTCCAGTCATGATCTCACAGTTGTGAGATTGAGCCCTGTGTTGGGCTCTGCGCTGAGTTTGGAGCCTGTTTGAGGTTCTCTGTCTCTTTGCCCTACTTCCCTGTTTGCACTCGTGCTTGCTCTCTCTCTCTCTCCCCCCCGCCAAAAAAATTATGATTGAGGGAAAGCTGCAGATAGTGATGATCATGAAAGCTGACCGGATCAAATTCAGTTCAGCTGAGCAAACTCTGCTTCTGTCTTACAAATGCTTTGGGTATGTAATGATTCTTAGGACGAAGATATGATGAAAATGTGAGAGAAAGTATGTGATGTTGATTATAGATTCTGATGTTTCCCTGGTTTAGTTAGAATTCCTTCATAATGGCATAAAATATATTTGAATAAAATTTTTTTTTAAATTAAAGGAAAAAACAGGCACCTGGGTGGCTCAGTCAGTTAAACGTCCAACTCTTGATTTTGGCTCAGGTTATGATTTCATGGTTCATGAGATAGAGCTCTGTGTTGGGATAGAGGCTGCTTGGGATTCTCTCTCTGCCCCTCTCCTGCTCATGTGCACTCTCTCTCTCTCTCTTAAATAAATAAACATGAAAAAAATTAAAAAAAATTAAAAACTTACTTGAGTTAAAAAATATTCACAGGGGCGCCTTGGTGGTTCAGTCAGTTGAGTGTCCAACTCTTGATTTCAGCTCAGGTCATGATCTCACGGTTTGTGAGTTTAAGTCCCGCATCGGGTTCCGCGCTGACAGTGTGGAGCCTGCTTGGGAGTCTCTTTGACCTGGGAATAAATCTCTCTCTCTCTGCTCCTCTCTGCTCACATGCATGCTCTGTCTCTCAAAATAAATGAATAAACATTTTTAAAAAGTTCAGAAATTATAAGGATTATGTATCACTGCTGCAAAAGTTCAACCTATGTTTAAAGTGAAAATTTCATTTAAAAATCTTAGTGATTAAATAAAGGTATTTATGTTGTTTTTTTCTTTTTCTTTTTTTTTTTTTTACTACTTTTAACCTTATTAACAGTGTCCCTTATTTACTTTTACTGTTATTAATGGCTTGAGTCAATTTTTTCCACTGCAGATCAGGAAGGCCCATTTGTCAATTTCTAGTTATGAATATTTGCATATGCTTTTTGTATGTTTCTTCAAGAGATTGCATTAGAAATTTTTATTCATATGCATATCCATTTGAGATATTTATGCATGGTTAGTAAAAAAGTGAAGGATGTGTCTTTGTAGACTAGAGAAAGATAAGATGCTTATGGAAGAAACAAAGAGAATGATGCATTAGATTGAGCCAGCAGCAATTCATTCATTTTAGCAGTGTGTGAGATATAGCATACCAGGGTGGAAATATAACTTAGGTCTTTGTCATCTCATTGTGCTTTCTGGGTAAAGGTATTTTATAACCAACCTTGACTCCTCTTTAATAATACATTAAGGTCTGCCAGTCACACATTTTTCTGAATTTTCTTTGAATATTTTTATATTTTTGGTTCCCTGTCTACACTGGTTGTAGATTCATTGTGACATCTAAAGTAGTCGTTGGTTCATCGTGAGTAATCAATAAATGTTCATCTAAACATCATCTGGTTACCTGACACAGCTTAAGAGATTTTTATTGTGAGGGTAACAAACTCTTTATGTGGATTATGTCCAAGGAAAAAAGAGGTGAGTCCTTTTACCCTACAGTTTTCCTTTTAAACTGCTGTGGATGTTTAGAATTACAGAATTATAGAATTTGTTAAGTCAATAATGTGACATTTAACCTTAACTTACTCTTTATGTCACATGATAAAACATGTTAATCAAAAATTAGAAACTTAGTATTTTATTCTTGCTTGGCACTTTGTTTTCAACCCAACAGTTTACTTAGCAGATAAATTCTGTTTTCATTCTAGAATTTTTTTGCCCATCAAAAAGCTATTAAGGGAACTAACAACTTTGGGAAAAAATATTTAAATATAAGTACAATCCACATTTCAGAAAAGCTCAAACACTTTTGATATATGAATAAAGAATGAAAGCTTCAAAATTATAAAACCAAAACGATTTATTGGGAAGGAAAATTGTCACCTGTAAAACAATGACAGTTTTTCTGGTCAGTAGTTGGTTCATAAACCTAGTTATAAAATGTAAGTTAGATTTGTATTAAGAGACTATTAGCCAGATATCTTTGTAGAAAATTATAATCTACTAATTATGAATGTAATAGCAACTTTTTGGCATATTTAATTCCTGTTAACCCTCGTCATTGGTCAAGCCTCTTCTTTTTTTTTTTTTTAATTTAAAAAAAAAAAATTTTTTTTTCAACATTTATTTATTTTTGGAACAGAGAGAGACAGAGCATGAACGGGGGAGGGGCAGAGAGAGAGGGAGACACAGAATCGGAAACAGGCTCCAGGCTCTGAGCCATCAGCCCAGAGCCTGACGCGGGGCTCAAACTCACGGGCCGCGAGATCGTGACCTGGCTGAAGTCAAGACGCTTAACCAACTGCGCCACCCAGGCGCCCCACCTCTTCTTTATTCTTGGAAACATTTTATACTAGTCAGTGTCTCCTGGCTAATTTGCCATTAAATTTGGTTTTGAACTGTAATGGTGTTGAAATTTTAGCTTGTCTTTTAGTCAGGATTGAGCCCTATAGTTGGGAGAGAAGAATTATTGTTGAACTAGGATGTTAATTGAACCCTTTATTTTAAACTGACTCCAAGTGTGCAATTTGTCTGGCTTTTTACATTTATATTTCTGTTAAGTTTTATTCCTTGATATTGGTGAGGACTTAGCCTCAGTCAGCATACATTTTGGAGACAGATTGATCTGGGTTTCAGTTTCAGTCCTGTCTTGTAATAGTTGTGTGACCTTTAGTGATATTATCCTTCTGAATCTGTTTGCTCATTGGTAAAATGGTGCTAATAATCTCAACTGTGCAGGATTTCTTTTCTTTTTTTTGAAAGAGCATGTGCTTGTGCACATGTGCATGGGAGGTGTGTGTGGGGAGGGAGAGGAAGAGAGAGAGGCAGAGAGAGAAACAGAGGATATTAAGCAGGCTCCACGCCCAGCTGGAGCCTGACTCAGGGCTAGATCTCATGACTGTGAGATCATGACCTGAGCCGAAATCAAGAGTTGGATGCTTAACTGACTGAGCCACCCAGGCACCCCTCAAGTGTACAGGATTTTTAATGAAAAAAGATACTATTACATGTACTATTAAAGATAATACATGTATTGAAATAGCAGAGGGGCATTTTTGTGTGTGTATCTGCATATAACTTGTGAATATGATGCTGGAGTTCTTCTGGAAATATAATTATATGATAATATCCCAGGAAAATATTGATTCAGAAGATCTTTAGGATATTAAAATATATTACAGGGAAGAACTTCTGGAATGATAGTGTAAAGAGCTTGGAAAACTCTCTACTTAGCAGAACAACAATTTAACTGATGAAAAATTTAAAAAAATCATATAAAGCTTTAGAAGTTGTCCTGAGGGCAAAGGAGAAACTATCATTTAAAAAAATATACTAATCAAATTAAAAACCTTGGTCCTTTATTTTTTTTTAATTTTTTTTTTCAACGTTTATTTATTTTTGGGACAGAGAGAGACAGAGCATGAACGGGGGAGGGTCAGAGAGAGAGGGAGACACAGAATCGGAAACAGGCTCCAGGCTCCGAGCCATCAGCCCAGAGCCCGACGCGGGGCTCGAACTCACAGACCGCGAGATCGTGACCTGGCTGAAGTCGGACGCTTAACCGACTGCGCCACCCAGGCGCCCCTTTTTTTTTTTTTAATTTTTTTTTTTTTTTTAAACCTTGGTCCTTTAAAGAACAGCATCAGAAAAATAAAAAGACGACTCATAAAAAGAGAAAATATTTGCAGATCATGTATCTGGTAAAGTAATTTTATCCAGAATATATAAAGACCTCTTACAATTCAATAATAAAAAAATCCATTTGAAAAATGGACAAAAGATCTGAACAGAGACTTCTCCAAAGAAAACCTATAAGTGGCCAATAAACACGTGAAAAGATGTGCAGTCATCAGAAAAATGCAAATCAAAACCATAATGAGCTGTATTCAAAAAAATTAAAAACGATAATGACAAGTTATTTCACACAAACTTAGATGGCTATAATAAAATAAAAGCAAGTAATAACAGGTTATTAGTGAGGATGTGAAAAAATTGGGAATTCTCATACACTACTGTTGGGAAGTTATAATGATACCCCCCACTTTGTAAAACAGTTTGGAAGTTTTTCAAAGTGTAAAAATTGTAGTTACCATATGACCTTGCAATGGTTCTCTTAGGTATATAGCCAATAGAAATGAAAATATGCACTCACATGTTCATAGCAGCATTTTATATGACAGCCATAAAGCTGAAACAACCCAAATGTCCATCAACTGCTGAGTGGATGAACAAAAGTTGTTACATCCATAGAACGGAATATAATTCAGGCATAAAGAAAAAGCGAGGTACCGATCATCAAATGAAGTTCATATGGATGAGCCTTGAAAACATTAAGCTTAGTGAAAGAAGCCACACATAAAAAGCCACATAGTGTGTGATTCCATTTATATGAAATGCCCAGAGAAGGCAAATCTGTAGAGGTAGGAAGTAGATTAGGGTTGCCTAGGGCTGAAGGGACTAAGGGAAGATAGTAACTGCTGATGGGTATGGGGTTTCTTGCTGGTGTGAAGAAAGTGTTCTAAAATTGATTGTGGTGTTGGTTGTATAACTCAATGAATCTACTAAAAACCGTTGAATTGTATACTTTAAGTGATTTCTTTTTATGGTATGTAAACTATATCTCAAATTATCAAAAAGAAGAAAATCAACGAAATTTCAGTAAGAACAATGAGAACCTGGGGGCATTTGAGTGATGGTTGGTTCCATAACCCCTTTTCCATCATGCTCCCTGTTACAGAAGCTCTACCCTGGGTGGTTGGGCCCTTCCTCTCTCCTTGGCCTTTAGGCTGGGGCTATGCTTTCTTCCTGGGAGAGGCAGATTGCTGGAATGTCTCATCCCTCAGAGCCCTGTGTTGCAGCAATTTTATTCCGGGCAGGGATGAGTGAGAGGACCAGATCACTCTTCCTCCACCCAGACCTCATTTGTAATGCTGACGCTCTATCCCAGTCTTGGCAGGTCAACAAAATTGGGGCAATTGCTCCTGCCCCAGAAGACCAGACGTTGCAATGCCCCAATGGCCACTTACAGAGCAGGATTGTTGTCCTGGAAAAAGTGGGTCTTCACACCCAAATCCAATCAGAGGCACAAGGGTTCTGCCCAGGAGGAAAGGCAGGCTGGCTTACAGGGAAAAGAGCTCTGTACCTCTGCTTGAGGAGACTTATCTTACGTGGAGTAGAGACATGGTTAAGGACATGGTTGACAACAATATAAATCTGGGTGAAGAGAGATTAAGAGGAACCTGGTACCTCTATGATACAATAAAATGACACAGCAGCCAGAAGTTTAAAATAGAGAACTAGAGAAAGAGACAGCCAAGAGGACCCCTCATGGGGTGACAGCTGAGTCGGCAGTTGGGAAGGCCGTGTACGTGTGGTAGGTGGCATCCACTCAAGAGCAATCTGAGCAGGATGTGAGGCAGACCGGAAGCATGCCCCAAGCTACACACAGACACATCAACGCAGAGTGGAAGCCTTGCTGGTGCAGGGGGGCTTAAACACAACCAAAGACTGACTGAACATTAAGACCCAGAGGTGATTGCTAGGAAGCCAGGCTTCAATATAATGTCACAGTCATTCCTGACAAGTCTGTCAGACTGTGTGCATGCCCGAGGACAAGCCCTCCCAGGCATTGACATAAAATGAGGTGTGGTTGAAAGGAGTTTGCTGTGAATAACAAAAGACATCCATTTTACCTTTCTGACCCTGAAGTTATTTCAGGAATTGGGAAGAAAACTAAATAATATAATAAAAGATGGACTTAGGACTGTTCCGAAAGGAAATTACCAGGGTTTTAGGAGCTATGTGTCTGGAACCATGGATAAAGACCAGAATTATATTTCTTACTATAAATCACAATATCACAGTATGCCAAATCAGTGTTTTAAAGATAAATTATCCCAAAGTTTTCAGGTAACGGGACATACATAAGAGGAAATAATGTGACTAAATCCCTGCCATATTGCTTATATCAAACAAACTTTAGATTGATCAAAGAGCCATAAAAAAAGAAGGTGAAAAGGCACTGGAAGAAAAAGGGAATTAATTATTTTATAATCTCGGAGTAAAGAAGGTCTGACACAAAATTTAGAAGTCCCAAAGCAAATTATTGATAAATTTGGTCACTTAAATACAATTTTGTTTCTACGAACATGATTACAAGGTGAGTGACAAATTGGCAATAATGATCTGCAATATGTATGACAAAGGGATCGTTTTTATAATTTAGAAAAGACTAAGGGGCGCCTGGGTGGCTCAATCGGTTGGGCGTCCGACATTGGGCTCAGGTCATGATCTCACAGTTCGCGGATTCAAGCGCCGCTTGGGGCTCTGTGCTGACAGCTTAGAGCCTGGAGCCTGCTTCGGATTCTGTGTCTCCCTCTCTCTGCCCCTCTCCTGCTCATACTCTGTCTCTCTCTTCCTTCAAAAATAAATAAAAACATTAAAAAAAAAAGAAAAGACTATTATAAATCACTATGGTCAATATGGACAATGTAATGTAAAAATGGGCACATGACGTGGAAAGGCGTTCACAGGAAAAGAGGTACAGGTGGCTAGTAAACATGAAAAGATCCTTAATGTTAAAGTTACAGAAATGCACATTAAAATAAGTTGATAATTCCTATCATTGGGAAGATATTGAGAAATAGGCATTTATACTGGACATGGTATTATACAAGGTAGGACTCTTTAGAGAGCAATTTGGTAACAATTGTCTGAAAATAGATGTTCATACCCTTTTACCCAGCAAATCTATTTCTAGCAGTTTATGGAACAGGTATACTTGCATGTTTATGCAAAGATATATGAGTACACATACAAGGATGTATATTGTACTATTATCAGTAATAGCCCAAAATGCAAATAACCTGTAGATTTTAGCAATAGGAGACTAGTTAATTAATGGTACATCTAAACAATAGAGTACTACGAAACTAAAAAAATGTGATGTGGAAAGATGTCAAAGACATAATATGAATGGAAAAGTAAGTTATATAGCAGCATGTATACTATGATCCTATTTGAATTAAAAATTATAGACATGTAATATGTATTTTATATAAAAATGGTTTTTTAACTATTACTTTTGATATTCAGTATTGTCTAGGTGGTGGCAATACACTGGTGAAGACAAAACCCCTCCCATATCTCCTTTCACGGGGCTTAAATAGTATGAAATAGAGGCTAATAAAAGACCGATTCAAATAAATACAGAATCATAATTGTGATAATTGCTGAGAAGAATCTTATAGAGGGAATTGATGTAGTCAGGGGGGTGAAGAGAAGGATAACTTTTCTGAAAAAGTGATAATTGAACTGACATCTAAAGAAAGTATTATTAGTTTTACGTATTCTAAGGATACAATTTTGCCATGTATGATCTGTTCTCCCATTTCTTCTGTAAATGTAGGCACTCTTGCACTAGTGTTTCCACCTCATCAGCTTCTACAGATGCTTAAGTTTCTCATTTATTAAAAAAAACAAAACTCTTCTCCGGCTTCGTTCTTCCTTCCAACTACTTCCCTTTATTTCTCCTTCCCTTCTTACCGGGAAAGGGGTATCTAAACTTCCTGTTTCCGCTGACTTAGCTCTCAGGAAAAAAACCAAAATTCAGGCTTACTGCTTCTTCAACCTATTCCAGTCTGAATTATAACAGATTTCATCAAGGTCACCAGTGACCTCTATGCCGATTGAACACTATTTGGTCTCCATTTTGTTTGAATGTTCTGTGACATTAGACATAACTGACATCTCTGTCTTGGAAATGTTCTCGGTTTTCATGACACTATACTTTTCTGTTTTTCTTTCTCTTTTTTCAATCGTCTTTGCTGGTTTTTTTCTTTTCTAACTATTAACTTCTGTAGTTCCTTAAGGCCTTGTCCTAGGTTCTCTTCCTGTCTAATTCTCTCTAGATAAGCCCCAGGGAATATCTGTATGTGATTTCCAAACCTATTCCTGACTTCTCTTCTGAGCATTATACCATTATGTCCAGCTGCCTCCCGTATCTTTCTATTTTATTTGTTCTTTGTTAATTCAAATATATTTATTTAAAGCCTGCTATTTGTCAGGTGTTGTGCTGGTAGTAGGAATGTCTTAAAAGCTATTTCCAATGAAATGTGATCGAAACCAAATTCATTTGTACTCACTGCCAAAAACAAACAAGGAAGTAAATAAACAAAAACAGCCCAAATAAGACCTTCTTTACCTTCATTGTTCTCACTGTACTACTGAAATCTGCCAGATCTTCGAGCCTGAAACTTGAGATCACTCTTGACTCCTCCTTCTATCTGAGCATTTACCCAAGGTCATCAATCCAATCCAATCCAATCCAGTCACATCTAATCCAGTTTAATCTGATGAAGTCTAACCCAGTGCAGTGTCCCAAGGCCTGGTCATTCCATCTCCTAAGTATGTTGCCCCCCACTGTTCCTTTTCATGACCAAGACCCTCGCCTATGCTACCATTTCCTCTTGTGTAGACTGCTGCAGTTCCTTCTCTGTGGTCATACTGTATTCACTTTTGACCACCATCTGGCCATTTGCCACACGACTGCAATCTCGATCTCGTAACGTGTTTCCTAATCCTCTTTGTCTCAGTTTTCTTATCTGTAAAATTGGGATAATAATAGCCCTTACCTCTTGGGTTGCTGTAGGGATAAAAAGAATTATTAAGTATAAAATAGTGCCAGGCACTAAGGCCTCAGTAAATTGTTATCGAGACCTTACACAGGGTTACATTCAGCCAAGTAAAAGGTATGATTAAGACAGAAAGAGGTTTATTAATAAGAGATTTGAATGGAGTAATTATTAGCTTGTTTATACTTAACAGTGCCATATATGTTCACACAAATCTATAGCTCTTATAATATGTGACCTTATTATGTGTAATTGTTTTCTTAATTAAAAGGCTAAGAAGCACCAGGCCTTTCTAGTAGAGACATGTGAAAATAACGTGAAAGAATTGGAATCGATCTTGGACAGCTTTACTGTGTCGGGCCAGTGGACATCAGGTTAGTTGAAGGTATAAAATGACAGTTGCATCTGTCAATGTTCCAAAGTCACTACATTTTGGGAATTCTGCAGATGCCTCTTCCAGTCCCTTATCTCAACATGTTTCGATTTGATGACATGATAAGAGCAGTTCTCACAGCGGTCAGTTGGCCTAGCTGGCTGAGAAAGGGTGACGGAATGTGGACCTGCTGCTGCCCTCCCAGAACTTGATTTACAAGTGTTGGGGTCTGTATGATTGGACAGACAAGGGCTCACTTGCTGTGTTCTGAATCCAACTGAGAAAAAAGTCCTTACAGTATACCTGCGAGGGGAACAGATGTTTCCATCAAACTGAGCCAAATTCTGAGGCAACCTTCAACAACTTAAAGGTCATGCATTCAAAAGGTTATGTAGGACACAGCCTGTAACATAGTGCATATGCTAAGCTGGTTTTCGCCTTTGCTTCCCGCTACCCTACTACACATACTCTGCAGATAAGAGCGCTTAGAAAAAATGTTTGGGTTTTAGTATTAGCGTAGCTATTAAGATAAAGAAGGATAAAAATTGTATAGTAGGTAGGCATAGTTTGGGAACTAGCAGAAGCGTTAGCTGGCTAATGAATGCTGTTCACAATTTCCACGTCCTTAATTTTTTTGTGTCTTTGCCATTATGTGTGTAATAGTAGCTTTGACTTAAATACTTTTACTTTTCTACCTCAGTTTCCTTTTGCCCTACTGTCAGCCTCAAGTTATTTAGTTGCTTTCTGACTTGTGTTTTTCAAAAGGCATGTAAAATTAAATTCACTCCACTTTAAAACTGAACTCCTGGACTCAAGTTATTTGAAGGAATCGAATAGATATTTGGCAAATGAGTTCTTCAGGAACATGTAAGTTCAGGATATTTGTTGTGCTTGAAAAAGCAGAGGGATATGATCGGGCCCATTTGTACCTTATAGATCTGCAGACTTGTGCTGGTGAACTGTTAGAAATTTAGTGTGTTTTGCTATTATCTGGTGGGTTTTTTATTTTTGTCTGCTTTTTTCCTTTATACTGTTTTAGCCATGATTAAGAAATTAACAGATAACTTTTTTTTTTTAACTTTTCCCCAAAACAGTAGTGTTTCATGGTTTGCTACTGTGGAAAAATCAAGGTGTATAAAAGTGGCATAAAAATACAGATATCCTTGGGGTGTCTGGGTGGCTTAGTTGGTTGACCGTCCGACTTCGGCCCAGGTCGTGATCTTGTGGTTCTTGAGTTTGGGCCCTGTGCTGTCAGCATGGAGCTCAGTTCAGATCCTCTGTCCCCTCCTCTCTCTGCCCCTCCCCTGCTTGTGCTCTCCCTCTCTCAAAAATAAATAAACATTAAACAAATAGATATCCAGTGTTCAGTTATATTTGCTAAAGCTGTGGAGGATACAATTTTCTTTTGCAGTAGTACTGAGATGTATCATTGCTTAGTGGTATTAGGAGCTTTAAAAATTGTTATCATGGTATATCTGATACTTCTATGTTACTTTAAATATTCCTTCAGAGTTGAATTAAAAAAACTAAAAATATTGAGGTCATATCTCCTTTCAATTTTAACATGAAATAGTTGATAACAAAGCAACTCATAAGCTTTTGCTAAGCCTATAGGAAAAGACTATTAAAGTTTTTTTTTTTTCTTTTCATCTTTCAGTAACCATCCTTTTTAAACTCCTAGTTTCCCATATAAATGCACACTGTATATATTATAGATAAAGCATTTCCGGAAAAGGGACTGTATGGTGATTAGTGATGTTTGTCTTGCCGTAGAGTGGGTTTTGTTTCTGTGTGGTGCTGGCTCTTTTACTCTTTTACCCACCAAGAACCACTTTTTCTTTGATCTGTGGATATTTATGGAAACATGGACAGGTTCAGAGAACTAATAAGATAGGATAGGGCGGCAAGAACAAGTAAGAATGGGAAAGCAACCCCAGGCCTAAGCCTGAAGGGTCCGGTGGAGGACACATTGTCACAATACAAGCCACACCGTGGAGGAGGGCCTGCCCGACAAGAGCTGTGGCTGCTAAAAACTGAAGCCACTGCCAGGAATGCACCAGAGCAGAGGAAACAGAGGAAACAAACACCAGGCCATTCTTTTCTTTCCTTTTTTTTTCTTTCTTCCTCCATCCTCTTACCCTCCTCCTGGTGCACTCACTGTCCAAATCCAACCAGAAGTCCGAGGGCAGAGGAGCCCAGATCATGCAGTCTGTAGAGGTCAGCCTTTACAAGGCAAAGCATTGCTTGTTAAAATAATTTACCAAAACCTGTCATTTCTGAAAATATCTTGGTTAGATTCTCTTCTGATGAACTCTTCCGAGCGTGCCATCTTTTTTCACGCTGACGCCCTGGCTACGTTTACCTGCTTAGGACTCGATTTCCCTCTGGCCCTCGGCTTCCACAAAACAGCCCTGTAAAACTGTGAAGTACTCCCTGAACCAGGATAAGGTTGGGGTTTTGTTACTTCCCCAAGAGAGATGTAAATAATAAACTTTATTGCTTGATATTTTGTGGAAGAACCCGGACAATTAAGATCGTCTGCTATGTCAGGCCTGGCTTCGCCTACACAAAGTTGAACAAATATTTTGTTCCTTGCAAATAAAATAACATAAAAACTTATCTAGGCTAACATCCTGTGTGCATGTGTGATGTAAACATGTATATATCTCACAGTGTATATGTGTTTGAAAAAAAAAGTCTATTTTAAACAGAGACATGTTGTTACTCTGTGATGACAGCTCAGCCTTAGAATTTGTTACAAAGTTAATTCAGCTACCTCCAGAAGGGTTTTCAAGAGAGATGGACTCTTCTCCAGTATGGCAAGTAGGGAAGAATGCTTTACTTCCTTTTTTACCTCTTTGTAGCTTTCAGTTCAATATAGACTCAGTATCTACACTCCCCAGTCCAGGAAGAGCAATCTATGGAAGGAATTTAGATGCTTACAAAATTGTTTGTTTTGACTTGCATTTTAAAATGGAAATAGCCAGATTTCATTCTTTCTCGTTGCCAAGTAGTGCTCCATTGTATATATAAACCACATCTTCTTTATCCATTTGTCAGTTGATGGATATTTAGGCTCTTTCCATAATTTGGCTATTGTTGAAAGTGCTCCTATAAACATTGGGGTACAAGTGCCCCTATACATCAGCATTTCTGTATCCCTTGGGTAAATTCCTAGCAGTGCTATTGCTGGGTCATAGGGTACATCTATTTTTAATTTTTTGAGGAACCTTCACACTGTTTTCCAGAGAGGCTGTACCAACCTGGATTGAACTGGAGGGTATTATGCTAAGTGAAATAAATCAGGCCGAGAAAGAGATACCATATGTTTTCACTCATATGTGGATCCTGAGAAACTTAACAGAAGTCCATGGGGGAGGGGAAGGGGAAAAAAAAGTTACAGAGAGGGAAGGAGGCAAACCATAAGAGACTCTTAAAAGCTGAGAACAAACTGAGGGTTGATGGGGGGTGGGGGAGAGGGGAAAGTGGGTGATGGACATTGAGGAGGGCACCTGCTGGGATGAGCACTGGGTGTTATATGGAAACCAATTTCACAATAAATTATATTCAATATAAAAAAAACACAAAATAAAAAAAAATAAAATGGAGTGAATGAAAATTACTTTTTTGGATTAATTTTAGTCCGGAGTTGACAGAAGCTGCCAGGTGTTGTATTCCCCGTCTTCTTCAGCTTCTGGGGACTTCTACATTAAGAAATGTTTCTGAAGCAAGAGTAACCCGTCAGCTTATCTTCAGGTAGAGGATGAAGCAAAGTTGCAGCTGGTCCAAGACATTCAGGAATTCATTTACTTAGAGGATTTGACGTGATTTTCTCACCGTTGATCAGTGTGACAGTTCACACTTTGTTTCCTAATGCCTCCGACACAGCCCCCTCCAGCTAACCCGTCTCTGCTTCTCCCTGACTCTCCCTTCAGTCTGTTTTCTCTAAAGCCACCAGAATGATCATTTGAAAACCTAAGTCAGAGCCTGCCATTCCTTTGCCTTAAACCTTATTGGGCTCTGCATTTCACGAAGCATGGAAGCCAAAGTGCCAGCAAGGGCTTTCAAGACCCTACATGGTCTGCCCCTATTCTTGATCACTCCTTTGACCTCCCCTGCACCTTTCTCTGTTTGGGCCACGTTGGCCTCCTGCTGTTTCTCGAGGCCACCAAACATGCTCTTGCCCTGGGGGCCTTTGTGCAGGCCGTTCTTTCCACCTGGAAAGTTCTTCACACAGATGTGTCTGCATAGCTTTCTCTCTTGTCTATTTTATTTTATTTATTTCACATTCTTTTAAATGCGAGTGAGAGTTTGTATTTTTTTAAGAAAGCTCTACCCCCAATGTAGGGCTCAAACTTAGGACTTCAAGATCAAGAGTTGCATGCTGAGGTCTCACCCTATGAAGGCTACCCTCTGCTCACCCCCATGTCACTTGTCTCCCTACCTCTCCCTTTTCTGCTCTACGTTTTTTCTTCCCTGAAGCCCTTATGGCTGTCCAACATTTCTAACACACTACATGGTGCACTTATTTTATCTGTATTAGAATTCTCCATAGAAACAGAACCAATATATATAGGATATATATACTTCTTCAGTATGGCAAGTAGGGAAGAATGCTTTACTTCCTTTTTTACCTCTTTGTAAAGGTATATATATATATATATATCTATATATATATATATATATGATATATATATCATATATAGGAATGGCTCATGTGGTTATGAAGGCTGGGAAATGCCATGACCTGTGTGTCATCTGCAAACTGAAGAACCAGGAAAGCCATTGGTATAATTCAGTCTGAATCCAAAGGCCTGAGAACCTAGGGGCTCGTGGAGTCTGAAGGAGGAGATGGACGTCCCAACTCTAGAAGAGAGAATTTGCCCTTCTTCTGCCATTTTGTCTGTAGTGGGGTGTAGGGAGGCAATAGATTGGATGATGCCTGCCCACATTGGTGAGGGCATATCTTTACTCAGTCTACTGATTCAGATGCTAATGTCTTTCGGAAACATCTTCACAGACACACACAGAAACGTTTTGCCAGCTCTACGTGCATCCCTTAGCCCAGTCTAGTTGACACATAAAATTAATCACTACAGTGTCCAAGCTCCATGAGGGCAAAGATCTTTGTCTCTTTTATTTGCTAATGTACTTTAAGCAGTAGAACATTCCTTGGCACAAAGCAGTTGCTCAGCAAATATTTGTTGAATATTAATGAATATAAGTGTGAATGAATTAGTATCCGGTTGAATGTCTATTTTGCATTTCAGTTTTTAAGGTTATAAAGGTAGTCATGGAGTCTCTTTCCTAATTATAAGGGTCTTTTGGGTAGCAGTCCATAAGGAGTAACCAGGAAGATTGACCTTAAGTGGAAAAGATGTACAATCTAAAATCGGCCATAGAAATGTCACCTTGATTGCCTACTTTTATTAGGCAAGATTGTTTTCATTTGCTTGAACAGGGATATTTATTTCCTATGTCTACTTTCAACCAAAACTGAAGTACTATAGCTGTTCATATCTCCTTTCTTTTCTGGTGAAAATTCTTACAGCAGGGTGTGTATGGGGAGATATCCTTTCCCACTTTGAACCTATGCAGTCTCCCTGCCTCAAGTGTTTCTTCTAATACAGTTTCACCTCTGCCTGAGGATGTTAATAAACACATAGAATGTACTTTTTCCTTGGTTAGGTACGTGAAAAAAAAAAAAAACTTTTCTTGTGGCTCAGTCTTGGATCCTCCTCAGGGTGCTTGATTTTTGTGTTGACTGAAATAGAACCCTCTGACCTTCATCAACCTTTCCTTCCTTGAGGAAATCGTTTGTAATACTCTAGAGGTGTTCTTTTTCTTTCTACTGGAGAGGACCCTGGGAAATAATGGTAACAGAGTTAGATGCCTTTAGGCATATATACATCACCCAGGGATTGGGCAGTCTCAGGGACTGCTCTTAGGATAATCAGGGCAACAGATTTGACTTTTCCTCTTCTCTCTCCTGCTTTACTTCTTTAGTAAAGGACTATTGCCTAGATCTGGTATCTTCCTGAGAATTTTAATTGTCCTTGTGAACCCCATGGATAGTACTTTTTAACTGGATATTCATGGATCAATGAGAAGCTGAGGATGCCTATCAGAGCAGCACATAGGTCTCCTTAGTGTCATCTGCCAAATTCTTCTCACTTACTTCTCTCGCGTCCCAATCCACAGGTGTACAGACCAAAATTGGCCTACTTCATCATGCTCATAGTTTCCATTTGTAAAATCAAAGGGAGTGACTTTAATAAGAGTGCTCTAATGGGATCATTAATTAATCACACTGTTATGAAGGCTAAGAAATCCAAGATCTGCAGTGGGTAAGCTGGAGACTCAGGAGAACTGAGGGTGTGGTTCCAGTCTAAGTTTGAGTCAAAGGGAAGGAGAAGACCAGTGTCTCAACGTGAAGACAGACAGGCAGAGAGACAGAATTCCTTCTTATTGGGCCTTTTATTCTATTCAGACCTTCAGTGAAGATTGGATGAGGCCAGCCCACTCTCGGGAGGGCAATTTGCTTTCTCAGTCTACTGATTCAGATGTCAATCTCATCCAGAAACATCCTTATAGACACACCCAGAAATACTGTTTCACTGAATATCTGTGTCCCAGGCAAGTTTATGCATAAAATTAACCATCATATCCCCTTCCCCCTTACTCTTAGCCTGTGGTAACCACTATTCTACTTTCTGTTTCTGTGCATTTGACTACTTTAGACTCCTCATATGGTGGAATCATGTAGTATTAGTCTTTTTGTGAATGGCTTATTTCACCTAGCACAACGATCTCAAGTTTCATCCATGTTATAGCATGTGACAGGAATCCTTCCTTTCTGAGGCTGAATAATATTTACATTTTGTTTGTCCATTCATCCATTGATGGACCTTTGGGTTGTTTCCACCTTTTTTTTTTTTAATGTTTATATTTGAGAGAGAGAGAGAGAGAGAGAGAGAGAGAGAGAGAGAGAGACAGAGTATGAGTGGAGGAGGGGTAGAGAGAAAGGGAGACACAGAATCTGAAGCAGACTCCAGGCTCTGAGCTGTCAGCACAGAGCCCGATGTGGGGCTCGAACCCATGAACCGTGAGACCATGACCCGAGCTGAAGTCTGGCACTTAACCGACTGAGTCACCCAGGCGCCCTGGCTTGCTTCCACCTTTTGGCTATTGGAAATACTCCTCCTATAAATGTGGAAACACCTCTTCAAGACCTTGCTTTCAATTATTTTTTTACAATTAATTTATTTTGAGAGAGAGAGAGAAAGCAAGGGAGGGAAGAGAGAGGGGGAGAGAGAATGCAAGCAGGCTCCACACTGTCAGTGCCCTGCCTGACATGGGGCTCAATCCAACGAACTATGAGATCATGACCTCAGTCAAAATCAAGAGTCTCATGCTTAACCAACTGAGCCAACCAGGTGCCCCTCAATTCTTTCAGATATATATGCAGAAGTGAGATTACTGGTCTATTAACTTTAAAAAAATATTTATTTATTTTATTATTCTTTTTGAAGTTTATTTATTTATTTATTTTGAGAGAGAGAGAGAGAGAGAGAGAGAGCAGGCAGATAAGGAAGGGGCAGAGAGAGAGGGAGAGAGAGAGAGAATCCCAAGCAGACTCCACACTGTCAGTGCAGAGCCTGATGTGGGACTTGTACTCACGAACTATGAGATCATGACCTGAGCCGAAGTCGGATGCTTATCCAACTGAGCCACCCCGGTGCTCCTAAAAAAATATTTTATTTTACAATAATTTCTACACCAAACACAGGGCTTGAACTCATAACCCCAAGATCAAGAGTTGTGTGCTCCACCAACTGAGTCAGCTAGGTGCCCCTGGTGTATTAACTTTTATCACAGAACATTAGTGTACTAAGACATGCCTTGTGGGATGTCCTGTTATTTTAGATTGCTCTAGTTTGCTTTAGACATACTACAAAATTTCCCCTGATAATCAAGGCCAATTATCCTGTATAGAAGAACCTTCTTTGCTCTTTGGTTTCCTGGTTTGGGGAGGCCAGAAATGATTAGGTGATATTCCCGGCTTGCATTTTAATGGAATGTTGGTATGTCTCATGCTGAAGCATTTCTTCTTCAAAAATCAAGACTTAGACCAAAAAAAAAAAATCTACAGTTTCTGGGATGGGAAAAGCATCACTAGTGAATCATTAGGTGTAATAGTGAGATGAGCCAGTCCCATTTCCAACATTTGATTCCAGGAACCATGAATCCTGGCTAGGGCAAAAACATACCACAAATTGATTGCTGACTCACAGCACAGTTTATATCCTGACAATATTATCCTTGTTCTTCAAAATGTTGCCATCCAGCCACTGTAATGACTCTTCAAAAGGCAATTCAACTATGCTGTATGCCAGCTACTTCAGAGTGATGGGAAACATAGTAAGACCAGTGAATTCTATAAAGATGAGCCATTTTCCATATTAATTTGCTGTAAATTGAGTTCCCTAGTTAGAAGCAGTGCTGTGTGGAGTCTGTAATTGTAAGGTGTCTTGTAAAATCACAGATGGTGGTTTCAGCAGAAATTTTATGGTCAGGGAAGGCAACTCTATACCCAGAGTTAGTGTCTACCTTAGTAAGACTAAAACATTCCATCATTCCATGATGGAAGTGACTTAGTAAAATCAACTTGCCACCAGGTGGCTGGCTGGTCTCCTAATGATGGTGTCATTTCATGGGTTCACTGTTTGTCTTTGCTCTTGATAGATTTAGCATACAACAGGGGCTGTATTCCTATCAGTCTTGGTGAATGGAAGTTCATGTTGCTGAGCCCATGTATTGTCTCCATCCTTGCTGCCATGACCCTTTTGTTGTAAGGAAAACAAAGGTGGTAAGGACAGAGGAGGCTGGGAAAAGATGCTGGCTGACATCCACAGAATGCCTCATTTTGTCCTCCTGATTATTAAGATCTTTTTCTACTGGCTGCTCTCGGCACAGTGCCCATTCGGAGAGGTATACCCACGTGCTCCTGCCCAGATCACCTTGGTACCAATTTTCCGGTTGTGTTCTTTCTGAAGCCCTGACCATTTTAGTCAAATAGTTAGCTACTATCCACAAATTGGTGTATATTTGCACTTTTGGTCATTCCAGGCAAAATAATAGTCAGGTCCATAACTTGTTTTTGACTACTGGGAGGATTTCACTTCATTGCTATCTTTCAGGGCCACCCTTGAGGGGGGTTGTAGTGCCACAACTGTCTACTTTTAATTAGTGCCAGCATATCATACAGTACTGTCTATATACTGAGCCCATTTTTTTTCTCCCATTAGTCAATGGGTCATAGGAAATTTTTCATGGATTCAGGGTGTGGGTAAGAGAGGAAGCAATATAACAAGAATAGGGCCCACTGGAATCTGGACTATTTGCTCATGTAACTTACTTGTGCCTTCACACTGTATAGACCACTTTCATCTGATGATAGAGTGCTGTTGTGTGTGCCAAAATTTATGGATCGTGGATCAGACAATAATGATTTTATGATAGGCAATTCAGGTCACTTGGTAAATTGGTGGCCATGGATGTATTATCTGCTGAGGACTAGTAGCAAGTTTGATTTTTTAAAAATGTTTATTTATTTTGAGAAAATGAGAGAGAGAGGAGAGAGAGAATCCCAAGTAAGCTCCATGTTCAGCACAGAGCCTGGATGCCAGGCTTGATGCAGGTCTCAATCTCATGACTGTGAGATCATGACCTGAGCTGATATCAAGAGTTGGACACTTAACTGACTGAGCCCCCCAGGCGCCCCCTATAGCTTGGTTTTCGAGAAGAGAATAGTTATCTGTAGAAGATGACTTGCTTTGTTGCAACTCCCTGAAAGTTTACACTAAGATTCTGTAAGGACCTGCTTGAGCTTGAGCAGTCAGAATGCCATCATCAACTTGGTAGGGAGCTAAGTAGAACATGAGAGTCTTCTGGAATGAAAAGTTGATCAAAGTTCCTATAGACTGGATTGCGCCGGAGTTAATATAGCTCTGAGGTAAAGCTGTGAGGGTGTATTGCTAGCCCTGACAGCCGAAAGAAACTGTTCAGGTAGTTTTTTTTTTTCTAAAAGGTTGGAAGAAATAGCTTCATTCCAGTTGCCAGGAAATGTATTGACCTGCTCCAGCAATGAAACTGCATCTTTCACTGCAGCTGCACTTAGAATCACATGTGACTATGCTTACAGTAATATGCTGACATTCCCTAAGATTCATCTGTTTTCTGCACTAAGCCAGATAAGTTGAATGCTCATGTGGTTGAAGTCACCACCCCTGTATCTTTTAAGTCCTTAACAGAGGCACTAATCTCTGCAATCTCTCCAGAAAGGTGGCATTACTTTTGATTTACTATTTTGGTAGGTAAAAGTTCTAGTGACTTCCACTAGCTTTTTTTCTGTTTGGTTTTCCTCTGTAAATCCTTTAATGCTTGAGTCAGGTAACCAATATGGATATGGTGTCAGTTTCTGCATTTGTCTTTTCTTCGTTATGGATTCCAAACTAGGGAAATAAGCTGGGTTCAAGTACCTACTGTGCCCAATGGCGAAAGATCTGAGCCAAAATTCATCAGTCTCTTGACCTCTGTAAGCTCCTACCCTAACTAGTGAACCATAATAGCATGTTAGTTCTTCAGGAATTAGTGTTAGTTCAGATCCAGTGTCTAGTTATCCCAGTGAATAACTCCCCTTCTCTAGTGCATAGTCACCTTGGCAAATGGTTGCATGTTTCTTTGAGGAAGGCTAGGAAGAAGATTTACAGTATGACCTTCTGGCAGTATGTTGGGGTTTCCAAACGGGACCCTACCTCTTTATTCAAGGGACACCTGGTCTATGAACTAGCCCAAGTCTGATAATTGACTGAGAGCAAAGACTCTTTTCTGAGTTGATTTAAGTCCTACCTCTGGTAATCAGACTTAGAACTTTTATTCTTATACAAATCAGATAACATTTTATTTTATTAAATAATTTTTTTTTTAGTTTATTTATTTTTTGGAGAGAGAGGGAGAGAGAGAGCAAGCAAGCATGGGAGGGGTAGGGAGGGAGAGAGAATCCCAAGCAGGCCCCCCACTGTCATTGCAGAGCCTGATGCGGGGCTCGAGCTCACGAATGGTGAGATCATGACCTGAGCCAAAATCAAGAGTTGGATGCTTAGCCAACTGAGCCACCCAGGCACCCCCCCCCCCCAAATCATATAACATTTAAGTAGAGTATGTATTTTACTCCTATGAACACCATGATCAGTTAGCCAACACCTGTGATCTCTGTGGGTAAAACCATTTTGTTTACTACTTTGATTCCATTATGGTAAACATGTCCATTTTGTTTCTGGAAGTTAAGTGCTACCACCTGGTCTTTGTCACTCCAGATACCATTGTCTTCATTGATTTCAGGGACCCAGCCTGATGGCTGTTATCTATGGCCTTTCAGCTGCACAGAGCTTATCAAGCCATATAGAGCTAGCTCATGAAAGATTCTGGGACTCCCCTCACCAATGCATTTCTCAAACATTGGTAAAGGAAGGTTTTTTTGTTTTGTTTTTTTTTTTTACTTTCCCTGGAGACATAGTTAGGGGTGGGTGAGCAAGACTTACATTATAAATATTCTCTGTATGTTAAAAGAGTTATAAGCCATTTTCCTTAAGAACTCCAGAATGGGTACCTGTGTTTACAAGATAAGGAAGAAGTTTGTTTATGATCTCAGTGAATAAAGCAAATTGATATACAGAATGTAGTCTCAGTTTGAAAAGCATATCTGCCAACAAAATGTTTATATCTAATGCTTTTAGAGTGAAAAAGGAATTTTCTTGATCATCAATGTATTAAATGTTTAGACTTTCTTAGGTGAAGGTAAAACCCATTTGTATGTTATTGTCTGTGTTTTACTATGTGATTAAAAATCCACATTAAATAACAGGGTTTTCTTTTTCCCCCTATTCTAAGGATGAACATGACTGTTCATGTTCTACATGTATTTATACATATATACATATACACACATATATGTAGTCTAAAAAAATCTCAGTCTTTTGTCTTCTATTGTCTCTCTGTTATTTCTTTATTATTATTATTTTTTAAATGCTTACTTAGTTTTGAGAGAGAGAGACAGAGTTTGAGCATGGAAGGGCAGGGAGAGAAGGAGACACAGAGTCCAAAGCAGGCTCCAGGCCCTGAGCTGTTAGCACAGAGCCCAACATGGGACTCGAACTCACGAACTGTGAGATCATGACCTGAGCCCAAGTCAACGCTTAACTGACTGAGCTGCCCAGGCACCCCATGTCTCTCCATTATTTGTTAATAATTCTCCCCTTTTGGAGTCTTGCAGGAGACTGAGGTAGATAAGAGAATGAATGTCTGAGAAAGTTGAAGAGATAGACTCAATTTAATGTTTCTACTGTGGAATTACAGGGTACCGAAGTAATAACACTAGCTTCAAAAGCAGTGGTTTATTTGGGTCATGTAGAAATACTTAGTTTTTGAGCTTGTCTAAAAGAAAATATTTATTTATTTATTATTATTATTATTATTATTTTTATTTTTATTTTAGAGAGAGAGAGTGTGAGGGGAAGAGGGACAGAGAGAGAGAGAGAGAGAGAGAGAGAGAGAGAGAGAGACAGAGTCCCAAGCAGGTCCCACACTTGGCGTGGAGCTTGACATGGGGCTCGATCCCATGACCCTGGGATCACGACCTGAACCAAAATCACCAGGTGGACACTCAACTGACTGAACCACCCAGGCATTTGAAAGAAAACATTTAAATAGAGAGGTTGTAGCCATTTTTTTCTATCTTCTCTCTGCTATGGGCTATTCATTAAAAAAAAAAAAAAAGATTTGCCTTTATGTAATAATTTTAGGTAAGTCTATACCTAAGAAACATAGAAATTGGGTGCTATATATTAGGCTAGCAGTTTCTAATCTACTATGAGATAATGAAAGAAATATATGCCCTTGACAAGAGATTGATTAGTCCCAAACAAGATGGAAAATTTATTCTTCCCTGAGAACCTTCTCTGATAAGAAGCACAGCCAGTTGAGGTTGGCCTTTTCAGCCAGATAATTATGCCACAACCCTAGTGGAATTGTTAATCAGAGTCAGGTTCAGGTAATTCGCCCTGAATCACAAAAGATAATAATGCTCAAGTAGGTGTCTACAAAACAAAATCATATTGTACATACCAGAAGAGAAGAATATCATTATAAATAATAAAACATTCACTGGGTTATGATATGGGTACACACACATGCATATATTTTTATATTTAATGTAAGTGTTATGATGTCTCGTAGTAATATGAAATAAAATGTGAAAAAAAACCCAAACAAACAAAAAACAAACAAACAAAAAATGTTGCCAAGGAACATCCAGAGTTGAAATGGTCTTAATATTAAAAGTGAGTGAGAGAGATTGAAGCAGATAGTGGTGATGTGCAAGTATAGGCTGGCATCCAGTACAGAGACGTACGCATATAGACGACATTGGAAGGTTTCGAGTTAGTGCTGTTGAAGCATATAGTGTTCTGACACATTCTGTTCTTCATTTGGACTTTGACCTTTGAAAAGCCATTTATGACCACTTTTCAGATTGTTTTTTATTGCTCTTTATCTGCGTTTTTAGAGCTCCTTTTGATATCTTTAACTGTTTATTGTTTCTTGGGCCATGGTGCAGTGGTTATTATTAGGGTAAGTCAAATTAGTCAATAAGGTCCTGGGTCCTAGTGACCTTTTCTTTTTCTT
This sequence comes from Prionailurus bengalensis, assembly GCF_016509475.1. Classification (NCBI taxonomy): domain Eukaryota; kingdom Metazoa; phylum Chordata; class Mammalia; order Carnivora; family Felidae; genus Prionailurus; species Prionailurus bengalensis. The sequence continues at coordinate 40,792,959 of NC_057359.1, forward strand.
TATAAGCCTTTTGCCATGTTAAGGAACCAGGAACTATTTCTTTTTATGATGGATGTGGGTGACTTAATGTATACGTTGTACTTCAACTGAACTTTATTGTATAAACATTTTCAAGCAAAGAAACTTTATTTTATGTAGAATATAAGAATATGCATGGGTCAGTAAGGAGAGGTCATTTTGTCCCCTTACCCCTCAACACTCATATTAAACTGGTTTTATTCTTCTGAATTTCTAAGAGGAAGTTTTCTCCCTTATTGTAAAAGCCAGCAGATTTCCCGAGTGTCCTTGAATGATTTATTCATGGCCTACTTGTGTAGTAGCAAAAGAAAAGAATTATACATTACATTTTTTTTTATCTTGTGCAAGAGCAATTTTTTAAAAAATATATTTGGTAAGACTTTTAATAAAATTTTTAATGAGTTGTCTTTCTAACTCATAGTAATTACAAAGAGTACTGTCTTCTCCATTATCATGGCTCAGAGCAGCATCTTTTTTTTTTTGCCCAGCTGGGATATGTGTTGCTTCTATATTACTTTTGGTTTTTAAGTTAAATATTCTTCTTCTGTTTAAAGAAAATCTAAGGTGTACTCATACTTGAGATAGTGTTTAAATTATACCTTGATGAATATAATCAATTTAGTAGTAACATTTTATCCAAAATTAAAACACTAAATATCAACAATGTGCTGAGATAGTCTGTCATTGAGCCCAAAATTTTTTCTTCTTTCTCTCTCCTTTTATTTTTGTCTTTCTTTCTTCCTTTCTTCCTTCCTCTCTCCCTTCCTCCCTCCTTCCCTCCCTCCCTTCCTTCCTTCCTTCCTTCCTTCCTTCCATTATTCTTCTTTCCTTTCTTATTGCCTTCTTTCCCATCTTTCCAAAGTTCCAGCAATTGAATACATGAAGAATGGATAAATGATCTCATGTAATTACTGGCTTACTATCTTTCCTCCTCTTTTTAGACTGTAAATTCTATGAGGACAGATACCACGCCAATCTTATTTACCTCCATGTATCTAATACCTTGGATTAGTACATAGTAGGAATTCAGTAAAGTATATGAATGAATAATAAAACGTATATTATGAATGCTTCTTTTTGAAATCACCCTTGTTGAAAATATGTTTCTTGTTTATTGAAATATTTAGATTATAAAATATGCTAGGGAGAAATTATAATATGAAAAGAAAAATCTTTTAATAAGAATATTTTAAAATTTGCTATTTGTTTAACAGAAGTACAGTGGACAATCAATTTAAAGTGGTTTTTAAAACTAAACTTTTGATTATTTTGGATTAATCTTTTGAACTACATTTGACCATGTGACCTTGATTAGCCCAACTGACTTATGGCCCAACTAAATTAAAATAGTTTGAGGGCATAATATGGAAATACTCATATTTTTACAATAAGTATCAGTTTTAAGGGTTTTAATTGAAACATGATGTGGGCCTGTGTAGATAATAGCATTTTTATTATTTATTTCAAATTGTAACTTGAGAATTTTAAGGATTGAAGAATATTTCCAAGTATAACAGAAAGTGATGTGCTCTTGGGTTCAGAAATTATTATTTAAGCAAAATAAGCCTGACTGATCAGAAACACAAGGACCAGAGTAAATGTATATAACTCCCCCAAACAATGTTAGTATATAGACTGTTCATTTAATTGTTGGATAACAGGTATGTACACATACGTTATTTAGAAGATAGGAAAAAAAGAAAAGAAAAGAGCTCACTACTAACTACAGTGTGGGCCTTTGTAAGGTACGAAGTAGCCATAAGTCTGAACTTGATATATTATGAACTTAATTTGATCACTTGTTTAGAAAGGCTATTAATACTTGGCTATACAGCAGTATACTTTGGAGAATACGACTCTCCTCGATGTTTCCTAATACCTTTTCAGCTCTATCTAATTGTAATCTCTCTGTTACTCTTTGCTTAGCTTTTGTCTCTTTGTGACTTTGGGATATATTTTCATCTTACATTTTTCTCTAGGCATCCACAAGGACAAAGATAAACCTCCCAGCTTCTCTGTTGTCCTTGAGACTTTGAGGCGTACCTTGACAGATTACCAGAACAAGCTGGAAGACGCGTCTAATGAGGTAACACTGGCACTGTTTGGCTCCACACATATAGCCTTCGGCCTGCAGCAGTACATTCCCTTGCTTGTTACAAAGGTCAGAAAGATGGGGGATGTTGAATTGACAGCTTCACAGATACAAAAAATAATAAATTGTCCGTCACTGTTCTTTCTTTAAGTGTGGCCTAAAGTCGTGTCTCACTTACGTTTTCGTAACTCTTGCAGTCACACTGTGATTTTCAAAGTTGCAAAGACTCTGTCGCTTTCCCGGCCTTCAAAATGTATCTATCTTGACTTAATAAAAAACTGCACTGAGTCTTCTGTGTTCATATGTTTCTATTTAAGTGTTAATGTGCTTTTATGAAATTAGGGATAGGTAGTGGAAATTGAGGCTGTGTCAATTATTTTAGGTTAAGATTTCTAGAAATTGAGGAGGTCTTAATGAAATAAAGAGAGAAGTTCTCATTTTCTAAAGAACGTAACTGTTGTTAGAAGTTTTCAAAAACAAGCATCTGTTTGATGTAGCCTGCTAGTTTTTAATTTGCTGATTAAAAAATCTCGTGCTTCTCTTTATCATCTCATTTGTATTGTTTAATGTGTGGGTTGATAATTTTCTTGGGTATTAAAATATTTTATGAGTTTATGCTTAAAAATTGAAGAGTTTGTTTAGTTGCATCTTGTCGAATTAGAGAGTATGAAATAATTACATTAAACACAATTAGCAGAACAACAAACAGACTGTTCAAACCAAAGACAAGCCACATAGCATGGAATTTAGTGTTTATCCTTTTGTTTATTTGTTTCTTTCAAGTAATACAAGGCCATCATATCCTTATATTTCACATTTCGAAAGAGGTTTCTTTTGCTTTAGTTTACCAAGGTCAACAAAGGAGGAAAAGTGAGCCTTCTTAATGCCCTCTGTCATTGTTCAGAAGGCAAAAGCGAAAATGACCGCTGGAATAATTAAATTGCCGTAAAGAACAAATATTGCCAAGTCGCTCCCAGTGAGACAAGGCAACCTGTATTGTTAGTACTTTCTGAAACTCTTCTGAGGCCCAGGTCTGGAAGCTGCAGGGTAACTAGGAACATATTACCCACAGCGAATTGTTATTTGGGAGGATGAATGTCACATGATCCTCAGCACAGTTGAAAAGTCGACTCAGCAGGCTTTGGCTTAGTAATGTGCTTTGTTGTGAACCAGTGCCAGAGACAGCAGTGGGGAGACCAAGGGGGTGGCTGAAAAGAAAGCAAAAAGAGCAGTCTGACAGAAAGAAGAATGAACTGTCAAAGAAAATAAATCACAAGCGGAGCAGGACCAACTGATGACCTGCCACAAGCCTTCCCAGTAGGACTGCCTGTGACCGACCCTGAAGTTGTCATATGGAGGGAGAGACCAGTGAATACCCTCATGATGTATAGAGAGAACAGTCTTCAGCTCTGTCCTTTTTCTCTTTCCTTATAGATGCCACTGCTTTTGGCATGTTGGTCCAGGAGGATTTTAAGAATAAAGTTGTATTTGTTTACAGTAAGAATAAAATCCTTTATCCAGCCATCGAGTAAATGCACAGTAACATCACTGACATTTTAAGCTTGAATGCTTTCTTTTCTTTTTAGCCATGCGCACTTGTGACAGAAATGACATAGTTAACCAAAAGAAAGAATTTTTTTTAACTGTTAATCACTATTGGAACATTGGTATTTAAGTAATTGCATAAAAAACATTTAAAGATTAGCTTTTTTGAGTTACCCGTCCTTGAAAAATACAAAAAAAGTAACTTCCGTTTTCTTTCATCAGCTAAACAGCATGAATGATGCTAAGGAAAAAGCATCGAATGAACTCAGTTCTACCCAACAGAAGATAGAATCTCACACTAAAAATATTAAGGTATTAGGACTTAGAATGACTTTTTCTTTTTGTATTAAGAGACCCAAATGACTATCGAGGGAATATTTTAAAGTAGAACTATCTGAAAATGTTTCTGCCTATTTTTTATTAAGTACATTTGGATACAGTTTTGAATTTTTATTGTTGATCAAAGAAACAAGAATGTTTTTTTCATTAAAAAAATAAAACTTGGTTGGAAATTATTTTGGTTAAAGGAAAAATGCATTTCCCAGATTTAATTATAATACCACAGACTGAAAAAAACGATTTAAGATTTAATGCCCAGCCTCAGATACATATTCAACATATTTTACATAAGCACATCAGTATTTGGAGTCAGTTTTCATCATTGTAGGGTGGAGCCATTGTTTTTAATGCATCAGGCCTAGTAACGGGCTGGGGCCGCACCTGGCTATGGTCCAGGACAACAGTTTATTTTATTCTCTGCACTGGTTTTATGTATTACATCTTTGCAGAATCATACTGAGGCAAGTGTGGGAGTCAGAATGTCTTTGTATTGCTTAATGTTGAGTTTGTCATGGACATACTTCAGTAGAGTTTGTTAATAAGGTTGAAGAAGAAATAATTCAGAATCTTATGTCCCACATATGAGATTTCTGTTAGAATTTGCATGTCATTGGGAAGTAAATGTTCTTATACGGAAGGTAAAAGATTTCATTTAAAAGTGTTATTTACATGTTATTAAAATGCTTTGAGCTACCAAGTTATTATTATTTTTTTAAATGATGAATTGAAAGGAAAAGTCCTTTTCAAAGAGCTTTTTGGAATTAGCTATCTTGGGAATATTTTATGTTTACATGTTAAAACTTAGCAGTTTTTTCCTAACTTTTGAGCTACAATAGCATACTTTAGAAAATATATTCAATCAAATACCTTAAAATGCCTAAGTATGTTTGGCACTGTAGTCAGATGCTTGCCTTTACGATTCTTTTATGGTAAAGCTTAGGAAGTCTTCATTATGTGTTTTACATTTGCCCCTTTATTGGCCGGCCTTCATATGGTCTCTTTATTTTGTATCTCTGACAGGACCTTCAGGATAAACTGGCTGATGTCAGTAAGGAGTTAAGTCATTTACGCACTAAATGTGCAGACAGAGAGGCTCTCATAAGCACTTTGAAAGCGGAACTACAAAATGTGCTGCACTGTTGGGAGAAAGAAAAGGCTCGAGCGGCCCAATCGGAGAGTGAACTGCAGAAGCTTTCCCAGGCTTTCCAGAAGGATACCGAGGTATCACCTGAGACAGGATGCCTGGCAGGAAAGGCCTTCACTAATCTCGGTTTTAGAAATTTACATACATCACGTGGCTATTTTTACTTAATTCAAAAAAATTTAATTTAATTCAAAAAAATTGTTCTGAGCCAACCGTTTTGAAATAGTCATGCCAGTCGCAAAATCGGTCACTCTTTCACTATCAGGTCATCCTAATTTGGAGAGAAGTGATAGAGTTTAACCCCTCGGTCACTCGTGCTGCTTGTATCCCCAGTACTTACGCTCCTGATGGTCCTTTCAAAGTTTGTCTATTTGCCACTGACAAAACTATTTTTTATTTCAGTAGTTTACAGCTGAACATGGTGGGAATATGTTTCTCATGATCAGAAAGAACCAGACTTGGCTAGTGGTACTTCTGTTTGCAAAATGTGAATATGGACAAGCCACACAGCTTAGTCTCTCCACATCTTTCCTTATTTGCAAAACAGAAGTAATATCTGCTCTAATAGACAGTCTCCTTACTCTTTACAATTACAGGGTAGTAACCAAAATGTGGAAAAATAGAAGTCACCCACAATATTAAACCTTTATTTGGATGCCCTCGAGAGTTGCCTATGCATTTTTATTTATTAATAAATTCTTAAAATATTATGGCAAAACTTTTATATTCTGTGTGAGGCTGGGTGAATGGAATTGTTATCTTATATGTTCTTTCACCCATGGGATATAGAGCTAGTTTAGCTAGTGTGGAGCTGGTTTATCTGAGTCTTCCTGCATATTGAGTTCATTACTCCAACAAATATGGACATGAATGCCAAGAGAGTAAAAAGGAAACATTCTTTCCACTCTTCTTACAGTCTGGGATTTAAATTGTGTCCACATGAAGGGGCTGGAATTGTTCTACACATCAGATAATGATTAAAGTAAAGGAAACTAGAAGCCTGACTGTATTGTAAAGTCAGCATGTCTACAGCATTGTGGTTGGGTTCAACATGTGTGAATTGATTTTGGATCTTGAGATTCTCTTTTCACGCCAAATGGATGATTATCATGCATGGTTTGTCACAGCCCAAGCAAAAAGGACATAATGGCGACACAATGAATTATCCTTTAGGATGAACTTGATCACTTGGCAAAATGTGGGGGGTGAAGACCTTTAGTGCCTGAATATCACATTTGGTTAGTTGGATTTAATAAGGTTTTTAAGTATCTCAACCCAGTTGAAAATGCAAAAGACATCTTTAGTTGCTTAAAAAAGAAAAAGGCGTAACATATTTATGAAGATTCTTCTGATATCCTAACTCAAGTTAGTGGCTGTAACTACATATTAAAATTTTTTGGCTTTAAATTGTTATATTGGGAAAAAGTAAGGTGTCATCTAGAGACAATTAAAGATACACATTTTGATATATATAGAAAAACTTTCCCCACAATTTATAAACACAAAACCTTTGCATATGCTAGATACAGTTATTCTTGTCTAGAAGGTTAGCATTTCTATTTTTCCCCCCTCAAATTTCCTTCTTTTAAAAGTTTTCTTTTCTTGCTGGTCTATTAAAAAAAATCTTGAGGCAACTTATTATCTACATAAAATATCCTTTTGCAGCTTTACAATTGCCTTGTCTTGAGTTCCACTCTTTGGCAGTTTATAGATGAAACACCTTATAAAGAGAGCCATTTGGCACGTTAGTAAATAAACTTTTTGTGTGTTCAAGATGGGATCGGCTTTTTACTGAATTCTACAGCATAGTGTTTCTAGGTCATTAAACAATGGATGGTTTAGTTACTACAATGGCAATATAATTTTAAAGAACTTTTTATTGTATATTTCTAATTGGACAGTTTTGGAAATATGTCTTGGGCAGCCATGTCCATTTCTTTTTGCCTGTTACTTTGTAATATTTAAACACCTGTAAATGCTCAATGTGCCAAATACTATATGAACTTACAGGGAAAACAGATGAACCCCTCTTCCATATCTTTCATATCACTGTCTGCTTTGCCTAAGGGGCTTGGGATAGATTTCCTATAAGAGGTAAGCAAACTGGAATCTCTGGGGGAAGAAGAAAGCTGAGTAATTGTGTACATGTAAAGCACAGATATTGTATAACTTTGTCTTCAGTGGAACTGAGCAACAGTCTTCTCTCTATATTGTTTTTTTTGACTTAAATAACATCTGTTTGGGCAGATGTAAATATGAAACTGTAGAATGACTATACCGACATCCAGTTAAAAGGGCTTAGAAACAATTAGTCCAGACATGTCATGTATCTGAGAAAGGTGATGTCTGAACAGGCACTTAGGTGACATCCTCAGTAGTAACAGAACTGGGGTAAGAACCCTGGTCTTTTGGCTTCTAGACTTCAGATTTTTGGTTTTGAATACCAAGTTTAATCAATTCTAAGTTTGTATCTGCTGTGTAGTTTTGAATGTAAAAAAAGTACCCAAAAAAAGAGTATTCTGAGACTTGAACATTTTAATTCCTTCTCAAGTTTTTGAGACAAATACTTCCCCGTGCATAGTGTGTGTTTTACTTCTTACAATGTGGATATACTGGAATTATTATTATTTTTTCTCACAGGAGAAGCTAACCTTTCTTCATACCTTGTATCAGCACTTGATAGCAGGCTGTGTGCTCATAAAACAACCAGAAGGCATGCTGGATAAATTCTCGTGGTCCGAGCTCTGTGCAGTCTTGCAGGAGAATGTTGATGCCCTGATCTCAGACCTCACCAGGGCTAATGAGAAGGTAACTGTCCTCAGGCACCAGATACCTCTATTAAATTCAGTGACATTTGTCCACATCACAGTATCATTAAGAGGGGCTGACATTCATCTTATTTCAAAAAGAATTTGGGTGTTAATAATTCAATACCATTAATTATGGCTTGTCTACAACTCAGTTTGATGCCATTGCTGTGGGCATGTAAATGTGACTGAAGTCTGTATGAAGTCTCTAAGCTCCACACTCTGTGCAGGACATGCTAATACTACTAGCCAGTATTAGCCACAGGGACCTAATTAAAAGAAAATAAATTAATCTTACTGATGAAGCAATTCAAAGAACTTAGTCATTTACATTAATAAACCAACTCTTTATGTTAGCATAAAATAGAAACAAGATACAGCTATTCAAAAACATGATCTTAAAATTTTTGCTCAGGAAATAATGAGGTGTTACTTTAAAAGCACTTAAAAATTTAAAATTATGTTTATGATATTTCTTGAATTATAATAAGATGTGTATTACAAAACCCTTTCTGTGCTGTAGCATGTGAGAGGTATACACGGTAGGAGAAAACAGTAGACTCTTAAGGATCACTTTACCATTCATGAGCCCAGAAATTCAGTCTTTCAAAAATTTTTTTAAAAAGCCCTATTTTGGTGATGGAAAATTAAAATGGCTTAGCAGACCAACATATTTCACCATTGAAGATACCAGTTCTTATCCTGGGTCTATTGAACTGGTCAGAACTATGTTATGTGGTCCGGTTTCCAGATCTTAGTTGAAATGGCACTTGCTCTTATGGGACGTGAAGAGAAAAACTTACCTAAGTTGTTGTTGTTGTTGTTGTTTTTAACTCTAATCTGTTGAATTACTGAAACAGCATCTTGGCCTAATTTTAGACTGAGGGCATTTTGCCTTGGTTCGATTGGCAAATACAACCACGGGCACTGAGAAGTAGGATTGAGGAAATGAGGGAATACATTGTGAAAAGCCCAGATGCTGTTCATGATTGTGAATGTGCGTATAATGGGTTTGAAAATTACTGGCAATTAACATGAGTACATGTTTGAACCCTCTGAGATGGTATTATGTTTTAACAGTTTTTCATAGTTTCAAACATCATTAATTGTCGTACATCTCAGATGATTTTCTTTCCAGCATTTGGCACGTGAAATAAAAAAAATGGTTGTACTGTTCTGTTTTATTATATGTAAAATGTTTGTAGATTTGTAAATCTCATTGAAATGCTGTTTCCCATTGAAGAGCTTTGGTTCTAGAAATAAGAATAGTCTTCTTAATTTTCTCAGTAAAGTTGATTCTAGAGTGAGTAACTTTATTAGAAAGAGAAAAATGGTTTGTCATCTCAGCGTATGTGCATATAAATGACACCATATTCTTCTAAAATATGATTATTTGCCCTACCGATTTCTGTTTCTTAATTTTTGGGTTTTCATTTTAACTTACAATTTTTATGTGAGCTTAAGGAATGAATCATAGGTGAAAATTTTGGATGGTTTTGGGGGAGATGTACAAAGAAATGTTTTGTGAGCCTATCTCATTCTCTGTTGCATTTCTCTGTTTAGATAAGTCATCTGGAGTATATCTGTAAAAACAAGTCTGACACAATGAGGGAGCTTCAGCACACACAGGAAGACACTTTTAACAAAGTGGCAGAGCAGATCAAAGCCCAAGAGAGCTGCTGGCAGAAACAAAAGAAGGAACTGGAGTTGCAGTACTCCGAGCTCCTCTCTGAGGTGCAGAAGAGGGCACAGGTATGCTTCTCCTGCAGAGCTTTAAAAAACGGGCTGATCAAATATTTTACTATTTCAGGTGTTTTCTTTTAGTACCAATGCCAAATCCGTTTGGAACTTTTGAGAATGCCTAGAACTTATTCTGCACACATACATGTGATCATGCAAACACATACACATACTCACAAATGCATGTGTGTGTGCGTGTATATGTGTGTCTGCATGTGTATTAAGGATTGTCTTACAGTTAAGTTGGGAAGTAGGTTTCTGGTTAAAGCACCTTAGAATGCGCTGATCAAATAAATGATAACATTGCATTTCCTTTATTTATTTTTAAAATGAAAGGTTAAGAGATTTGGTCAAATGTCAGTTTTAGTCTAGATAATCCTTTTGTCCAGTTTATTACACTTGTGGGGGTTCCTATCACTGTTGGATGAATTATTTTTTTTTTTTATGTTGGATTCGACTGAGAACAGAAGTTTTGGGTAGTTAACATAGCTGTATTTTTCCCTATATAAATTATTCTCATCATAATTTATATTGTTAACTGTCATCCTTGCCCAATCAGGAATAACATACAAAGATAGTGTATACTTTTTTTTTGGGGGGGGGTATTGACTTTGATAATAGTTCATGTGTTCCTAAGATAAGATGCTTAGGACTCTGATTCAGTGTTTAACCTCTTTATTTGGTCCATAATTATATCATTTCATACTTCTATTGGCAAGTTTAATTAAAAATATTATTTTTGTTTGTTAATAGTTTCAGATTGCTTAAAATAAGACCATTCTGCTTTCCCAAACATGTGAACTTATGCCTTCTTCTATGAATTTGAATGAATTAATACACTCTCTAAAAGTAGCTATTTGTTGTGTTCAGTGTTGCAGGGTGACATGTGATATGATCTGCATTTCGAGGTGCCTGGGTAGCTCAGTCGGTTAAGCCTCTGACTCTTGATTTTGGCTCAGGTCATGATCTCAAGGTTGTGAGATGGAGCCCCACCTCCGGCTCCCTGCTGACAGGCGGAACCCAGTTGGGACTCTGTCTTTCCCCCTCTCTTTGCCCCTCCCTGGTCGTCTCTCTCTCTCTCTCTCTCTCTAAATAAACTTAAAAAAAAAGAACAACTTAAAATATTTCATTATTCCAGAAAGTTCTTTTATGCCCTCTTTCAGTTTCCACTCCATGGGCTACCATTGTTCCAATCCTATCATCATAGATTACTTTCACTTGGGCTTGAGTTTCCTCTCAATGGAATCATTCAATATGTAGTGTTTGGTGGTTGGCTTATTTCACTCAAAATAGTGTTTTTTTTTTTAAATTTTTTTTCAACGTTTATTTATTTTGGGGACAGAGAGACAGAGCATGAATGGGGGAGGGGCAGAGAGAGAGGGAGACACAGAATCGGAAACAGGCTCCAGGCTCTGAGCCATCAGCCCAGAGCCTGACGTGGGGCTCGAACTCACGGACCGCGAGATCGTGACCTGGCTGAAGTCGGACGCTTAACCGACTGCGCCACCCAGGCGCCCCCAAAATAGTGTTTTGATAGTCATCCATGTTGTTGTGTATTCACAACATGTTGGTAATTCATTCTTTTTTATGGTGAGATAGTATTCTATTTTATAATTACACCACAATTTGCTAGATTGTGAGTGGATGGATATTTGGGTTGTTTCCAGTTTTGGGCTGTCGTAAATAAAATTGCAGCAAGTATTATTGTATGAGTATTTTGTTGACGTAAGTTTTCCTTTCTCTTTAAGAAATGAAAGTTAAGAGTGAATTTGCTAGGTCATGGTGTAGGTGTATGTTTATAAAAAAAACTATCAACATTTTTTCCATTTTTCCAAAATGGCTGCATCATATTATATTTTCATGACCAATATATGAGAATTTCCATTGTTCTACATCCTCTGCAATATTTGGTATTGTCAGTCTTTTAAATTTTAGTCACTCTAGTTGTTTTAAAAAGGTATTTCACTGTGGTTTTAATTAATGTTTTCTTGGTGATTAATGATATTCAGCACTTTTCATGTTCTTATTAGTCATTCCTATATCTTCTTTTGTGAAGTGTCTCTTCAAGTGTTTGCCCATTAAAAAATTGGGATTCTTTGTGTTTTTATTATTGATTTGTAAGAGTTCTTTAGATATTCTGGATATAAATCCCTTGTTGTACATATGTATCACAGATATTACCTTCCAGTATCTCACTTGTCTTTTCATGTTTTAATGTTTCTTTTGATGATCCCAAGTTTTAAGATTTTGATGAAATGCAACCTACAAATCTTTTTCTCTTTTGAGTATTTATTTTTATGTGGCAAGCAATGTTTCTATACCCCCAAGGTTGTTAAGATAATCTCCTAGTGTTTCTTCTGGAAGTTTTAAAGTTTTAGCATTTATGATTAGGTCTGTGATGCATCTCAAATTAATCTTTGTACGTAATATTAGGTAGAGGCTGAGGTTCATTTCTGCCCTGTATTTATTGTTCCCACACCATTGTTCACGACTTTGCTTTCCTCATTGACAAGCCTTGATCCCTTTGTGAAAAAAACCTGACCATATATAAGAACCACAGATTTGTTGTGTATCCCTATGGTTTTGCCTCTTCCAGAATGTCATGTAAGTGGTCCGTACAGTCTTGCCTTTTCCAGAATGTCATATAAGTGGAATCCTACAGTATGTAGCCTTTTGGGTCTGACTTTTGTTTCACTTAGCAAAATATGTTTGGGAATTATTCATGTTGTTGCATGTATCAGTAGTAGTTCATTCCTTTTTACTACTGAGCTATATTCCATTGGATGGATACCATTGTTTGTTTATACTTGCTGATGGGCCTTCGGGTTGTTGTTTTTGTTTTCTAGCAATTATGACCAAGGAAGTTTTAAATATTCATGGATAGGTTCTTGTGTAATCATAACTTTTCATTTCTCTTGGGTAAATACTTAGAGGAGTGTGATTTCTGGTTATATGGTAAGTACCTGTTTATATGTTATATAAATGGTTCTATGGTAAGAACCATTTCTAGCAATCTCTATGGTAAGAACCATCTCTAGCAATGTAAGGGAGTTCTAACTGCTCTGTATCTGTGCCAGCATGTTGTTTCATAATTTTTTTTGTCTTTTCTAGATATTCTAGTAGGCGTGTAGTGATTGTGGTTTTAATTTCTGTTTTCCCTAGTGAATAATAATGTTGAGCATTTTTTTCACATGCTTATTTGCCATCTGTGTGTATGCATGGGTGAATTATCTGTTCGCATGTTTTGCCCACTTTTTTAAAAAGTTTATTTATTTTGAGAGAGTGAGAAAGAGAGATAGTTCGAGTGGAGGAAAGGCAGAGAGAGAGGGAGAGAGAGAATCCCAAGCAGACTCTGAGCTGTGAGCACAAAGCCTGATGCAGGGCTTGATCCCACGAACCTGTCCAATCAAGAGTTGAACACTTAAGTGACTGAGCCACCCAGGTGCCCCTTTTTGTGCCCCCTTTTTAACTGGGTTGCTTAGTTTCTTGTCGCTGAATTTTGAGAGTTGTTTATGTATTCTGGATAGAAACCTTTTGTCAGATAAGTGATTTGCAAAAATTTTCTCCCATTCACATAAAGGTCCTTTTTGCAGAGCAGATGTTTAAAATTTTTATAAAGTCCACCTTATCAATGTTTTTCTTTTATGGATTATGACTTTAGTGTTGTATCTAAGAACTCTTGGCTTAGTGTAAGGTCATCAAGATTTCCTCCTGTTTTTTCTTCTATAGGTTTTGTAGTTTTAGGTTTTAGAAATAGGTCTATGATTCATTTTCAGTTAATTTTTATAAAGATATGAGGTATGGGTTGATGTCCATTTTTTTCCTGTGGATATTCAGTTAATCCAGGACTATTTGTTGGAAGATTATCCTTTCTCTATTGAATTGCTTTTGTACTCTGTCAAAATCCATTTCCTGTATTTGTGTAAATCTATTTCTGTACTTTCTCAACTGTTCCATTTATTTATGTGTGTGTTCATTTTTAATACTATACTGAGTTGATTTTTGTAGCTTTTTAGTAAGTCTTGGAATTAGGAAGTATGATTCTTCAAACTTTCATCATTTCCTATCAGTTTTTTTAATTGGATAAATTTAACATGTAACCTTGTATAAATTTAAGGTGTATATTGTGTTACTTTGATACACTTATATATGTAATATAGTTGCCATTGTAATGATATTTATCACATTACATACTTGCAGTACATTATTATTATTATTGTTCAACAAACTGTACATTTAATCTCTATGGCTATTTTAGTACTCATTACAAGTTTATACACTTAAACAGCATCCATTTAACACCCCTACTCTCTACTCTTCCATTTCCTGGTAACCACCATTTTATTTTCTGGTTTTTTTTTTTAAATTTTTATTTTTAGCATGTTTGGTCTTTTAAGATTCCATGTATAAGTGATACCCTATAGTACTTCTCTTTGTCTGGCTTATCCCATTTAGCATAATGTTTTCAAGGTCCATCTGTGATTTTGCAAATGATAGGATAGCCTCCTTTCTCATGGCTAAGTAATATTTTATTGTGCATATATATCACATCTTTTTTAATCCACTCATCCATTAATGGGCATTTGGTTGCTTTCCTATCGTGGCTATTGTCAATAGTGTTGCAATAAACATGGAGGTGTGTGTATCTCATTGAATTCCTGTTTTCATTTCCTTTGAGTATATTCCCAGAAATGGAGTTGCTGGAATGTATGGTAGGTATATTTTCAAGTTTTTGAGTGACCTCCATATTGTTTTCCATAGTGGTTGGACTAATTTACATTCCCATGTTCTCGACAGCACCTGCTGTCTCTTGTCTTCTTGATGATAGCCATTCCAGCGGGTATGAGGTGATATCTCAGTGCGGTTTTCATTTGCATTTCCCTGATGATTAGTGATGTTGAGCATCTGCTCATGTGCTTTTTAACTATTTTGATGTCCTCTTTGGAAAAATGTCTCTTTAGTTCTTCTGCCCATTTAAAAAATGAGAGTGTTTATTCATTATTAAGTTGTGTTAGTTCTCTGTATATTTTTGGATATTAACCCTGTATCTGATATGTGGTTTACAAAAAATATTTCCCATTTTGAAGGCTACCTTTTTATTTTGTTAGTTTCTTTTGCTGTGCAGAAGCTTTTGAGTTTGATGTAGTCCTGTTTGTTGATTTTTGCTTTTGTTGTTTGTGCTTTTGGTGTCAGGTATAAAGAATCATTGCTAAGTATCAATGAGCTTCTTTCCTATCTTCTAGGAGTTTCTTGGTATCAGGTGTTATATTTAAGTCTTTGATCCATTCTGAGTTAACTTTTGTAAGCGTTGTGAGTTAGATGTCCAGGTTCATTATTTTGCATGTGTTCCTCTAAATTTCCCAGTACCGTTTGAAGAGAATATCTTTTACCCATTGGGTGTTCTTGGTTCTCTTGTTGAATATTAGTTGACTGTATATGCTGAGATTTAATTCTGGGCTCTCTGTTCTGGTCTATGTGTCTATTTTTGTGCCAGTATTTTTTATTACTATGGCTTGGTGATGATATGATCTTATATGTAGAAAACTTTAAATAATCGATCAAAAAACTTCTTGGATTAATCAATGATTTCAGTAAAGTAGCAGGTTAACAAAATCAACTTACAGAGATCATGAGACATTAGAAAAAGAAATAAAGAAAACTATCCCATTCACAAAATACTTAGGAATAAATTTTACCAAGAAAGTGAAAGATCTGTAGGGAGAAAACTCTTAAGACTTTGCTGAAAGAAATCAAAGACACAAACAAATGGAAAGACACCCTGTGTTCATCGATTGGAATATTTCATGTTGTTAAAGTAGCTGTACCACTCAAAAGCCATCTACAGATTCAATGCATTCCCCATCAAAATAGCAAAGTCATTCTTCATAGAAATAGAAGAAACAATCCTAAGGTTTGTATGCAAACACAAAAGACCCCAATAGCCAAAGCAGTCCTGAGAAAAAAGAACAAAACCAGAGATATCACCCTTCCTGATTTCAAGCTATCCTATCAGTGTTGTGAACTCACTTCTTTTATTCTAAATGTGCAAGAAAGCATAGCAATTCATTTTTCTAACTAAGGGAATCAGTTATCACAAATGCTAGTTTTTAAAGAGAAGCTCTTGGGATGTCTGGATGGCTTAGTCGGTAGAGCATGTGAGTCTTGATCTCAGGTTTGTGAGTTCCAGCCCCATGTTGGGTATAGAGATAACTTAAAAATAAAATCTTTAAAAAAGAAAGGAAAAGCTCTCACTGAAGACTTTTTTTCTGAAGGATGTGTAACACCGTAGGCTTTGATCCATGAGTAGGCAAATTGAAAGTATCATTTTCATTTTCTTAAAAGTACATTAATAAGGGGCGCCTGGGTGGCTCAGTCGGTTAGGCGTCCGACTTCAGCTCAGGTCACTATCTTGCGGTCTGTGAGTTCGAGAGTCGCGTTGGGCTCTGGGCTGATGGCTCAGAGCCTGGAGCCTGCTTCCGATTCTGTGTCTCCCTCTCTCTCTGCCCCTCCCCTGTTCATGCTATGTCTCTCTCTGTATCAAAAATAAATAAACGTTAAAAAAATTTAAAAAAAGTACATTAATAATATAAATTGTCATATTGTTTATATTATTTACACATATGTTTACATTTTTATAAATTGTAATTGAATACACAGCAGCGATTCCTTTGGGTTTTGTATTGGGTAAACTGCTATTATAATGCATATTACAGGCTATACATTTTATTTTAGGAAATTTTGTTATGACTATTTCTGCATTTCTGCTTTTTTCCCCTCAAAGCTGCAATGCAAATTACACTATTTTCATTGTATATTATTAATGTATTTTCAAAAATTATGTTGATAAGAACATAAAGAAGGAAAACCCACAGTTGTGTAGGATTGTAGGTTCTAGAGGATGTTTGGTGTTAGATGAACCTGGCCATTACAAGGGGCCATCTGCTGGAAAACACATGACTTATCTATAGCACCCTGTGTTTGATGTTTAGTTCTTGTAAAGAAATGGTTAGTAAAAGACAGGTGGTTAAGTAAAAACCAGTTTTTGGACTCGAATTGCTTTCATCTGAAAAGAACACAGTAGAGTTATTTGCAAGAGTTTTGACTGTGTAAGCTTTAAAACAATTAGTACAAATGCTATTAGGTAAAGGATACTCGTAGGACAGGAGCCTTGGTTCTAGTATCTCAGAATGTTTTTAGTGTTCGGTGAAATGTGCTAGACACATGGTTGGGAACTCTCAAATTTAAATACTCTGGAGCCGTCACGTAAATACATCTCAAGCATGTGTGCCTACTGAAGCCTCTGGGCCGAGTGCCACACTACATGCCCTTACTGAGTTTGCTTTTGTAATCTTAGTATTTCTGTTCTTATAGCTTTTCTTTCTGAAAAAGCTGGACTTACTGGCATAGCAGCATCCTTAGTAAAAGTAAAGGTTTTTTTTTTCCCTATCAGTTAAGTATGGTTAGCCTTGATGTAATATTTATTGTAAACACTTTAGGTTTGTTTGACATTTTAGTAAAATCCTCTTATATCACAAAATTAAAGAGTACCTTTGGCAGGAAATCTGGGTTAGTGTTATTAGATGTTGAAACTTTTTTTTCTTTTTAATTGAATTCCAAAAATAGTCAGAGCTCAGCTTGTTTATATTATTGGAGGTGATAGGTTATACATGCCTGCCTGGAATGGCTCACAGGGAATTAGTTCGACCCTGTCCTGGACACAGGAGGCATTGATGGACTGAGTTGGCGTGAAGGGGGCACCTCTAACGAAATATTTCCAATAATTTCATTAACACAAAAATATCTGCTTTTCAAATAATTGCTTTAGAAATTGTTTTTTTCTTTTAAAAAAAATTGTGGTTTTACATTTATTTATTTTTGAGAGACAGAGAGAGACAGAGCCCAAGTGGGGGAGGGGCACAGAGAGAAGGAGACACAGAGTCTGAAGCAGGCTCCAGGCTCCGAGCTGACAGCTCAGAGCCCGATGCCGGGCTCGAACCCACAAACCGTGAGATCATGACCCGAGCCAGAGTTGGACGCTCAACCGACTGAGCCTCCCAGGTGCCCCTAGAAATTGTTTTTCTTAAAAAGGCTATGAATTGAATTTGCCTAATGCTCAATAGATTTTTCAACATTTTTTCCTAACTTTGCATGCCTCCTCTGACTCGAGCCTTACCACAACCATGCGAGATAGGTCATTTAAGAATCATTTCTAGTTTGCACATGGAGAAACTAAGGTTCAGAGAACTGATGCCACTTATGTGTTTAGCGAGAAAGTTCTAGAGCTGGGATTAGAATGGAGGTAACAGATGTAAACTATTCAGCCTCTTGCTTGGCATTCAGAAATTGCAAAGTGAATGTTATGTGCTATTTTTTTTTTTTTAATTTTCAGTCTTTTTAAAAATGTTTATTTTTTTGGTGGGGGGAGGGGCAGAGAGAGAGGGAGACAGAGGATCTATCTGAAGTGAGCTCTGTACTGACAGCAGAGAGCCTGACATGGGGCCCGAATTCATGAATGATGACATCATGACCTGAGTTGAAGTCAGATGCTCAGCCAACTGAGCCACCCAGATGCCCCTGTCCTGTTTTAATATATTGTCACCATCCTTATCTTCCTGTCCTTTTTGTGTTATGCTACGGTACTGTTTCTTTTAGAAATATATGCTGTTTTGTCTGTCAAGTAATACCTGAAAATGGGTCCAGTGGCAGATCAATTTCATATTTCTTGAACTTGCATTTCCAAGTGAGTCTTGATTAATTAATGATCAAATATGATAATTATGGTGACACCCTGTCAGCTGTCCACAGATGCTAGTTCCCTTATGTCTTATTTCTCTCAGAGTTCCTTTTGTCTGAGAGACTGAGTTTTTCTTACATTATATTGCAAAATTGCTGTTATAGGTAAGAGTATCAAGACAACTTTTACATAATGTATTTAATATTAACAAAAATATATCTTACGTGGTATATACCACATACAGAGGGCACTGTGTTTAATACTGTGGTACTAACAAAGAGATATAACACTTAGTTCTTTCTTCAAAAACTGTCAAATATAATTGGGAAGTCATCATATGAATACATGAGAAATTCAAGAATATAAGGTTGATCACAGCAACTGTGTTTAATTAATTCCCAAGAGAATGCTATAAACTTAGAAGAGGAGGTGGTCACAGTTTGAACTATTTAAAGAGAAGACTGGAGCCAACCTGGACACCGTGGCCGGGGTCTGAAAACCCGGAAGGAAGATCTGAGGCAGATCAGAACTGAGGGGTAGTGCTGACTTACCAACAGTCTGAGGCAGTATCTTTTAACAATTGACAAATGAAGCATCTTGCCCATGTTGACACGTTCATTCTCAGTCTAATGATAAGGAGAACTTTGTTCTTTTGAAGGTTTGGCTTATCCAAAGGGCATTTTGTAGATTGTACTGCTTTAGATACAAGAGTAAACACAGGCACATAGCACTTTGGCACATAATATTTTTGCCAGGCTACACTTACAAATGAAGATCGTGTTTTTAAGTAAAGTAAATAATCATTATGGGATTTGAGTATATTTATATTATATGTTATAATATATATAATGTATATAATATATTATATGTATATTATATTACATATTATATATATAATATATATATATAAAATATATAATATATATAAAGTCCAGACAGTAGAATTTCTAGGTCATATGGTAAACTGAGCTATTTGTAAAAGCTGATGCATCATTTTAACATCTCCACCAGTAATGTATGAGGCTTCCATTTTCTTCACTAAATGTGCATTATTTTTAACAGAGAAGCATTTACATCATAGGATAAGCAGGTGAATTTATTCATTTTGCAATATTACCATTTCATAAAAAGACAAGGTATGCGGTCTATAAAAATAAGAGAGTTTTAATGAAGTCCTTTGATGTCTATGTGTCATCGAATGCCCAGTGTGCATTTTGTCTTTTGCCAGTAATAAAGTCCTTTGATGTCTATGTGTCATCAAATGTCCAGTGTGCATTTTGTCTTTTGCCAACATAAAGAATAAGAACGCAGGAAGCAAAAGTGATAAAAAAAGAATTTTATTCCCTAGGGAAGTATCTAATTTCTGGTCCAAAGTCTCAAAGTTCATGGAACCCTGTAAGGCATCCCACAGAGCCTGTGTGCTTCAGGAAGTAGGTGCGTGATTAGGCAAAAGAGGTATCTCCCCCCCCCCCCTTTTGGATGCACTTTGAATTTATCAGACAGTAGAGGAAAACTAGTGAAACTATATCGTATTTTTGATATGCCAAAGAAATCTATGTAAAAGATATCCATACTATATTTGCAAGTTTTTTTTAATTCTTCAAGATAAGAGTGTTGTTTTGGAGGAATTTGCAAATATTATTTTTGAAACTAAACACACTAAGGAGCAGCTTATTTCAGTCCTAGGAATGCTTTTGTCCCATTTGAAGGCGATATTCCTAATGTTTGCTTTAAAAATATTGGCCTTCAATCTCCTTGGGTAAAGAACATAAGATTTTTTTAAGGGAAAAATTGCTCTTACGGCTGTTTCCATTGTTATCATCAAACAAGCTTTGTTCTTCAAGAATAATTCACAGTAAATAATGCAGCACCTTTGAAGATCCCTGTGGAATATCAGAATTAATTTTAAAGCAGAATTCTGACATGTTGATAAGTTCCAAATTATATTTAGAAATGATATCTTTTTTTCAGATTATATTTTTCTTCTCCTTACATTTATAAAGCTTTTTATTCGTTGGGTATTTAGTCAGTGCCTATTATGGGCAAAAAAAAACTGTGGTAAACACCAAGGAACATCTTATAAAGGATTATTTAATTTGTTCAATATTTAGTAAATTCCTACAGAGTATAGAGCACTGTAAATAGAATATTTACTGCAGTAAATACTTCCTGGCCTCCAGGAACTAGCATTCTATTGCATTTGAGGGAGAACAGATATGCATACATGAAATAAGTAAGTAGCAGTGTCAGAATTAAATGTGTGAGTCATATTATTAAGTTCAGAGAAGGTCAAGGTCAGCATGAGTGAGAATTATAGGAAAAGGTGTCATGGAATAGATAGACCCTGAAATGGGCTCTGATGATTGCTAGGATTTGAATAGTGTTAGGCGAGTTGGAAAGGAAAAGACCTGGGAATGCTAGACAGCATTGGTTAAATTGTGAAGAGTGGTGAGGTTTGTGTCTGGATAGTAAAGAAGCAGACCGTTCTCCCTTTATCATCAGGGTGAGGATTGTGGGAGAAGGTGAAGCCTTTACAGCAGAAGGCATGTGGGAGTGTTGTGACTTGAGGAGGGAACCTTGGTTCAGGAAGGACAAAGATGTTAAACAATAGGATCGGATGGACATAATCTGATAGCGGCATGGAAGGGGGCATGAATGGTTGGTGGTGAATAGCTGGAAGTAGGATGCGTAGCAGTAGATATGGATCAGGGTGTATTTTATAGGTAAACCCAACGGTGCTTGCTGATGGCTTTGATTTGGGACGGTGGAGGATAAGGTGAAAGGAGGAACTAAAACCAACTGCAAAATTTTTGACTTGAACAATTCGGTAGATGTTGGTGCCATGTATTGACATAAAGAGGACTATCATGAACACGTTTAGGAGGCAAGTCAATAGTACTGGACTGGATACTTTAGCTTGAGATGGCTGTGAGGTAGCTAAGTGGAGATGCTTACCGGGAAGTCAGATCTGTGGTTCTAGATTTGAGTGGAGACAGCAGGGATGCAGAAATGTAATTGTTAAGAAATGAACAAAACTTGCATTAAGTATTAATGTTATTGAGGATTTTGTGTGGCTAACTTAATATTTGTCGATAAGAGCTCTAAAACTCTGGGGCGCCTGGGTGGCGCAGTCAGTTAAGCGTCCGACTTCAGCCAGGTCACGATCTCGCGGTCCGGGAGTTCGAGCCCCGCGTCGGGCTCTGGGCTGATGGCTCAGAGCCTGGAGCCTGTTTCCGATTCTGTGTCTCCCTCTCTCTCTGCCCCTCCCCCGTTCATGCTCTGTCTCTCTCTGTCCCAAAGATAAATAAACGTTGAAAAAAAAATTTTTAAACTTTAAATGTTTAACTTCATTATTTTTAAATCTTTAATTCACCCTGCTAATAAATTCTAGTTATCTAGTTGAATATTGGTTTGGTTGATTTTTTTAAAAAATAACAATCGAAACTAGGTGTCTTGATTATAATTACTTAAACCAAGAATGGCTGGGGACAGCAGATGGTTATTAGACAATTACATAGTCTTTTGAGTTTGTTTATTTTTATTTATAAGCAGACTTCACACATATTCTTAGTCTTATTTTTACTGTTTCAGCAATCTGTGAATGGCATCTGAGTCTCTGAGAAATCATGAAGCGTGGTAGTAATTAATATTAATCACTTAATTAAGCACTTTTAAATATACAGTCGCTACAAATGATCAAAATTTGGGGGCCATAGAATGACACGAGGATTTGAAAGACACGAGAATTTAAAAGATTGCTTTAGTACTTTACCACTACTTCTAGCAGGCAGCCTAAAATGAAAACTGGCTGTGTAAGTCTGGAATCCCAATTCTGTTTTTAAGACATTCCAGCTTGTTCCTGGCTTTCTGTCTGTCGAGAGAAGTGGGGTGTTTTGGGTAATGGAGTTCAGGTTTTTATCCATTTCTCTCCACATTTTGGTTACTCTGTCATCCTCATTCCAGGACTACCTGTTTCTGGCTGCTTTTCTTTTTCTCAACGTTTTTATTTATTTTTTTTGGGACAGAGAGAGACAGAGCATGAACGGGGGAGGGGCAGAGAGAGAGGGAGACACAGAATCGGAAACAGGCTCCAGGCTCTGAGCCATCAGCCCAGAGCCTGACGCGGGGGCTCTACCTCACGGACCGCGAGATCGTGACCTGGCTGAAGTCGGACGCTTAACCGACTGCGCCACCCAGGCGCCCTCTGGCTGCCTTTCTAAAACGCTGTTAGCTTCAATCTGATGCTCTGAAGTAGGCTAGCTGTCTTCGGTAGATCTGTCATGTGCTACAGCTAACTCTTTTCCAGAACAGGCTTGCTTTACTTTCAGCTGTCTTCCCTTTTTTTTTTTTCTTAAATTTTAAAATTTTTATCTAATTTACTTTAAAAATTTTAATTCTGGTATGGTAAATATACTTTCAGCTCTCTGTCAACAACCCATTCGATTTTGCCCAATGACTTCACATGCTATTTTGAAACATTTAAAATATCATTAGCAGATGTATCTATTCACCATTTGTTTTCGTTCACAGAAGAGTACTTTTTGTTGAAAATACACTTCTGCCTCAGACTTTCAGATCTGTGACTATGTTCCACCTGGAACCTGATTAGGTTAATGTTTATTTCTACTACCTAGCTGTAACCGGTGTGGCTCTTTTATCTTGGATTGTCTATAATTTTCCTGTTTTCCCCTCTAATTGAACTGGTGGAATTGATTTTGGAGAAAATATGGAATTAGCCTTTGTAAATTCTGTTTGCTCCTCTTGTTCCATCTCCACTTCCCGCAACTTTACTGCTACCCATGGCGGTCTTTATTAGTATTTCTGATTCTCCCATCCATTAGCTAAAGCAGGGCGACTTCCAGGATTTTATGGCTTCTCATGGCTTTCCAGATAGTTTAAATTCCTTAGCTTTATCATCTTTTATCCACCTACTTGTCAGTTTTCCATCATTGTCCTCTTTTCTTCAGGCGTTCTGAATTATTTGTACTTCCTTAGAATACATTATCCTGTTTTCTGGCTCTCACTCTTCCACATACTGGTCTTTCTGCTTTCATTAGCTACAGTGCAGGTCAGCTTTCCCTTTTCTTAAAGGTTGCCTTCTTAAAGGGGTGTCTCACGTCTGCTTCCAAGCAGTCCACCTGGCTAGTGCTTCTCAGAGTTTCTTGCTTCTTTCAGCTACTCCCAATGGGACACCGTGTCCTTTACAAGTGTCTTTGCATGGAGCTCTGGGACACAGTCCCGGTGATGAAATACTGCTACCACCGCTTGGCCATGGGTGGAGATGTGGTTGGGGGCAAGCCACAATTCCTTTATTTCCCTATTCCTTTCTTTTTCACAGTAGTACCACAGATATGGCTGGTTCAGACTTTAGAGAAGAGTCGGAGTAAATAAAGACAATTATAGTATAGAAACATTTTTTAAGCATTTTTTTAAGGTTTTTTATTTTGAGAGAGAGAGAGAGAGAGAGAGCGAGCATGGGAGGGGCAGAGAGAGAGGAAGAGAGAGAGAGAATCCCAAGCAGGCTCTGCACTGCCAGCACAGAGCCCAACGCAGGGCTCAATCTCATGAGCCATGAGATCATGACTGGAGTGGAAATCAAGAGTCGAACCCTTAACTGACCGAACCACCCAGGAGCCCCTGCAGTATAGAAACATTTAAAACCCTGTCTAAAATACAGTGTTTCTCCTGCCCAAAGGAAGGCATCCAAGAAGTTGAATCCTTCAGAGAGTGGCTTCTTGTGTACTTCTTTAATTCATTTGTGCTCAGGACTGTACCTCTGAGGGCCTTCTTCTACTCACCGTGCACTTATTGGGAATCTCATCCGCTAGCCTTGGGGTTGGATTTAGTACAAGAGTTACTTTCCTTAGCAGTATATTTCCACAAGTTTGAATTCTTTTGGCTACCGCCTACCAACATTGTCCATGGTAGGCTTTGACAACAAATCTTGTGGAGTCATCAAGGGTTTGTGTGATTTTCTCCAACTCGGATCATTAAATTATTTTAGGGTAGCTATGGAGCCACACTTTAGCACTATTTTTTTTTTTTTTAATTCTTTCTATTACATACCTCACCACCACTTGTCCTTTGTCATTATCCCTCCAAAAGCCTGTCAATATCATTTTGTGCAAACTCCCTTTTGGGTACCTCTGGCAGTCTGGCATAGTTTGATAGTAGCATTACACCACAGTAATTGATTTGCTTGTCTGTTTTCCTAGCACATGGAATTTAGTGGCTAGTCAATAAATGTTTATTGAATGATAAATGAATCAGTAAAGGAAATTGGGATCTGTTATCTTCTGAAATTTACTCTACCTCAGCAGTTCCTTAATGATCAGGCATAAGATTTCATAGAGAACTATTTTATTTTCTAGCAATTAAAATATGTTGTCCATAGTTAAAATTTCTTGGTGTTTCAAATTGTTTTGGATTGCAAATTCCTTGATGAGGGAAAAAGGATCAGAGAGATGCTGAGGCCCAGCTCACAGTTAGTTATCTCCTCCCACCATTGGGGCTGTGCTTTGTTCAGTCTGCTGTCTCAGGAAGGTAAGAAAGAGCTGAAATGAGAGATTTTAACCCGAGAATCAGTCCCCCCTCACCCAGTAAATGGCAGACAGTCAAGTGCTATTTGTTATATTGTTGATTTAACCCTTTGCTTATTCTGGCAAAAAGTAAAGTCTTTTCACATATAGGAAAACCTCTACTGCTGATGTAATTTGTTTAAAAAGCAGGAAATAAAAGTGAGGAATGGAAGAGGAGAAATTCTTTTTTCTAAATATGTGTATTTCTGCATAGGTGTATGGGAAATTCATGAAGTACTTTTAGAGTTATGTGTTCTATGTTATGTAAAGTTTCTGTGTAAGAGGATTTAAAAATCAACATGCACATTTAGGGGCGCCTGCGTGGCTCAGCCGGTTAAGTGTTCGACCTCAGCTCAGGTCATGATTGCACAGTTTGTAGGTTTGAGCCCCTCATTGGGCTCTGTGCTGACAGCTCAGAGTCTGGAGCCCACTTCAGATTCTGTGTCTCCCCCTCTCTCTGCCCCTCCCCCGCTCATGCTCTGCCTCTCTCTCAAAAATAAGTAAATGTTAAAAAAAATGTTTAGATCAACATGCGCATTTAGATCTAACCTGTTGCTCCATCATACATATTTTTTGGATATTTAGAACATGGGTCTTTTGAGGAAGAATTAGTTGTCAGCAAAAGTTTGTTTTCTTTCTACAAAGAGGAAGTAATAAAATGCCTAGTTGTTTAAAATATTTTATTCGACTTCTCTTATAGAAATTTCAAGAAATTGCTGAAAAAAATATGGAAAAGTTGAACCGTATTGAGAAGTCACACGAACAGATGGTTCTCGAAAATTCACGCTTCAAAACTGTGTTATCACAGACTCAAAGGGAACAAGCATCCTTGCTGGCAGCCTGTGCATTGATGGCCGGTGCCTTATATCCTCTCTATAGCCGGTCATGTGCCTTATCGACACAGAGAGATTTTCTCCAGGAGCAGTTCAACACCTTTGAGTTGTTCAAACTGGAAGTCAGAACTCTAGCCCAGGCTTTGTCAAGCGTAGAGGAAAAGAAGCAAGAGGAAGCTAAGATGAAGAAAAGGCCATTCAAAGGACTGATGATACGTGTATTCCGGAAAGGTGTAATTGCAATTTTGGCAGCAAATAGGCTCAAGATTTTGGGCCAATCATGTGCCTCTCTTTTTACCTGGATGGAGAGCTTCAAAGAAGGCATAGGCATGTTGGTGTGTACAGGAGAGCCAAAGACAAGCATAAATTTCCAAGTAAGATAATTTAAGCTTTTTAAAATCTAAGTTGAGTGTAAGGACATACAATGTGACCAGGCTTAGCCATTGTGTAAAAACTTGAAAAATCATTTAATATGTCAACTCACGTAACATAGTCTCTCATGTGTTGTAGATATGTGTGTGGGTATGGAGAAATGTATATTTATGTATAAATTAGGTTTTGATTTTTTGTTATAAACATTAAAATTTAAAGAAAGTGGCAAATATAATTTCAACTTTGCCTAGCTTTATGTGTGTGTGTGTGTGTGTGTGTGTGTGTGTGTATATATGTATATATATATGTATATATACATATATATATAGTCAGCTTTATCATATTTGAATGCTCTTTTCACCATAAAGTGGAGAGTTTATATAGTGATTTTTCAATTAAGTCGATCCAGAGACTCTCCCCTATTTAAAATTAATTAGCAGTATAATTTATTTTTACTTTCTATGAGTCAGTACAAAATGATCAGAGTTAAAAATCTATTGAGGAATTGAATGGAAATGAGACAGATGTAAATTTTCCAGTTAACTTTTTAAATTTATTTTTATTTTTATTTTTCAACGTTTATTTATTTTTGGGACAGAGAGAGACAGAGCATGAACGGGGGAGGGGCAGAGAGAGAGGGAGACACAGAATCGGAAACAGGCTCCAGGCTCTGAGCCATCAGCCCAGAGCCTGATGCGGGGCTCGAACTCACGGGCCGCGAGATCGTGACCTGGCTGAAGTCGGACGCTTAACTGACTGCGCCACCCAGGCGCCCCACCAGTTAACTTTTTTTTTAAAAAGTTTCACTATTCTGAGGAAATAGTGATTTCAATTTTTAACTTTAAAAATCAAGCTATTAAGGGGGCACCTGGGTGGCTCAGTCAGTTAAGCTTCCGACTTCGGCTCAGGCCATGATCTTGCAGTTCAGGAGTTGGGGCCCCGTGTCCAGTTCTGTGCTGACATCTCAGAGCCTGGAACCTGCTTCAGATTTTGTGTCTACCCCCCTCTCTGCCCCTCTCTCGCTCATGCTCTCTCTCTCTTTCTCTCTCAAAAATAAATAAACATTAAAAAAAGTTTTTTAAATAAAAAAATCAAGCTGCTAAGTAATATAAGTAGAACTAAAGAAAAAATTCTTCTCTTTTTTTTGACATCACTTAATTTATATATATAAATAAATTGTCAGTCAAATCTAACATTTCTTGTAGACTTTTCCACACTAGACAAAGTTCTGCCTACAAGTTTTGGTCTATTTCCTAAATAGCCAAACATTGCTGTGAATTTTAAACATGGATTTTAAAAGTTTGTAACATCGCATAATGGATCTTCTTTTCTTGTAGGGCACCAAAAGGAGCAGTTACGTTGTTTGCAAGCACTTAGTTGGCTTACCAGTTCTGACCTTCTGGCTGCAATCATCACTTCTATGGCCGAGTTACAGGAAGTCATTAGTAAAACAGGTACGATTCCCTCTTTTAGGTCCTTGCAAATGTCTAGAAATGCTTTACAGTTCAAATTTTAATAAACCATCTAGGAAGAAAATACATTTGTTTTCATCTTTCTTCATTCAGGTACAGAGAGATTATTAAATCTCTATTTGATGATGGAGAGAATGTAAATTTTGGTGCGTAATTTTGTCTTAATTTATAGGGAAATTAAATGACATTTCTTGGTGAATGTATCCACCTTATTTTTTCCTTTTAGGATCTGACATTCCAAAGGAAATCTCATCATTAACTTTTTTTTTTTTTTTTATGAATACTGGGAATGTTCTTGCAAATGTTTTAGTCTTCTTTCATTTCTATTTCTAGCTATACATTTTAGAAGTTTGAGGAATAACTGAACCAGTAGAAAACTTCTCGTTGGTGATATGTTTTTATTTTTCCTAATTAATTTTCAATAGAGTTAATTTGAGTAGTCTGTTTCTACCAGGTGTGGAACCACCTATAATCAGTGATTTCCGAAGGTCTAAAAATCAGTTTACTGGGGCATCTGGGTGGCTCAGTCAGTTAAGTGTCTGAATTTGGCTCAGGTCATGATCTTGCTGTTCTGGAGTTCGAGCCCTGCATCAGGCTCTGTGCTGACAGCTCAGAGCTTGGAGCCTGTTTCAGATTCTGTGTCTTCCTCTCTCTCTCTCTCTGCTGCTCCCCTGCTCATATTCTGTTTCTCTGTCTCAAAAATAAGTAAACATTATAAATAAATAAATAAATAAATAAATAAATAAATAAATAAATAATTTTTTAATGACTCAGATTGCAGGATATGTTTGTATGAAAAGTTCAATGAAAACTAATTTCTCAAGAATAACATACACCTACCTACTGGTTAAGCTATGTCATTGGACTAATTATGGCCATTTCAGACACATTAATAGTAAAAATAATATAATGGATTTGATAATACTTGCCTGCCTTGTGGAATGTTGTAAGCATTCATGAAGTAATAATTTGGGATGTAGTTTAATTCTTTAGACAACTCTGCTATATACATATAGATCATTTCTTGTGATTTCTGATAACTAAATCTATGTTCTTATAGTGGGAAACTTATGATGCAAAGATTAATTTTAGGTTGTGGCCCGTTGATGTTGGTAAGCAATATTCATCTCTAGTATTTTGGCAAAACGTCAATGTACTGGGTTTGAAGTCTGAAATAAAACTCTAAATAAAATGTATTTTAAGAATGTTTGCATTATAACTTAAGAGGAAAATTAACATTCTTGAGAGAACTTAATGAAAGTTATTGGAGTTAGTTTGAAAAACAGATTATTTGTGTTCATCATATTCTTGTAGGTGTGTGAACACTTAACATAGATTGGTTTCTTAAGCTACAATCCTGTGTATATTACTTTATTTATTTATTTTTTCTTTTCACTGTGCTATATATCTTCAGGAGATGAAAGAAACATATATGACTTGGATCTGGACATCTAGAAAATATACATAATGATTATAGAACAAGATTGGCAATTCGTGAATAACTTTAGGCAGAAAGTAATCAAGATTCAATGAGGAAATACTGGCTTTAAATGTAAGAATCCAAGATAGGTACAGTGTAGTGGGGGCTTACTAGTATTGGGAAGGCCTCAGGGAGCCTTAACGGAAGGCCTTCGCTGGGCCTAGATAGAAGGATAGATAAGTTACATAGGAGGGACAGCATCCAAATGGAGGGCAGAGCCTGAGCAGAAATGCAGAGGTGGGAGTAGGCACAGAATGGGAAGAGGAACATTGAGGAGATGGAATGAAAATCCATGCCTAGCATATCTGGCTTATACATGGTGATTACTAAAATGTATTTTCTGTTATAACTATATTGGAGAATCGTGGGAGAAAAGGTGGAACATTGGCATGCGATCAGATTATAGAGGCTTTGTAAAACTAGACAGTGATCTCCCTGAGCACATTTTCCAAAAGTGGACCCTTGTAATATCTTAAAGTTAAGATATTGACACAATGATTATTTGAGACTCTAATAAAAATATGTGTAGGTAAGACTTATCAAGGAGAAGGTAGACCGAGAATGGTGTGTCTTTAAATGCTTGCCTCCCTCCAGGAACAGAGCTGCCTTGTTAGAATCTGGTTGTACCTCTAATGGCTTGAGAAAAGAGCAAGTTCAGGGAAACTCATCTTTAGGGAAGCCTTTAAATGTTGTTGGCTAAAGAACACTAAGTAGTTAGGGAAGAGTTAAGTGATAGTTGCTTAGAGGGGGAGAATAATTGATGTATTGAAATCCTGAAGAGTATAGGGAAGAATATGGTTGGACAGGTAAACAATTGAGTTGTTACTGGACTAGTACAAAAATGATCAGTGTGTTCCTTTTGCAGAGGCGACTTGACAAGCTGGGCTCATAGAATAATTCATTCAAAATATGATGACCAGTTAACGCATTACCTTTTCCAGGTAATGTGTTTTCATTTTCATGGGTATCCTAGTAGTAGAAATTTCCTGATACTTTAGCAGAAAGGATGGGAAAATATTTTCAGACACTTAAAGTACATGAGAGGTTATTAACAGATAATAGGGTAATAAATGTAAAGCTGTAACAGCTTACATAGTCATGTTGGGTTTATAATTGAAGTGTACAAATAACCTAAATATATGATAAGCATTAGCATATAGCAGAAAGAGCATTAGCTTTGTACCAGGCGGATTTGATTTTGTTTGCAGCTCTGCTAGTTATTAGTTGTGTGAAACTGGGCAAGTTACTTTGTTACTAGACCTCAGGCTCTTTACCTAGAAATGGAGATAGTACTATCTTCCTGATTTTTATGAGGATTTAATGAGATAACCCTTGTTGAACATTTTGTAACAGTACCTAGCATATAGTGGGCGCTAAAAAAACCTGTTTCCTTACAACCCATCTCATCATGAAAGTAGTGTATCACATTCCTGAATGTAGTACACACGTCTGCCTGTATGCATTTTTAGACAACTAATTATTTTCTATTGCTATGTGTTATTCCGATCTGTTTTATTCCTCTCTGCCTCTTTGCCTTTCTGTCTGCCCACCCTTCATTTCTTCTTCTTACCCTCCCTTCTTCCTTCCTACCACCTGCTCATCCATCTACTAACAGGCTAACAAATGATATAAATGTTACCATAAGCTACATACTGTTTTATATTTGCATTTAAAAAAATTATTTTGAGAGGTGCCTGGGTGACTCAGTCGGTTACATGTCAGACTCTTGATTTCTGCTCAGGTCATGACCTCACAGTTTGCGAGTTCGAGCCCCACACTGGGCTCTGCGCTGACAATGTGGAGCCTGCTTGGGATTCTCTCTCCCTCCGTCTCTGCCCCTCCCGCTCTCGCTCTCTCTCTCTCTGTCTCTCAAAATAAATAAATGAACTTAAAAAATGATTTTGAAATAGTTTTAATCTTACAGAATAGTTGCAAATACACAATAGAGACTCTTTTTGCTGAATGATTTGAGAGCAAGTAGCTGACATGATGCCCATTACTTTCTCATATTTTAGCATGTATTTCAGGCAAGACATTCTTCCTCATAACCAGAGGGCTGTGATCAACGTCAGGAAACCATTCAGATCCCCTTTGACTTACCCTAGTTGTCCCAACCATGTCTTTTATAGCAAAAGGATCTGGTTTCGAATTATGCGTTGCATTAAGTGACGTTTCTTTAATCTCCCTCAGCTTGGAAAAGTTCCTCAGTCTTTCCTTGACCATCATATTCTTGAAGATTACAGACTGATTTTTGTAAAATACCCTTCAGTTTTGATCTGTTTGATGTTTCCTCATGATTCGATTCAGTTCATGCAATTTTGGCAAGAAAATCACAGAAATGATGCCGTGTTTCACTTATGGCATGCTATAATAGCTTTAGCTTAAAAGAAGTCATGCTTTTGAAGGATTTTCTCCATTTCTATTAATATTCTTCTAGGGAATGATTATATACATGTATATATGTGTTTATTATATATTATATAAATGTTCATATATATACATATATACATACATATATACACACACATAAATATTTGTTTACTTATATTTGAGAGAGAGAGAGAGAGAGAGAGAGAGGCAGAGCACAAGCAGAGGAGTGGCAGTGAGAGAGAGAGGGAGACACAGAATCTGAAGCAGGCTCCAGGCTCTGAGCTGTCAGCAGAGAGCCCGATGCAGGGCTTGAACCCACAGACCATGAATGACCTGAGCCACCCAGGTGTCCCTGGGGAATTATTTTTAATGTTTGGGTAATATTTATCAGTTGAGCATTTCATAATTTGTTTAACGAATTCATAATAGGATCTTTTCATCGCAGGACAGTTATCAGGAATATGAGTTCAGCTTTGATTTGTAATTGATTCATTGTCTCTTGGATCACCTAATATTATGAGTAGTATCTTAATTCTTTCAACCAAGTGGGATATTGAGATGGCAAAATCTTGGTAAAGTTTATTAAGGAAATAATCTGAAAATCCTGAACTGAAAAAAAGTTATTTCTTAGAGCCATATTTTTTCTTTTCTGTTCCTTCCTTCTTTCATTTTCTTGTTTTGAAGAACTTGCTGAAAATTTAAATCATTTTACATGTCAAGACTACATATTGATGGCATCAGTCACTTTTTTTTAAGCCTCAGGAAAACGGGTACTGTGTGTCAATATCAAGTAGTAGTTTTTAAATATATTTAATAGTAACTGCGTCACTTCTTGTATTATCTTTGTTCCAAGGTAAAAAAAAAAGTATATTATTCTTTTTAAAAATACTCTTTTTAGGTACTTATCTTTTTAGAGTAAGTTCTGAATTATACACATACTGTTAATTATATAGGAGAGAAAAATTTTACCGAAGAGGGAAAATTAAACACTTAGGGTACATAGTAGAGTGTGAATTAAGAACTTGGGCTCTAGATTCGAATCTGGGTCCCATTGCTTAACTTTGTGTGTGACATTGGGAAAGGTACTCGATCCCTTTCGGCCTCAACGTCTTCCCCTCTTCCCCTGTGGAATTGGGCTAAGAAGAGTTCCTCAGTTATAGAGTTATTAGGTGTGAATGTAACCTTCTCAGTCAAATCTCTTGTATATGTAATCGCCAGCCAAATGTTTATTGTTTTACCTGTCTTTTTGTGTTCTGATATCTCACACGAACTGGTATATCACTTTATGCCTCTCATGAAATGGGAAGTTCAAGAGCGATAAGCTTGAATTCACTGCTCAGAAAGTGCTAAGGGTGGCTGCTCCTGCTACCTTCTTAACTTTGAGGATGTATTTACAGGCAGTGGGCAGAGACCCCAGTTTCTAGTTTGCCTCTGTAAATACTGGACAGGTGGCAACCTTCTTGCTTTCATTAAAGTGTTTGCCCACTTGAGATAAATTACCTCTTCCAGGTATCCAAATGGTGTGCCTGCAAGAGATCATTTACCTCAAACAGGGGAGAACGTTACTTCCACTGAAGAGCTGGGATATCAATCATTATGTGAATGGACTGAAGAACTCTTTAGATAGCTGAACATTTCGTATGTCAGGTCTAGCCTGAATTTCTTTAGAATCAAGTGCGCTGATTTGCATGGAATAATCTCTGAATAAATAGTAGATGGATATGAATAGTAAGTTCATACATTCTGTTACATATTTCCTCCATAGTTGAATCATAATTATCCAGAAGATAGACGACCCCAGTATACATGCCCCTGCTATGACTGCTCAGAAGTTTCTTTCATTGTTACTTTTGAGTTAACTTTGGAGAAGTCATAACAACTCTTTCAGGCAAAACTTAGAAATCTGGGTTGTATTTGGCATAACACTGAGGTTTCACATGTAGGAAGTTCAAAGCAAAATAAAGATATTTCTGTTAATAAGTAGTTATTTTATATATATTTTAAAACTAGGGTTTTATTGATTCCTAAAAAATAATAAAAAGAGCATTCTTACTTCAAGTGTGGTCTGTGGACCAACAGCATCAGCATTAACGAGGAATATGTTAGAAATGCCTAATCTCAGAACAACAACAAAAAAAGAAATGCATTATCTCAGACTCCACTCCAGAACTATTCAATCAGAATCTACATTTTAATAAGGTCCTCAGATGACTTACATGCACAGTAAAGTTTGAGAAGAAGTAACT
Organism: Prionailurus bengalensis; assembly: GCF_016509475.1. NCBI lineage: Eukaryota > Metazoa > Chordata > Mammalia > Carnivora > Felidae > Prionailurus > Prionailurus bengalensis. The sequence continues at coordinate 40,826,729 of NC_057359.1, forward strand.
TAGAGGGCTTTGTTATTTATACAACTTCAACTTATATCTGAAATTGGAACAAGTACATGTAGAGACTTTTGTATGTATCATTTTTGATACTTCAGTTACAAGTGTCTACTTTGGGGATCCACATTTGATTTATTGAATTTTCTTCTAATTTTTAGATTTTCTTTATTATTATTACCTTAACATGCTCCCTCCCATATTTTTTCAAACATTTTATTATCAAAAATTTCAGGTGCACAGGAAAGATGAAATAATTTTACAGTGGACACATACTTTGTTTTTCAAATTAAAATTTTACTTGCCTATCATAATTTTTAAGAACAAGTTTTGAGTGGGTAATTTCTCATTGAGAATGCCGATGACTATGTAAAATTCCAGTGTCACAACTTTCATAGCGTATGTTTGTTAATAATGTTAAAATAGTATACAAAATCAAAATTATTTTAAGAAATATAGGTGAGCCTTCAGCATATTTTGCAATTTATAGGTACTTTGCAGGAAACTTCTAAGAGCCTGAAGCCTTTTCTTAGAAGGGTAGGTTGCGAATCCAGATGCTATCCAACAAAGCAGCATAATTAGTTTTTCAGATATTTGTGAAAGAATGGAGGAAAAAATTTCCTCTCAAATCTATAGTAAAATACTAGATATGCATTTAGAAATGTTATTTTACCACCACCTTGTTCTAGAAGAAAATTATGGCCATTTAAAAGTACCTGTAAAATATGACTGTATGATAATCATTAAAACTTGAGTAAGAGAAAGTAGAAGCAAATTTGAACCAGGAATGGTGTTGAAAAAGCCAGTTATGATGGCCTGCATAGTTGTGTTCAAATTCAGGTCTCAGGATTCAATTGTCAGTGATGTCATTAAAGAAAAACCAGAAATTTAGAAGAAATAAAAATGTCCTTGGACTAAGAATAGATAGGAATTTGTCCTGTAGCTCTTAACCAAAAGGGACATTGTGATAGAGTGACTAACATTCTCAATAATATCAGACATAGAATTCTCTGTCTCTTCTTTTTAAGTCAGACATATTGGGATATGATTTATGTATAATGAAGTTTAATCATTTAGCTGTAAAATTGAATAGATTAAAAAAATGTATATGCTAGAATGTATACTAGAAAATATGTAGAACATTTTCTTTACCTTTTTTGAAGTCACCCCTGCATACCCCTAGCTCAAAGTAGCCACTAGTCTTTTTGCTGTCACTGTAATTTTGTCTTTTCAAGCATTTCATAAAAATGGAGTCATACAATGCAAAGGTGTCCAGCTAAATTGCACCGGCAGAGGGAACAGTCCCCACATTGTTCTTACTTCAGACCCCACCTACAAGAGTTCCTGGGGCCACTTTCACTTCACGCCAGCTGATTATGAGTTAAGGAGCTCCTATGAATTCTCTCAGGTTCCATAATTTGCTAGAAACTCCTAGAACTCAAGAAAGTGCTGTATTTAGGATTACATTTTTATTATAGCCAATAGAAACAATTTAGACCCAAAGGAAGGGATGCATAGGGTAAAGTCTAGGATTCCAGGCATCAAGCTTCCATTGTCCTTGGGACAAGGTAGCCTCCTGCTATCGATTTATGATGGTACATATGGAGTATTACCAACCTGGGAAGCTCACTGGAACTTCAATGTCCAGAATTCTGTTGAGGCTTCAGTATATGAACATGATTATTTGGATTGTTGGCTGTGTTGCTGAACTCAGTCTCCAGCTCCCTCCCCCTCTGTGGAGGTTGAGCTGATGTTACCTTGGCTCAAAGCCCCAACCTCTAATCACATTGTTGGTCTTTCTGACATGGCCAGTCCTTACCTTTAGTCATGTTGTTAGCATAAAGTATGAGATGCCCACCATGAGTCAGCCCATTAATATGAGCTATGAAGTGTGGTCCTGTGGGCCCACCTTGAATAACAAAGACACTCTACTCACAGCAGAAATTCTGAGGTTTTGGAGGCTACCTCCCTGTCATGCTTAAACTCTGTATATCTAGCTTTCTGTGGGTATCCTAAAAACACCTCACACTCAGCATGTTGCAAAATTTAATTGTCTTCTTTGTCCCTAAACCCCCTTCTAAATTTACTGTCTTTGTAATTGGTATGGACATCCACCAAGTAGTCGTTAAAATAGAAACTGGGAGTCGGGGAGCCTGGGTGGCTCAGTCAGTTAAGTGTCTGTTTGTGCTTAGGTCATGATCTCACAGTTTTGTGAGTTTGAGCTCCATGTCAGGCTCTGCGTGATGGTGTGGAGCCTGCTCGGGGTTCTCTCTCTCTCCCTCTATCTCTGCCCCTCCTCTGCTCATACTGTCTCTGTCTCTCTCAAAATAAATAAACTGAAAAAAAAGAAACCTGGGAGTCTCCCTAACTTACTCTTATTCTTCCTCTTATGCTCTATATTTTACATATTTTATTAGTCTACTTTTTATTCTAGACTCATCACTAGTGCTTTAGCTCCATATTTTTTGCAGGTGTTCCCCCCTTAGTTTTAAAAAAATTTTTAAATGTTTTTATTAATTTATTTTTGAGACAGAGAAAGACAGAGCATGAGCAGAGGAGGGACAGAGAAAGAGGGAGACACAGAATCTGAAGCAGGCTCCAGGCTCTGAGCTGACAGCACAGAGCCTGACGCAGGGCTCAAACTCACGGAGTGTGAGATCATGACCTGAGCTGAAGTAGGACGCTCAACCGACTGAGCCACCCAGGCGCCCCACAGGTGTTCCCCTTTTAACCTACTAATGGGTGTCCATTCTTAGATACACTGCCATTCTATCTATCTATCTATCTATCTATCTATCTATCTATCATCTATCTCATATTTAGCAAAGAAATAATTTGGAGGAGGGTTGTAGAAGTAACAAGGAAGTAGCAAGTAGCACGAGTGTATTGTAAACATTTATAAAGCCTTGAAGAGTATGAGGAAATAAATATAAATTTCTTGTAATCTCTAAGAATATGATCAATATTGATGTGTACATCTTTCAAGTTGTTTTGTATGTATTTCAATGTGACTGGATCATTTTGTAGTCATTTTTCATTGTTACTTTTTTCTTATTTTTAATGGCTGTCATACTAATGTCATCTCATTTGCTGTTGTAAGGGTTAAATGAGTTAATGCATGTAAACAGTGCTTGATCTATTGCATATCTTTGGCCTCAGTATCAGCAACAGCATTATTCCTCATTTCTTATTGTATGAATTAACTCTTTGGCAAGGTATAAAAGACCCTTCTTGAACTGATTCTCATCTATTTGTATAGCTTCACCTCCCAGTACTCTCATTAAAAAACCTGCAATTTAGCTGAACTGAATTGCTTGTTGTTCCCCAGATGTGAGATGCTCTCTGTCTCCAAATATATGGAAAAAACTATTTTTGCTGCTAAACCTTAGGAGGAGCTTACTACATGGATTATCATATTGGAAATATTGAATAACATCACAGTTTCTATCTCTAAAAGCTACTTTGTAGAAGATGCAGAAGTTTTTTTCTTGTCAGTGTTACTTATATTCATCTTCAGTGAAAACTGAGGGCATAGTGTTATATTACAGTTCCCTATGCAGCTTTCTTATTATTTACGTTGACACAGAGGCAGACGCTAAAGGATATAGATTTATAATTGGGTGACATATTCCTTAGATAAGAGGTCTTTTAACCTTGGGCTCACAGAACCCTTCTCAAAAGGGTCCATGGTCAGAATTTGGGAGCAGGGATAGGGGTGCGTCAGTGGATTTGGATGGAAAAAATTGCATCTTGTTTCACTAACCACTAACCGAACTTTGACATTTCCTTCAATTATGAGTGGTGATGACAGACTATGCTAATATTAGCTGTACGGTGACTTTGTTACTGATAGAAATCACTGATGTTTTCCCATTGTAATACAGTTGTTGCAGCTATCTCCAGATACAGCCTGTGCTCATCTTTGCTAACCAGTAATCATGAGACCTGTCACATACGTGACATGTAATTGTGGTCTTCTGTGTACACATGGATGCTGGTGCAAGTTTTCTGGATAAGTGTCAGAACAGCTTTGCACCTAATAGTTGCTCATCTATTCAAGTGAGCTTCTATGTTCTTCATGTTTATATTTTTTCTAGTATTCCTCAAATACAAAATTCTCTGTTATTTCTTTGAAAGAGCAATCTGAAAACACCTGGAAACACTTCAGAACTCTTTCAAAGGAGTTCCTGACACTACTGATGAATTTTCTGAAAAAGAAATAATGAAAATGATTCCATATACAAGCGTATCAAAAACAATAATATGTTTAGGAATAAATTTAACCGAGGAACAAATTGGTGCAGCCACTCTGGAAAACAGTGTGGAGGTTCCTCAAAAAATTAAAAATAGACCTACCCTATGACCCAGCAATAGCACTGCTAGGAATTTACCCAAGGGTTACAGGAGTACTGATGCATAGGGGCACTTGTACCCCAATGTTTATAGCAGCACTCTCAACAATAGCCAAATTATGAAAAGAGCCTAAATGTCCATCAACTGATGAATGGATAAAAAAAATTGTGGTTTATATACACAATGGAGTACTACGTGGCAATGAGAAAGAATGAAATATGGCCCTTTGTAGCAACATGGATGGAACTGGAGAGTGTTATGCTAAGTGAAATAAGCCATACAGAGAAAGACTGATACCATATGTTTTCACTCTTATGTGGATCCTGAGAAACTTAACAGAAACCCATGGGGGAGGGGAAGAAAAAAAAAAGAGGTTAGAGTGGAAGAGAGCCAAAGCATAAGAGACTGTTAAAAACTGAGAACAAACTGAGGGTTGATGGGGGGTGGGAGGGATGGGAGGGTGGGTGATGGGTATTGAGGAGGGCATGTTTTGGGATGAGCACTGGGTGTTGTATGGAAACCAATTTGACAATAAACTTCATATATTGAAAACAAATACAAAAAAAAAAAAATAACCGAGGAAGGGAAGGTCTCTAATCTGAGAGCTAGAAGTTATTGATGAAAGAAATCAAAGAAGACTCAAATAAATGGAAAGGTATCCTGTGCTCATGGGTTAGAAGAATTAATATTGGTGAAATATCCATACTACCAAAAACCATCTACAGATTCAATGTAATCCCTATCGAGATTCCAGTGGCTTTTTTTTTAGTAGAAGTAGAAAAAGCCAAAATGTATAGCCACAAAAGACTCCAAAAAGGCAAAGAAATCTTAAGAAGAACAAAGCAGGAGGCGTCATGACTTCCTGATTTCAAGTTATACTATAAAGCTATAGTAATCAAAATGTATGGTACTGATATAAAACTGGACAAATAGACCAATAGAACAGAATCTAGAGCCAAAAGCATAAACTGAAAACCCAGGCACATACGGTCAACTGATATCTGACAAGGGAGCCAAGAATACTCAACAGAGGGAAGATAGTGTCTTCAATAATGGTGCTGGGATAATTGGATATTCACATGTAAAAGAATGAAACTGGACCACACACACAAGTATTAACTTGAAATGGATTAACAACTTAAATATAAGACCTGAAACTATGAAACTTCTAGAAGAAAACAAGGCTCCTTGACATAGGTCTTGATCCAGATTCTCTGGATCTGGCACTAAAGCACAAGCAACAAAATAAAAAATTAGCCAGTGGGACTACATTCAACTAGAAAGCTTCTGTACAGCAAAAGAAACTATCAACAAAGTGAAAAGACAAACTACAGAGTGGGAAAATATTTGCAAACCGTATGTCTTATAAGGGGTTAATATATAAAATATATAAAGAATGGATATAATTCAATCCAAAAAACCCCAATAACCCAATTAAAGAAATGGGCAAAGGACCCAAATAGATATTTTCCCAAAGAAGATATACCAAAGGCCAACAGGTACATGAAAAGATGCTCAACATCAATAGTCATGCAGGGAAATGCAAGTCAAAACCACAATGAGATGTCATTTTATGCCTGTTAAAATGACTATCATCCAAAAGACAAGAGATAACAGGGGCGCCTGGCTGGCTAAGTCAGAAGAGCATTTGACTCTTGATCTCAGGGTTGTGAGTTCAAGCCCTATGTTGGGTGTAGAGGTTACTTAAATATATCTCGGTGTTGTGAGTTCAAGCCCCATGTTGGGTGTAGAGTTTACTTAAATATATATATGGAGAGAGAGAGAGAGAGAGAGAGAGAGAGAGAGAGAGAGAGAGAGAGACAAGAGATAACAAATGCTGGTGTGGAGGTGGAGAAAACTGAATCCTTGTGCACTGTTGGTGTGATTGTAAATTGATATAGCCGCTATGAAAAACAATATAGTGGATCTTCAAAAAACTAAAAATAGAGCAACCATATGATCCAGCAGTTTTGCTTCTTCTTTTTTTTTTTTAAGGATTATTTATTTATTTTGAGAGAGAGAAAGAGTGAGCAGAGGAGGGGCAGAGAGAGAATCCCAAGCAGGATCCATGCTGCCAACACGGGGCCTGACAATGGGGCTTGAACCCACGAACCATGAGCTCATGACCTAAGCCGAAACCAAGAGTTGGACGCTCAACCGACTGAGCCACGTAGGTGCCCCCAGTAATTTCGCTTCTGGGAATATATCCAAAGGAAATGAAAACACTAACTTGACAAGATCTCTGCTCCCCACCTGCCAGTTCATAGCAGTGTTATTTACAACAGCCAATATATATAAACAGCTAAGTGTCCATTGACAGATGAGTGGATAAAGAAATTATGGTATATATACAATATTGTTTAGCCATAAAAAATGAGGAAATCCTACCATTTTCAGCAATGTGGATGGACCTTGAAAGTGTTATGCTAAAGGAAATAGGTCAGAAAAAAAAAAAAAGGAAATAGGTCAGAGAAAGGCAAATACTGTGCAATCTGGCTTATGTCTGAATACCCCCTCACCAAAACCAAAAACCAAATTCAAAGACAAAGAAATAAGACTTGTGGTTACCAGAGCTGGAAGGTAGGATGAGGGGGAATCAGAGGAAGTGGTTAAAGGTACAAATTTACATTTATAAGATAAATAAGTCCTGGGGATGTTGTGTATAGCATGGTGATTACAGTTAACATTACTGTATGGGGTATAGGAAAGGTGTTAAGAGAGTAAATCCCAGGAGTTCCCATTCTTACAAGGAGAACATTTTTGTTTTTTCTTCTTTCTTTCCTTTTTATTGTATCTATACAAGATGATGGATGTTAGCTGAACCTATTGTGGTAATTGTTTCACAGTATATGTAAATCAGACCATCATGTTCTACACCTTAAACGTATACAGTGATGTATGTTAATCATTTCTCAATAAAACTGGGGGAAAAACTCCTAAAACAAAGTACTTAAGTTCCTTCTATCTTCATAGCTTCAGTTTCTTTTCATTCATTTAATAAGTATTTATTGAACATCTATTATATGCCAGTCACTTTTTATTTGTTTATTTATTTTTACTGTTTATTTATTTTTGAGAGAGAGAGAGAGAGAGAGAGAGAGAGAGAGAGAGAGAGAGAGCATGAGCAGAGGAGGGGCAGAGAGAGAGGGGGACGCAGAATCTGAAACAGGCTCCAGGCTCTGAGCTGTCAGCACGGAGCCCAATGTGAGGCTGGAACTCACCAACTGTGAGATCATGACCTGAGCCGAAGTCGGATGCTTAACCAACTGAGCTACCCAGGTGCCCCGTATGCCGGCCACTTCTTTAAAAAATGAGGCATAATTGACATACAATACTATATTAATTTCAGGTGTATAACAATGATTCAACATTAATATTTATTGCTAAATAATCACTATAGCAGGTCTAGTTAACATTTTTTTTTAAAAAATTAAAGTTTATTCATGTATTTTGAGAGAGACAAGGAACATGAGCAGGGAAGAAGCAGAGAGAAGAGGGAGAGAGAGGATCCGAGCACTCTCTGCACTGTCAGTGTGGAGCCTGATGTGGGGCTCTATCTCACCACCATGAGATCATGACCTGAGCTGAAACCAAGAGTCAGATGGCTGACCGACTGAGCCACTCAGGTGCCCCTAGATAACACTGGTTAACCATACCTAGTCACAAATTCTTTTTTTTTTTTTTTTTTTTCCTGTGAGAAGAACTATGAGAGGATATACTCTCAGCAACTTTCAAATACGTAGCATCAGATTTGAGCTATGGTCACAATCCTTTTTCTTTAAGATCTAAATTGTATTGAATATATTGAGTAAGCCAAAGATGAACTCCCTGACTTTCGGATAAAAAACTTGTCACACTATGTCTAGAAATACTGGAATTTAAATAAAATTTTGAAAAAAAAAGAAAGCTTTGGAGACTTCTGGTGCTTTTTTTTTCTTTCCTAGTTTTAATTTAAATTCTAGTTAGTTAACATACAGTGTAATACTAGTTTCAGATGTAGAATTTAGTGATTCAACAGTTCCATACAACAGCCGGTGCTCATCACAAGTGCCCCCCTGAATACCCATCACTCATCATCCATCTAGCCCATTCCCCTGCCCAACTCCCCTTCAGTAACCATCAGTTTGTTCTTTTTTTTAAAGTTTATTTATTTATTTTTTTGAGAGAGAGACAGAGAAAGACAGCAAGAGCAGGGGAAGGGCAGAGAGAGAGAGAGAGAGAGAGAGAGAGAGAGAGAGAGAGAGAATCCCAAGCAGGCTCTGCACTTTTAGTGTGGAGCCTGATGTGGGGCTCGAACTCTGAGATCAAGACCTGAACCAAAATCAAGAGCTGGATGCTCTCTACCTAGTAAGCCACCCAGGCACCCCCATTGGTTTGTTCTTTATAGTTAAGAGTCTGTTTCTTGGTTTGCTTCTCTCTCTCTCTCTCTCTCTCTCTCTCTCTCTCTCTCTCTCTCTCTTTTCTTCTCCCTAGAGAATTCTGGCAGTTTTTGTTGTTTTTCTTGTTTGTTTTTGTTTTGTTTTGTTTTGAGAGTAGCCTACCTATATATATGTATATTTTAAAAAATGTTTTAATGTTTATTTTAGAGAGAGAGACACACACACAGGTGGGGAAGGGCAGAGAGAGAGAGAGAGAGAGACAGAATCTGAAACAGGCTCCAAGCTCTGAGCTGTCATCCCAGAGCCCCATGTGGGGCTTGAACCCACAAACTGTGAGATCATGACCTGAGCCACAGTTGTGTGCTTAACTGACTGAGCCACCCATGTGCCCCAAGCCTACCTATATTTGTAAAGTGAACTGTGGGTGTTTTAATTACCTTTGCAGCAGTATATATTTGTGAGTTGGGATTTTCATTGTTTTTAAGTACAAAACAATTTTGATGTTCAATATGGCACATATGGTGCCTTCTCGAGATCACCTTGTAGTTCAATGTTCTTAGTTTGGCTAAGCAAAAAACTTTCACTGGGCTATATCTTCTAAAAAAATTAACTTTAGTCTGTATTTTAAATGTACTGTCTTGCATTGAATGCATTAATAATCAGACTTAAAATAGGTTGATAACTGGGGCACCTGGGTGGCTCAGCCAGTTAAGTTAAGCTCTTGGCTTTGGTTCAGGTTATGATCTCACGTTTTGTGAGTTTGAGCCCCACTTCGAGCTCTGTGCTGGCAGTGAGGAGTCTGCTTGGAATTCTCTCTCTCACCCTCTGTCTCTGCCCCTCCCTTGCTCATGTGCTCAGTCTCTCTCTCTCTCTCTCTCTCTCTCAAAATAAATAAAGAAATAAACTTAAAAAAAGGCACAATTCTTTATGAATTTGTTTTAATTTTTTTTTTAATGTTTATTCATTTTTGAGACACAGGGAGACAGGGTGTGAGTGGGGGAGGGGCAGAGAAAGGGAGACCCAGAATCCGAAGCAGGCTCCAGGCTCTGAGCTGTCAGCGCAGAGCCCGACGCGGGGCCTGAACCCACGGGATCATGACCTGAGAGGCAGTCAGATGCTCAACTGACTGAGCCACCCAGGCGCCCCATTTATGAATTTGTTTTAAAGATTTTAAGTGTAAATATTGCCTTTGCTATTGTAAAAAGTGCAATAGAGTCTTCTTTCTCAAAAGACACATGCTATAAAATAGAGGGGAAGTGATTAATAAATGTATTTTACATAAACAAGAATTTGTTAAATGTAACAAACATTTAAGCAGTTTAGACAAGTTTAGACATGAGAAATTTTAGTGACCTTATTTTTGTCTCTTATTTCTGTATCATTATATGAATAACTACAACTATGTCACTAGAGGATTTTTTTGTTTCTTCATTTATTTAGTGTTGAATTAATTGTACTGTATACTGTATAATGTGAAGTATGTTATAAAAACACACTTCTTACTCATCAAAGTATAAATTATTTAGTGAGTGTTCTTTCTGTAATTCCTTGAGAGAAGTGAGGAACTAGAGTGTATGCCTCTTTCCCACTTCTTAAAAATTCAGAAGAATGCCTTGGAGAATTATATTGTCACTTAAGTTTACCTCTCAGAGTGGTTAGTATCTACACAAACACATTTCTATGATATAGTAAAAAACCGCTATTCATTAAAATTTAATTGTAGTTAGTTTTTGCTTTTAAAGGCTCTTTGTGAAAATTTTATTACTTTGATATACCTGAAAATTTCCCAAAATGATGAACTTTTATCTTGTTTCTTTAAAAAGAATAACTTTTGGCATATCATTAAAGTTAATTAATTTTTCTTGGTATTATTGAATGCATTCTTGCATTCTGCATTGTCGCAATTGCTATGAAAGTAAAAAATATAATTAATCCAACAAACATACAAAATATCCATATATTCTAGACTGGCACAGTGCAAATACAGAGTTTACCGAGATAACAAAAGACAGACTGAAGTCCCTGCAAAGCCAGTTGAGAAACAGGGAATACATATATTAGGCACTGGAATGATGTTTTATATTGAATGTTATAGGTAAAATAAATTTTACTCATTCAACAGCGACCTATTAAATAATAGTTTAGCAATTCTTTTAAATATGTGTGCTGTATTATATGTTAATTGTTATATGAAGCTACTGAATTCTTTTTTATTCATGACTTATTTAAACAATTGATTGATAACAAAGGAACTGTGTATTTTAATGACACTTCATATGCCTCTGTCAGTGGGATTCTCAGGATGTTTATGAGGGGTATACAGAATTAAACTTATATCACCTTATGTTCTTAGAAGTCCGTGCATCGATAACTGATAAAAATAAATTCTACAAGGAGGATATTATACTTTTATCCAATTTACAATTTTTATTTTATGTATAACTTCTAGGCAACGTGGTTTCCAAAATCTGACTGCTGTATAATTTAAAAGTTTATCTTTCCTTTTGTCTACTGAGGAATAAAGGAATAAAACAAGCCTCACATTTTTGAACACAGGGCCTCTGTGATGTTGTTCTTTCTGACTTAGAAAACCACTGATTGATTACCTTCTCAGCCAATGTTGCTATTCATTGTTGAACCATATGTACTCTTAGAATTATAAAGCATTTTTTTCTATTGGATAAAACTGGCCAGATATACTTTTTGTGTATATTTAAGTTAATTCCAACAGCAGAGACTCTGGAAATGTAGAAAGGCATACTACTGAATTTAAATAATCTCTCCATGCTTGTCATTTTACGTGGATAGTATCATAAAACAAGTAACGACAGATTAAGACCTGCCTAGCAGAGGGAAAACTAAATTACATGACTTTTATTAAGGCATAAATAAACCTATTAACCATTATCTGGAATACCAATTAGTAGACAGTGCACTGACAATTTTATTTATCAACATTAAACACAATTATTAATTACAGACCTGATGAATCTAGCAGTAAGCAGGCCATGTTGGATATGCTGGGACCTTAAGTCCATTATGTGAGAGGGATGATTACCGAAATCCTGTGGGGAAATAAGTAATTGTCGTTGTAAAATTTTAATTGCCTTGGAATAAGGCAAATTATATTTTCTTGTCCGAGCATATAAATAGTTTGACATTAAGGTAACAAGTGTCAGTAGTTGTAAATAGAAAATGAATTTATGTTAGGTTTTAAAACAAAGAAAAGAGTGATGATGAATTTTTAGTGTCATAGTGGTTTAGTGTAAATGATATAATGTAAATGAATGCAGATTTTCTTTAGCTGTATTGTTTAATAGGTAATCTATTTTCTGCATTCCTTTTTTCGTAGTGAAAATTAATGTGGGAGGGGACTTTTTGAATGAATTACTACAGGTGAATGGGGATTGTATAACTGAGGAAATATTTTAATTGTGTGGGGATTGGCAGAGTTGTAAAATGCGCAAGAGACAGTTCACATTTTCATCGTGTCTTTTTTTTTTTTTCCGAAGATCCAAATTCCAGAATTTGTGGACATTTACTCGTAGGTGCAGCCAAGAATTCTTTTGCAAAACTCATGGATAAAATTAGTCTGGCAATGGAGAGCATACCTTTGCATAGTAGCAAGAGTATTACATATGTAGAAAAAGATTCTCTGGTTCAGAGGCTGGCTCGTGGACTTCATAAAGTAAATACACTGGCCCTGAAGTATGGTCTACATGGTCATGTGCCCATTTTGGTATGTATGCAATTTCATTACATAGTGACTTTAGTACTTGTAAATTTAATTCTGAATCACACTTACTTGTAGTTTAAATTAGTTGTGCATCAATGTATCTAGATTTCCTTTGGATTTCATGTAATCTTTTTTTTTAATGTTTATTTGAGAGAGAGAGAGAGACAGAGAGAGAGAGAGCATGCATGAGCAGCAGGAAGGGCAGAGAGAGAGGAGAGAGAGAATCTGTGCTGTCAGCACAGAGCCTAACACGGGGCTTGATCCCACAAACCATGAGATCATGACCTGAGCCGAGATCAGGAGTCAGATGCTTAGCCGACTGAGCCACCAAGGCGCCCCAGACTTCATGTAGTCTTTTAATGTAATACTAATAGCACTTAAATGTCAAAGTGTCTTAAATATCAAAATACAAAAGTTCTGGCATGAGTTGTGGATTTACTGTTTTCTGTAAGTGGACTGCAACAGAATTCTATGAGACATAAACAGATGTCAGTTCCATTTTCTAGCCCTCTAGATTATTTATTTTCTTTCGTTGTTCATTTCATATAAACCAAATTATTGGTCACATAAAAAATAAAGCCTTCACCTCTAAGTTTCCGTTACAGCTAGTATTGTTTTCTGTATAATCTAAGATACATTTAAGTTGGTAAAAGGGCCATTGCCCCTGATTTATTAGTCAGCCTGTAGTTACTGCTTGTAAAATTGCTCTTGATTAACAACAGAAAAGCACAGCATCATTACAGAAGCAGATATTTGGATTTACACAAAGACTGCACGCGGCAGAAGTGGAGCGCCGTTCACTGCGTTTGGAGGTCACAGAATTCAAACGAAACGTGAATGAAATGAAAAAGGAGCTCGACAAAGCCCAGGGTCTCCAAATGCAATTAAATGAATTTAAGCAGTCGGTAAGTATGTGTGATTTAAAATACCGTGGCTCTAGCGCGCTCTTCACTGATACGTATGCTCACACATATGATCTGTAGATCTACAGATTTCTTTTAGCTTTTTGTTGTTTGTTTTCTCAGATAATTCAGAAGACTTCCCTTATAAAATTTCCAACAGTACTGCATTCTATACAAAGTTGCTGGGTGACTAGATCTTAAATATTCTCACCACAAAAAGAAGGGATAATCATGTCATATGATAGAGTGGTTAGCTAGTGCAATATTGGTCATCATACTGTAACATATAAGTGTATCAAGTTACACAGGTTGCACACCTTACACAGGCTTATATCTCAATTATACCTCAAAAAACAGGAGTTAATACCTGATGCTTAAGGGAATACTGATTCTGTGTCAGCAGAACTCACAGCCTGTTAAAATGTATACGGTGGCTGAAAGTGTAGAAAAGAGTAAGTTATAGTTAGGAGAGATTAACTGCTTTAGCAAACAAACCCCCAAATGTGTACTAAAAGATAATAAAATGCTTCTCCCAATTGAAGAGTCTGGTGTTTGGAACAGGAGGTGGGATGTTCTCTCTTTTTCTTTTTATATTAAATATTTTGAGTACATTGGATTATTTCTTTTGAAATCAAATTGCTTTTCCAAAGAAATGTTCAATCTAACTTCCATCAAACTCATACATTATTTAAGAAAGCAGAAGATAGCTGAGCAAAGGAAGGCTAGGTACCAAATGACATTAAATCAAGATCAAAATGTGTAAATATATGAAGCACAGTAACATGGAGATACACACATACTCTGCTGCCCAGGTTCGTTAGTCACACTGCTGTTTTTAATGTGGATATAGGAATATAGAGTTAAGACATTACCCTGTAACTTCAAAATTGTAGGGGCGCCTGGGTGGCTCAGTCGGTTAAGCGTCCGACTTCGGCTCAGGTCATGATCTCGCGGTCCGTGAGTTCGAGCCCTGCATCGGGCTCTGTGCTGGCAGCTCAGAGCCTGGAGCCTGCTTCAGATTCTGTGTCTCCCTCTCTCTCTGGCCTCCCCCGTTCATGCTCTGTCTCTCTCTGTCTCAAAAATAAATAAACATTAAAAAAAAAAACAAAAAACAAAATTGTATTCAATTGATGACAACTAATATAAATATGAATACAAAATTTGATTCCCAAATCTAGCAGCAAGCTACTTTTAGTACCCTCTTCTTTGGGGAATCTTTGCAAGTTCAACTTCAGTTAAAATGGCTAATTTGGAGGGGCACCTGGGTGGTTCAGTTGGTTAAGTGTCCGACTTCGGCTCAGGTCATGATCTCACAGTTCATGAGTTCGAGCCCCGTGTCAGGCTCTGTGCTGACAGCTCAGAGCCTGACGCCTGCTTCAGATTCTGTGTCTCCCCCTTCCCTGCTCCCACTTTGTCTTTCTGTCTCTCACAAATGAATAAACGTTAAAAAAATTTTTTAAAAAGGCTAATTTGGAATGTGCAGTTTTAACATTTGTGGAAACAGAGGGGCAGATAGCAGTTTAGTTACTAATCCTATGATAATGTAAACTGCTAATGTTAATTATTATTTCAAATAGCTGTGCTTTCAAAGGGCACAAAGTTCCTATAAATAAGGTCAAGTAATCGTGCATTACCCTTCTGATTGAAGATAAGTAATACTTCTCTTATGAGTGAATGTCTAAAGACATTGATTTTGGGGGTGCCTGGGTGGCTCAGTCGGTTAAGCGTCTGACTTCGGCTCAGGTCATGATCTTGCAGTTTGTGAGTTCGAGCCTCACTTCGGGCTCTGTGCTGACAGCTCGGAGCCTGGAGCCTGCTTCAGATTCTGTGTCTCCCTCTCTCTCTGCCCCTCCCCCTGCTTGTGCTCTGTCTCTGTCTCTCAAAAATGAATAAATGTAAAAAAATAAAAATAAAAAAAATAAAGACACTCATTTTTCCCTCACTTTCTTAGTTTTTTGTTCAGAGAAGGTAAAATTTTAGAGCTGCCTCCACATTTTTTCTATTATAAAAGTAATACACGATAGCTATAAATAAAAATACAAAAAAGTTTAAAGAAGAAAGTTCAAATCACTGAAATCGCACTGCCGTATAACCAATTACTACTGAATTGTGGATGAGTTTTGTTCCCCACATATTTTGGTGTGTTTTTTGTGTGAAGATGCAAGCTTTTATGCACAGTTGTAGTTTAGAATGATTTTGCGTGTACAATTTGCAAAAAACATATATACAGATATTAATATTCACTTATTATAAGCATTTCCTGTGTCACTTATTAATTTTACTTTAGATGAAATGAATAGATCATAACATAATTATAATTATAATCTAATTTATAATTATATAATTTATAATGTATAATTATAAATGATTATATTTTAGATTTTCCTAATTCTATCATATTGATGTATCAAAATTTGACTATTCTCTTATTTTTATTTACTTTTTTTTTTAAATTTTTTTTTTCAACGTTTATTTATTTTTGGGACAGAGAGAGACAGAGCATGAACGGGGGAGGGGCAGAGAGAGAGGGAGACACAGAATCGGAAACAGGCTCCAGGCTCTGAGCCATCGGCCCAGAGCCCGACACGGGGCTCGAACTCACGGGCCGCGAGATCGTGACCTGGCTGAAGTCGGACGCTTAACCGACTGCGCCACCCAGGCACCCCTATTTTTATTTACTTTTAATGTTTACTTATTTTTGAGAGAGAGAGAGACAGAGCATGAGCGGGGGAGGGGCAGAAAGAGAGGGAGACACAGAATCAGAAGCAGGCTCCAGGCCCTGAGCTGTCAGCACAGAGCCCGACGCGGGGCTCGAACTCATGAACTGCGAGATCATGACCTGAGCCGAAGTCGGACGCTTAACTGACTGAGCCACCCAGGCGCCCCTTGAGTATTCTCTTATTAATAGATGCTTCATTTTTTTCCAATTTTTTTCCATTATACTTAAGCATAAAGAGCTATTTATTTATTTTGAGAGAGAGAACAAGCAGGGGATGGACAGAGAGAGAGAGAGAAAGAGAGAGAATCTCAAGCAGGCTCCACGCTGTCGATGCAGAGCCTGATGTGGGGCTCCATCTCATGAATCCTGAGTTATGACCTGAGCCGAGATCAAGAATTGGGCACTTAACCAGCTGAGCCACCCAGGTATCCCAACAGCTGTTTATACTTTTAAAAGCCAGTTCCTTTGGAGGGTGTATCTGCCTCCTTTTGATTTGCTTTTAATTGTGTGTACTAACTAAATCTAGGATGTAGAGGTGGTCTGCCAAAATGGAAAGAAACAGCTATTGATACGATTTGAGATTTAGAATAAGTCAGCTTTTTTTTTAGATTTAGATAATAGTGACTTTCCTGAAAATTGGAAGATTATATATGTTGCTTTCTGGAATATGCGTGAGGAATTGTAGGTATTGTATACAATATGATTTTCTAGTCCTTAGCTAAGTAGTAGTAAAACAAGTTACCATCTTATCTTTGATTAGTTTGGAAGTAGTCAGACTCAATTTCTAGAATCCAGCAGAAGGTTAGAGTTTGAAGAAAAGTTGCTGGAAGGTGACAGAATCCTCTTATAAGAACTTTGGTTGAATAAGTGGCTTGCAGCAAAAGCTAACATGCTCCAGGAAATGTTTAGTGTGAATTACTTTCACTAAAGTGCAGAAATAAAAATAGCATTAACTGAAGTAATAATTGAATGAATGAGATATGTACCTTTATATTTGTTAATTTTTTAAAACATTTATTCATTTTTGAGAGACAGACAGAGACAGAGCATGAGCAGGGAAGGGGTAGAGAGAGAGGGGCACACAGAATCCAAAGCAGGTTCCAGGCTCTGAGCTGTCAGCACAGAGCCCAACACTGGGTTCGAACTCATGGAACCATGAGATCATGACCTGAGCTGAAGTCGGACGCTTAACCGACTGAGCCTCCCAGATGCCCCGAGTACCTTTATATTTGGACATACAGTTGTACGGTGTAACATTATAAAGTGATGATTTCTAACATTTAATGACACTATTGACCATGTATAAGGCACTGACCCTAAGCACTTCAAGGAGTTGATTCATTTAGTCCTCTTATATCAGTAACAGTTCCAATTATTATCTTTATTTTACAAACAAGGGATATGGGACACAGAGAAGCTAAGTAACTTGCCCAAAGTCACATAGTTAGTAAGTGGAAATGACAGCATTTGAACCTAAGTCGTCTGGCTGCAAAACTCACACTCTTGACTACTTCGCTCCAGTGGTTAATGTTTATATCTAGCTGTGTGAGTAAAAGGCTTGTTTCATTAAAAACAGAATAGATGGGAAAATGCTGCTATTTTCCTCTAAAAAATGACGAGTGTGATTGCAATCATCATCTTTCATTGATTTCAGGCCAAATATTTTCAGGAGGAGAATAAAATAGCTTCCTTAGAGTTGGTCTGAAATTGTAACATAAAGGAAAATGTCCTGCCTGCTGAAGATATTCAGTTCTCTGCTTCTGAGCACCATGTTCACTGACCAATCTACTGACCTTTGTTCTTCAACAGCAAACTCCCATGATTTTTTTTTCTTTATAAGTTCCTCACAACTGCTTTTATACACCATCTCTTATTCTTCATTGCTATACTTGTTTCATTCTGTTTGGTTTCTGAAGACAGAACAGAACTGAGCCAGTCTCTGGGAGGGATAGATGGACAAGAGAGAGAGGCTAAAATTAGCTAAGTTTTAAGGTGAAGGAGAAATTTTGGAGGGGTGGAAAGAAGTCCTGCGAAATCATGGGGATCTTGATTTATAGGGGCCAAGTAACAGATGGTCACCACGAGGAGTGGTACTTTAGAACAACATAACAAATAAAAGGTAGAAGAAATACAAAAATATCTGTTCATAAGACCCAGGAGAATGCTGTGGCATCAGTGACCAGAGGGATGTTAAGACGTTGAGATGAACAGGAGTGCCCAGAAGAGGCTGTTAGAGTTGATGAGAGTTAGACCTCAAGGAAGTGGAGGGTTTAGTTGTAATGGCGCAATGTGGAGAGTGAGGCAGCAGTTAGGAGGGAGCCAAAGATAGATGTTCGTCCAAATCTAAACCCTATAAAAGTATCAGTGATACATTAGATACGCCTTTACTGGATGGATGTCAGGAAATGATGCAACGTTCTTTTGTGCTTGTGATCGTTCCTATTATCTTGTGTCAACTTAAGTCATTTGGCATCTATTTTTATGCTATAATGTTGCTGTTGTTTATGCTATACTTTAGAATTTAATCAGTGTTGAGGAATGCATTATATATACCTTTGAAAAGGCAAATAATAGTAAGAGACAGTTGCTTCTGGAAAGTAGCACGCAAGGTACCTGGTGCCAAAGTAAAACTGAGTTAAGACTATATTATGATATAGGAAGATCCATGTAATAAACTTATCCTCAAACTTGGTTCTAGCAAAAATTTTTTTCTCTGCATGAGATGCATGCTTGGCCCATGAGGAAACTATAACTAAGCACATTTGTCTCATGTGTCAGAAAACTCAGAGATAAAGTCCACATTCAACTGCAATAATTTATATATTCCAGATGCCAAGAATCAATAGAATTTTTTTTCTGCTCTTCCTCTTCCCCCACCCTAAATTAAAAAAAAAATTTTTTTTAAATCAATTTGCTTTCTACTTGTGGTTAATTATATTCACCTCAAAACCTGTTCAACAATGGGACAGTTATCAGTCTCAAATATCTATATATCTATATCTATCTATATCTATCTACAGATCTATATCTATATAGGTGTATATAGATAGATAGATAGATAGATAGATAGATAGATAGATAGATACTGATATATACAGCATGGTTAGGTGGCTTGCATTGTTCCTTTTAGTTTTCCATATATATTTCACAGGTTACCTACCTTTTGTGAAACATTTCCTGTTCTTTGTACTTCAAGATCAAGATGTCTCTTGTTGTTTGATGTGTTAAGTTTCATTTGCTTAATTGTTTTGAACAGGAGATAATACATGTGTGTCCTGCCCTGGATTCCCCACCCCTTAAGGGATGGCCCCTGGCTAGAACTGTCTAGATAGATGTAGTGCTCTGCTCTATAAAGCAGTCATGATATTGTAAAAAAGGTGTTATATACTCTGGTGCACAGTTTTATTTGTAGATGTTTATGTCTGAATATTCTTTCATTCAACAAATATTTACTGAGTGCCTACTGAGTGCCAGGCGCTCTTCTGTGTGTTACGTGAGCATGCTGAATGGGGTCCCTACCCAGCAGAGCTCATGTCCTTAAATAAGTGGTTGATGGCAGGGTGTGGACAGGCAATAAAAATAGTGAATATAGGTAGTGGATTTAGATAATGGTAATGACTATAAAGAAGACAAAGGAATATAGTAAGGAAGTGTGAGTAGTCATAGGAGTTGGGGAGGTCTGGTCTGGTAAGGATTCTTGAAGAAGGGGATTTTTGACCAGGGAGATCTGAAAGTAACATACACCAACACAGACTTTTGGGTAATCACTTCAAAGCATTGGAAATTGTGGGGTGCCTGGGTGGCTTATTTGTTTGATTGTCTAACTTCAGCTTGGGTCATGATTCTTGTGGTTCGTGAGTTTGAGCCTTGCGTCGAGTTCTGTGCTGACAGCTCAGAGCCTGGAGCCTGCTTAGGATTCTGTGTCTCCCTCTCTCTCTGTCCCTCCCCCACTTGCATTCTGCCTCCCTCTCTCTTGAAAATAAATAAACATCAAAATAATAAGCATAGGAACTTGTTAAAGGCCTTAATTCTTACAATCATGTTCTTTATAAAAAGTGCTTGTGTATGAAATGTAAACTGAGCATTATGGATTTATTTGAACTTGAAATAAGTTTTTTAAGATTTTATTTGACTAAAAATGACAAGACTTGGGGGTATAGCTGCTCTGCTTTTAAAACAAGAGTGATGTGTTTTTTTTTTTTTATCTCGACTTATGAAATTAAAAACAAATTGTACTTTTGTCATGTATCGGACATTTTTGAAATGTGTGTGTTATACTCTATGTTAGCAAATATAGTTCTGAAAAGTGATGCAACAGTGCAGTTAGCTTACAAATGATTTTGTAACCTTTTTCCAGAAATTGATCACCCATGAGAAGTTTGAAAGTGCATGTGAAGAACTGAACAACGCGTTACTTCGGGAACAACAGGCACAGATGCTATTGAATGAACAGGCTCAGCAACTACAGGAGTTGAATTACAGACTTGAATTGCATTCCAGTGAGGAAGCTGACAAGAACCAAACTCTAGGAGAAGCTGTTAAGGTAGGAAGACCTTGGTTTATTTCCTCTAGGTGTGGATCTCTGAGGGAATCATTTCTATCTCCTGAAGAGGGAGAAATCTTATCCTGTAAAAGTTTGTAAGGATGGAATGAACTTGGTTCTGAAACCTCAATTCTAAGCATGCATTCACGTGTATTGAAAATGTAAAAGCAGGGGCGCCTGGGTGGCGCAGTCGGTTAAGCGTCCGACTTCAGCCAGGTCACGATCTCGCGCTCTGTGAGTTCGAGCCCTGCATCGGGCTCTGGGCTGATGGCTCAGAGCCTGGAGCCTGTTTCCGATTCTGTGTCTCCCTCTTTCTCTGCCCCTCCCCCGTTCATGCTCTGTCTCTCTCTGTCCCAAAAATAAATAAAAAAAAAAAACGTTGAAAAAAAAAATTAAAAAAAAAATGTAAAAGCAGTTGAAAACTACTTGCTAGGTGAAAACAAAGTAGGGATTTTTTTCCAGGAGTAATTTTCTAATTTTTTTTTTTCATTTATCTTCCTTTGTTTCTTCTCTTCACTTCTTTTCCTTTACTTGCTTTATACCCCCTGGCCATTGAGACTCTATGTATCTTCTGGATTTTGAAGAGTTTTGCATCTGGCTCTGTCTGATTCTTATCTAAGTGCATGTCTGGGGAGGAGGAAGGTTTGTTTGGGAAGAGTTGGTCTTCCTGTCATATATTTGTGGCAAAGATACCTAGAAGGGAAAAGAGAAGTTACAATAAAATAGTTGTCATTTAGAAAATTTTATTAGCGGATTTAGGACTATGGTATCTTTAGGAGATGTTGGTTGTGAAGTGTAATAGAATTCTTGTTTCTGATTACATTTGTGGAGTTTTCACTAGTGAAGTTACACACCAGAATGAAATAACTAATTTCAGGAAAACAAAAATTATATAATACAGCTTCTATATTGGGTATCCTATCTAATGCGGTAAGCAACTCAGAGTTGATATATAATTTATGATGCAAATAGTATATATTTATTCTAATAGCTTAATACTATACTACTAATAAGATAGTCAAAATTTAGTGAGAGCTTCCTATTTGCCAGGCACTATGCAAAATATCTTATAAGCTATTATCTTATATAATCCTCATACTAACTCTATGGGATAATTCCCATTTTGTAAATGAGAAAACCAAGATACAGAGAGGTTACGCACATAACCACTGGTAAGTGCTAGACCTCGGGAGTCAGATTTCACATCTGCCTTCCTAACTGTTTCATTACATTTACTATGGATTGACAACACACGTATGCCAGACCCTGTGCTGCTATCTCCACATGAATTATTTTGTTTCATTCTTAAATTAACCCCCATGAAATAGGCACTATTATTATTCCCAGTTTTGAAGTTATTATTTAAATGCCAGTTGGTTAATATACAGTGTAATATTAGTTTCAGGTGTACAATATAGTGATTCAGCAGTTCCATACAACACCCAGTGCGCATCACATTAAGTGTGCTCCTTAATCCCTGCCTACTTCACCCATCCCTTCATCCACCTTCCCTCTGGTAACCATCAGTGTGTTCTCCATAGTTAAGAGTCTGTTTCTTGGTTTGCCCCTCTCTCTCTCTTTTCTTCCCTTAGCTCGTTTGTTTTGTTTCTTAAATTCCACATGTACGTGAAATTACATGGTATTTGTCTTTCTTGGACTGACTTATTTTGCTTATCATAATACTCTCTAGCTCCATCCATGTCATTGCAAATGGCAAGATTACATTCTTTTTGATGGCTGAGTAATATTCCAGCATATATATATATATATATATATATATATATGTGTGTGTGTGTGTGTGTGTGTATCTATCTATCTATCTATCTATCTATCTCTATATATATATCTCACCTCTTCTTTATCCATTCATCACTTTGTGGACATTTGGAATCTCTCCATCATTTGGCTGTTGTTGGTAATGCTGCTATAAACATAGGGGTGCATGTACCCCTTTGAGTCTGTATTTTTGTATCTTTTGGGTAAATGCCTAGTAGTGTAATTGATGGATCCTAGGGTAGGTAGTTCTATTGTTGTTTTTGAGGAACCTCCATACTGATCTTCAGAATGGTCACAGCAGTTTGCATTCCCACCAATAGTGTAAGAGGGTTTCTCTCTCTGAATCCTCTGCCAACACCTGTTGTTTCCCTTTTTGTTTCTTCTTTTTTAAATGTTTATTTGTTTTTGAAAAAGAGAGAGTGAGCAGGGGAGGGGCAGAGAGAGAGGGAGACAGAGAATCCCAAGTGGGCCCTGCACTGTAAGTGCAGAGCCTGACGTGAGTCTCCATTGCATGACCGTGAGATCATGACCTGAGCCGAAATCAAGACACTTAAGGGACTGAGCCACGTAGGTGCCTTTGTTTTTTGTGTTGTTAGTTTAGTCTCATTGTTTTTTTGATGAAACAGAGTGTTCAGTTGACTTGCTTGGGGTCTTCTGAGCTGGGATTTAGTGTTCTAGAAAAAATTAGAAAATATTGAAATTTAACAGAAGAAAATACAGATGACCTCAAGGAAAAATCGTCCCAGGATACTATTAATATTTTGGAGTATATTTTTCCTGATACATATATTAAGTCAAAGCATTTCACGTTACTGTTTTTATAAGTCAAAAGCAGAAAAATGCCAGCAATTTTATATGGTTCAACCTAATATATATAGTTTTTCTTACCTAAATGAAAACATACTTATATGCTGTTTTATAACATATTACTTTATATATTAATAATAGTTGTATGCATTCTTACTAGTTGATATGACTCTGTTATATCAATGTTTTTTCCCTTTTGTAAACACAATTAATAAATATTCATTGTGTAAAAATAAGAAAATATCGATGAAGAAAAATAAAAATTAAGATTCCCAAATCATATCATCAGATATATTTACTGTCAAAATTTTGTTGTATATTATTTCAGATCTTACATTTTGTGAATATGGAAATATAACCAAATCTATGTTAATAAAATGCAATCATACTATTATATGTAAATTCTAATTTAGTTTCTGAAAACATCATGTCAAGAATTTCTTTCCATGCTAAGGTATATAGCAGTATCAACATCTTCAATGGCTGGTAAAATTCTTTGAATATGCAGAATATTTTAACCTAGTTTCTTAATACAGTTTCTCTCCCTCTCTTCTTCCCTCCCTCTCTCTTCCTTCCTTGCCTCTTTCTTTCTTTCTTTCTTTCTTTCTTTCTTTCTTTCTTTCTTTCCTTCTTTCCTTATTTACCTCTATTATAAGTAATTCTAAGATGAGCAATCCTGTGGCTAAATATTTATACACATATCTGTAATTATTTCCTTATTATAAAATCCTAGATGAGGAATTACTAGGTGAAAAGCCACATGAAATTTAAAGTATAAATGTTATAAATTGGCCTACAGCAAATTTTTACCAGTTCACTTCTCTCGTAAAATATATGGTGATTTCACTTTTTTTTAAGTTTAGTTATTTATTTTGAGAGGGAGAGAGGGAGCAGGGGAGGGGCAGAGAGAAGGGGAAAGAATCCCAAACAGGGTCTGCTATCAGTGTGGAGCCCGATACGGGGCTTGATCTCACGAACCGTGAGATCACGACTTGAGTGGAGATCAAGAGTCTGACACTTAACTGACTGAGCCACCCAGATATCCTGTGATTTCACTTTTTACCCAACCAGGCTATTACTATTGAAGAATTTTTTGTCATTTGATCAATATGGCATTTTTACTCTAATTTCTATTTCCTTGATTACTAGTCAAGTTGAACATTTTTAGAAATATGTTAGTCAACATTTTAATGCCTCGTGTCCCGTTAATAGATAATGAAATTAACTAGGCTTTGACAAAGTGTATAACAGTGTCCTATGGAGTCTTTTCTTTCTGTAATAACTCGTGGTTTGTATTTAGGTGTAGTATCTTCCAGCAGAGAAAAAGCTGTTCATATTCATTTCTTTAAAATGCCAGTAGCTTAAATATTGTTGTCAGGAGTGGAGAATTGTTTAATTACTATCTCTTAATTAGAACTAGCAGGTGGTAATGTGAAAATGCTCTCTTGTGGGAGATGGCATAGTTCAGCAGAAAAAGCACTGGCCTTGGAACAAGTATTTCTGAATTCAAATCCCAGTTCTGTCACTTGGGCAAATAACTTAACCTTTCTCAGCCTCAGGTTCATCTTCTGCAAAATGAGGGATAATGATACTTAAGTTACAGAATTTTTATGGGAATTAATTAAGATACTAGTTGAACAGCAAGTATATGCTTGATAAATATTCTTTTGTATTTTTCAGTAGTACGTAAGCAGTTTTTTACGTGTCCCTTTAAAAAAATAAAATGTGTTGCTTCTTTATAAAAACAGAATAAGATCATGAATAGAAAATATGGAAAATACAAAAGAGAAAACAAGTTACTTATAACTTATTGTCTGAAAACAACCAGTTAACACATTGGGGTTTTGTTTTTAATCATTTTCTATATGTAATAGTTTTCATAAACCATACTTTGGATGTGATGCTCAGAAAGGCCTTCCTTTATGAGACAACTATATTTACAGCAAGATACCTATTGTATTACAGTAGTGCATTAAAGAGAAAAGGAATCTCCAAGGACAAAACTATAACAACACCAACAAACCCCAATGAGTGGAATCAGAGTTAGCACTGTGAACAGATGCTGGGCTTATGCTGTAGGCAAATGCCAAAGTCAATGCTGGAAGTAGGAGACAAAGCTCTGGGCTCCACCAGTAGATCAGGCCTTGAACTTGTGGTTCCCACACTGAAGAATTGCCTGATAACCTGAATGGGATAATCTCAGGTCAGTAATATCTGGGCAAAAGCTAATGTAAAATTTTCTCTGGAAAAAAGTTTGTCTAATTTAGTTTCTTTAGGAGCCCGCTCCACACCCCCACCCTGCACTCCACCCCCTTCGCCCAAACTAAAGTTGATGAAGAAATGGGCACATAAATAAATATTTTAATCTTTAAAAAAATTTTTTTTTAACATTTATTCATTGAGAGAGAGAGAGAGACAGAGAGAGAGACAGAGAGAGAGAGAGACAGAGCACAAGTGGGAGAGGGGCAGAAAGAGAGATGGAGACACAGAATCCGAAGCAGGCTCCAGGCTCTGAGCTGTCAGCACAGAGCCCGATGTGGGGCTCAAACTCACGAACCATGAGATCATGACCTGAGCTGAAATGGGATGCTTAACTCATTAAGCCACCAAGGTGCCCCAATATGTTAATCTTATATTCAGCCACATTGCTACTAAACTCTCTTGTCAATTTGAATAATACTCTGTCTGTACTTTGTAGGGTTTTCTACATAGACCGTTACATTATTTGTTCTATAGTGATGGTTTTGTTTTTCTTTTCCAAACCTTAATCTTTTAATTTTTTCCCTCTCCTTACTGCACTGGCTAGGATACAGTGTTGAGTAGAAATGGAGGCAGCAAGCATCCTTACCATGCTCCCAATTTTGAAGATCTTTCTTACTTTTCTCCATTAAGGAGAAAGTTTGCTATAGGTTTTAGTTGATAAATCCATATCGGGTTAAAGGGGGTTTCTTCCTAGATTATGCATAAATAAAAAATCATGAATGAATTTTGGATATTATCAAATACATTTTTAAGTATCTATTGAGATAGTTATATGATTTTTCTCTCATTCTGTTAGCATGTTGAACTATATCAGGGATTGGCAAACTATGGCCCACAGCCTGGGTTTGTATGGCCTGTGACCTAAGAATAACTTCGCAAATTAAAGGAACTCATTGAACTATGAGCAAAATGAAAAAAATATGAATAAGCATCTAGAAACACAGTAATGAAACTATAGAATAACAAAGACAAAGAGGAAATCTTAAAATCTGTGGGCTTAGGAAAGACATTCTTTCTGTGGCTGATCTTGGATTAATGGAACTAGTTTAATAGTTATAAAATTCTCTAGGAACTCAAGGCAGTGAACGCAACATGCTTTGAAGGCAGGAATGATTTAGTTTTAGCATACCTCTCTGTCATTGGGAATTATAGACAAATGGACATGGAAAGTGTAGTATGGAAGAAAGTGGAATAAGTTAAAGATTTGTTACTATCTTTTCTCTATGTCCCCACTCTGTTCTTTAGATATTTTATGTTGTTGACCTGGTCTATAACATCTTTAGTGCTACTGAAACTCTAAAGCAGTTTTGTTAGGAAACCTTTCTTTTTCTAAAAAAAATTTAATGTTCATTTATTTCAGAGAGAGAGAGAGAGACAGACAGAGAGAGAGAGGAAAGAAAGAGTGCACGCACAAGTGGGGGAGGGGCAGAGAGAGAGGGAGAGAGAGAATCCCAAGCAGGCTCTGTGATGACAGTTCACAGCCTGATGTGTGGGGCTCAAACTCACGAACTGTGAGATCATGACCTAAGCCAAAATCAAGAGTAGGATGCATAACCGATTGAGCCACCTAGACGCCCCAGGAAACATTTCTTTATATGGTATAGTTGTTAGATAATGAAAGCTACATAGCCAGTGTATCTTATTTTTTTCTTGACTTCATGTAAGTTTAGATTTAAATTTAGTAACATTGATTCTAACCATTTTATCTTGGATCCTGCCTTACATAGTTTTATTTTTAATTACATACATGAAAGAATGATTAAAATAAAATTTTATTTATTAATTAATTTATTTATTTAAGAGAGAGAGAGAGAGAGAGAGAGAGAGCGAGCACACAGGCAGGAGAGGGGCAGAGAGAGAGAGGGGGAGAGAGGATCTTAAGATCCCACAACCCTGGGATCATGACCTAAGCCAAAATCAAAAGTTAGATGCTCAACTGACTGAGCCACCCAGGCGCCCCATAAAATAAACAGTTACTATAATGAGGGACTCAACTTGTAGGTCAAATACTTGCAGGAGCTCATACAGAAATTTGTATCTTAAACTGGTTTGCTGCTGTAACCAACATCTAAAGTATGAGGCACTGGTTTAGAACAGATTAAGGGTATAATTCTCTTATTCTACATGGCCTCGAGGTAACCACCATTAAGTTCACTGCCTGCATGCATGCTTGGATATATGGGAATAAGGAAACCAGTAGTGAGGGTACTTCCAAGAAAAAAATCTTGGAGTATTTATTGGTACCTGGCACTGACTGAAAGCAAACAGATTAACAACCTGCCAACTTTTTGAGGCAGTTGTATTGCCTAAGAAACCACAAGTCCAGACTAAAGTAGGCTTGTACTCTGAGCCTTAAACAATAAACCTTAGATGATCTATCATTTTCTTTTCTTTTCTTTTCTTTTCTTTTCTTTTCTTTTCTTTTCTTTTCTTTTCTTTTCTTTCTATTCTCTTTCCTTTCTCTTTCTTTCTTTCTTTCTTTCTTTCTTTCTTTCTTTCTTTCTTTCTTTCTTTCTTTCTTTCTTTCTTTCTTTTCCTTCCTTCCTTCCTTCCTTCCTTCCTTCCTTCCTTCCTTCCTTCCTCTCTTGCCTCCTTCCTTCCTTCCTTTCTTTCGGCTTTATGCCTAGTGTGGAGCCCAACCCAGGGCTTGAACTCATGACCCTGAGATCAAGACCTGGTCTGAGATCAAGAGTCAGACACTTAACCAACTGAGCCGCCCAGGTGCTCTGATCTATCATTTTAATCAACTCCAAAGAAATCTATAGAATTCACAGAATTCCATACTGTAAATATCATTGTTTATTTAGTTATCCATCTGCTGATGGGCATCAGGTCTGTGGCATTTAAAAAATATATTATAGATTATAATAAGGGGAAACTGAATAGTTTTCCTGAAATGACATTGCTTATATGAAAAGAGATTTTTAAATTTTACTCTGTCTCTAGTAAATTTGACATTAAGAATGGCTGAATCATTAGGGGCACCTGGGTGGCTCAGTCGGGTAAGTGTCCACCTTCAGCTCAGATTATGATCTGATGGTTCATGGGTTCGAGCCTTGCATCGGGCTCTGTGCTGACAGCTCAGAGCCTGGAACCTGCTTCAGATTCTGTGTCTTCCTCTCTGCGTCTGCCCTGCTCACACTCTGTCTCTGTCTCTGTCTCTCTCTCTCTCTCTCTCTCAAAGATAAATAAACATGAAAAAAAATTAAAAAAAAGAATGACTGAATCATTAGGATTAGAATAAAGGTATAGTTATAGTTCCTCATTTTGTTTTGAGAAAAGTTAGGTATCTATTAAATTCTGATGACTTTCACTTATATCTGAAACATAGTAGATGTGCTTATTATTTATAGAAAATTTAAAAATATTTATATATTTATAAGATTATTTAATAAAGTTAATAATCTTTCTGTAAAGTTAAAAAATTACCTCCTGATTTATCTTTCTTAAAAAATAAATTCTGGGGGCACCTGGGTGGCTCAGTCAGTTAAGCGTTTGGCTCTTGATTTTGGCTCAGGTCATGATCTTGTGGTTTATGGGATCGAGACCCAATTCGGGCTCTGTACCGACAGTGCAGAGCTTGCTTGGGATTCTCTCTCTTCCTCTCCTTCTGCCCATCCCCAGCTCGAGTATGTGCATGCACACATTCTGTCTCTCTCAAAATAAATAAACTTAAAAAACAATTCTGCTCATCTAATTAATACACATATTTGAGCTATTACTGTGTGGAAAGTAAGGGACTTACCTTTGTGGAGAATGTAGTGAACTTAGTTAAAAAAGAATACCTTTATCTTTTTTAAAAAACTTTTTATTGTTTATTTTTGTGTGTGTGTGTGAGAGAGAGAGAGAGACCTCCCCCCGCAGGGACGGGAGGGACAGAGAGAGAGGGACACACAGACTCTGAAACAGGCTCCAGACTCGGAGCTGTCAGCACAGAACCCGACAAGGGACTCGAACTCACCAACCATGAGATCATGACCTGAGCCAAAGTCGGACGCTCAACCGACTGAACCACCCTGGTGCCCCAAGAATACCTTTATCCTAATGCTTGGTGAGATTTTTGATATCACAATGGATGAGAGCATCTGAAACTATTATAAAATCTTAAATTCTCTGAATTGTCACAATTTTGTAATTCTGTCCATGAAATATTCTAGACATTGGCTGAGAGAGAAAGGCTTAGGAAAAAAATAAGGATTTATTCACAGCAAGTTCCCCAAATAGTTCCTTTGTGTAACTTGGATCCAGCTCTTATTCATGTGCCCTTTTCCCTCAACTTTTATGTCACCTACCAACTTCTGCTGTGTTCTTTTATCCCACCACGTGGTAGCAGCCTCACAGGGTCTCAAAGACTTAACGCCTCTTCCAGCTGTCTGGATCATTCTTTACCTTCTTGCCACTGCTTTGGTTTTTTTTTTTGCTTAGGTATCAGTTTTAATAGAAAATTAACTCTGTGCTTTATTATTTTCCATTCTCAAACTTAATTACACTTAGATTATGGATGGGAAAGAAGAAGCAAGAGGAAAGAAGAGTACATTTTTTAAAGTTCAAGTGAAATAATTTGCAAAGATATTTTGGAATTGTAGTAATTGTGGCAAAGGGTCACATTTTATAAATATTTACCTTTTCATTAAAAAATTCTGCCTTTTATATTATTAATAAAATTATTTGACATACTCTGGGGGTATAGAATGTGAATATTGCAGTGAAGTCATTTATTTACATAATTTTTAATAAATGCTATATTTTCTCTAGTAAACTTTTAAACAGAAGAGCCCCCAAATTCATTTACTTTAAAAAATTTAAACATTTTTCAGTTGATAAATCCTGATTATAATAATAATTAATATCTATCACATAACCTATTTTCATAAAGTAGGATTATTAACGCCATTACTTAATTTAAAAGTCTTATCATTTTTTACTTTAATCCCATATATTTTTTTATCTTCCTAATGACTTATCCCATTGAGACCTATAGGGTAGTCAATTATATTTCAAGGTCAGAGAAGACAGAATTAAGAAAATAACAGCTCTCAGGACATTTTTTTTAAATATTAATTTAGCAGAGAAGATTCAAGCTAGAATCTAGAAGATTCATAAAAAGTTGTTATTCCTGTTTTTGTTAGTCTGGACAACATAAATATATAAAATAAAATAAAATAAAATTCCTTTACTGTTTAGACATATGACATAATTTACATTGTTCAAAGTGTATGTTCTCATATATAATTTTAAAATATCTTCTCCATGTTTAAATTTGTCATCAAGAAGTGACAATTTGAGATTAGAGTTACTGTGTTTCTTAATTGAGTACTAACCTTTGGTTAGGTCATATTTTAAATATTATTGAAAAATATTTTGAATCCTACAATTCAAGTTTGTATACTTTTTTTAATGTTTATTTATTTATTTTTGAGAGAGAGAGAGGGAGAGCACAAGCAGGGGAATGGTAGAAAGAGAGAGAGAGAGAGAGAGAGAGATTGAGAGACCCAGAATCTGAAGCAGGCTCCAGGCTCTGAGCTGTCAGCACAAAGCCCAATGCGGGGCTGAAACCCACGAACTGTGAGATTGTGACCTGAGCCGAAGTCAGATGCTTAACCAACTGATTGAGCCACCCAGGATCCCCTGTATAAATTTTTTTACAAATGTTACATAATTTGTTTTTCTGATTAAACATGATTAAGGAAAAACTTTAAAAACATAGAACCCCCCCCAAATGTGTATGAAAACCTATTATCACACATATATAACAATTATTAATATTTTGGCAGATAAGACTGGAAGCATGCTATATGTAGTTTTGCATCCTGTTTTTTAGGCAGATTGGTGTTATTTTTACATTTACATTCACACCATTCTGGCAACGATTAGAATGTGGACTGTAGGTATGCAAAAGTGGAAACAGAGACACCAGTTAGAGGCTAATAATGTAATCTAGAGCAGAGATAATGGTGACCTGGATGAGGGTGGGAGGAGTAAAGCATGATGAGATTCTGGATATGTTTCCATTTTGATGGTAAAATGTGGAGACTTTCCAGTGGAGTAGATGTGACATATGAAAGAGATGCATCAACACCTGGGTGAATGGAATTGACAATAAATGTCAATGTTAAAATTATTTACGAACTTTATTGTCATAAGCCATACAGTATTCCATCTTAGGAATGTGCTAACATGTATTTAACTCTTCTTGTTGGATATTCAGACTGTGTCTATTTTTTTCACTATTAAAATGAAGATGAGGACCTTATAATTAAGTCTTTGACTACATAGTCAATTATATTCTTAGGATCGAGTTCAAGAAGCAAGATTTATTGGGTCAAAGATACAGATACTTTATTTTTTTTAAGTGTTTATTTTTGAGAAAGAGAGAGAGAGAGAGACAGACTGTGAATGAGGGAGGGGCAGAGAGGGGGAGACACAGAATCCAAAGCAGGCCCCAGGCTCATGAACTGTGAGATCATGACCTGAGCCAATGACCTGAGCCATGACCTGGGCTTAACCAACTGAGCCACCCAGGGGCCTCATAAAAATACAGACACTTTAGGTTGGGGTGTGTGTGTGTGTGTGTGTGTGTGTATGTGTGTGTGTGTGTGTTTAAGGCTATTAATATATTTTTTTAGATCCAAATATATAAGAGCACCTGTTTGACTCCATTCTCATCAGCATTGGGTATCATTAGGTATTACTATTAAAACACCAATAACAACAAATAAAGCCAAGAACATTTGCCAGTGTGACAGATAAGGAAAGGTGTATTCTTTTGTTTTGCACTGAGCATAAGATGAACACTAAATTTCCCCCCATATAGGTGTTTTTTGTTCAAATAATTTTATGTAAATTTAATTTGCTTTTAGTGTAGTTTTAGAGAAGCAGAACAAACATTTCTGAGTATATACTTTAGTTAGACACATTGGTAAGACACTCCATAATATTTTATTTAACAGTTATGATATTTTAAGAGATAAGTATTATTGCTTACATGGGGCAAATGAAGAAACAAAAATACCAGAAAAAAACTTGACAATATACATAATGAAGCTGCTTTATATAAAAGCCAAATGTCTTTGTTAATATTGCTTAACAGGCTTTTCTTAAAGATGCTTAATAGCTTTAAAGAGTGTTCTTGTTGAAAAATTTGAATATTAATTTATCACAGTAGGGAATTTTCATATTTTTATATTTAAAAAAATAAAATGTTTCACACCTTTTTAAAGGAAAAGTGGTAAGTACCATATATTTTTTTGGTGTGTTACAAGAATATTTTCATGACAGAATAAAAAATTATTTGCCTTTTGACAAAGTCATTCATAGGTCAGTTTTAGAAGATATTATTGCTTCTAGACTTGAAGATATGAATATTCCTATTGCCTATCATATACTGCCTGCTTAAAGAAAATTCAATAGCAATGAATCTGATTTTCTCCTATCAAGCCACTTAATCATATTCTGAATTAGTCAGAATATTTTTTTTTGAACTTCAAAAAAGGAATTGTACTATTTCCATTTAATTAAAATTTCCATTTAATTAAAATTTCCATTTTATTAAAAAATGACATTGACTTTTTGGTTTTTAATCATCTTCATATGTATATATACAGATACACATTCATATATGCACGCCTGGTTATATCCATATATATACACATACTATTCAATTATATACCCTATATAAATAAATTGCATATATTTCAATTATATGTTTATATACAATATATAATACATTTATATATAACATAATTATATATTTCTACTTATATATTAATTTTATATGCAAATATACACACTGTACATATATATCTGAATGTATGAATGTATATTGAAATGTACACTGTTAGAAACCTATCTTATGACATGTTTTGGGCGTGGTCTTTGTCATTTGCATATCCATCTTCTATTGGCTCCTTGCCCTTCAGTGACTTATGACAGTTAGTGGTATGCTGCCCCCAGGTGGTAGCAAGTGCTTTGATTTACATGGTCTGGATTGAAAAAGTCTGTGCTTTCGCTAAGATCTAGATTAAAATTGTGAATTTCACGGGAGTTTCTTTTTTTGGTAATGAATAAAAATCTTTATTAAAATAGCTGAACATGGCAAAGTTCATGCAGGAAACTGGCTGATTTTTCTACTGTAAACTCTTAGAAATAAATATTTGTGTAGAATTTGGTATCTCTCTTATTAATCCTTTGCTGTTGCCTTATCTCTAGACTCATCATTGTACTTTGATTAGAATGGTCCCTTATAATTTGCTTGGACAGCCTTTAGGGGTCAAATCATTGCCTGAATTCCAACATGGTTCAGGGTATTATTATGAGATAGTCACTATCAACGTGGCTGGGGACTTCAGGCCAGTCTGCTGTTAAAATATTTCCTTTCCTTTTGGTTCTCAGACTTGGATGGCAGTAATCCATTTATGTTTAGGGAAGTAATAATAATTAAGGAGACAGAAGGAGTTTACTTTTCTCCTGCTTTGTCTAACTCTCCCGTCTCCCCTCTTGTGGTACGCAAGCAGAACATGAAGAGATCACCCCAGCTTTTCTTCTTCCACCATCTATGGCTAAATCTCACATAACAGTACTTTTCCAGTTCATACAATTAGAACTAGAACCTATCGATTTGCTTCTGTTTACAGAATTCAGATTGCTACAGACTCCTGCCTTAAAAATATGAAGCACATAATTGATTCCTGAAAACACAGACAAGGAGTATGTGAGACCAGGCAACGGGTAGATCAGTCATCCTAGCTTAGTTCAGAGAACGTTCCTTCGATGATGTAGGCAGAGTGGGAATATGGCTATCACGCCTATGGAATCTCACGAGGACCCCGAATCATGCCAACAGTATAACCACTGTGGACCAGAAACTGTATATATACTTTCTGTAATCCTCACAATTACCTGGGAAGATACATATGATAATACATAAATATAGATACACAATGAATTAGGGATCAGAGTTATTAATACATTTGCCCGGAGTCACATGTTTGTAGGTTTTGGAGTCAGAATTTAAACTCAGGATTTCTGCAATCTCATAGCTCATCCTATTTCCAATACAGCATTTTCTTTCAGAGTTGGGGCATTTTATTTTCTCTGATGGATTTTTTTTTTTTAAAGAAAATTGGTTAAAATATCTAGAACTGGAAGCTGGGGTAATTTTAGAAGTGTCTTTATCTGAAGCTTTTTAGCTTTCAAAAGTTGTCTTCAAATACGTGTTTGTAATCCAGATTACTTCAAGTGCAGGTCAGTATTGGTGGCAAGAGAGTACCAAAATGAAGTATATGTAAGCCACGGGAGGATTGACATTCTTACCTGGGGGAATAATACTCGATAGATGTTTCAAAATTCAACCTCATTTTCTCCTGTTTTTTTTTTGTTTTTTTTCCTTTTTTTCTTATCTTTCTTTTTCTGGAACACCTATTAGTATTAGTCTGTCAGCAGGTGAATATCCTGGCTTGATCCTTTATGGTTCTTACATTTTTGCCCTTTTCCCTTAAATTTTTTTTTTTTTAATTTTTAGAGAGTGTACATTTGTGAGTGGGGGAGGGGCAGAGAGAGAGAGAGGGAGAGAGAGAGAATCCCAAGCAGGATCCACATTCAGTGTGGAGCCTGAACCGGGGCTCGATCCCACAAACCGTGAGATCATAACCTGAGCCAAAATCAAGAGTCTTAACCGACTGAGCTACCCAGGCACTCCTACATTTTCTCTTACATGTTCTTTTTGTTTTAGGTTCTGGTAAAGTCTGTAAATTTCATTTTTCTGTTTAAATATACTGGTCCTCATTTAAAAAAATGTTTATTTATTTTGGGAAAGAGAGAGAGTGGAGCGGGGGGGGGGGGTGGGAGAGGGAGGGAGAGAGAAAATCTCAAGCAGGCTCCACACTCAGCATGAAGCCCCAGGTGGGGCTCCATCCCATGAACCGAGAGAGCATGACCTAAGCTGAAATTGAGAGTCGGACACTTAACTAACTGAGCCACCCAGGTGCCTCTGGTCCTCAGTTTTGATTTCTAAGAACTGCTTTTAATTCTCTAGTTCTCTTTTCATA
This sequence comes from Prionailurus bengalensis, assembly GCF_016509475.1. Classification (NCBI taxonomy): domain Eukaryota; kingdom Metazoa; phylum Chordata; class Mammalia; order Carnivora; family Felidae; genus Prionailurus; species Prionailurus bengalensis. Next base: position 40,862,246 of record NC_057359.1, read on the forward strand.
ACATCCCTTTTAAAAACATAGTTTTTCTATCTTAAGTCGTAGTTTTTTATTGTGTTTAATAGACAAACAATTATTTAAATTCTCTTTCTTCTGAAGTCTTTATGAATTTTTTTGTTTCTTTTCTTTTGAAAAAAATTTTAATGTTTATTTTTTCTTTATTTTTGAGTGAGAGAGAGAGCAAGTAGGAGAAGGGCAGAGAGAGAGGGAGACACCGAATCCGAAGCAGGCTCCAGGCTCTGAGCTGTCAGCGCAGAGCCCAACTTGGTGCTTGAACTCACAAACCTTGAGATCGTGACCTGAGCACTTAACTGACTGAGCCCCCACTTTTTTTAAGCTTATTTATTTTGAGGGAGAGAGAGAGAGAGAGGGAGAGAGAGAGCAAGTGGGGAAGGGGCAGAGAAAGAGAGGGAGAGAGAGAATGCCAAGCAAGTTCTGCACTGTCAGCTCAGAGCCCAACGTGGGGCCTGAATGCACTAACCAGAAGATCATGACCTAAGCTAAAACCAAGAGTTTGACCCTTAATGGACTGAGCCACCCAGGCTCCCCTTTCCTGTTTGTTTCTATTGCTCCCTTTCTTTCATGTTGGGGGCTGTCAAACACTATGTTTTACAGAAATGGCCACAGTGATATTTCTGGCTCCTCAAATGCTTCCAGAATCTTGCCAGTCCAATAGGAAGAGGTAGAGTCTGTTTCCCTCTCTTTGAAATTGGGTGGGCCTTTGTGACTGCCCTTATGAACAACATAAGGGAGAAGTGATACTGCATGACTCCTAGCACTAGGTCATAAAAGGCAACATGGCTTCTGTCTGTTCATTCTCTCCTGTTGGCTCTCAGCTTCTCTTGACTCTCTCTGTCAGTGTTTTTTGTTGGAACCCAGCCATCATTCTCCGGAGGCCCAGGCCACGTGGAGAACTTTGTATGGCTGTTTTCAGCTAATGGCCTCAGCTAAGGTCTCATGCAACAAGCCGGTGCCCATCCACTCCCAGACACATGTGAATGAGACTTCAGATGATTTCCCTAGCCTTCAGCTGAGGCCCCAGTCATCCAGGAGCAGAGACCTGCAACCCATGCTGTGCCCTGTCTTATTACCGAGTCCACAGAATCCATGAACCTTGTAATAAATGGTAGTTTTACACCACTACATTGTGGAATAGTTTGTTATGTAGCCCTAGTAACTGGAACCAAGGTTTTCCTCAAGTTTATGGTAGGATTTGTTTGGTCATTCACATTTAAAAATGAAGAAAAAGGGAAGACTTGGTGACTGGTTTGCTTTCTTTTGAGAGAAGGGCTGTGAGCTGGCTGGGCTGGGTGACCCCCCCAGACGAATATACCGGTCCTCATTTCGTGGCACCGACACTCATAAGCTAGCTGCCTGTTTCTCCCTTAGAGAACTCATCCGATTCTTGTTTGCCTTTAGTTTGTTTTATGGAATAAATGTCTCTTTCTCTCTCTCTTTTTGTTTTTGTTTTTTTGTTTGCAGGCGAATGTCTGTTCACAATGGGTTCTGCAGGGTTGGGGAGGGGCATGTGGGCGTGGCTGGTCATCCTGCGTATAGTGTTCTCGTGGATTTCTGACTTGCTCCTGCCCTATTTTGTGCTTTGTGTTTTCATGTCTTGAGCCCCTACCGGGGTGCAGCACCGTCCCCTTCTCCCACATGTACTCAAGGCCGAAGGCTGAAGCTTCCTCTGCCGTGTCTCATTTGAAGTCTTTCTTCTGTTGATGGCCCCTCTCCCTTTAATTTTGTTGTTGTTTGTTGATATGTTTTCCTAAAATGGAGTTTTGATAGGAGGAAGAAACGTCATCTTGAGTTGGATTTTGGGTCTTATTGGATGGGTTTTCTGCCCGTGTATTTTTATAAAAATCTTTCATTTCATTCAAATGTGAAAATGTGTTTCATACACACACAGGACTATGCCATATTGTTCCTTCCGATCATTAAAAATTTACTTGTATGTGATATTATCAGCTCCTTCTTATTCCTAATTTTGTGTTTATGTGTTTTTAATCTCATGAACCTTGTGAGGTGAGGGTGCCCTAAAGTTTTGCTCCTTTTAGATTGACTAGTTCACTTGGGTTCAAAAATCTTGTGATTCTTGAACACCTAGTTTGTTGTAGCTGACTAAGCATTTCTGCTTCTAAGCTATCCTTTCTTCGTGCCTGAGCAGTTAATGTTAGAATTCTCCATACCTGACCCGCTTTTCCTGTAGGCCAGGATGAGGTAAAACGATTTATCTTTTTTCCTTTTTTTAAAGTTTATTTATTTATTTATTTATTTATTATTAATTTTTAAAGTTTATTTATTTATTATTTAAAAAATTAAAAAAAAATTTTAATGTTTATTTATTTTTGAGAGAGACAGAGATGGAGCGTGAGCAGGGGAGGGGTAGAGAGAAAGACACAAAAGCTGAAACAGGCTCCAGGCTCCGAGCTGTCAGCACAGAGCCTGATGTGGGGCTTGAACTCACGGACCGTAAGATCATGACTTGAGCCAAAGCCTGACGCCCAACCAACTGAGCCACCCAGGTGCCCCTAAAAAAATTTTTTTTTAATGTTTATTTTAGAGAGAGAGAGAGAGAGAGAGAGAGAGACAGAGAGAGAGACAGAGTGTGAGCAGGGGAGAGGCAGAGAGAGGTGGAGACACAGAATCCAAAGCAGGCTCCTGGCTCTAAGCTGTCAGCACAGTGCCCACTGCGGGGCTTGAACCCACAAATGGTGAGATCATGACCTGTGCCAAAGTTGGACGCTTAACTGACTGAGCTACCCAGGCGCCCCTATTTATTTATTTTAATAGAGAGAGAGAGAGACAGAAAATCCCAAGCAGGCTCTGCACTGTCAGCATAGAGCCCAATGCGGGGCTTGAACCCATAAACTGTGAGATCATAACCTGAGCCGGAATCAAGAGTTGGATACTTAACTGACTGAGCCACCCAGGCACCACAAGAATTAATCTTGTTGTTACTTATAACTCATTTTTAAAAAACTTGAAGTGAGGATCTTTCTTTTTTAGAAGTCTTCAATAGTAGGGCTTCATCAGAGGGTAAAGGTAGAGGCTATGGGAATAGAGAAGAATGAAAGATGAATTAATATTTTGTTGTGTAAGATTAATCGTTTTCCTAACATAAAGAGATTAGGGTGGGACTCAGGTTGGGGAATGCGAGAAAGATTATGATTTCAACTTTTAGTTTTATTTAACTTGAGAGAATTGTAAGTTTGAGTGAGGAAATGTGAGGCTGGTGGTTGCAGTGAAGTGTTGTCAAAGATGTAAGGAGGAGATGAACTTTCTTGAAGACGTGAAGGAAAGAGCAGACACGTGGGAAAGACCTAAGTTTGCAAGGCAGTAGGAAAAAGAGGAGGTAGAGAAAAGCAGGACCGAGGGAGGTCCCATGTGAAGAATTACATTGGAAGTTTGCTCAGTGATGTCAAATGCCCAGAAATAGTGCATAGTAACTTTGAATCTCTGCTGAAAATTTGAAGATATTTCTGCATATGCTTAGATTCATATGTAGAAACTCTTTAAAAGAAGATAGTTTTCAGGGGCGCCTGGGTGGCTCAGTGGGTTAAGCATCCGACTTCGACTCAGGTCACGATCTCGCGGTCCGTGAGTTGGAGCCCCGTGTCGGGCTCTGGGCTGACGGCTCGGAACCTGGAGCCTGCTTCCGATTCTGTGTCTCCCTCTCTCTCTGCCCCTCCCCAGTTCATGCTCTGTCTCTCTCTGTCTCAAAAATAAATAAACGTTAAAAAAAAATTAAAAGAAGATAGTTTTCAAAGGAAATATTTAATCAACAAATAGCGAATGTTCTTGCTGTTTCCAAGGACATCTGAGCTCACGGGGAGCACAGATATGCATACACTTATGTGTAATATAGAATAGAGAGAGGGCCCTGATAGAGACAGAGGGTGCTACAGGGGCCTGGGTGAGAGGATCTGTAAGAACTGTAGATTGTCAGAGAGTTGTTAAGTTTTACATTAAAACTGTTTTTCTGTGTAACGTTATTTTGCTCCTCTCTGCAAGCAGGTCAGCAAATTAGCTGCTGCTAATAAGTCAGTCAGAGAACGACAAGTACCATATGATTTCACTCATACGTGGAATTTAAGAAACAAAAATGAACAAAGACAAAAAAAGAAAGAGAAAAACCAAGAAACAGACTCTTCACTCTAGAGAACAGACTGATGGTTACCAGAGGGGAGGTGGGTGGGGTGATGGGTGAATAGGTGACGGGGATTAAGGAGGGCACTTGTCGTGATGAGCACTGAGGGATGTATGGAAGTGTTGGATCGCTGTATTGTACAACTGAGCCCAGTACTATATACTGTATGCCAACTGTACTGGAATTGCGATAAAAAACTTAATAAAAATTTTAAAAAACTCTCAAAAAATTAGCTTCTGTTGATTTGAAAAGATAATCACCAAGGTGTGTGTACCTTTAGTTCTTCAGCGGGCTCCTCCTCCTTGCCTGGCATATAGAAAAGGCTGGGAACTGGCCACCGGCCTGTTGGGTCCCACCTGTGCTAGGAGAATGGTGGAGACAGGGGTCAGATTTCACACGGCAAAGAGTAGCAAGCATTCCGTTTATTGAGCGGTTACTGTCTCTGGCCCTGCTGGATACTGGAAATATATTACCACATTGAATCCTCACAAGAACCTATGATCCAGGCAGCATAATTTCCTTTTTTTTTTTTTTTTTTTTTTTTTTACAAGTTAGGAAAATAAGACTCAGGGATGTTAGTAATTTGACCAAGTTTCCTCAGCTAATAAATATTAAAGCAGCGCTCTGTATTTAGATCTTTTGGCTCTCAAGTTGCTACTCTTTTATTTTATCTGGTATGTGGGTGGGGAATGAACCTAGAAGACATAATTTTTTGCTTTGGGGAAGTAAGGAAAGGCAAAAAGAAAAGACGGTACTTGATCACCCGAAGGAAGTTTGAAGAAATTAGGACTGTCCAGGTATGTCTGAATGGAAAGCCACGATTCTGAAAATAAATAAAGATGAGAAAGAATGAGAAGAAAGGGAGACATGAAAGATGCGAAGACGGGAGATTGGGGAAACAGGGCACAGGATAGTTAGCGACTAATTTTAAGTTCAAAAGCACCTAAAACTTAAGTAGCTCTAAATCTGATTATGCTTTTTCTCTCTTATTGAAAAGCCTGCAAAATTTGCTATGCAAGAGTTTCATGTTGGATGTGTTAAAACTACGTGCAGACTAAGTGTAAGAACTATGTGAAAACTATATGTAGGAGCTATGTGACCTACTGGTAGCAAATACCAAAAGCCTCTCACTACAGACTGAGACTGGGGACGTCCGTGGAGATTGTTAAGGATAAGAAACTTAATAAGCAAAGCTGCTGTCTTAGGTAGAGGAACTGATGTTCCTGTAGTCTTGCTGAGATTTCACCGGGGTCGGTCAAGTGGCAGTACCTAGAAAATTGGAAAGCTCTTTTATATTTGTATTAACAAGTGACAAAGGCATTAAGTGAGCATCCAGTTTAAACGAAATATGCTTCCAAAAAGTGTTTTTGCTGTTTGTTTCTCGGGTGGTGAAAAGTTCTGACAAGGCATGAAAGACATCAGACATGGAGATGTGTTGAGATTTACTCTAGCTTTAAATGCCTCAGATATGCTGTAATCGGGCGGGTACATAAACATACCTCTGCAGTACAAATAAAACCCCAGAACAATACCTGGTCTTTTCAAATGATTCTAATGATAATGAAGTCCATAATAATAGGAAGTGCAGGCATTGAGAATTAGATATTCTCATTTTATGCAGTCCTCTTTCTCCTGTGAAACTATGCACTCAAAGTCTTTGACCATAATTTCAAAACCTCTTTTCTCTGAAATACTGATTTTTGCTCATGTCGGGGAGTAGAAAGTGCAGCCACTGGATATTGGAGGGCCATCGAGAACCCATTGATATTGTCAATATTAGGCATATCTGAAGTTCGTAGAGATAGATTTCAGACGTTGTTTAAGAATTGTGTAGCACTTATGGGGCATCTGGATGGCTCAGTCGGTTGAGCGTCCGACTTCAGCTCAGGTCATGATCTCACAGTCTGTGAGTTTGAGCCCCATGTCAGGCTCTGTGCCGACAGCTCAGAGCCTGGAGCTGGCTTCGGATTCTGTGTCTCCCTCTCTCTCTGCCCCTCCCCTGCTCATGCTCTGTCTCTCTCTGTCTCAAAACTAAATAAAAACATTAAAAAACAAACAAACAAAAAGAATTGTGTAGCATTTTTAAGTATTTAGAAATTGAACATAGAGATCCTGTTGAAGAATTTCTTTAAAGTTGAATGATTCGTTATATTCTAAATGGGTTTCCTTCAGCCATTCAATTTGGCTCTTTCCCCTTCTTTTCTTAAGGTCATACCTTAATTTTTATGATCACAAAACTGTATATTGCAAGCACTTTTAAAAAATGTTAGCCACTTCAGAGATCAAATGAAAATCAAACTAGAAGTTAGATCATGTGAAAGAAGAGAGCCACACTAGGAATTTTTTCAGTGTCTAAAAATTAAAACCACACTTGACACTTTCTTAATCTTCTATTTCTATTAATTTATGAGACATGGAACTGGAGGCTTAATGGTATTATTTCTACATTGTAATTATACTAATAAACATCTTTGTCCGTGACCTTGGAATTTATAGTGCAGCAGGAAAGATTTATTGACTTATGCTTTGGAAGATATATGGGATTATTGCATAAGTAGATTGCATGTTAAGCACATGTACTTGCATGCCATTTATTCCAGTTAGTTTGAGCTGTAACTTGTCTTTTTTATTTCAAAAATAGAAAGGGTTCTTGTTAAATCCAGATTCCTGAGAGATCTTTGTTATATTATCGAGTCAACTACAAAGTAACTACTTTACCTTGAAATGTGCAAAAGGAATCAATAGGCCTACAAAACTGCCTTTTAAAAAAATGTTTGAAATCATAGTTTTCCTGGTAGCCTGAATATCAATGCATAGGACTTTTCTGGGTTTCTTTCTTTCTCTGGTTTTGTTGCAATATTAAAGTCCCTTGTAGTTTGAGGGTGTTTGGGTATTTTGGTTTTGATTTCTTTTTTTGTCCCCTGCCCTGGCCTATTTGTTTGTCTTGTTTTTTTGTAAAGAAGTACGACTTACAAGGAATTTTCCTTCGGGTGCCTTTACTTTTCATCTTAATCAACTTTCCCCATGATCTCTGTTTCCTTTTCACTAAGGTTTAAGTCCACAACGATTTTTATTTTTTACACTTTTCTTTATGAGACGCCATAGAAAGGCCAGATAAGTCTACGGCGAGCCTTCACATGTCAAATCCACTTCTCAGTGATACTCGTGTTAAATCTCTTTCCCGTCTAATTCGACCTCATTCGGTTGTGGTTGGCACGTGATCTGATGGCACTCCATACTTAAATGAAGTCATTTTAGTCTGAAATATCCATTTCGGTCTGAAAACCCAAATTCAAGTATATGTAAACTGTAATTTTGTGAATGATATTCGTTTACATTGTGCCACATAATATATATTATGACTGAAGTCGATTTTTGCCACTGTTACAGAGTCTTTAGTTTCTGTGATTAATTGAATTCACAATATGCTAAAAATATTGTATGCAATTTAAGTATGCAATTTTATGATCTTATGACTTGTATTTTTCGGAAGGAGTTCTCCGTAATTTTCGAACTGTGGCTTCAGGGACTGTGTACGTTTTGTTAGTATTTGTCCTTGCATTAGATATGGTTTTCTCAGCACTCTAAGTCATTTATAGAGGATATCTTATTTAATTTTTAAAGCAATTTTTGAGTTAAATATCATCATCCATAATTTGCAGATGAAGAAGCCAAGGCACAGAGAATTTAACTTGCCCCAGGTTGTAGGGCTAGTAATTGGTGGAACAAGAAACAGAACCCAGAGATGTTTATTGATAATTCTAATAGTAAGAACTTTCTCTATTAGAAAAATTATTTCCTTTGAATGCACTATAAAAATGACCCAGATTATACAGTTTAATTACAAACATTCCGTGGCTAACTATGAAAATACTATTATTTGTTGTTTCAATGGGTCTATTTTTAAATTAGTAAGCAGTACATTACAAGTTAAAGGGCTAATCAAAATTTATTTACTCTCTGAATGTGTTTTAGTTTTCATTAATCTGAGACTCAGTGGTGGTTTTGTTTCAGAAATAATTTAATTTAACTCTGATCAAATATAGTAACCAACTATAGAATATTACATTTGTAGTGGAATGAGCATAAATATAAATGTCTCAGACTTTGAAGGTAATTATCTGATTATATGTTTATATTTCTGACATGATTATGTGGCAATGTTTAATTCATTTTAGAGGTAATTTTACTCCTATGTGGAGCTATGTATTCTAAATCATTATATCATTCTGTTTATAGGAAACATTTAATTAACATGCTCGAGTTTAAAAAAAATTCTTTTTTAATGTTTATTTATTTTTGATAGAGAGAGGGAGAGCGTGAGTGGGGGAAGGGCAGAGAGCGAGGGAGACACAGAATCCGAAGCAGGCTCCAGGCTCCGAGCTGTCAGCACAGAGCCCGATACTGGGCTTGAACTCCTGAACTGTGAGATCATGACCTGAGCCAAAGTGGGACGCTTAACCGACTGAGTCAGCCAGGCACCCCAACATGCTTGAGTTTTATTTGGAAGTTTCCAAATATATTTCACTGTTATGTTACTAACTTAACATGAGATTTCAGCAAACCAACAGTATTTACTAATCTTGAAAAATTGCATTTTAATTTAGTATTTTCGGAGAGTTAACTAATGAATGACCTTGTCATGCTTTGATCTTATGAATGCTGGCAAGTGTTATTTACTATGTTTTAATTAAAACTATATGTAAGGTAGTATTAACCTGTATAAAATTGGAAGGTCTGAAACTATCAAGGGTAAAGTATGTTTGTCAGTTTTGTCTTCTGATAGCCAAAGGTCTGGCCAAATTCCAAAATGTAGTTAGGGAGGTATAAGTAATAAGGATTATTGTTAAGAGTACCAACAAGGAAAATCTCTGTGATAGATGAAACAAGAAACACCTTTATGGTGGTTTTTATCTTATTTCAGCAACAAAGTCAGAGTATCAAAGTAGACCAAAATTATCAACGGTGCTTCTATGATGGAAATAGAATTTGTCTATTTTTCTGTTTTGAGTCCTGTGACACAGAACAGACATAGAGTCCTTGTGGAATTTAGAAAATCATTGTCTATAAAGAGTGTGGATTTAGGGTGTTTATGCTGTGCCATGGCTAAAAGTATTAAAAAGAAACGACTTTAATTATGGTGGAGGTTTGACAAAATCCCCTGAATCAGATGGATGTGTATTACGATGTGACTATTAGCTTAAGAAATACTTAAGAAAGTAAGACCCTTACTGCTTATTCTCTGAAAGGGAAACAAATTGAAATCTTCTTTCTCAAAAAGTTGGATAAATGATAGTGATTAAATGTAACTGTCTATTATATATATATGTATGTATATATATATCTGTATATATATATATATATTCCCCCTTTCATAAAAGGTTATATAACTGATTAATTTCCTTGTCTTGTTTAGTAGAGCACATTTACATAATCAATTTCAATTACTGTTGTTATGATATTGTGTATATAAATTTAAACTAAGGTTTTGTGATGAAAGTTGATCTTATGAAAATTGTGACAATCACCTAAAGTTTATACATATTATGTTAAAAATAAGGAAAAATACTGAGAATATTTATGTTGTCATTTTGGTGTATACCTTTCAAAATTTTAAATGTAAACATTAATGTGTTTATATGCATATTAGTGTAGACGATAGGTCATAGATGTATTTAAAAATATGGTGTCATGACCAAAGCAATCTTGAAAAAGTAAACCAAAGCAGGAGGCATCACAATCCCAGACTTCAAGCTATACTACAAAGTTGTAATCATCAAGACCGTATGGTATTGGCACAAGAACAGACACTCAGATCAATGGAATAGAATAGAGAACCCAGAAATGGACCCACAAACGTATGGCCAACTAATCTTGGACAAAGCAGGAAAGAATATCCAATGGAATAAAGACAGTCTCTTCAGCAAGTGGTACTGGGAAAACTGGACAGCGACATGCAGAAGAATGAACCTGGACCACTTTCTTACACCATACACAAAAATAAACTCAAAATGAATGAAAGACCTCAATGTAAGACAGGAGGCCATCAAAATCCTCGAGGAGAAAGCAGGCAAAAACCTCCTTGATCTTGCCCGCAGCAATTTCTTACTCAACATGTGTCCAGAGGCAAGGGAAACAAAAGCAAAAATGAACTACTGGGACTTCATCAAAATAAAAAGCTTCTGCACAGCAAAGGAAACAATCAGCAAAACTAAAAGGCAAGCAACAGAATGGGAGAAGGTATTTGCAAATGACATACAGATAAAGGGTTAGTATCCAAAATCTATAAGGAACTTATCAAACTCAACACCCAAAAAACCAAATAATCCAGTGAAGAAATGGGCAAAAGACATGAATAGACACTTCTCCAAGGAAGATATCCAGATGGCCAACCGACACATGAAAAAATGTTCCATATCACTCATCATCAGGGAAATACAAATCAACACCACAATGAGATACCACCTGACACCTGTCAGAATAGCTAACATTAACACCTCTGGCAACAACAGATGTTGGTGAGGATGCAGAGAAAGAGGATCTCTTTTGCATTGTTGGTGGGAATGCAAGCCGGTGCAGCCACTCTGGGAAACAGTGTGGAGGTTCCTCAAAAAATTAAAAATAGAACTACCCTATGACCCAGCAATTGCACTACTTGGCATTTATCCAAGGGATACAGGTGTGCTGTTTTGAAGGGACACATGCCCCCCCCACCATGTTTATGGCAGCACTATCAACAATAGCCAACGTATGGCAAGAGCCCAAATGTCCATCAATGTTTGAATGGATAAAGAAGATGCAGCATATATGTACAATGGAGTATTATTCGGCAATCAAAAAGAATGAAATCTTGCCATTTGCCACTATGTGGATGGAACTGGCGGGTATTATGCTAAGTGAAATTAGTCAGAGAAAGACACAAATCATATGACTTCACTCATATGAGGACTTTAAGAGACAAAACAGATGAACATAAGGGGAGGGAAGCAAAAATAATATAAAAACAGGGAGGGGGTCAAAGCAGAAGAGACTCACAAATATGGAGAACAAACTGAGGGTTACTGGAAGGGTTGTGGGAGGGCGGATGGGCTAAATGGGTAAGGGGCATGAAGGAATCTACTCCTGAAATCGTTGTTGCACTATATGCTAACTAATTTGGATGTAAATTTTAAAAAATAAAAAATAAAATTAAAAAAATACGCTGTCATGTTTTACAGTGTTATAGTAGCCCTTTTTAAATTTGGAAATATATCAAGGCCATTTTAAAATATCAATAAATATAATTTATTTTTGAGAAGAAGAAAAGTAACAAAGAATTGCTTAGACATATTTTCTCCTTATTATATGTTTTAGAGTGGAAAATATTAAAATAAAATATGCTACACTAAAATATAAATTAAGGAAGGCTTCATAAGAAAATGTTTTTTATAAAGTACAGACACACAGATTAGTTTAGTTTAATTTGTAGTGTGCAACTCAATATTTTTCCGTAAGGCGGCAATATACTTTTATCATGTTTTTACACTGACTAAAATCAAATGACTTGCTATGGTTTTTAATATTTAATTAAAATTCATTTCTCTACTGATAATCTACTATTAAATCAGACTAGAAGCTGATTTTCTAAAGTATCCATTAATGATTTCATAACTGTATAAATCTTAGAGTAGATTGCTATATGTAGGAATAGAACTGTATCAGTCAGGATACTCTTTGTAATGTTGCAGTAACAAGTGACCCCAAAATTTCAGTAATCTTACAAGAGACTTCTTGCACCTTGTGTATACCCATCATGGATCAACTGATTTCTGCTTCATGGGTTCCTCACACTGAATAAGGCTGATAGAATAACCCTTATCTTGGACACTGCTGGTCTTGTGGTAATGGTCTCTATTTAAAACATTGCTGTTCTTGTGTCTACTAGGAATTGACATTATTTTACTTCTGTCCACATTTTGTTGGCCAAAGAAAGAAACATGGGCACTCCCAAATCTTACAAGATAGGGACTATATAATCCTTTTTCTAGAAGAGACATCACCAATTATATAGTCAATCCAGATACCCGTGGAACAGGAGAGAGTATACTTTCTCTCAGGGAGGTGGAACAAATACAATCCACTACAATAACTAATTTTTTAAAGCTTTATAAATACAGAAAAGAGGAAGGCTCTGTTTTCTAGTTAGTCATATTCACTGAATTTCATATAACTTTACATTTTATCATCTGTAGCTCTAAGTTTGCTAGAAAGGTTGAAAACAGGGAACCATATATTTAGTTGCCACTTTTCCCTCTTGTTCTAGAGTTTTTATTAGTCTAAAAAGGAAAGGATTATCCAGGGTATTATGCTGTTTTTCTTTAAATAAACTTGAATGTTCTAGAATATGTAGACTGTTAACATTCCATAAAGCATTTTCTAGGGTCCAGAAGCCATAGGCCTGACATTTCAAGGAGTCACCACTAGATGGTGATCTCGCTCATTTAGAGGGATAGAAAAGCTGTGTGTTTTTCTTCAGGTGAATGGGTTGTTTACAGAGGGAACAGAAATGTAAACCATACTAATTTTATGGGAAGCTCTTTATAATCAAAATGGTACTATTTACTGAGTATGTATATGTACATGTGTACACACACACACACACACACACACACACACACACATCTTCACACAGGAAAACTCCCTTTGAAGCAAAGCCATAAAAAATGTGTTTTGCTATGTTGTTACTTCCCTTGAATATGTAATATATATATATATACTATATATGTAATATATATATGTATATATATATATATGTATATATACATATATACATATATACATATATATATATATACATGTATACATGTATATATATATGTATATATATATGTATATATGTATATGTATATGTATATGTACATATATGTATATATGTATATATATATATATATATAGTATATATAGTATGTATATGTTGAATATATATTATATATTCAACTGTTACTATCCAAAGACGCAAGTTTTCCCCAACTACAGTTTCTCAAGAAATTGCACTAAGCCTTGGGTTCATCTCTCTGCTTTTTCCTAATACTTTGTTTTAAATTGCTAACTGTTGCTGAATCTTTAACACTTCTGTATTACTCTTTAGTCTCTTTTTGTAATTATTAGGAGGAAGAGGGATTAAAAATTACATATTTCACTCAGATATGTTAAAATATCTGTCATGGGTTATCACATGATGGGAAAGCTGATACCAACCCTTTTAGTTATTTAGAAACCTTAATGGTTATTGCTAGTGGTAACTTTTTTCCTAACCTTTTTCTCTTTAAAATAACCCAGTATAACAACTAACTTGTTATACACTACAAGTAGTGTAGTTCTTTGAAAACGATCACTGATTTCAGTTGTTAATTGACTTTTTGGTGCTCCTAAAATAATGTATTCTTATCATATATTTCATCATAACTGAGCTGAGACTCAGTTATGGCTCTCTGTCTTATGATTCAAATAGCTTATAGGATTTCATATAGTTATTAGTAGAAATAGAAAATCTATGGCTATGATGTTGCATTTATATAAAGTAAATATTTAATATTTATTCTGCTTGAGTAATGTAAAAGTGAATTTGATATAATACTCTTTAGCATACTAAGGAAAACTATCTATTACAAGCCAGATCTTTTAAAAATACTTTTAAATCTAGTGTATCACTGAATCATTATGCTCAAAGGTGAAATCTTCTCAAACCTTTGTTAGATTCCAGCTGAAGATGCAAATGAGCTTTTCAGTATGGCCAGAATGATCTCGTGCATTTTTTCTAATTTGGCAGTTATGGTTTTTCATATGATCTCTGAGACCAATATTGAAGAATGCTGCCCCAGGCCAGGAATATTGCAGTGGCTTCCCATGGCTTTCTATGACAATAGTTGGCAAGTACTTAGCCATAGACCCTTCTTTGAACATAATCTTATACAAAAGCTCATAGAAAACATTAATACAAAGTCTGGTGGAGAGAAGGAAGGGAGTTGGGAGTCTACTAATTCAAGTGTTGCCTCCAAGTTGTTTGATGCCCCTCTGTGGAACACTGTATAAAAATCATTTGAAAGATTAAAAGTCTGGTTTTCTGACCACACTTGGACTATATGTACCTTTCTAGTCTTTTCTCCTGCCATTCTCAATGGCATCCTTCAGCCAAGCCTTACCTCTTATATTTCTCAGATGTGCCATTTTATTCTGATGAAAATGATCTTTACCACATTGAACACTTAGCTTGAAAACCAACTGCTTTCTAAATATCTTCTTGTCTTTCTAGTTAGGAAGTCACTTCCAAGAGGAGTATATTCTTTGTTTTTATGTGTTTATTTATTTACATCTCACTCTGCCTGGTTTTGAACTCTGGCTCTGTGTAACCTTGGGCAAGTTAGTTGAGTTCTCTCATAAGTAAAGTGGGAATAATAGTACTGACTTCATAGAATTGTTATAATGATTAATTGTATTAATAAGATTAGTACACAGGAAGTGTTAGCTATTATTATTATTATTATTATTATTATTATTATTTATGGCTATGGCATGGATAGGCATGATCCAGATAGATACAGTAAAGTTACATCCAGTGTTGAGGTTAGGTTTTAGGATCAGCATCTAAGGCAAAAATCTTGCATAATCAGAAGTGTTTGGGGTGCCTGGCTGGCTCAGTGAGTAGAACATCCAACTCTTGATCTCAAGGTTGTAAGTTCCGAGCCCCATGTTGGGTGTAGACATTACTTGAAAATAAAATCTTTGAAAAAAAAGTGTCTTTTTCCTTCGGGAAATCTAATAATATTTGAAGTTATTAGTGGAAAAATGATTAAGCCATTTTATTTCTTTCAACTCCTTTCAGTCCACCCAACTCAATAAACTCAATAACTGTTCCTATTTATTTTCATTCCTTTAAAAAGCCCCTTCAGGTGTGGCCACATTAGAGATGACATATTCTAAACAAATTCAAGGCAGCCAGGTTTTCTTCCTGGAATATGTTGCCATTTCTTCAGTTGGGCACCGAATGAGGAGGTTGGTGTTCTTTCAGGGGTCAAGTTGAATGAAAGTACATTTTCCACCCAGGAGAATCCCTCTCATGTTGACTTCCTTGTTAGGGTATTTGCAGGGTCAGAGATATGTGGGGACAACCAGGTGTCACAGCGGGTTTTATGGTAGTTGCCGTTTGCTTTGTTCATGTCACCTGTTCCGTGCTGGCTGCAGGTGAATGTTTATGACTTGGAGTGGCACCAGACCTACTGGATTTGGATTGTTGATCTGTCGTTCAATTCTTTTTCTTTCCTCCATTTGCTCTCCCCATTATTCCTTTCAAAGTAAGTATAATAGGATTCATTTAAAGTCAAATGCAATTCTGTTCTCATCTTTGATGAACACATATCAGTACGAACTACTAATTCTTCCATTACTATAATATTAAAATGCAATCTGTATGGCGTCGGTTCTTTAAGGGTGGCATTTTTGGATTAAATGAGGCACGTTGATGACTTTTTACACAGTCACTAAGATCTCTTTAACAGGTGGATTTGGCTATAAGTGTTGATATTATAGAGCTTGATATATGTTACGATAGTGTGGAGATCCTATAGTAAATCTTTTAGAAGTTGAAGTTTTACAGGGCGCCTGGGTGGCTCAGTTGGTTAAGCGGCCGACTTCGGCTCAGGTCATGATCTCACGGTCCGTGAGTTCGAGCCCCGTGTCGGGTTCTGTGCTGACAGCTCAGAGCCTGGAGCCTGTTTCGGATTCTGTGTCTCCCTCTCTCTGACCCTCCCCCATTCATGCTCTGTCTCTCTCTGTCTCAAAAATAAACATTAAAAAAAAATAAAAAAAAAATAGAAGTTGAAGTTTTACTAGGCAGCCAGATCTCAAGATCTGCAGCGAACTTCAATGCTATTGTTGCTAACTTATAAAGGAAAGAGAACTCCATTATTTTTCAAAAGGTTAAAAAAAAGTAGCAGCCTAATGTGGTCTTGAAATATATGAAATTCTGTACTGCAGTGCTGTGCTATATAATTCATCCTTTCCAAATGTTAATTTTTTTTATTTCATTAGTGCATTTAAGAAATGATGTTTTCATACAGGCAATCTTGAATTGTGCATGCTTTGATTTTATTTTAATGTTTATTTATTTTTGAGAGAGAAAGAGAGCAAGGGCAGAGAGAAGGAGACAAAGGATCTGAGGCAGGCTCTGCACTTACAGCACAGAGCCTGATGTGGGGCTCAAACTGACCAACCATGAGATCATGACCCGAACTGAAGTTGGTCGCTTAACCAGACTGAGCCACCCAGGCGCCCCATGCATGCTTTGATTTTTGATGTGGAAAGTGTGCCTTGTTGAAGTCCTTGTTGAAGTTTATTTCAATATAAATAGAAAGCTGTCATTTAAATAGATTTGAATACCTTGCCTTACTTGAGAAATAGGTGAAATATTGGTTTTGCATTTCCACGCGGATTTTCCAGTTTATGGATTTTTATGGAAGATCTGGAGAGATGGTTACTAATACCATTGTGGCACAGGATAAGGAATAAGGGTTCAGTGTACTATGACTTGGGCTCACATTTTGGCATAAACCCATGCAGTAGTTATAGGACCTTGGGAACATTACTTAACTTCTCTGATTCTTAGTTTTCCCTTGTGTGTAAAATAGGAATGATAATGTGAACCATCTTATTGGACTATGAAAAATGAATCAATGTAACTGTGAGATGCTTGTATGATAACAATCATATGGTTCAGTTGTCACTCAAGCTATGTTCCCCCCCCCCCCCCCGGCTTCCAGGACTTGGGGAATAATCACAAACATTTATTCAACATTTAGTCTGACAGACATTATTCAAGAACAGGCCTAGTGCCCTCATACAAAGGTGGAATGCTCCAGATAGTCAATGTTAGTAAAGGTTTGCTGTTCAGAACTTTCCCCCCTGTGATTATACCTCTAAAATTAAGATAGAAATCAGTGGTAGAACACTTAATACACAAAAATTCATCCCATGAATAAACTTTTAAGAAAAACCTTGGACTTTGTTTTATTTACATTTATGTCTAAAAGAACCTAAGTTTATTTTTCTAATTTAAATTTGACCTTCAGATTCTCTTAAATAATTAATTTTTAGTCAGCTGATATTTGATTTACTTTCATTAGTTTTATTTAATATATAGCATATTCAAGAGAGTAATTTGAATTCTGTATCACAATGAAAATATTAATGTGAGGGTATTTTAATTATTGTATAGGATTACTTAACATATTATTCAATTATATCACAAAAAGAATTCCTACAATTGAAAAATTCTTCCAACAATAATTTCTTTTTATTTAAATGTCAGCAACCCAACTATATGAAGCCCTTTATGAATTATTCATATTTTTTTCAAATTCTTCTTAGACAGTAGTTTTAGGTAATTCTCAAGCGATTTGAAAACAGCATCTAATTCTAAATGATACTTTTCTACCACCTAATTCATAGCTTGCCTCACTTAAAATATTGCCAGGGAATTCAGCAACTTCCTGGACCTTCACATGGCTAAGATTATCATCTGTGTAAAGCTTCTGGGACCTGCTGGGTGTCTGTAGCTGGTAAGGTCCAACAGAAGAGCCTATGTGTGTTCCATCCCCTTGTATTTCTTAGGGATTCTCGGAGGGGACTTGGAAGCTGCGTAAGCTGATTTTTATTACAGCAACAGTATGGTGGTTGTCCCCTGCAGCCGGTGTCTGTTTCGTAAGGTCTGTAGTGCAGCTAAATGCAGTTTGTTTTCTACTCTGAGAAAACATTACTGCCACATTACTGCTTACATGCCATGTGTCACAATAAATCTAGCTACCGCTGGTCTGTTCTGTCCTTTTCAGAGTGTATTTTCCAGTTGAGAGCGCTCTCATGATTCTCTTTATTATCCTCCTTTTTTTTTTGTCATTTAAAATGTGTTTCAGCTGTTTCTCTCCCACTATATCTTATTATCATCTAACACTTTTGGTATACAAGAATGTTGTAGTGCATATGTGAGGTTTAGAACAAACAGCATTCAATATACTTTGAACACTTTTATGAGGTTCCTTTTCTTTCCATTATATTTTACTATTGATCAATTTCAGTTCATTTACTGGGAAGGATTAACTTTTTCCTTTTATAAGCTGATGGAATGTAAGAGGACATTTACAAAGGAATATGTGAGAATGTGGTACCAATAACCGTAAGCCATTACACAACAAAATCTTACAGCGTACTTTGAAATTTTAAAGGTGAAGTTTCATTGCTTCATTTGCTCCATTTTTTTTTAATAATCATCAACCATATGGCCTATTTGTAAAAGTAAGCTATTTTACATTTAGTTTGTTAATTTCCTTTTATCTTTTCAAGTGTCATAGAAATAGTTATTAAAAAATTGTATATGTTTATATATATGTGTGTGTGTATATATATACATATATATATGATGTGAAATAATATGGAGACTCAAAAGTTGCCACATATAGGTTGGAATTTAAAGAAGGCCATGCAATGACACTACATGGAGAAGTGTTAAGTATTGCATTAATTATGCATATTAAATTTATGTAGACTTTTTTGGTTTATAGGACACTTTCACATCTATTGTTTTACTAGACATGTGTGAGTGTTAACTAGACTGTCATTTATTCAACCCCAAAAGTGGGTGAGTTACTTCATCTGCAGCTCCAGCTTACGAATATGTCAATTACATTCTGCATAAGACTTTTATTAGAAAATAATAAAAGATAGCCTTCCTAAGGAAGATAACTTAAAATTGCGGAACTTTTCATTCAAACTATCCATCTAAAATATAGAGCACTAAGAACTGGAATTTATCCATGTATTAATTTTACCATACCAGCATCTTTTACTATCTTATATTTATTGTAAATTGTCTGATTGCGTATCTCACAGACTTTCACGCTTTATTGTAAAATATGGAGTCCTCTAATTTCATCCCTGACTCGTGTGCCCAGTTGTAAGCTTGGTGGTTGTATCACTTTAACTTTATACTTTCTGTGGCAGCCTGCCTTGTGTGATCTACCCAGCAGCTCCTCACTTCTTGATTAATATAATTTTCTAGTTGTCACACTATTAGAGTAAGGCTGAAGACAGTGCTGTTTCCTTTCCCAATGTTAGTTTTAGTGCCCTGAGATGTTTTACACAATTTATCACAATCTAGGAATGTTTATTCATGAATTATGGTCATAACAGCAGTGAAGTTTTAAAAAATGTGTTATAGATGTTTTTTCCCCCGACCTAGGAAATGTAGCTTCATTCTTTATAACACTTGCGTTGTTGTCTTGCCTTTCATTTTGTATGACTGACTTTTATACCAAATTGAATAAGCCATTAGCTTTTAGTCTGTAGGAATGTGGATCCATAGATATTTCCCATTAGACAAAAGAAAATCTATAAAAGCGGTATCTCCCGGGGCTCGGTCTTCCTAGCTGGCCTAATGGTCTAACGCACTGCTGTACTGTGCCCTTATGAGAGAGAACTATGTGGGATGATTCCCTGAACATCCAGAACTATTAATTGGAGAGGTGTGCACTTTCTTTCAGATAACCTTAACTTTTGTACTATCCCACCTTTATTAATCAAATATTCTGATTGAGGGAATTCGTGTTCTAACTTTCGTATTTTTGAAACTATTACTGAACGAAATGATAGGCTTTGTATACCTTGTGTAGTTTACAATTCAAGTTTGCCAAAGTAGGAGCTACTGTATGTAGGTAGCCATGTTGTTTTGATAAGTTTGTTTTAAAGAACGTCTCCTGAAAAAAGACCTCTACTGGTGATGGTTGCATAATTCTGTGAATACACAAAACCCCACTGAAGTGTACGCTTTAAAAAGGTGAATTATGTGGTATGTGAATTATATCTCCATAAAGCTGTTATTAAAAAAATTTCCACTGCACAAAATATTTTCATAGGTGCAAACTAATAGCATTTTAGCCTATAGTTGCAATCAAAAAAATTGTTAGCTTTAATAAATTAACACTTAAAGCTTTAGAAATATGAAATCATGCGTGCATTAAAAAATAACTTGTGCTCTTACTCAGTGGTAACACATGTTTATTATGGGAACGTCAGACACTTCAAATAAGAAAAGGGACATTTAAAAATTATGAGGGTCTTTTAAATATTTGCATCTACCATATATTCTACACCTAAGCTTTCCCTATATTTAACTACTTCCTTGGCACCTATATTTTTCTTGCCAGCTTTCATTAGCAATAAATAGCTTTTCATGATCACCTTAGGAAAATAACCAGATGTAAAAATATCTTCTCATAAGTAGTTTAGTGAAAGCATTGGCTTTCCCCGCCCTGGACTATGAGAGGCGTAAATGAGGGTGGGCAGTGACATCATCATCCAAAGAAATACAGTCAACATATTGCAGAATAGCTTCGGATATACAGTCAGTTTGGGATTTTGTTGTAAAACGTTTTGCTTTAAAACATTTTGGCTTTCAGGTGAAAACTTAGACTTGTGCCATCAGTTCTTATACAGGCAGAATATTAGTGTGTCTTTTTAAAACACTCTTGTTATCACATTTAGCATTAGCTTTCTAATGGCTAAAACTGTTCGCAACACAGTTTAAAGATAAATGCAGTATCAGGCTTTGAATTTTTTTTCTTTTTTTGGTAAATATTAAGACCTGAGTACAAAATGAGGGCTGTACTGCGGATTAAGTGAAATATCTCAAGGCTGTGCTGTTCTGATAACTGAACCTGAAGTGACCTTTCTCAGACACAATTACAGAGCTGTATGTTTTTCCTTTAATTTCATCAGGGGTTTAATTAGTATACAAATAAAACTTCCCTTATCTTCCTTTCTACCTAATTGGCTTGTCTTCGCTTATATATGAAGTATGTGAAAGTGGGCTGTAATTAGGGTGACCGTGTTAACCTTTTTTCCTCAAATGTACTGTTGCCTAAAGGCCTCAAGGCCTAAAAACAGCGCTTTGGATTATTGCTTTGCAATCACTATGGCTGTCCCACAGGTTTTCTCATGAGCAGAAGGGCTTTGGGTGCTGCAGGTTCCCACTGCTTAACAGGATCTTCATTCTTCTCCCCACTAAATGTTTATTGATTATCTCGCTGTTCCAGGCTCAGCCTCCAACAACTTAATATCAGGTGACAGTCAGGAGAGTTCTCCAAGTAATTAGAGTTGAGCATTGGGGGAACAATTAGGAGCAGAGTTATTAAACTTGATTTATCCTATTCTCTCCTGAACAGTTTCTTGGATATCAGAACATCACACTTTCACAATCTACCCTGGTTGAGAAATTAGTGGCTAACCTGCTGCTTATCATTGTTGCCTTGCTGCCTAGAGGCACACCCTCCTGGTTTCAGTTGTTCGGTTGGAAATATTAGAGTCCAGAAAGTTTATCATGGGTTTTAATTAGACAAACCTGGACAGGAGAAAAGCAAAGCTTCACTTAAGATTTTAAGTCAATATATAATATATGCTATAGATTGTATATGGCGGAGGTACGTATGTATGTACATTATATACACACACACTTAAATATGTTTTTCTTTCTTTAAAGCTCAGTGTTGAGGTTCTTAAAGATTCTAATTTTGTCATCAAAAACAAAAAAAGGTGACTATCAGGGGAAAGACATATTACTGAATCACTTTGATGTTCTGCACACATCTTTATGAACCTTAGAACCCATTGATGTATACGGATCCCATTGTACTGTACCTACCCCAGCTCTTTGAAAATCGGAGTTCTGTTTCTCTCCGTCATGTGGCTCTGATCATTATCTCTTCATTTTCACAGTAAGGATGTGTGACCTCTGCAGCTTTGTTTATACCACTTTGTGTTCGTTTTCTGCAATTCCAGTCTTAGAATGGGCTAAATTCAGCTATTCTGAAATAGTGCGAGCTTTAGGAGAGTTTGGGGGCTCCCCGCCATTTCCCCCGAGAGAGGAAAATGAAAGCCAGAGGAAACAAGAAGATTTGGACATATGGTAGAAGTTCTAATTCTGTGAGATATATCTTCTTTGAAAGGATGTCATAGGATGGCTGAAAAGGCAAGTGTGGCTTTACAATGCTGCCAGGGTCAGGGGTTTCTCTCAGATTGGGCCAGTGAGCTTCACTCTGGACAAGGCTGGAGACAGTACCTTGAAACCCCTCTCAGATACACACCTCTAGTCATAGGAGCTACTGAGCAAGAGCATTGGAACGGATTGGCACAAATCCGTTATTTCTGTTGGAAAAAGAATTCAAACTTTATGCATAGCTGGTAGTGGGTCGTTAATTTTATCTTCATATCTGAAAAATAGCATTTTTTATTAACTGAAAAATGTCAGAAATACTGGCTTTAACAGGACTCAACTGGATTTTACTTTTTTAAATAAAGAAATCTCATAATACTTCAATGCCTTTAAATATCTTAACATTGGTGCAAAATACGTAGGTTTAGCGTGGCCTTTAAAAATCTATTCTTTGTTGTCTTTTTAAAGTCGGTTTGAATCAGTGACTGTTTCCTATAGTGGGATGTTCTTGAAGATCTGATAATACTAAAGGCTGAAATAAAATATAATGTCTAATAAGTAATCCCAGTTTACTTATTTTTTATTTTTTAAACGTGTACTTGTCTGGAAGCAGCTTGACTGTTTGCAAAGGGAAATACTGAATTAAAAAACTTTTAACATTTTAAAACACCTGATTTGGCTGATGATTGCTTTCGTTGTATAGCATTTAGAGTGAATTGTTTTAGCTCCGTGCAGGCAGCTTGAGTTTTCTGTACTATCTATTGTGAATGCTTTAAGAGAATACTGTAGAAAGAATTTTAAACATGAAATTATAGCTTTGTCAATTATATATATATGTTGTGAACATTCATGTGTGGCTAAACTCTGAGAAAGAAGAAAAAATATTGTGTGCATGTAACCAATTGATTAGCTAGCTCACTGTATAGCAAATTCACCTGAAAAACTGACAAGCTCATATCCTAGAAATTTCATAGGCAAAGGAATGAGCAAGGTTTCAGTGCTCAGGGATCCTGTGATGCCTATATTATTTTGAATGAATTCTAGAAAAGACTCCTTCAGATTGTGAGGTTCTGGTTCTAAGACCTTTAGCCCGAAAGGGAGTTTGGCACTTGCATCTTGACATTTTTGTGCTACGCGAATATTTCAGATTAAAGCAAATAGCAAAATGTCAATCAACAGATTTTATAGTTCTGTGGCTAGGAAAATATTTATGGGACACAAATAATTCTGAATGCAAATATTATTTGCAACTTTCTCTGTTAGATGAAACATGTTGATTGCATTTGTGTGGCTATGTTTGACATGAGAGTTATTTAATGGAAGTAAGGGAGTTTTATTTTGGAGTCCAGTTTGTTTGTTCCCTGAGATGCCCATAGTCACCTGTTCTGGATATATTTATAAGTAAAGTGGTGGTACTTTTAAATCTTGGGTTCCCCCTTCTCATGTAGGTGTCCTAACCCACCTTCCCCTCGCTCACAAACACACTTTGGGCTTATGATAGTTCTTGTTTTACATAGACTCTAATTTTCATGTGCTTTCTCCCCTGAAAATCTTTATTTTGTCATCATTCAAAGAAAATGCTACTTGAGGTTTTTATAATCAGATGTTTTTTTTGTAAGAATAAGATGTATTTGCCTTACGGTGTTTGAAAAAATAAAATAGAGTTGTATTTTGTAGCTAAACATTTTTCAAAATCTTCTCGGATCTATCATTTCTAATTAGTAAGTATGTAAAATTTTTGCAGAAAATTTGTTAAACCTTGATGTGTAATGACCCAAGTCTACTTCTCAGTCAGTCTGTATCCTTCTTTGTTTAATAGCCTATGGCATAAATTGAAGTTAATTATCAGGGCTGACAAGTAACTCTGTTTTCTGTCTGCTTGCAGAGTCTCTCCGAGGCAAAGATGGAGCTGAGAAGAAAAGATCAATCTCTGCGTCAGCTCAATAGACATCTTACCCAGCTG
Source organism: Prionailurus bengalensis (assembly GCF_016509475.1). NCBI lineage: Eukaryota > Metazoa > Chordata > Mammalia > Carnivora > Felidae > Prionailurus > Prionailurus bengalensis. The sequence goes on from NC_057359.1 coordinate 40,886,369, forward strand.
GAGCAGGACAAGCGTCGACTGGAGGAGAACATCCACGATGCAGAGAGTGCCCTCCGCATGGCAGCCAAGTGAGCATTCGGACCTTGGGGAGATCACTTAAAACAGACAAAAGATCAATTCTTACTTTCATGCTCCGGGTTTTAGCCCTGGATAATACAGTGTTAGAAAACAAAAGTACAGCTGTCTCTCTTTGAAATTCTCTGATATATCCTCAAAAAAGAAAACTCTTAACTCAACATGCTAACTGTATATTTTATTGAGAAACCTCAGAAAAGTGTAAGGTTCTATATAACCTCTAATTATGTGTATTTTGGGCTCTGTTGTACTGTTACATGTTTGAAACCATGATTTCATTAATATGAAATGGAATACACTTTATTCAAAAGTTTTTCATAGTTCCTTCTATCACATATTCCCCGTTCCCTTCTGCCCCATTGCCCCCCAAATTTTGCTCGGCATATAATATACCAATATTGCAAGTCATTGTTCCATAAAAAATGTTAATATATAATCAACATATATATCATAGCATCTTCTTAAGTGCAATAAAACACATTGATCATGGAAAAGTCACTTAATTTTATAGCTGTATATCCTAATATGTCCAACAGAAAAAAACATACTGTTTTTAGAGTGGGCATCTATGTAAATGTGATGAGAGTGGTTTTCCTTTTACCAGGTAATCAAGTTGACATACACTCTGAAGTTCAAATTGAACAATTCTCTTGGGTATTTTTATTTGTTCCTCACATCAAATTTCATGGAATACTTTAGGACAGCCCTTTGTACAACAGCATGGCTTAAAGAAAATCTATTTATGGATTAAAGAAACATCTAATTTTAATAAACTCGGTGTTTTCTGAATTTGGAATTCTGGACTCCTGTAATTACATATATATGTATATGTGTGTGTGTATATATATATACACACATACATGTATGTATGTGTATATATATACACATATATACACATATATATGTATATATATACACATATATACATACATACATGTATGTGTGTGTATACATATGTGTGTATATATATGTGTGTGTCTATATATATATATATATAAATTAAAATTTTTTTGAGACAGACTCTTGTTAAGCATCAAATATTGTGAAATATGAATGTAGTCTGTAAACTAAATCACAAAACAGGGAATCTGCCCTCTAGGATATCTACAGCTTTGCCATTGGGCTTGGGAAATTGCTCACACATAATGAAAAAATGAGTTTACACAAGATCAAAATATTGCTAGGTTTGAATACCCACCAGTAGTTCTTTGGAAAATTATAAAGCTCTGTAATGTCTGTGATCTGTGACCATGATCACATGTCCTTGTAACACAAAAGAAAGTTAATTTGAAATTTGGAGAGCTCATACATTTTCAATTTATAATTTACCGTTAAATTTTGTCTTCAGCATTTTCATCCAAACTTTTAATTTAATTGTATTTATATTGACGTGTAGTTGGCATTCAATATTATATTCAGGTATACAACATAGTGATTCAACTTTTGTATACACTGTGAAGTCATCACCATGATAAAACTATCACTCACTAAAAATATTCTTCCAATATTGATTATATTCCCTATTCTGTACATCTAAACTTTTTATTTCATTATTAAGGCTACATTCAATCTACAGAGCTGTTAGAAGAAACTAGTAACTTTACATGTTTCTGGTCAAGGTCATAGAAGAGGGTTTTTGTGCAATTATTGTAACACAAAGAGCCTATGTAGAAAGGAAAATGTTATTTTGCATAATATGGCCATTCATGATATATCTCCACCACTATGATTTTTAAAATCTCCTTCATTAGAAATCAAAAGAATAAAAGTTTAGCCTTTCTAGCACATTTTAAACCGATAATGTAATCATGGTTTCTTTTCTCTTCCTTTTTTCACTCTTTTTTTTTTTTTTTTCCACTTTGAGGATATCCTTAAGAGTTTTTCCCCCCCTCTAATTTATGGCAGGCAATATAACTAAAGGTAAGGGTTAAATGTGGAAATATACCAGTGAATATGGTTGGATTTTGCACTTTTAGAAAGAGTGCAATAATAACCAACCCATGTTTTTCAATAACAGTGACTTATCCTACAATGTGTAACAGTTGTTGTAAGGCTTGGGTTTTACTAATACCTAATTTTAATTTATTTTCTAGAGACAAAGAATGTGTTGCCAATCATATGAGAACAGTAGAAAATATGCTTCATAAGGTAGTATAATTTTTCTTCAATATTGTTCAACTTGTGTTATGACATTGTTTTCCTAGTTATCAGTTTTATTAACCTCAAGATACTTTAATTAATTTTGTAACTGTCTTAGAAAATAAATTCACGAAAGGGTCCTCCCAAATGACTAACAACTTGTATTATACAATGCTGTATTGCATAACCTTCTTCAGAATTTACCTATGTCCTTGCTAAAACTATGGAAATAGTGGTTTCCCCAAACTGGTATAATTGCACTTGAGTTATTGGTGGTCTTTGCTGACTGAACCAGAGGTCATTATGATTCTTACATGTCTCATAATGATAAAATGTTTGACCACACTGTCTAACCTCTTACCGCTCTCAAACCTATCATCCTATGTATGTATACATAGAGGAGGCATAATGATATGTATCTGGTAGTACTTTTCAAGTTGTAATTTTCCTTCTTACAAAATGTGTTAAGTTAGCTTTTAATTGGTAATGATGAGTCGCGTTTAAGGATGTTATGATATTACTAAGAGCTTATATTAACTGTGTTTTTGGTTAACATTCCAGATTCAAAGATGTGTTCATTATTTCATTATTTAAACATTTTCATTAGAGAAATGTTATTTATGTTATTATTAATTATGTTATTATGTTATTAATGTTATTGTCTAATAGACAATTTCTTGGAAATATAACTATCTAGTACTTTTAAGACATATGGAATTCATGAATGAATCATATTTAGAATAATTCTTGGAATTAAATTTATTATATAATATAGTTCGGAAATCACTTAAAAATACCCCAAAACAAATCTTTTTAAGGAGATATTAAATAAACATTAGCAAACTAATACTTAATACACTTTAACCTTGTGGAAAAAACTAGGCCTGTGTATTCTTTTAGATATTGAAAGTGATTAGCATTATTTCATATCACCCAAAGCACTTTCAAAAAAATCTAATATTCTGAATGCTATGTTTTAAAGTAGTATTGTTTGAAACTGTGATTTGTCCCTCTCCCCATTTAAAAAAGTTTAGTTTAGACATAGTTACATCAAATCCATATATGCTAGAAATCTGAAATTTGATTTGTAGGAAAAAAAGACATCTTTGGTTAGATTTTTTTTTTGTACTTGGTGGAATCTTTGAAAGGAGAAATCGGTCATGTCATACGTATAGCATAACTTTTTATATAGTTGATGTTGCCTTGAATTGTTTGTTCATTTTCCCAGCTAGAGGAAAACAAATGTTGGGTGGCATCTACAGTGAGGAGTGGACTTTGACATCAGAGAAAAACCATCATCAGTATGGAACATAAATGTCGTACCTTATCCTTTCATTGTGAGAGTGGCAAAATACATATTTTAACTACGATCAAGACTGCAATAGGACAATTATAATCATACAGTTCTTCAGTTGCAGTTCATCTTTTGGGTTTTGTGTGTCATATGGAAAGAAAGATATCTGTAGAATTGGCCTAGAACTGCTGTAGATTTATTTTTGGTTTATAGCTTTTTTCCCCTTCAGATTTAGTTAATTATTTTAATTGATGTCTCTGGAAATTTCTATTTACATAGTGGTTTTTAAATTAGCAATTACTTTTCAAGCTTGAAGTAAAAATGTAGGGAAGGCTAATTGATGGTTGGGCTAATTCTCTGTTCTATGAAGTTCAGGTGTGAATGAAAGGATGCTACAGAAGTGGCCCAGAGAATCGCTCATGCCAGCCCACTGGTGTTGCCTGCTGTCCTCATGCCAGCTTTTGCAAGTTTATTTTTGTGGCCCCTTCGGACTGTCCAGAGGCGTTTTGCCACCTTGGAGAAGCTGGGAGTGGTACAAAAGGAGGGTCTGGGCTCTTTCACGGTTAAAATGGTTGTGGTTACATCCAAACTCTTCAGAGTAGTTTACTGTACATAGCCAAAATAGTGTAGCTATTTATATTTCTCTTTTTTTAACGTTTATTTATTTTTGAGAGAGAGAGAGAGTACACATAAGCAGGTGAGGGGCAGAGAGAGAGGGAGACAGAGGATCTGAAGCAGGCTCTGCGCAGCACAGAGCCCCATGTGGGGCTCAAACGGATGAACCGTGAAATCATGACCTGAACCAAAATCAAGAGTCCGATGCTCAACTGATTGAGCCACCCAGGTGCCCCTATATTTGTTATTTTTTAAACTTGATACATTACATTCAACTTTTCAAATCCCGAAACTGTATTATACAAAGCAGTTGAGTGGATATTAATTTTAAAATTCCATTTGGGACGGATACTAGTATTTAATAAGGAAGGCCAGTCATTTTCATTTAAAAGCATATACCTTATTTCAGAGAAACAGATGTTTTATTTTAATTTCATGTAAATATATGTATGCATGTATTGTGACTTTTTAAAGTAGGCCAGAAGTTAACTTTTTATTAAGAAACTTTTTGGGGGCTAATTTCCGGTTATTGGGTTAAGAAAAATAACAAAAGAAAACAAAATCACAACTTTCCATGAGGTGCATTTTTGATGCACACACTTCTCTATTTAGTTGAACTCTCAGATGTTTGGGAAAAAAACCAGAAGTATTGAATTAAAAAAAAGTAACCATTTTAAAATGTACAATTCTGTGGCTTCCAATGCATTTATAGTGTTGTGCAACTATCACAACTGTTTTCAGAATATTTTTATCACCTCAAAAAGAAATCCAGACAAATTAAGCAGTCACTCCTATACCTTGTTATTCCATTCCATAGGATGTCTTTTTACTTTCTTGATAGTGTCCTTTGATGAAAAAGTTTTTTATTTTTATTATTATTTAAAAATTATTTTTCAATGTTTATTTATTTTTGAGAGACAGGTCAGAGTGTGAGCGTGGGAGAGGCAGAGAGAGAGGGAGACACAGAATCCGAAGCAGGCTCCAGGCTCTGAGCTGTCAGCACAGAGCCCGATGTGGGGCTTGAACTCACGAACCATGAGATCATGACCTGAGCCGAAGTCAGACGCTTAACCGACTGAGCCACTCAGGCACCCCAAAAAAGTTTTTTAAATTTTGATGAAGTCCATTTTTTTTTCTTTTGCAGATCATGTTTTTGGATTCTTATCTGAGAATACATTCATTGTCATATCTAAGATCATGAAGATTTTTCCCTGTGTTTTCTCCAAAGAGTTTTATAGTGTTAAATTCTCTGGAGTTTAAACTACAAACTTTGGAGTTACACTTTCTATTTAACTCTTATATTTAGGCTTTGGTCCATGTTGAGTTAATTTTTGTACTGGTGTAATACAAAGACCAAACTTGAGTTATTCCTACAGCATTTGTTAAAAAGACTTTTAATTCTCCCATTCAATGATCTCAGTACCTGTGTTGAAAATCTATTGATTATAGATGTTTTCTTTTATTTCTGGACTCTCAATTCTGTTCCATTGATCTACCACACTGTTTTGATCACTGTGGCTTTGTAGTAAATTTTGAAATTAAGAAATGTGAGTCTTCCAACTTTGGGTTTTTCTTTCAGGATTTGTTTTGGCTTTTCAGGATTCCTTGTAATTACATATGAATTTTAGAATCAGCTTGTCCATTTCCGAAGAGGACAATTTGAATTTTGATAGTACTTCCTTCTTAACATTAAGTTTTGCAATCCATGACGTGGGATGCCTTTCCATTTATTTAGATCTTCTTTAATTATTTTCAACAGTGTTTTGTAGTTTTCAGTGTACAAGTTTTTCGCCTTCTTGCTTAAATTTAAGTATTTTATTCTTTATACTATTGTATTTTCTTAATTTATTGGTTCCTAATTATTAGCATTTAGAAATATGAGTGATTTTTATATGTTGCTTTTGTATCTTGCAACTTGGCTGAATTTTTTAGCTCTAATAATTTCTTTTGAGGGTTCTTCAGGATTTCTCTATATAAGATCATGTCATCTACAAATAAAGATATTTATTCTTTCTGGTTTGGATGCCTTGATTTTATTGTTTTTTGTTTATTTGTTGTTATTATTGTTATTTTTGTTTTTGCCTAATTTCCTGCTTAGGACTTTGAGTTCTAGCAGTGAGATGACAACAGATATCTTTGCATTCTTCCTAATCTTAGGGGGAAAGCTTTTGGACTTACACCATTAAGTATGATATTAGGAGCATGTCCTTTATCAGATTGAGGAAGTTCTTTTCTGTTCCTAGTTTTTTGAATTTTTCTTATAAAAGGTTGTTGGGTTTTGTCAAATGCTCTTTCTACATCAAATGTAATGATCTTTGTTTTCAACCTTCATTCTATTAATGTTGGGTACTACATAGATTGATTTATGTATGTTGAACCATGCTTGCATTCCTGTTATAAATATCACTTGGTTATCATGTGTAGTTGTTTGAATATGTTGCTAGATTTGGTTTGCCAGTATTTATTTTTGAAGATTTTTGCATCTGTGTTCATAAGGGATATTGGTCTATAGTTTTCTGGTGATATCTTTGTCTGGCTTTGGTATCAGAGTAATGCTGGCCTCATAGAATGAGTTAGGAAGTGTCCCTTCCCCTTCAATTTTTTTGGGGGAGAGTTTGAGAAGGATTGGTGTTAATTTTTTAAACATTTGGTAAAGTTTACCAATGAAACTATTTAGTCCTGGGATTTTTGTTATTGGAAGGTTTTTACTTACATATTCATTCTTTTTCCTTGGAATAGATGTATTCAGATTTTCTGCTTCTTTTTTAGTCTGTTTTGGTAGTTTATGTGTTTCCAGGAATTTGTTTCGTTCATCTAGGTTACCTCATTTGTTGACATTGTTCATTTTCTTAGTATTGTTTTTTATTTCTGTAAGGTCACTAGTAATGTCCTCACACTTATTCCTGATTATAGTAATTAATTAATCTTTTCTTCTTGGCAAGGCTAGTTAAAGTTTGTCGAAGTTGTTGACCTTGCCAAGGAATCAGATTTGGTTTTCTTGATGCGCTCTGTTATTTTTCTATTCTCTATTATCTCTACACCATTCTTTATTATTTCTTTCTTTGGTTTGGTTTGGACTTAGTTTGCTCTTCTCTTTCTATGTCCCTCAGGTAAAAGAGGTTATTGACTTGAGATCTTTCTTCTTTTTTAATGTAGGTATTTGCAACTAAAAATTTTTGTGTGAGCTCTGCTTTCACAGATTTCACTGAGATTCTGTTGTCAGGTGCATATATATCTGGAAATTGTTGTATCTACTTGGTGGATTGATTTTTTTTTTTGTTATCATAGATTTTTTTTTGTCTCTTGTAACATTTTTTGTCTTAAAGTGTGTTGTGTATGTTAGTATAGCTGTTCCAGCTCTCTTTTGGCTACTGTTTGCATGGAATATCTTTTTTCTATCCTTCTAATTTCTTTTTTTTAAGTTTATTTGTTTTGAGAGAGAGAGAGAGAGCATGCACATGCATGTGTGTGTATAGGAGGAACAGAGAGAGAAGGAGAGAGAGAATCCCAAGCAGGCTTCACAGTGTCAGCACAGAACCTGACGTGGAGCTTGATCTCACAAACTGAGATCATGACCTGAACTGAAGCCAAAAGTTGGATGCTCAACCACCTGAGCCACCCAAGCCACCCAGGCACCCATATCCTTCTACTTTCAATTTATCTGTGTCTTTGTATCTAAGATACCTCTTGTATACAACATATAATTAATCATTTAAAAAAATTTTTTTAATTTTTTATTTTATTTTTGAGAGAGACAGAGACAGAGCGGGAGGGGCAGAGAGAGAGGGAGACACAGAATCCGAAGCAGGCTCCAGGCTCCAAGCTTGTCAGCACAGAGCCTGACGCTCGAACTCACAAACCATGAGGTCATGACCTGAGCTGAAGTCACTTAACTGACTGAGCCACCCAGGCGCCCCTATAATTAATCTTTTTTTTTTTAACAGTCTGCCAATCTTTGACTTTTAATTGGAGAGTTTAATCAGCTTACATTTAATATGATTAGTGATATGGAAAGACTTCTGTCATTTTCCTTTTTTTTCTATATGTCTTATATCTATATTCCTCAATTTCTGTTTTAGTCCCCTCCCTTTTATTGTGTGATAGATAGATGTTTTGCAGTATAACATTTGTTTTCCTTCTCTCTTGTTTTGCTATATATTTTTAGTTATTTTCTTAGTGGTGGCCTTGGAGATTACAATTAATATCTTAATTCTTAGCAGTCTACTTTGAATTAATAACCTTAGTTTCAGTAGTATATAAAAACCTTGCCCCTATGTAGCTCCATCCTCCCCTTATGTTGTTAATGTCACAAATTACATCTTTATATATTGTGTGCCCATCAACATAGTTTATTATTATTGTTTTATGTAGTTGTCTTTTATTTTTTTTTGTTTTTTGGTTTTTTTTTTTTTTGAAATTTATTGACAAATTGGTTTCCATACAACACCCAGTGCTCATCCCAAAAGGTGCCCTCCTCAGTACCCATCACCCACCCTCTCCTCCCTCCCACCCCCCATCAACCCTCAGTTTGTTTTCAGTTTTTAACAGTCTCTTATGCTTTGGCTCTCTCCCATTCTAACCTCTTTTTTTTTTTTTTTCCTTCCCCTCCCCCATGGGTTCCTGTTCAGTTTCTCAGGATCCACATAAGAGTGAAACCATATGGTATCTGTCTTTCTCTGTATGGCTTATTTCACTTAGCATCACACTCTCCAGTTCCATCCACGTTGCTACAAAAGGCCATATTTCATTTTTTCTCATTGCCACGTAATATTCCATTGTGTATATAAACCACAATTTCTTTATCCATTCATCAGTTGATGGACATTTAGGCTCTTTCCATAATTTGGCTATTGTTGAGAGTGCTGCTATGAACATTGGGGTACAAGTGGCCCTATGCATCAGTGCTCCTGTATCCCTTGGATAAATTCCTAGCAGTGCTATTGCTGGGTCATAGGGTAGGTCTATTTTTAATTTTTTGAGGAACCTCCACACTGCTTTCCAGAGCGGCTGCACCAATTTGCATTCCCACCAACAGTGCAAGAGGGTTCCCGTTTCTCCACATCCTCTCCAGCATCTATAGTCTCCTGATTTGTTCATTTTGGCCACTCTGACTGGCGTGAAGTGATACCTGAGTGTGGTTTTGATTTGTATTTCCCTGATAAGGAGCGACGCTGAACATCTTTTCATGTGCCTGTTGGCCATCCGGATGTCTTCTTTAGAGAAGTGTCTATTCATGTTTTCTGCCCATTTCTTCACTGGGTTATTTGTTTTTCAGGTGTGGAGTTTGGTGAGCTCTTTATAGATTTTGGATACTAGCCCTTTGTCCGATATGTCATTTGCGAATATCTTTTCCCATTCCGTTGGTTGCCTTTTAGTTTTGTTGGTTGTTTCCTTTGCTGTGCAGAAACTTTTTATCTTCATAAGGTCCCAGTAATTCACTTTTGCTTTTAATTCCCTTGCCTTTGGGGATGTGTCGAGTAAGAGATTGCTACGGCTGAGGTCAGAGAGGTCTTTTCCTGCTTTCTCCTCTAAGGTTTTGATGGTTTCCTGTCTCACATTTAGGTCCTTTATCCATTTTGAGTTTATTTTTGTGAATGGTGTGAGAAAGTGGTCTAGTTTCAACCTTCTGCATGTTGCTGTCCAGTTCTCCCAGCACCATTTGTTAAAGAGGCTGTCTTTTTTCCATTGGATGTTCTTTCCTGCTTTGTCAAAGATGAGTTGGCCATACGTTTGTGGGTCTAGTTCTGGGGTTTCTATTCTATTCCATTGGTCTATGTGTCTGTTTTGGTGCCAATACCATGCTGTCTTGATGATGACAGCTTTGTAGTAGAGGCTAAAGTCTGGGATTGTGATGCCTCCTGCTTTGGTCTTCTTCTTCAAAATTCCTTTGGCTGTTCGGGGCCTTTGGTGGTTCCATATGAATTTTAGGATTGCTTGTTCTAGTTTCGAGAAGAATGCTGGTGCAATTTTGATTGGGATTGCATTGAATGTGTAGATAGCTTTGGGTAGTATTGACATTTTGACAATATTTATTTTTCCAATCCATGAGCAGGGAATGTCTTTCCATTTCTTTAAATCTTCTTCAATTTCCTTCATAAGCTTTCTATAGTTTTCAGCATACAGATCCTTTACATCTTTGGTTAGATTTATTCCTAGGTATTTTATGCTTCTTGGTGCAATTGTGAATGGGATCAGTTTCTTTATTTGTCTTTCTGTTGCTTCATTGTTAGTGTATAAGAATGCAACTGATTTCTGTATATTGATTTTGTATCCTGCAACTTTGCTGAATTCCTGTATCAGTTCTAGTAGACTTTTGGTGGAGTCTATCGGATTTTCCATGTATAATATCATGTCATCTGCAAAAAGCGAAAGCTTGACTTCATCTTTGCCAATTTTGATGCCTTTGATTTCCTTTTGTTGTCTGATTGCTGATGCTAGAACTTCCAGCACTATGTTAAACAGCAGCGGTGAGAGTGGGCATCCTTGTCGTGTTCCTGATCTCAGGGAAAAAGCTCTCAGTTTTTCCCCGTTGAGGATGATGTTAGCTGTGGGCTTTTCATAAATGGCTTTTATGATCCTTAAGTATGTTCCTTCTATCCCAACTTTCTCAAGGGTTTTTATTAAGAAAGGGTGCTGGATTTTGTCAAAGGCCTTTTCTGCATCGATTGACAGGATCATATGGTTCTTCTCTTTTTTTTTGTTAATGTGATGTATCACGTTGATTGATTTGCAAATGTTGAACCAGCCCTGCATCCCAGGAATGAATCCCACTTGATCATGGTGAATAATTCTTTTTATATGCTGTTGAATTCGATTTGCTAGTATCTTATTGAGAATTTTTGCATCCATATTCATCAGGGATATTGGCCTGTAGTTCTCTTTTTTTACTGGGTCTCTGTCTGGTTTAGGAATCAAAGTAATACTGGCTTCATAGAAAGAGTCTGGCAGTTTTCCTTCCCTTTCTATTTCTTGGAATAGCTTGAGAAGGATAGGTATTATCTCTGCTTTAAACGTCTGGTAGAACTCCCCTGGGAAGCCATCTGGTCCTGGACTCTTATTTGTTGGGAGATTTTTGATAACCGATTCAATTTCTTCACTGGTTATGGGTCTGTTCAAGCTTTCTATTTCCTCCTGATTGAGTTTTGGAAGAGTGTGGGTGTTCAGGAATTTGTCCATTTCTTCCAGGTTGTCCAATTTGTTGGCATATAAGTTTTCATAGTATTCCCTGATAATTGTTTGTATCTCTGAGGGATTGGTTGTAATAATTCCATTTTCATTCATGATTTTATCTATTTGGGTCATCTCCCTTTTCTTTTTGAGAAGCCTGGCTAGAGGTTTGTCAATTTTGTTTATTTTTTCAAAAAACCAACTCTTGGTTTCGTTGATCTGCTCTACAGTTTTTTTAGTTTCTATATTGTTTATTTCTGCTCTGATCTTTATTATTTCTCTTCTTCTGCTGGGCTTAGGCTGCCTTTGCTGTTCTGCTTCTAGTTCCTTTAGGTGTGCTGTTAGATTTTGTATTTGGGATTTTTCTTGTTTCTTGAGATAGGCCTGGATTGCAATGTATTTTCCTCTCAGGACTGCCTTCGCTGCGTCCCAAAGCGTTTGGATTGTTGTATTTTCATTTTCGTTTGTTTCCATATATTTTTTAATTTCTTCTCTAATTGTCTGGTTGACCCACTCATTCGTTAGTAGGGTGTTCTTTAACCTCCATGCTTTTGGAGGTTTTCCAGACTTTTTCCTGTGGTTGATTTCAAGCTTCATAGCATTGTGGTCTGAAAGTAAGCATGGTATAATTTCAATTCTTGTAAACTTATGAAGGGCTGTTTTGTGACCCAGTATATGATCTATCTTGGAGAATGTTCCATGTGCACTCGAGAAGAAAGTATATTCTGTTGCTTTGGGATGCAGAGTTCTAAATATATCTGTCAAGTCCATCTGATCCAATGTCTCATTCAGGGCCCTTGTTTCTTTATTGACCGTGTGTCTAGATGATCTATCCATTTCTGTAAGTGGTGTATTAAAGTCCCCTGCAATTACCACATTCTTATCAATAAGGTTGCTTGTGTTTATGAGTAATTGTTTTATATATTTGGGGGCTCCGGTATTCGGTGCATAGACATTTATAATTGTTAGCTCTTCCTGATGGATAGACCCTGTAACTATTATATAATGTCCTTCTTCATCTCTTGTTACAGCCTTTAATTTAAAGTCTAGTATGTCTGATATAAGTATGGCTACTCCAGCTTTCTTTTGGCTTCCAGTCACATGATAAATAGTTCTCCATCCCCTCACTCTCAGTCTAAAGGTGTCCTCAGGTCTAAAATGAGTCTCTTGTAGACAGCAAATAGATGGGTCTTGTTTTTTTATCCATTCTGATACCCTATGTCTTTTGGTTGGCGCATTTAATCCATTTACATTCAGTGTTATTATAGAAAGATACGGGTTTAGAGTCATTGTGATGTCTGTATGTTTTATGCTTGTAGTGATGTCTCTGGGACTTTGTCTCACAGGGTCCCCCTTAGGATCTCTTGTAGGGCTGGTTTAGTGGTGACAAATTCCTTCAGTTTTTGTTTGTTTGGGAAGACCTTTATCTCTCCTTCTATTCTAAATGACAGACTTGCTGGATAGAGGATTCTTGGCTGCATATTTTTTCTGTCTAGCACCCTGAAAATCTCGTGCCAATTCTTTCTGGCCTGCCAAGTTTCAAAAGAGAGATCAGTCACGAGTCTTATAGGTCTCCCTTTATATGTGAGGGCACGTTTACCCCTTGCTGCTTTCAGAATTTTCTCTTTTTCCTTGTATTTTGCCAGTTTCACTATGATATGTCGTGCAGAAGATCGATTCAAGTTACGTCTGAAGGGAGTTCTCTGTGCCTCTTGGATTTCAATGCCTTTTTCCTTCCCCAGTTCAGGGAAGTTCTCAGCTATTATTTCTTCAAGTACCCCTTCAGCCCCTTTCCCTCTCTCTTCCTCCTCTGGGATACCAATTATGCATATATTATTTCTTTTTAGTGTATCACTTAGTTCTCTAATTTTCCCCTCATACTCCTGGATTTTTTTATCTCTCTTTTTCTCAGCTTCCTCTTTTTCCATAACTTTATCTTCTAGTTCACCTATTCTCTCCTCTGCCTCTTCAAGCCGAGCTGTGGTGGTTTCCATCTTGTTATGCATTTCGTTTAAAGCGTTTTTCAGCTCCTCGTGACTGTTCCTTAGTCCCTTGATCTCTGTAGCAAGAGATTCTCTGCTGTCCTGTATATTGTTTTCAAGCCCAGCGATTAATTTTATGACTATTATTCTAAATTCACTTTCTGTTATGTTATTTAAGTCCTTTTTGATCAGCTGTAGTTGTCTTTTAAATAACATGGGAAAAAAAGAGGAGTTACAAATAAATAATACATTATTACTGACTTTTATATATACCCGTGCAATTTTTTGTATGAGTGTTCTTCATGTGGATTGGAATTACTGTCTGGTGTTTTTCATTTCAGGCTGAAGGACTCCCTTTAGGGTTTCTCCTAAGGCAGGTCTAGTGATGATGAACACCCTCAGTTTTTGTTTATCTTGGATAATTTCTCTTTCATTTTTAAAGAGTATTTTTGTTGATATAGAATTCTTGGTTGATAGTCCCCCCCCCCCCCCGCCACCCCATTAAACACTTTGAATGTGTCAACTCTGAAAATTCTATTTGGTTGCCTTTTATACTTTCTATCTCTGTGTTTGTATTTTCTATTTTGGAAGGCATTGTTCTTATAGTTTCCTTTGTTTTTTTGTACATGGTTTCCCTTAGCACTTTAAGCATATTTGAAATAATTGATTTAAAGTCATCGTGTGATAAATCCAATGTTGAGGCTTCCTCGGGGACAGTTCCCATTAGTTTCTGTTTTTATTGTGTATGGACTAGACTTTCTTATTTCGTCGAAAACTTCATAATTTCTTGTTGAAAAGTGGATATTTTGAATAGTGCAATGTGGCAACTCTGGAAATCAGATTCTCTTCCATCCCCGGTGTTAGTTGTTTCTGCTTACTGTGGTGGTTTTTGTTTGGTCAGTGACTTTACTGAACTAATTTTTTTAAGTTTGTATTCTTTTTTTTAGAAAATATTTATTATTGAAGCATAGTTTACAGACAATGTTATATCAGGTTCAGGCATGCAACATAGTGATTTGACAATTCTGTACGTTACTTAGTGTTCACCATGTTAAGTGGTCACCCTCTGTCACCATACAATATTATGACAATATTGTGTTCTGTGAGCTTTATTTTTCATCTCTGTGTAAAGTCTGTATTCTTCGTCAGGTAGGGCCACTGAAATCGCTGTTCTGTTAACTTCGTGCTCTGCTGGTGTATCAACAGAGATTTCCTTACATACTGAGATTCAGGGTTTTTTTTTTTTTTTTCTTTTTCTTGATTAAGCTTTTGTGTGGTTTCTATAAAGTTTCAGTTAGTTTCTAGAGTTCTTCAAAAGTTGATTCTGACAAATTTTGTCAGTGTATTCATTGTTTTTGTGTAGGAACTGGTTTTTGGAATTCCTTATTCCACCATTTTTGCTAACATCATTCCATAAAGTCATATACTTTTGTTTTCCTAATGACTTTACCAGTAGGTTTCTAATATTACTGATAACAAAGACTCTCAGGAATTGATTTCTTCTTTACATTAAGAGGCTCTCCAAACATGCTTAAGTATTTCTATTTTGAGAAAAAGAAAGTACAATAATTATATTTAAAGTAACGTTCAGGATAAGGTAATGAGTGGATGTACAGGATAATATCTGAATTATTTAGGGTTAGGTATGAGAAAAGTAAGTATTTATTGGGCGATAACCAAGTGCTTAACAGAGAGATGTCTTGGTTTATACTATAGCAGGGAGTAAAAGTAAGTAAATTTAGGTAAAATTGGAATGTAGAGAAGAATGAACTTTTTTTGGAGTCATTTTTTATTATTGTCAAGTTAGCAGAATGGCTGGATTCTTGAGACTTACAGAGATTGCTTGAATCCTATGAGTTCGGAACGATTAACTACAGTGTTTCCTGTATATGATTGCAGTAGCCTATGAACTTTAAAGGTACCTCTGAACATTTACTCAGAAGTATTAGCTGCCTTTTCAGTAAAATGTCTGAAAGATAAAACAGGAAGTCACAATCCAGAAGCCTCTGAAGGCTCTAGAAGACCTTGCATCTATAAGCCCTGTAAATTTATCGGGCTGAAATGACACTGAAACAATAACTAGGAAGCCACAGGAATTTTTGCTGATGTTCTTTTAGATTCCTTTCTATAGCAAAGTTACTTAAAACCTCTAATCCATCATAAAACACAATATTTAATGTGAATAGTTGAGTTCGACAAATGCTTTTTAAGTGTGTATTATATTCTGGAGCTGTACCAGTTTTGGGGGAAACAAACAATCAAAAATTATATACACACACATATATGCATATATACACATATACATATATGTATACATGTATGTATGTATATATACGTATGTGTATATGTACATATGTATGTATACATATATATGCACGTGTGTATATATACATATATATATGTATATATATATATATAGCTTAGTCCTTTCCCTCAAGGCAGAGACACAGATAATTGCAGTATACCATGGTAAACACGGATCCGTAAGATGCAGTTCGACATCCATTTAGATAGTTATTCATCTATGATGCATACCTAGAAAACTCACGGGTTGGCTGGAGGTTTCCTAGAAAAGAATGAATGCCCTGATGGGGCTGAAGTGTGAGGGAAGACAGGAAAGGCATTCCAGCAGAGAGAATAGCGTGTGCAGGTTCATGGTGGCATGAATAGCCAGACATCCTCCGTTCAGCAGTGAGTGCAAGGAGAATGCAAGAGATGAGTCCGAATGAGGCACTTGGAAGCCAGGTCTTAGCAGAACTCTTGTTTTGTTCATTGGTTTTTTTTTTTTTTTTTCCCCATCTAAGACCTTGGATCTTTATCATGGAGGCAGTGGGAGTAAACCAAGGTTTACGCTAGGGATGAATGTGGTCAGGTTTCTTATTGAATCTGGGTTCTGGAAGGCATATTTGCAGACTGGATATCGTAATGAAATGGTTTTAAGAGCCATGGGTCTAGGCTCAGTGAAAGCAGGAGAAGGTTTGGACCAGGGTAGTGAGGATGGGTGGTGTCAGAGAAAAGGAT
Source organism: Prionailurus bengalensis (assembly GCF_016509475.1). Taxonomy (NCBI): domain Eukaryota; kingdom Metazoa; phylum Chordata; class Mammalia; order Carnivora; family Felidae; genus Prionailurus; species Prionailurus bengalensis. Next base: position 40,902,662 of record NC_057359.1, read on the forward strand.
GTGAAACTTACTTAGTAAAATGACAAATGAAGATGAGAAGGCAACGGAGGATAACTCCCAGCATGGGCAGTGAGATTGACTGATGTTGGGAGTACAAAAAGAGGAGCAGGCTTTTTTTTTTTTTTTTTTTTTTTTTTGGTAAGGAGAAGAAGGGAGACAATGATGTGTTTTGTTTTGGAAATACTCAAGTTTAAGGTAATGTGGAGTGATCAGCAGGATATGTGAGTCTGGACCACAGGGAAAAAGTCAGGCTAAAGATAAAGGTTTGAGATTGATTAATGTAATACTCACTGGCAAAGAAAGAAGGCAGTGTAGCAATTGATAGGAGAAACAAGACATTATAGATAAATGGGAGGCTAGCAAATGCATTTTGAGAGATTAATTATGCCACGAGAGTTTGAAGTCCTTGAGGGATGGAACTCTGTCTCCTTAATTTTTATATGCTCAGCATCTATCACGGCGCCTGGTACCCAGTAGGCACTTAATGAATGTTTGTTGAATGAGTCAAATTTTACCATCACCCAGTCTCTAAATAAAACTAAAGCCATCTCTAGATTTCAATGGAAGTCTTGCTGATTTTCCTTTGTTTATTTGACTGCTAAAAATAGCATGTGTATTTATTTTGCCTAATCAAGTGCTAGAGGAGAAAGCCTAGATTTGATTATTATAAGAATGTCTCCAGGAAAGAGAGGTATGCTAGCAACAAATTTACAGGGTGTAAGTGTCCTGTTATAACCTGTTTCTAGCTGGTTTGACTCCTATGAAGTAGAAGGATGATTACTTCTTTTGTTAGAGTGGATTCTGGAATAGATTAGAGTCAAACAGAATCTGACAGGTGAAGACACTATCTTGCCAAATCTTTAAATATGATTTCATAATCTTATCTTAAAAATGGTTAACCCAAATAGTACATAGTTGTCTTTGATTTTTAGTTTTCAGTGAATTTGTAAGGAATATAAACACCACAGAACAGCTTTTAATTCATAAAGCCGATAGCATTTTAAAAGTTGAACTATGATTTCATGCCTCTAAAACCGCAATTTTTAGTGACTCGTTACTGACTCTCTGAATGTGACTTGTGATCTTTGAACTCCTCTTCATTCTTAGTTTCCGGATATTGGTCCTGAAGATCAGCTGTGCAGGACTTACAGGTGTTAGCACAGCTGGCTTGCTGATGACAACTCTGTCCATATAGCTGTCTTGTGTGTCATCATTCATATTGTTCAGTGTCATTCTGACCTAGCCAAGCTAAAAATGGTACTCCCGCTCAAGAGGGATTTAAAAACCTTGACAAAGTAAAGATAAGACACTACAGAATGTCACGGACATGTGCTTAACAGGTTTTAGCCTAAACACATCTAAATAACTAATTTCAGTGTGCAGCTGCCTTTATCCTCTGAAATAATTTACCCTAGGAAAGAAAATATCTCTGTGTGGAGGACTGTTAACAATTCATAAACATATTTCTCTATTCTGGGTATAGGTTTTATGTTTGCTTAAATAGCTCAAGGTCACAGCCATCTATTTGTGGGGTGCATTCTATGGGATATAACCTACACCACAGATTTCTCATGCCTTTATAAGATGCCCGTGATCAAATCACTCTGTCTTCCAGCTTGGTAATTTGATTTTGAGCGTTCGGTTTTTCAGATCCTTAACTGGGATGTAGCCAGCTTGATAATCTGATTCAAGAGATCCATTTTTTAGATCCGTAATTGGGATGTGACTATTAACGTGTGGGGTGGTGGTGGTGGTGGTGGTGGATTTGCCCTCTTTTCTGGTGACAGCAGCTGGCAGTCATTGGAGAGTTCTGGCTCTGCTCCAGAGTTGTAGGTTAAGTTAAATAACCTGCCAGCAAGAGAAGCCTAGTTTCCCACTTCCGTCTTTTCAAATTATGAGTGCGTGTGTTTGCTGCACTGTCAATGGAGTGCCTGCTTCTCCTTCCTGTGGGTGTGGAGCACAGCTGGAACTGTTGCATGTATCTTGGGACATTATAGTTTGGGGATTTTCCGTGTGAAATGGTGACCATTGTATAAGGATGATTGCTGCCCAGGTAACTTGTCTCTCAGTGTAACGTGTATGTGCGTGCGTGCGTGTGCGTGTGTGCATGTGTGTGTGTGTGTGTGTGTCAGTGTCAGGCTATAGCAGAAAGAAAACATGAATGAATGAGAATGCCCACAGGTCCAGTGAAACTATAGAGGAAAATAAGGATGTCTAAATAATAGTCTCCATTACTTATCACAAAACTACTTTTATGAAACTTACACATTTTTTGCTAAGATTGCCAGACAACAAAGGAAAGGAAAAAACAAACAAACAAACAAACAAACAAACAAAACCCAGTGTTGTTGTTAGATGTAACTGTTCAGGATGTGAATGTCATCTCCATTGCATTGACGAGCTTGAATCCCTGCTTCTATCACTAGGCACACACGAGAGTCCTGGAACTGCTAATTATCTTTTTTATTCTATTCTCTCTTTCTCCTGCCTCGTAGAATTTGTGAGTTTGGAATGACATTCTTATTTGATCACATACTGCGAGCCTCTGTATGCATAGCGTTTTTCTTGCCGCTACTGTTATTACAGAGTATATAGTTAACTCTGGCCGATGCCCTCCCTTCTCTTTCTTTTTACAAAAGCCTCTCCAGTGTGCCTATTCTACTTGTTGAACCAAATGTCATGTTGATTAGGCATTAGACTATGTGCCAGGAAAGTTAGACCCAGTCAAGTTGTACACTAGACTACCTGAAACTTGAAACTAGATCAGGAGATAGGACACTTATTTATGAAACACTTATCTATGAAAAAAGAAGCCAGCAAGTATCTGTGAAATGGCATCCTGTGTTACTGATAGGGATTGTTCATATATTCTCTGGTGAGATGTGGTTATTTAAAAAACTTTACAGATGGTAAAAAATATTGTCTTTCCTTCTTCTATACCTTTAAGGCAGAGGATGGCCAACATTTTCTGTAAAGGGTCACATAGTAAATATTTTAGGCTTTGTGGACCATATGGTCTCTTTCTGAACTGTTCGACTCTGTCATGGTCGCAGGAAAACAGCCAAAGATAATAGGTAAATGAATGGGTTTCATGTGTTTCAATAAAACTTTATTTACAGTGAGAGGCGGTGGCCTGGATTTGGTTCCCAGACTGTAGTGTGCCAAGCACCCACAGCTCTCTAGTGCAGAGGTTGAAAAATAATGTGTAAGGTCTTCTGTGTCGGATGAAAAATAGAATAAAGGGGGAAGGGAAAGCAATACGGAGCCAGTGGAGGTGGAAGGAAGGGAAGAGGAAGCAGTGGTACAAAAGAAGGCAGGCAGCTGGAATCAAAGTAGAACATGAACACAGAGGTGTTACAGGAGACTCTGTGGATATGATGGTGGTAAGAATGTTGATTTTGAAGCCACGGAGGCCATACTAGGTTGGAGTAAGTAGAATTTTAGCCAGATGAAGGGTATGATGTAAAGTGCTAATATCACTTACTTTCCCCAGACATTAAAGATTCAGGCATTGTGTGTGTGTGTGTGTGTGTGTGTGTGTGTGTGTGTGTGTATTATATATATATATATATATATATATATATACACACACTATATATGTAATTATATATATACTATATGTATATAATTATATATATAGTATATATGTTTTTATGTGGTAAGTTTGTCTGAATTTCTATCGACAATCCTGCTACTTTTCCTTGGTGTCCTGTTGGTAAAAACACAGCTAGTACCACATTCCATAAGTGTTTTATTATTATTATTTTTAACCTGGAATATTAGGTCCAAAGAGATTTATAGCTGTGCATAATACAACATGCAGCTTCACATTTTGAGAGTTGAGCACTTTTTCTTAAAATGGCAAATTTAATCTCATCATTGAGATATCGAGCAGGAATAGCTTTTGTGGTGTTATGGTAGGAGTAAAGAAAATCAGAAAACAGATTGGTGGCTTGCTAATCAGAGCAAAAGGAACAGTAAAACATGGATTTTACGAATCACTTCAATCTGGAACTAGATTGTTACAATAAACTAAATATATATTTCATAACAGCATTTTCACTTAGAAAGTTTCATTTATTTTTCTCTATCTGTCTCGTTTCTCTTGTGTCTTATAGCATATATGTTAGAAATATATGCTTTCTAAAATTAAAAAAAAATTTTTTTTTACATTTATTCATTTTTGAGAGACAGAAAGAGACAGTGCACAAGCGGGGGAGGGGCAGAGACAGAGAGAGACATAGAATCTGAAGCAGGTTCTAGGCTCTGAGCTGTCAGCACTGAACCGAACGTGGGGCTCAAACCCACAAACCAGGGGATCATGACCTGAGCCAGAGTCGAACGCCCAACCGACAGCCACCCAGGCACCCCTAAAAAAATTTTTTTTAATGTATATTTATTTTTGACAGAGAGAGAGAGAGAGAGGGAGAGAGAGCGAGACAGAGCATGAGCAGGGGAGGGGCAGAGAGAGAGGGAGACACAGAATCTGAAACAGGCTCCAGGCTTTGAGCTGTCAGCACAGAGCCCGACGCGGGGCTCAAACTCACAGATCACGAGATCATGACCTGAGCCAAAGTCGGACACTCAACCGACTGAGCCACCCAGGTGGCCCGAAATACATGCTTTCTGAAAGTATGTAATAAGAAAGGGAGAAAGCAAACCACTTTTCTAAAAACCAGAATCTCAGAATGTAGTAATGTAGGTATGTTTTCTTTATTCTTTGTCAAAATACTGTGAAGTTGAACAGTTGTATAGAATGTAATAAAAATGTATACAATTTGACAAATGAGATTTATATTGTGAAATTCTATGAAAAAATTCATTATATGTTAAATATGAACTGTTACCCATTTTGAAGTAGAAAAACATTATTATATATATTTTATCACTCACAGCTATAAATAAATCACGGGAAAAGGATATAGAATCTTAATTAAAGGATGAATAATGATGTGCCATAAACAGAATTAAAGACAGACTTTTGAAATTATAATTTAAAATTAATTTGAAATTTGAAATTAGAATTTAATCTACAGACAGGCGACAATGATTGTTTTCATCTTAGTCCATACTAAAATCTGTATTTTAGAAGGTGAACTTACTTCTCCTTTTAGGGAAAAAAGTGATTTTACTATTCTCATGTTGTTACTTCAAAATTCTGTTGACAGTAAAGAAATTTATTTTAGATTCTCATATTTGAAAGGAATCCTTTCATATCCACTGGGCAGCGTTTCCCAAAGAAATCCCCCTTATCTCTTTTCTGATTTTGTTTACTTTGTTCTCAGGCTGCCTGTTCTATGTTTTTCACGAACCAATTTACTGCCATACAGGAAGCTCCTATTCCTTACTGTTGTGGGTTGAATCTCTTTCCCAGTGTCCCTTGCTCACACGCTGAAATTCACACGTGCCTTCTGCCTCCTTCTGAACAGTCTCTCCTTTCCCCCTTGGGGTTTTCCTGTTCCTGGTCACCTTCCCTTCCCGCTTCTTTGCTGTGCGCGGCTGTAATTTTATTTGCCCGGCGTCACTGTTTTGCCTTCTCTCAACATGATGCTTTCATTCCCCATACCCCTTCAAATAAAGGAATTCCTAGCCAATCCTTTTTCAAGAGTGAGAAAAAACTTTTTCTAGAAATACTCGGAGAACGTGTTGGATGCCTTCTCTCAAAGTTCTGGCATAATTTAAAAGTGGAAACAACTCAAAATTTAGCAGAAATATTTGCGATATTATATTTATGATGTATCACAAGTCACTGTCTCTTGATGGCACTGTCAACGTTCAGCACATAATGTATCACTGAATGAATGTATTAACACATGCATATTCAAATACTGTCGTAGTTATGATGCCATCAAAAGGACTGCATTTTGAGTTGTTTTTTTTTTAACCTATCTAATGTAAAGAATGAATTTAATCTTGGAAATTAAATAATGTTGTCGTGAAGATGTTAATTTGATAAGAAGTCACAGTTTTAAATGCCAAATGCCCCGGCTTAATATTGTTCAGCAACTTTATTCAGAGACTGCGAAACGTGGCTCCCTGTTCCTGTGGACGTCAGGCTTCACAGCTGATGTCTGGTGCCTGATAAGAATCGGGTGAAAGGACCCCCAGCGCTCGAACCGTGTTGTGGATTATACCTACATTGCTTACGGTCCCCCCTCCCCCCTTTGCCCGTATTAGCAATCTGCTTTTGTACTTTGACTTCCAGGATTTCCCTAGTGAATTTTGTCACAGAAAAAAGAGAATCATCAATATCGCAGTTAAACTTGACTTTCAAAGCTAATAGTATCTCATTTGGGGGCTCAAATTTAATAAATTTTCTTTGATTCTGGGTGAGTTTTTAAACATCAAACAATGAATTGGCCAGGGTGCAGTAAAATATTTAGATCTATTGACTATGGTTCAGAAGGGTAGAAGGCAAAACACCAGTGGTTTGATGTTGATAAATTCTCAGCACCTTAATCCACATTAATGTTTTCTTTTATCTGAGTGCGCATTGGTGACCACAAAAGAAAAAGCGGGAGAAGGTATCCATAAGTATAAACTATAAAAATTAAAGAAAATATACTTGTAAAATATGATTTTTTTAATGTAAAATGAGTTAAAAGCATTCTCATCCTGACTGAAGACTCTGGAGAATGTTTGTTACAGATAAATACACATTCCGAATTGGGACTCCGCTGTGCATACAGTACTCACACCATTATAAAAATTACCTTACGGTGTATGTTTTCTAGCATACACTTTGACATTCACTTATTGACAGAAGGTCTTCTGCTCAACTTGGGAATATAAAGAGTTTTATAACCATAGATTAGCATGAACGGTTAAAGATGTCATCATATGTTTGTGTGTGTTTACTGGTGTAAGGAGACCCTACGCAGTATGATGGTTCATTCATAAAACAAGAAATAACTCAAACAGGTTTTACAAGCTTCCCAAGTAGAATGGAAAAGCGAAGGAGAGTTTTCTATCATATATTGTCGCCAAGTTACATTTGAAGCCGCTCAGGTAAAAGTAGAGATATAAATATATTTATTTGAGAAATTAGTGCTATTTTTATAGTTCTCCCATTCTTGACCTTTACTACTTCATAAAAAACACTTTTGATCCTGTGGCTTTAAGCTAGTTGTGTAATATTTATCAAATATGTGGTAGCAAAGAGATACGTTTTTAAAACCAAGTCATGCATAGGGAAAGTTAGAAAATAGGCCTGTGTATGAAACCTACTATCATGAAACTATATAATTAAAAATGAGAGCTCACTGATATTATGGAAAACTAAACTGGAATTTTTAAGGCTTTTAATAACTTTGGAAATTAAAAATGAAAACAGACCGGTTTTTGAGCATTTTCTTTTATCTGTATACAGCATATAGGGAGTAGTTTCTCATTTGTCCAGAAGGTGGCAGTGTAATATCAACTGCATGTGATACCTATATTGGCTAGAGAATTGGTGTTTCTCCTGTATCTGTGATGTTTGTATTGTTGCCTTTCCGAATACTTAAAATATAGTACAAATACCACTGATTTCATTCATTATCTTATTTAGAAGTTGCGTGACTGAGTTGGTTTATATGTATTTAGTCGCTAAGACTCAAGTTTAGTAAGAAGAAAATGGGCAAATAAACCTCTGACTGGCATATTTTTAAGTCTCCTTGTGTGTTGAGTATATTTGTTTTTATTCCAGGGTACATATTATTGAAGTTTTCTTTTCAAAGACCAGTACCAAATAACTGTCTTGTCTAATATGTATCAGTTAATGCCAGTTAAATTAAACATGTTATTTAAAAAAATGATAATAATTAGGAGATTGCTGTTTGTTTTCGATTTTGTGGATGTTTTTTTCCTCCTTTCTTTTTTCTTTTGAGGGTGGAACGGTGAAAAAATAATTCAAAACCTCTTGATCAGAAGAGCTCCAGTGACTCGTCTTCCCTCCCTCATTTCAAGCAGGAGGATGCTTTTTCTTCTTAACATTCTCCCCCAGCACTCTGAATTAGAGATTTATTTGCAACGAAAAATCAATTAGTCCTAAATTTATTCATGGATTTCAGGTCCAGCGATCAATGCAAGTCCACTCAGTGGGCTCAAGGGGACCCAGTTCATCCCAGTTAATGTGTCTGAAGGGGAATTACCATTGATGCTGTTTTTTTCCCTTTAGGTCAGAGATCAGATCTCGCTGTCACGGACTGCGGCAAGTAGGAATGACTTCACCCTGCAGCTACCCAAACTGCACCTGGAGACCTTTGCAATGGAGGGGCTCAAGGGCGGGCCAGAGGTTGTAGCGTGCCAGGTTAGAGTCTAAATAACATTGTTTGCTACTGAGACGCATAGAAAAATAAATTGCACTAACTGGAGAGAAGGAAAGCCTCAAAGTATTGTGAATAACTTAAAGGAGATGCAAATAATTCTTCTTAATTTTTCTTCTACCGTGTAACCCTATTTCACAAATAATTGTGTGTTTTTTTTCTTTAAAGCCTCGAAATAGCCTGTTAAGTAAGCCAGAAAAGTATTTTTTTTTCCTTACCAAAGAAAAATGTGTGTTTTATAGCTAAGTACAGTATGTAAAGAACACGCTTTCCTGTCAGCAGAGGACAATAAGACACTAGGCTGTTATCTCTTTAAGCTAGTCTCAATTTGTAGCTCTTATTGTTTTAAATAAATCACTGTAGAGAAAATTATCAGGAGAGATATTTGAAAATTTTCAGTGTTAATTCCAAAGTATAGCCAGTATTTCTTAGGTAGCAATTTAATTTAAGCAAATGTAGAACCTTACTGGACTTTTTGCACTGAGGAGCATTTCCCCTTGATTTTTAGTTTTAATGAACGACATAATAATATGTGCAGATTGGGTTATTTCATTTATAAAACTCAAAGTACCAAATCCTGAAACCTCAAATAATTGTAAAATCAACTTAATAAAGAAATTTTTTTCCAGAGCATACTCCTTTTCAGATGCTGCAGGTATCTTTCTAATCAAGGTTACTATTGTGTTATTGTGGGCATTTTTTTTTTCCTGAGGGTTAGGACAGGTTTTTAGTTGGACGGAACAAAATTCGGTACGTGCTTTATTTGCCTTTTAATGCCCAGTGCCTTTATTAGAAAAACCTATCAACATTGTGTAAACTGTAGGAAGCCTGATATTTCAAAAGAGGCTGTTCTTGTTCAGTAGCATTCTAGAATTTTCAGTGTATTGAAGAGAGAAATAGCTCTTAAAACTCAGTTTCTGTTTCGCATTTTGAGGTTTAAAATAAACTTCATCTTTCTTTAGTGTATGACTCTGTGGAATTTTAATTTTGTACAAAATTAATATCAGTCCAAGTGGGGCTCTGGTAATTTTTTTCTCCATGCTCCATACCCTAATTTAATTTGTTATTAGTGCCCAAATTAATGCTTTACAAAGAAAGAATGCTCATTTCTTTCATTAGGTTGTCCACCAATATATTTAAAATATATACGTGATTTAAAACTAAGCATAAAATGTTTTTATTTTCAGTTATAGGCTGGAATACCATACCATTATTTAGTACAAGATTAAGATGTACATTTTAAATTTGATTACCATTATTTATGAATTCATTGCAACCACAAATACAATATGATTTGAGATTTTTCTAGTGGCCATAAAATAATCCTGTACTTGGCTATCTTGATTCAGAATCTCAGAGGGCTCAGGACTTGTCATAATTCACAAATAAAGACTTCCCCCAAACTGTAGATTTTAGTGATTTGGAAAGAGACTGATCCTCAGAATGCCAGTTTTGGGGGGAAAAGCACGAACTCTCTATGGTTCTGACATCAGGGAAGAGCCAGAAGGAAATGTAGAGACCCATATTTCAAACTGCCGTCTCTTCCAAGTTCTACTAGAAATACTTACGCACAAGGCCAATGCCTAAACACTTGGGCTCGTTTTGCAGTGACGTGCTGGGATGTACACGGCAGGTTAGTCATGAATCGAAGTTCATTACTCCATGCAGACAAGAACACGTGACTTGGGCCATAATAGTTTTTTTCCACAGACACACAGACACAGGCAGGGAGACAGACAGACAGACACACACAGAATTGTGGTAGGCTTTGAGAAGGTACTTTGAGAAGAAAGGCTCTGTAGTAATTGATGACCTAAATTTTCATATTAATAGCTACCGTGTCAGTGACCACTTACTATGGACGAGGTATCATGCTTAGTTCGTTAAATACTTCATGCTGTCTAATTCTCACAATGGACCTGTCACATGTGGCGTTATATGTCAAATAATGGCATCATTTGCATTTTACAATTGAAAAACAACTACAACAGGTAACGCTCCACATCAACAGCAAGTAAGGGGCAGGGCCCGGAGCCTGAATTCAAGTGTAGGTGTTGTTTGACTGCAAAGCCTGAACTGGTAAAATCTGATACTGGAAGAAAGTCTAGACACCTGTGTTAAATGGTAAGCGCGCAGCCTCTGAGATGTATATAGTGGGATTTTCCTTCCGTTTACAAAATATTCATTATGCATCTATGTAAGATGTAGGTCATAGTTTATGCTGTATTGTGGACAAATTCACAGAGAAAGAAATTTTGCTTCCACTTGACAGGCTAATATTATGGAACACTACTTTTCACCTTTTTGCAGTATGTAAATATGTATATTTATGCTAAGTGTGGTACACACATATTTAGGGATTCAGTGTCCGTTTGGCTTCGTACTCGGTGCTGATGGGGCAGACTGTTCAGAGAGCACGTGTCCTTTGATCGTGCCGAGGAGAGGATCACTGTGCAGGATGTGGTAGTGTCCAACCATTCGGCCAACCTGTACAGCCATCACTGGAGCAGTAGGAGCTGTCCCCCGTCTGTCTCTTCCAAAATGGGAGGCTCCAAAATGGAAGGAGGAACAGTGAGCATGAGGGAATGGTGAAGAGGCTTACCCTTTCCCCGCCGGACCCAGGAGAGCAGGTGACTTATGCTCTCCCCCGGGAGAAAATTCAGTTCAGAAAAATGTAGTCTCTGAGCTCTGCTAGCATTTAGCTTCAATTTTATTGTCCGCAAAAGAAAAAAAAAGGTGTAGTCCTGCCAATTTCTCAGGCTTGTAGTAGCATTAAGTGAGGCAATGCATGTCAAGTAGAGAACACGGTGCCTAGCCAAGAGAGCAGGCAGTGTATGGTAGCTGTTATGACTGCAGCCACTATGGGACCCTCGTAAAGAGGAAGCTGGCACCAGTGGCTTGTTTTCATTACTTTTATTTTTTTTATTTTTTATTTTTCTTTATTTTTTATTTTTGTATTAAAAAAATTAAAAAAAAAATTTTTTTTTTCAACGTTTATTTATTTTTGGGACAGAGAGAGACAGAGCATGAACGGGGGAGGGGCAGAGAGAGAGGGAGACACAGAATCGGAAACAGGATCCAGGCTCCGAGCCATCAGCCCAGAGCCTGATGCGGGGCTTGAACTCACGGACCGCGAGATCGTGACCTGGCTGAAGTCGGACGCTTAACCGACTGCGCCACCCAGGCGCCCCTAAAAAATTTTTTTTTAAGCTTTATTTATTTTTGAGAGAGAGAGGAAGAGAGAGCGAGCGTGAGTGGGGGAGGAGCAGAGAGAGGGAGACACAGAATCCAAAGCAGGCTGCAGGCTCGGAGCTGTCAGCACAGAGCCCGACGCGGGGCTCGAACTCACAGACCGCGAGATCATGACCTGAGCCGAAGTCAGATGCCCAACCGACTGAGCCACCCAGGCGCCCCTGTTTTCATTACTTTTAAGGGTGTGTGTGTTTTACATGGAGGAATGGTTATTTAGGATCTTTTTCTCTCTATCTTTCCATTGGCTTCATATACTCTTCCTTGTTTCTTCAAAAGCTTTAAATAACTTTGATTAATATCAGCATCAGCTCCCTATTTACTTTTCCATGTTACTTGATGTTCCTGTGAGACCATGTCTCCAACGAAACCCTTTGCCTGAGCTCTTATGGCAAGTCCATACTATTGTTACCTGTGCTTTTATCTCCCAAACGATAGTGTTATCAGTCAACCAGAAAAAAATTGAAACACCTAGATTAGACAAGTTAGCTGTAGCTGAAAAGTCCAGTATAATGTGAATGCACAGGACTTTGTCATAAAAAATATGCTATCCATATTTTATAAAGATAATACCTATCACTCATTATCTTATACTTTGAATTTTTTCTCAATAATTAAGCTATGTAATGCATTAAAAATATTTTTATGTTTATTTAGTTTTGAGAGAGAGAGAGAGAGAGAGAGAGAGCGAGTAGTGGAGGGGGCAGAGGATTCAAAGTGGGCTCTGTGCTGAGAATAGAGAGCTCAATGCAGGGCTCGAGTTCACGAACCCTGAGATCGTGACCTGAGCCGAAGTTGGACACTTAACTGACTGACCCCCCCAGCCCCCCGGTGCCCCTGTAATGCATTTATTATCTGGCAAATATTAGCAGGCATGTAATAAATGTTTGTGTCTCCACCCTCATTCAATAATAAGCAACAAGGAACCATATAAATAGTTGACATTTGTTGAGTACTTATTCTGTACCAGTCACTGTGCTAGCCACTTTACATTTGCTATCTCATTTAATCCCTGCAACAACGGTATGAATAGGTGCTGTGATTTTCTCTCTTTTATAAAGGAAGGAGCTAAAGTTTATTGAGATGCAATAAATTGCTAGAGGTTACGTATCCAGTGAATAGGATCCATTCATGCTTTTTATTTCTGCCTTTTGTAAACCATGGCTTGGCTTGCTGTGCGTGTGCGTGTGCGTGTGCGTGTGTGTGTATGTGTGTGTGTGTGTGTGCGTCTTAAGATGGTCAAGAGGGAAAAAGAATAAAGGAAGGGTCTGTGTGTAGAATACAGTTTCATTTGTGAGGAAATAGCGGAGAGGATAGAACTGCAAAAGAGGCTAACTGGAAAAGTTACTTACTTTTTACTTACTTACTGTGTATTTTGGCCTTTCATCTGTGAAGTGAAGATAACAAAAATTTCTAACTCCTAATGTTGGTGTGATGATGAAATGGGTTAGCATATCAAGTGCTCAGAATAGTGACAGGTGCATTGTAAACGCTCAGCGTCTATTAGCTGTCCACTAACACGAAAGCTGCATGAGGCCAGGAACTTGGTTTTGTTCGCTGTTGCATAATTCTTTAGGATGAATGCGTGGGGTTGCTGCCTCTAATTAGGGTTACGCACATTCGAAGGCTTTGATATACATTCCTCAAGTGTCCCTGAAAAAGACTTCCAGTTTACTCCTAAATGACCTCTGTTAGGCTTTTAGTTTCCTTCTTAAAAGTTTGGTTCTTTATTTTCCATTACTAAAGGGAAGTGTTGCCTCCTTTATATAATTTAGATCTTCCCTGATTTCAGATGCCCGTTGTCACTGGGTTCTTGATTTCCAGAGTTGCCAGCGTTTAGTCTAAGAGTCTCCATAGTGAGGTATAGAGAATATTTGGTGACTGCTGTTTGTCTCACAGATACTCTTTTTCATTTATTTCTGGGTGCATAGCTGTGCTCTGAGTGTTTGAGATTATTGGAAATCTGACCTTTTTGGTAATGTAATAAGGCGTCAAAAAGATTTTAAGCTTATCTAAAGTTGTTATCCAGGAGAGTTTGTGCAATTCTCTTTAACTTCTAAAATGAAAGTATCTTTTAAATGAAAGAACATAAAATGATTTTAGACTCAGGTGGTGGGATCGAATGGAATGTTGAAATGCTACCCTCTTCAAAGGTTGGAAGGTACTGTCCAGAGAAGGGAAGAGCTGTTTGTCAGGCAAAAACAATTAGCTGGAAAAATCATAGGGTCCATGTGAGAATAAACACGTTTTGATGAAGAATGCCATCTTTGCCTTACCCACCTGCTTGACAGCTGTAGTCTGTAGCTCACAGAGTATAAATTGTGCCAGTGAGGACTCTAGATGTCCTAGGTTTGAGGCCTAACCTGAAGATCATCGCAAGAATCAGCGTGTTTGCTCTTGCTGTTGACACACCCACAAGAGTAAATGGCATTTTCTGAGGTAGTTGTCGGAAAACTGTCTGAGGTGAGTTGTCGGAAAAGCATTTTTGTTATTTGCTACTTAAAAGTTGAGAATCCTTCTCTGAAGATTTGATACTTTCTTCAAAATCTCCCGGTAACTGAGCCGTAAGCAAGGCTGAATGAAACAAAACAGAATGTTCAGCTGTTGATGTGTGCAGAGGACTGACTTTAAGACTGTATTGCAAATTGGGATAACAATTAAATAATTAAGTGTGAGCGCTTAAACCTTGGCTGTGGTCATTATGAGTTAGACCTCATGGTCTTCGATCTGTTATCTGCTAAGAGTTTCGTTCTTGATGGCCCAGAAAACCTAGCGTGTCCATCATTATTGTGCACTTTGATATTGTTGTTTGCCTTCTCACCCTCCCTCTTTCCCTTCCTCATTCCTTCCCTTCTGGTGCCTGTTTGCTTTGCACTTTATTTTTGGGGTGGTGATGATGGTGGTGGAGTGGGGGAAGGAAATACATCAATCAGAATTCTAGAGCAGAATGGTAGAGTAACAATGTCAAATTATGCTTTTTTTTTGGTTCAGGTATTTTACCTGGTGATATATGCTACCATTCTTTTCTCAGTCCTTATACCTTATTTTTAAAGACTTATTGTAAAAAGAGAGGTTTTTTTTTTTTTTACATTTATTGTTAAAACATAGCTTGGGTACTGATGGCTAAAATTTCTAACAACTGTTCAAGTAGGGAGTTATAAGAAGTTCTTTTAAAATATCTAGCAGATGAGATATTTTACATCTTGCATCATGGGTTTTATTTCAGATTGGTGGTAATCTGAAACACCAAGAGTGTGTTTGATTGTTGCTGGGACTTTCATCATTGCCTTTTGAAAAGGATAGGATGAGGGGTGCCTGGGTGGCTCAGCGGGTTAAGTGTCTGACTTTGGCTCAGGTCCGTGAGTTCGAACCCTGCGTTGGGCTCTGTGCTGACAGCCCAGAGCCTGGAGTCTGCTTTAGATTCTGTTCTCTCTCTCTCTGCCCCTCGCCTGCTTGCTCTCTCTCTCTCTCTCTCTCTCTCTCTCTCTCAAAGATAAACATTAAAAAAGTTTTTAAAAAAAGAAAGAAATGGACAGGATGACATATGAAGAGAAGGAAATGCATCTGTATTAAGCTTCTGCTGCACAAAACCTCATATTGAGGAATCTCATAACTCCTTACTCCTTAACTCAGCTGAAAATATTCTAGAATTAGTCTCTCTGGGAGTGACCTGGTATCAGTGATCTGAACTGACACTAAGTAAAATCTGAGAGGAATTCTTTAAAAAACTAGGCATGATTCATGAAGTCCTTTTTCCAGTTTTTTTTTTTAAAGTTTATTCATTTATTTTTGAGAGAGACAGAGACAGCATGAGCGGGGAGAGGCAGAGAGAGGGAGAGAAAGAGAGAGAGAGAATCCCAAGCAGGTTCCGCAATGTCAGCACAGAGCCCAATGCCGTGATCCATCTCACGAAAGCAAGAGATCATGACCTGAGCCAAAACCAAGAGTAGACACTTGACCAACTGAGTCACCCAGGTGCCCCATCCAGTTTTGTTTTTAATCACTTCTTCCTTTGTTTATTTTAAGGAAGAATAATTAGGAAGAAGATAAAATCATAGCAGAGTCAGGATCCCAGGGGTTTGAAGAGGTTATGCAACTTTACTAGAAAGTAACAGGACTGGCTGTAGAACAGATGAAGTCCTTCCCCCTGTAGACACAAATCATACAGGTAGCAGGACTTGTCATTGTTTTGTCCAACTGTGTTTTTTGCAAGGCAATACACCATCCCTTCTTGTGAAGGATGAACAGGCTGACGGAGCTATTGGAGTTCTAGGCGAGGATCACGATTTTCGGTGAGCGATTGGCCCTTAGCTCTTCTGGTGCATCAGCTTGTCACCTGTAATGTAGCAGGATTCTCGCACATGGAATCGTGACAACGAGGCTTTTCTTTCTAGGAAGCAACTTTATTCCTGCCGGCACGACTCCGTTGGGTTTGTACCCAAAGAACTGAGCCCCGAATGCCATGTGGCATAGTTTTTTGTATATTTTCTACTTCTTTGTCTCTCATATATGGTAAGACACACAAACATGCAGTCTCATTAAGTGGTCTCGTGTTACAAGGTCATAAGGGATGTTGTCATGTCTGCACATAGCCAAGTTACCTTGAGTTATTTTTTTCTTTAAAAAAATTTTTTTTTAAATGTCCTATTTTTTTTTGAGACAGAGAGAGACAGAGCATGAGCAGGGGAGGGGCAGAGAGAGAGAGGGAGACACAGAATCTGAAACAGGCTCCAGGCTCTGAGCTGTCAGCACAGAGCCCGACATGGGGCTCGAACTCACAAACCGCGAGATCATGACCTGAGCCAAAGTTGGACGCTTAACTGACTGAGCCACCCAGGCACCCAGAGTTTTTGTTTTTTTTTTTTTCTTTCCTTAGGGAGGGGACCCTACCACCGTAACACAGAAGTGACAATATGTGCCCTACTGCATCTTGGGGCAATTATGAAGGTCATATGACATATATGGAGAAAGTTTAAAAATTAAACAGCAGTAATAGGTATCTTTAAAAGTGTTTTCCTTTGAATATTTGGCATATAAACATTCCTGGATCAGGTGTGAGCTTGCTTCGTTTTCAATTTCAGGTTGAGATTTGTGTCCTTCTACAAACAGGCAAGTAAGTCAGATCATAGGGAAGTTGGCAATCGTGAATCCACAATTTTCCGTGTGTCGTTGAGTGTGCTGGAAACATCATGTTGATCAGAATAGGAATGACTTTACTAACAGCACAGTATTTGGAGGAGATAAGATAATTCTGTTTGCTTGGGAAAGAGGCGAACACGATCGTATTGGAGAAAGCCTATGGGGAGAGCTAGAATGCTTGGATTCAAGTCCTGTTTGCACTGTAGCCTGGAGCCCCCCATATCCTCTGCAGGTGAGGACGTGAAGCCCGTCCAGCTTTCACTCGCAGGACTGGGGAAATCAGACGGCCTAGTGTGCGTGCGAGGGTGCTTTTTTGCTGTAAAATGCTGTATTAATATAAACTGTATTGGAGTGAGCTGCAAACAGGCCTGGGGGCAGGACAAGTGACTTCCGTCCCTCAAGGAAAGTTTTAGTGTTTCAGCTCTTGGAGTTTTCGATTGATGACTTCTTTGGTACAATTGGCACTTGAGTAGCAGAACAGAATGTTCACAATCTTGGTGTTTCCTCACAGTTCAGAATAAAGCCCCGGTTAACACTTTGTACTTCCATTTGAAGAATATTATACAAAGTAACTAAAGAATTACTAGGGGCGCCTGCGTGGCTCAGTCGGTCAACTTTGCCTCAGGTCACGATCTCCCGGTTAGTGAGTGTTACTGAGTTCTTCGAGACCCCGTGTCGGGCTCTGTGCTGTCGGGCTCTGTGCTGACAGCTCAGAGCCTGGAACCTGCTTCAGATTCTGTGTCTCCCTCTCTCGCTGCCCCTCCCCTACTTGCTCTCTGTCTCTCAAAAATAAATAAACATTAAAAAAAAAAAAAGAATTACTACTGTTTTCATATTTTCTTTGAACTCTGTTGCCTTTATTTACACCATTTATATTTTTTAGGGGGACTTCAGATTCCATCTCTGAAATGGTGGTGATATTTGCCTGTGTGTGAAATGTTTCAGACACATTTAGTTAAAAACAAAAACACAAAACATGAAAGTACAGAGCATTTTATTTTTTTGGTTACAACAGTCAGCTCCAAGTAGCTCCAAGTAGAAAAGCTGCTAAGTGATATAAACATAATTTCTTTGTCATTAATGTTAAGAGGCAAAAGCTGAATCCCAAACTTGACCCTTTCTCTAGCTTTTTTTCCCCTCATTTTTGAAGCCTATTTAAGTATGAGTATAACCTTACTAGATAATACCTCTTAATACTTATTATTGAGAGACCGAAGTCTGTGAGCACTTGAACTTTCAAATGCTGCCACAGAATTGCTATCATTTTAGCTGCTTGGACAAAAAACAGTGTTTGATGGACTAGGGGAAGACCTGGAAAGGGAAGGGTTATCTACAAATTGAGTGAGTTTATTATGGCTTAGTGATTTGCTGATTGATTTCATTTGCTGTCAGTTAAGGCTCTCTTAATGTCAGTTTTCTTTGCATAATGCCTCGAAATAAAGACTGATAGAAGTTCTTCAGATTGATGCCGCTTATATAAACTGACCCTGATTTGCCCTATTTTACATGACAATTTAAGTGACGGCACTTAGAGGAAAATACAGCAATGAATATGCAACTTAAGGATTAAGGGAAATGCAGTGAATCATTCAGTCTCAAACTAGGTACAAAAGTAATTTCTGGTAATAATTCCACAGATACCTTCAGTTTTATTAAACAGACTGTTACTACTTTGATGTGTGTGTGTGTGTGTGTGTGTGTAAAGAGAAGGGGAGGGAGTTGAAATGAAAAAGGGAACTGAAAGTGACCCTAAATCTTTTCAAATTATGGTAACTCTTCCCCTCCCCACTTAAACTTGGAGTTGTTAGAATCACAGTTTAAAAAATATTTTATTTGAAGTTGCATACATGCTGTAATTAAGTAACCAATGAAATGTAGGGTGAGTAATTTTATAGCTTTAAATGCTTTTTGTTTGGTTTCAGAACCTTCTGGTAACAAGCAGTAGTACTCCCCCCCCCCCCCCCCCCCCCCCCCCCCCGCCCTGCAGTGGCCAGAAGTCTCACCATGCTAACTAAAAAGAGGTATAACTTTTGGGAGGCAGATTAATTTAAGAAGTAACTCAATGAAGAAAACACGAAGTACTAATATTTTAACTCCTCTTCTAAGTGAAGGCTACATAGCTCACGCTTTTCCCTTTTCTCTGGAGAGGATATGATATCACTTCCAGGTTACAGTGCTGTGTTTTGTTACGAGTGTATTGTATAATGCATATTAACCAACATGAGCCTGACTTGGTGTAACTTCATTAGGATTGAAAGGAGGACATAGGAAATAGGGCTCTGAAGTGAAGAAAGTTCAGGAATTCTGTTCATGTAGTGGGGGCTCTGCAAACCAACACTGAAGCCTAGGTGGTATCTGTGACATATTTAAAAGAGGCACACATTCTAGGGGTGCCTGGGTGGCTCAGTCCGTTAAGTGTCTGACTTTGGCTCAGGTCATGATTTCACCGTTTCTGAGTTCAAGCCCTGCGTCGGGCTCTGTGCTGACAGCTCAGAGCCTGCGGCCTGCTTTAGATTCTGTGTCTCTCTCTCTCTCAAAAATAAATAAACATTAAAAAAAAATTTTAAAGAACAAAAACCCCAAAATACCTAGGAATAAACCTAACCAATGAGGTGAAAAATCTATATGCTGAAAACTATGGAAAGCTTATGAAAGAAATTGAAGAAGACACAAAAAAATTTCCATGCTCCTGGATAGGAAGAACAAATATTGTTAAAATGTCGATCCAACCCAAAGCAATCTACATATTCAACGCGATCCCTATCAAAGTAACACCAGCATTCTTCACAGAGCTAGAACAAATAATCCTAAAATTTGTATGGAACAAGAAAAGACCCCGAATAGCCAAACCAACCTTGAAAAAGTAAACCAAAGCAGGAGGCATCACACTCCCAGACTTCAAGCTATACTACAAAATTGTAATCATCAAGACAGTATGGTATTGGCACAAGAACAGACACTCAGATCAATGGAATAGAGAACCCAGAAATGGACCCACAAACATATGGCCAACTAATCTTTGACAAAGCAGGAAAGAATATCCAATGGAATAAAGACAGTCTACAGCAAGTGGTGCTGGGAAAACTGGACAGCGACATGCAGAAGAATGAACCTGAACCACTTTCTTACACCATACACAAAATGGATGGAAGACCTCAATGTAAGACAGGAAGCCATCAAAATCCTCAAGGAGAAAGTAGGAAAAAACCTCTTTGATCTTGGTCGCAGCAATTTCTTACTCAACACGTCTCCGGAGGCAAGGGAAACAAAAGCAAAAATGAACTACTGGGACCTCATCAAAATAAAAAGCTTCTGCACAGCAAAAGAAACAATCAGCAAAACTAAAAGGCAACCGACGGAATGGGAGAAGATATTTGCAAATGACATATCAGATAAAGGGTTAGTATCCAAAATCTACAAAGAACTTATCAAACTCAACACCCAAAAAACAAATAATCCAGTGAAGAAATGGGCAAAAGACATGAATAGACACTTCTCCAAGGAAGACATCCAGAAGGCCAACCGACACATGAAAAAATGCTCCACATCACTCATCATCAGGGAAATACAAATCAAAACCACAATGAGATACCACTTGACACCTGTCAGAATGGCTAACATTAACAACTCAGGCAACAACAGATGTTGGTGAGGATGCAGAGAAAGAGGATCTCTTTTGCATTGTTGGTGGGAATGCAAGCCGGTGCAGCCACTCTGGAAAACATTGTGGAGGTTCCTCAAAAAATTAAAAAAGAACTACCCTATGACCCAGCAATTGCACTACTTGGCATTTATCCAAGGGATACAGGTGTGCTGTTTTGAAGGGACACATGCACCTCCATGTTTATAGCAGCACTATCAACAATAGCCAAAGTATGGAAAGAGCCCAAATGTCCATCAATGTTTGAATGGATAAAGAAGATGCAGCATATATGTACAATGGAGTATTATTCGGCAATCAAAAAGAATGAAATCTTGCCATTTGCAACTATGTGGATGGAACTGGAGGGTATTATGCTAAGTGAAATTAGAGAAAGACAAATATGACTTCACTCATATGAGGACTTAAAGAGACAAAACAGATGAACATAAGGGAAGAGAAACAAAAATAATATAAAAACAGGGAGGGGGACAAAACAAAAGAGACTCATAAATATGGAGAACAAACTGAGGGCTGCTGGAGGGGTTGTGGGAGGGGGAATGGGCTAAATGGGTAAGGGGCATTAAGGAATCTACTGAAATTATCACTTCACTATATATTAACTAATTTGGATGTAAATTTTAAAAAATAAAAAAGTTAAATTAAAAAAAAATTTTTTTAAAGAGGCAAATGTTCTGGATTTGCAAATAAGACTTAAAATGGTCTTTAGACCTTAGATCTTTGGTTGAATGATTACTTGGTGGAATGATTTGCCCAACAAATAAATAAATTTGTTTATATGAATTTATTTATTAAATTTATTTATATATAAATTTATTTATTTAAAAATGTTTATTTACTTATTTTGAGAGGGAGAGAGAGTGTGCAAGTGCGTGTGAAGAAGGGGCAGAGAGAGAGGGAGACAGAGAATCCCAAGCAGGCTCCACGCTGTCAATGCAGAGCCTGCTGTGGGGCTCGATCTCATAAACTGTGAGATCATGACCTGAGCCTAAATCAAGAGTCAGATGCTCAACTGGCTGACCACCCAGACATCTCAACCACGAAAATTTTTTTTTTTTAATTTTTTTTTTTCAACGTTTTTTATTTTATTTTTGGGACAGAGAGAGACAGAGCATGAACGGGGGAGGGGCAGAGAGAGAGGGAGACACAGAATCGGAAACAGGCTCCAGGCTCCGAGCCATCAGCCCAGAGCCCGACGCGGGGCTCGAACTCCCGGACGGAGAGATCGTGACCTGGCTGAAGTCGGACGCCCAACCGACTGCGCCACCCAGGCGCCCCTCAACCACGAAATTTAAAGTCTAAAAGAACAAATTCCATGTTTTTAATCTTTCCAAAATTCAGAAGAAATGATGAAATCAAAACATGCAGTTTAACCTTGTACATTTATTATGTCATAAGACGAAATGGGAAAAAATAATCTTTATGAGACATTTAGCATAGCGTCTTAGGCAAAGCCCTCAAAAGATAAGTTATTATTATCTAGACAGTGTGTATGATTGAGGAATGTTAATTCTTTATCAAGTGAAAAGGAATTCTTTGAAAATGTTGGGGTATTTATAATTACTGCAAATTAAGAGGTTAAATGATTTCTTGTTAGCATTGAGTGGGAGATACAACCATGACCGATAAAGAGGAAATCCAGGAATTCTTAAAGATATTTTTCTTATTATGTCTTTGTGGTAGTATACTATGACAGGTGGATCCTGGATGTTAAAACCCATGACTAAGAGGCAAATGATCACAGGTAAAACTTTAGGGAAAGATTTGTTGATACAGAAGTTGCTGGTTTACCTCTGCAGGCATGAATGTCTGTTTAGATTGCATTCGGAACACTTACTACACAAGATGGTCATGTCCATCAAATTTCTGTGATTATAGATTCATACCATTCTGAATAATTACCTAAACATAAAACATAAATCTCTACACTTGCTAAATGACACCTTAAAAAGAAATGTATATCTAAAACTAACAATACAAACTAGAAAACTTCTGAAAAATTGCTCTCTGACACATCAAACTGTATACATATGTATACATATCACTTTTATTATCAAAAACATAGTACATGCAATAATACCCATTATAAGGATTTCATTACACCCCCAGATTTCTGTGCTTTTGTAGATACTAAGCCAAAGCCCAAGTCAAGTCTTCATCTGAAATGGAAGGTTCATTGCTTAATTCATTTATTTTTTAAAGAAAAGTAATATAAAAAAAACCCTTAGTAAATAATTTTCTTAATAACGTCCTTTACAAATAGTAAACCTTTTTTCAAAGGAAGCATCAGGTTTTGTTTTGTTTTTTTGATTTTAGGTTCCAAGGATTAGCCAATACTATCTAATAAAGACACGCTTTCTTTCATTTTTGAAAAGAGGAAAGTCTGGGACAACTTTTAAAACCACTCACTCCACCCCGCTCCTGTGTTCTCTGTCTTCCTCGGCTCATTCAGCCCCAGTTGGAGGGACGAGTTGGAGCCCAGACACGCTCCTCGTGGGGCACTAAAAGTGCTCCCAGCTGAAGTCGCAAGGGAGTGAGCTAGCGCATGGTGCAGGAGAATGGCTGGCCTTCTTTTTCACCGTAGGCTCCTTACTAGGTAGAAACACTTCTATGGGGATATTTGCTCTGGAAAAACCCCTCCTTTTCCTGCTGGTCACTACAGTGGACTTAAAGAAATAAGAAGGCAAAGAGCTTTTGCATACTACTTCACTTTTAAAATTTGATTTGATTTTGACATCCTGCCTTAATTTTTGTTTGTAATTCTTAGCAGATTAGTTAGAAACCATACATGTCTGCATGTGTGTGTGCGTATGTGTGTGCATGTGTACATTGATTTCTAACTCCACTGAAACTAGCAGAATATCACATCAGAGGGGCACCTGGGTGGCTGAGTCAGTTAAGCATCGGACTCTTGATTTCAGTTCAGGTCACGATCTCACGGTTCGTGGGTTTGAGCCCTGCGTTGGGCTCCGTGCTGACAGTGTGGAGCCTGCTTGGGATTCTCTCTTTCTCTCTCTCTGCCCCTTCCCCCATGTTCATTCTCTCTCTCAAAATTAATAAATAAATTAAAAAAAATAAGCTTACACAATAAATCACTAAATAATTCATTAAAATCCTTTGTTCTTTTTATGTATGTAACTCCAGTGAAATCATGACCCTGTAGGGGCGCCTGGGTGGCTCAGTTGGTTAAGTGGCCGACTTCAGCTCAGGTCACGATCTCGCGGTCCGTGAGTTCGAGCCCCGCGTCGAGCTCTGTGCTGACAGCTCAGAGCCTGGAGCCTGTTTTGGATTCTGTGTCTCCCTTTCTCTGACCCTCCCCCATTCATGCTCTGTCTCTCTCTGTCTCAAAAATAAATAAACGTTAAAAAAAAAATTAAAAAAAAAAAAGAAATCATGACCCTGTAAATATCAGTATATGTAGCAACAATCCCAAATGATACAATTTTTTCTTACAACATGAGAGTCGTTTTTCATCATTCAGGCCCGCAGCTCCACATCTGAAACTCTGAACTCCACAACTATAAACTGGTGACTTGGAGGCAAAAGCCTGACCTGACCTAATCTTGTGGCAAAACCTGAGAAGAACTGACACGAGGCCGTTTGTAGTTTTAGTTTAACCCCCTTAGTGTGGTTGTTGGAATGTTTTGAGATAGAATGGGTTTGATTACAGAGTGTGCTGCCCTAGCCTGATGAGAGTTCTACTTAATATATGGTGTATGCCCCATTTTCCCACATCCAAAAAAAATCCTCCCAAACACGTCTGGTTCCAAGGCTTCAAGGAAAGGGTTGTGGGAACCACACCAACATGGTAAAACAGATTCCACACAAATAATGCATCGTATGGCTACAGTGCAAGCTTTTTGTTTTTCTTATAATGAGGTACGTTCAGCCTATGGGATGATTCTGTTGCTTTGTTTTGAGTATAGTTGACGTTAATGTTACGATAGTTTCAGGTGTTCGATTTAGTGATTTGACAAGTTTCTACATTATGCTGCGTTCACAAGTGTGGCTGCCATCCGTCAGTCTGGAATGGTATTCTGGAGTGAAATTTAAATTTAATAACTAGTATCTCTTACTCTTTGTTTGGGGTCATACAGGAATTGGGTGGTGGTTTTTGCCACCTAGAAAACTCAGACTTCAATCCATATATGCAAATCACATATGGCTCTAATAGGCTTTATAGGCTCAGGTCTAATACCCGTTTGCAAACTAAATGTGCATTTCTGTTCCATGAGGGGATCCGCTGAGACGTTCTTTTAGCCCCCCTCCCCCACTTATTTTCTGAAAGCATAGTGGATGAAATTCCTTGTCCCAAATTGTGTATACTTTTTACTATTATCATCTCTCCCTCTGGATGAAGTAATGCAGACTCTTCAAGGGTCTGGAGAGGTCAGCTGTCCCGCTACCCAGGCAGTTGCTCTAGGTAAAGAGAGCAAGGTCACTGGGGAGTCCAAGGGCCTGGTTGTTTACAGCCCTGACTCCTGGTAGTCTCTAGAAGGCTTAGGAACCAGAATGTCCTTTGCTCGAGGAGAAATAGAAAGGTCATTTGAGGGTATTTAGAGATCAATGTGAACCAGGAAATTGGCTTTAGAAAAATAAAATGGCCAGCTCTCTTGATCACATAGATTTGGATATGGCTAATACCATTCAATCATGCAGTGAGCACTGGCCAAGTGAGCACTTTCATTCCATATGAAATTTAAAAATCTGTTATTTTACCAACTTAAGAAATATGAATCACAATGTGCCATGCCTCTCTTAATGGCATTCCTCTCTCTTCCCATACTTGCCAGCACTTGCCAAGTTCAAGGCATTGTGCTGTAGTCTAGGATACAAAGGCAACTTAAATATCTTTTGAGGGGAGTATAGAATTTCCCCTGTATGACCCCAAACAAAGAGTGATATGAGATGGAAAGCATGATTGTTGTAAGAGAGGCATAAAGTACCATAACCTGCCCTTTAGAGATGAGTGAAATTCATTCTTCCACATTAGGAGAGGATTAGGAGAGGCTTCATAGAGGAGGTGGCATTTGAATGGGCCTTGAAGGTTATGTAGCTAAAAATCCCCTTTCCTATGAAATGTTTTTGTTAGGAAATACAGTTGGGAAATACCTGGGGTGTGAATCCCAGCCACTAGGTAGCTCAGAGGCAGTGAAATCTATGGGATGGCCTCATCTCTTTTTTGGGGGAGGGGGGTGGCCTCATCTTAATCTCCTGATTGGCAATGTTCTTTTGAGCTACCAATGTTCTGTGATACTGTGAATAAGTTATGGTCTCTGCAGGATTTCATAGAAATCTTATTATTTGTTCCTTTGTAATGTACAAAAAGTAAATTCATTTACTTAATTGAATGTCAGAAAGCACTTTAGATCCAATTTGCCCTTAAAACAATGCATACGATATTTTTTCAAAGATATAGTTTAACATACTTCAGTGGATTTTGGTATAGAGTAGAGTTTATGGGGCTTATTGAAGTAGTTGATAACCCTGAATGAAGCATGTAGATTTCTAAACCTATCTGGTGTGTCAGAGTCAGAATGGAATCATGGTAATAAAAGAAAATAAATAAATATTTTCTCTCTTCCTCTCTTTACTGATTTACTTTTTCTTTATGTATATTGAAAATTGTTCATGTTGGATTTAATTAAACCACAAAGAAGCCCATCAAATTCTAATAATTCCAGCTAAATGGATTTTTAGCACCTCCGTCTAAGTTAATGTAAAGGTGCGAATTGTAGATGTCCTTCGCTGAGATTCATAAATAAAGCTGACAGTCTTGTGTGAAAAGAGGAGGGACGGAGCATTCAGTGTTGTGTGTACACGTGCATGCATTTTCTCTGTTTGTGTAAGTCCCAACTTAGATCAGTTGCACTCTCTGAAAGTGTCTGTTTGAGATGACGGGCTGAGCAGTTTTTCTTTGGTAGTGAAGAGCTAGCTCTCAGCCCTGTCAGCCACTTGTTTCTACAACTTCTCTGTGTGTATTAACACCACTCCTTTAAGATAATTTGCATACCGAATCCCCAAAAGATTAAAATTAGGATGTGTCTTTGCTACACTATCATGTTTGATTAAAGCCGCTGGATCTTTGTAGGTCGGTTATGAAACGGACAAATGAGAAGTGCTGGTTATCACTTTGTTCAGTCTCCCTAAAGTGTAAATCAGAAAGAGATTATTGGACTATAAAGTGTCCTTTGTTAAGCCCCAGTATCTTTTGAAGAAGAGAAATAGGCACTCTCAGTGTAGTCCACATTATTACTGAAATTGAAAGTCTCACTAAGTCTAGAATGAAGAACCCTGCCTGTATTGCATGCTGTTAATTGAATCAAGCTGAACGAGTATATTTGGAACTCCTGCTCTGTATCCAGCCCTGTGCTTGACAGACGGTTGACAGAGGGTGGATGTGCAGTCAGGGAGGAGGAGTTACCAAAAAATCATCTCAGATGTACAGCTCCTAACAGAAGAGGAACAAGACAGGCACTAATATGGGAAACTTCAAATGCGAACACCTACGCCAGGAGTGTTTGGAAAGTATAAAGATGGGGGGAGTGCCTCAATGTATCATTAACTTTGTTTTACATTCTTCTCCTCAAATTTTTTTTTTTTATCCGTTCATCAGTCGATGGACATTTGGGCTCTTTCCAGACTTTGGCTATTGTCGATAGTGCTGCTGTAAACGTTGGGGCACTTGTGTCCCTTCAAATCAGCATTTTTGAATCTTTTGGATTAATTCCTAGTAGTGCAATTGCTGGGTCATAGGGTAGTTCTATGTTTAATTTTTTGAGGAGCCTCCATACTGTTTTCCAGAGCGGCTGTACCAGTTTGCATTCCCACCAACAGTGCAAGAGGGTTCCCGTTTCTCCACATCCTCGCCAGCACCTGTTGTTTCCTGAGTTGTTAATGTTAGCCACTCTGACAGGTGAGAGGCGGTATCTCATTGTGGTTTTGATTTGTATTTCCCTGATGATGAGTGATGTGGAGCATCTTTTTATGTGTCTGTTAGCCATCTGGATGTCTTCTTTGGAAAAGTCTGTATTCATGTCTTCTGCCCATTTCTTCACGTTAACTAACTTGAATATAATTTTTTTTTTTTTGACAGGAAGAGCCTTCCTGGCTTTTTTGAGGAGATAATATACTCTGTGTTTTATCTACTCAGTTTCCATATGAAATTTAAAAATCTGTTATTTTACCAACTTAAGAAATAGAACAATGTGCCATGCCTCTCTTAATGGCATTCCTCTCTCTTCCCATCACCCTTCAAATAAACTCCAAACTTCACATCTTGCCCTTGGGCTCCTCGCTATCTGGGCCTTGCCTCTGTCCAACTTCATCTTCTAACACTCTGCCTTTCATTCACTGAGTATAGAGCAGTAAGTATATAGCAATATTGACTTTTTGCTGTAACTTGAATACACGAAGCACAGTCCCATTCCTAGGCTCTAAGTATGCTGGTCTCCTTACTTGGCATGGCTTACGCCAAATCGTCATGAGGCTCAGTCCTTCACTCATTCATGTCTGTGCTTAAATGTCATATCATGGGGCGCCTGGGTGGCTAAGTCGGTTGAGCGTCCGACTTCGGCTCGGGTCATGATCTCACAGTCTGTGAGTTCGAGCCCCGTGTCGGGCTCTGTGCTGACAGCTCAGAGCCCAGGGCCTGTTTCGGATTCTGTGTCTCCCTCTGTCTCTGCCCCTCCCCCGTTCATGCTCTGTCTCTCTCTGTCTCAAAAATAAATAAATGTTAAAAAAAATTTTTTAAAAAAATGTCATATCATGAACAAGCCTTCTCTTGTCATTAACTAAAACAGCCACCCTTCTCCCTTTGCACTTCATAGCCTTGACCCTGTTTAATTTTCCTTCATAGCACATGACCAATATATTTGTCTATTATCTGTCTTTCACTGGAATGTAAGACCCCTGAGGGCAGGGCTTGGTCTTCACTGCTGTATCCTCAACATCTAGAACTTAAGTGCTCGGAAATATTTGTTGAATACAATAATGAATGAACTGAGATTTTCTCTATTGAGAAATTGCACACTAGGGAAAAGAACAAGGAGTTTAGAATTAGATGGACTTCGGATTTCCAGTTGTGTCATTATTAGCAATGTACTCTTTTTGTTTGTTTGTTTTTAACTAAGCTTCATGCCCAGCACAGAGCCCAGTGCAGG
The DNA here is from genome assembly GCF_016509475.1 of Prionailurus bengalensis. Classification (NCBI taxonomy): domain Eukaryota; kingdom Metazoa; phylum Chordata; class Mammalia; order Carnivora; family Felidae; genus Prionailurus; species Prionailurus bengalensis. Next base: position 40,931,179 of record NC_057359.1, read on the forward strand.
GCTTAAACTCATGACCCTGAGATCAAGACTTGAGCTGAGTCGGATGCTTAACCAACTGAACCACCCAGGTGACCCTAGCAATGTGCTCTTAAGAAAGTTAGGTATGGGGGCGCCTGGGTGGCGCAGTCGGTTAAGCGTCCGACTTCAGCCAGGTCACGATCTCGCGGTCCGGGAGTTCGAGCCCCGCGTCAGGCTCTGGGCTGATGGCTCAGAGCCTGGAGCCTGTTTCCGATTCTGTGTCTCCCTCTCTCTCTGCCCCTCCCCTGTTCATGCTCTGTCTCTCTCTGTCCCAAAAATAAATAAACGTTGAAAAAAAAAATTAAAAAAAAAAAAAAGAAAGTTAGGTATGGACTCTGATCCTCAGTAGCTTTATAGGTAAATTGGGCTAAATAATTCCTATTTTGCAAGTACAGCATAAAGCTTCGAGACGATGCATTTTGCCATGGAAAACAGAACTGTTCAGATTTGTATATGTTATTTAGTACACCTAGAAAATACCCTTCCTTTGGTTGAGGAGTCTAAATCACCCTGCACAGATGTGTCTATTACTTAAAATAAGAAGGAGAGAATAGTAGTCAAAGTAACTCTGATCTCCAAGGACTGTACTGTTAGGTATCAGAAGTGCGTATAAACATTTCTGCATTCGGTGCCAGATATTATGGTTTTGACATTTGGACAAAGCTAGACTGCCTGAATTCCAGCCCACACCAACTGAATCCCAAAACTTATCTGTACACTCATACCATACGAAGTCTTCTTTCTCTCTGTCGATAGAATCCAAAGCAGCCTAATAACCGCCATTTTATAAAACTACCAGTGATGTCAAGACATAGTAGGTGCTCAGGAATGGGAACTCGAATAATAACATATTTTTTCCTGAAGGAGAGTTTATAAAGTAATGAGGTTAAGTCTCTTCATCATTTGCTTTGACCCATGATTAACTCTGTGTTACCCAATAACTAAACTACTCTCACTTTATCAATCTTTATTCATTAATAAACCCTGTGCCAGTTGTGTAATTTACCACATGATGGACATTTTGTATGTTGCTTAAATTTTTAAGTCCTAAAGCAAGGTAATTTATAATTATGATAGTAATAATGATAATTATATTATTAATTATTATCAATCTAGCAGTATCTTCTGAGAAACTCATTTCTTTTAGAATTTGTTAAGATCACTGTTCTTTTTTATGACTTCACGTCCATATGCAAGAGTTTCCAAGAGAAACTTTTTTCTCAGTCTCTGATTATTTTGCTGATGGCTTTTCCATATTCTTGTAGGAAACCAGTGTCACGGCTTATCCCTTTGGTCTTTCTTTACAGTACCCTTTAGCATAATAAGAGCAGTAATCACCATTAGTCTAGAAGCTGCATTTAGCTTCCAGATTGGCTTTGATTCAGTTCTGGTTGGAAATAACATATTTGAAAAAGAATTGGTCTTGTTCTTGGCACATTTAAGTTGTATATGCCATGGTTGAGTGGAGGCCAGAAAAAAGTTTAGAATCTAAACACGATATAAAGCAAACATCATTTAAAAAAAAAATCTGCTGCCGAAGTATTCTGCAACTCTGCGGAATATGGTTTCCCATGAGGCTCCTTCTCATACCTGAAAAGCTACTATATTTACATCCTTCAAAGTGGTGCCAGTAAAAATTTTGAGTGATGGCATAAGTCAAGTGCACAGCCATTTCAAATGGCAAAAAGGGGAAAATGAACTTTGATATTCTCTTTTTCTTATATATAATAACAGCAACAAAACATACCTGAACTGTATGCAATATGGAATCAAGTCAATTCATACTATTTTGTCTTTAGTTGTGCTTGACTAAGGAGATTGTGTATTTGTGACACAATTTTTTCCTTCTTTTTTTTTTTTAATTTTTTTTTAACGTTTATTTATTTTTGAGACACAGACAGAGCATGAGTGGGAGAGGGGCAGAGAGAGAGGGAGACACAGAATCTGAAACAGGCTCCAGGCTCTGAGCTGTCAGCACAGAGCCGGATGCGGGGCTCGAACTCACGGACCGCGAGATCGTGACCTGGCTGAAGTCGGACGCTTAACCGACTGCGCCACCCAGGCGCCCCCAATTTTTTCCTTCTAATAGCCCGACACATTTACTATCCTCATCATCGTCACCGTCATTACAATGAAGCATTTCAGTGTCTGTACATTGCATTAAATATCTAGTTACACATGTTTTTAACCATGCCCTGTACTAAATAAATAGGAGCACATAATCTTAAGTGGATGGCAGGGGCCCAGGCCAGTCTCTAAAGCAAACAGAGTAATTCTAGTACATGCAAACAGAAACCTAGGACATCTAGGGTCAAAAGGAGGTTGTCCAGGAATGGAAAAGCATCTTGTATGAGAGAGAGGTGAAACCTCGGTTCACCAAAATCCGAGTTGCTACATAAAGGAAAGGTCATTTTTCTACCAGGTAATTTTCTGGATATGAGAGGATAAAAGCCTTCTTTATTCTTAGCAGGTAAAATGGAAATTAAGTAGAACCTCTTGGAGTCCTGTTCCTTCCATGTATATGTCCAGTATGCATGGATCTCATTTGGAATGAGAATTTATGAGTCAGAAGAACCCGTTCTGGGTGGGCAGGACTTGGGATATTGGTCTTTTGGGGTCTTGGTATTTTTCTTCTGATGTCTTTCACTGATAACGTCAGATCCTCAAGTCAAGATGTTAAGAGATGTACAACACATTGCCATTTTACATACGTAAGTCAGTTAAACACACTAGAAGTTGTTTTCCCAAGGCTTCTCATTTTTCAAAATAATCTATTGTATGAATAATAGATTTGCTTTAATTTGTAAACTTAATTTTCTTCTCATTAAAATGAACTCACAGCCTTCTTTCAAATTACATTTTTCTAGAACCCAGAGGTTTGGGGGGCCAGTATAGAAATAATGTAACATATTAGGACAGAATAAGGATTCATTAATTTGTGGCAAATGTTTATTGAACCCATTCTATAGAATGAATTAAATCCTTAAGAAAATACCACCTGAAGTTCCTTTACTTGAAGTAAATATTTATTTCCATTACATAAGTGAAAATTGGTTGTTCAGAGGTAGGGCAGTATAATAATTATTGAGTTTGAGATCTTTGAAAATCCCGGTTTTATAGCAAAATTCAAGAGAGGCTTTTCTTTTGTACCTTTTCCATCAATAGAGGAGAGAGTGTGGATTAAATTGACACTTAAATGAATGTTGTGATAGACTAGCCGTGCAATTTTTTGAAACTTGGAAAGCCTAGATTTATTCTGCTGGTTTTACTAAGAAACTTTGTGTGATAGACAGCCAAAACCAAACAAACCAAAGACCCCACTAAACCAATATAAAGCAACCTGGGAAACTTGCAGCATATGGAATGAGCAGGGGCTTTGGAATTGAACAGACGTGAATTTGAATCTCAGTTCCATTATTTATGTGCTACGACCTTGGATAAGGTACTTAGAACATCACTGAGCCTTGGTTTCCTAATGTGTAAAGTAGAGATAATATGAGTCCTTAGAGGATTATTGCCAGAATTAGAAGAGTATGCAAAGCTCATACTGTGATGTTTGGCACATAGTAACTGCTTTTGCTAAGACTGGGGTCCAGGTAAGCCTTGCAGTGTGGGAACTATGAAGGAAGCAAGAATACCTTTGGGCAAAGATTTGATCAAACCTAGGGTTTATTGACTCCCATACATCCCAACTCATTGGGTGAGATTCCTGGTGGAAGAGTGTGGGGTTCACCTCTGTCCTTGGCCTACTCTGGGGCAGACGTGGGATTGACTTCGAGGGGAGAATAGAGCTGGGGGCAAATGCCCTTCAGATTATATTGACTCCTTCGAGACCATAGGCTGTACTCTGGCCCCAGGATAGCCGTCATTGCTGTGATACTCAGTGAGCAAATACAGACAGGTGTCTGACATCCTCTCAGGTTGAATGTGATAAGCAAAATTCTAGGTTGTCTTGTTCATGTGTCTGCATGAAGGAGTCTTTGGGAGTTATAGGCAGAAGACTGGCTAAGATCTAAGAAGATCTAGTCCAGGCCTTTGTCAGATAAGTAGGTATCATTTAAAGGTTTTGGGAGAAGTTTTGTTCTTCTCTTGTTTACTTGTTTCTAAAATATGTTCAGATGTGTAACTAAGTCTGTATATATAACCTTTTTAGTTAAACATTAGCATCCGACACACACGCATATGTACTTTGCTTTGCTTTTTTTTACCTTTTTATTTTGATATAATTATAGAGTCACAAGAAGTTGCAAAAATAGTATCCTTCATCCAGTTTCCCCCATGTTACATCCTACTTAACTTTAGTACAATATCAAAACCAGAGAAAGGACACCGGTACAGTGTGTATGTATAGTTCTGTGACATTTTATCATGTGGATATATTTGTGTAGCCTCCACCACACTCAAGATGCAGGACTGTTGTGTCACCACAGAGATCTCCATCAGCTGACCATTTTAGAGACATTTCAGCCCCTCCCCCTGAAATCACCCCTAAGCCCTGGTAACCATGAAATGTTTTCTGTCTGTCTGATTTTGTCCATGATAAATAAATGAAATCCTACCGAATGTGATCTTTTGAGATTGACTCCCCCCCCCGCCCCCCACTCAGCATAGTGCCCTTGAATCCATCCAAGTTGTGTCTGTCTGTAGTTTGTTCCTTTCTGTTCTATGAGTAGTCATGTATGGATGTTCTACAATGTGTGACGCCACTCATTGAGGAACAGCTTGGTTGTTTCCAACTTTGGGCTATTACATGTAAAGCTGTTCTGAACATTCATGTACAGATTTTTGTGTGAACAAAAAAAAATTTTTTTTTAATTTCTCTAGGAAAAAAAGGCCAGGACTGATTTCTGGGCCAAATGTAATTGCATGCTTAATTTTTAAAGAAATCGCCAAACGGTTTTCCAGAGTGACTGTACCATTTTTCATTCTTGCCATAACATAGGAGAGTTCCAGTTTCTCTGCTTCCTTGTTGGTTTTTGATGTCACAGTTTCTTCTTTTAGCCATACTGGTAGATGCAGAGTAATATCTCACTCTGCTTCTTTTCATTCTCTAATGGCTTGTGATTTTGAAAATCTTTTAATGTGCGTATGTGAGATCTGTTATGTTCTCTTTGGTAAAATGTATCTTAGTGTCTCTTGCTCATTTTCTAATTGGAATGTTTGTCTTTTTACTGTTGAGTTTTGAGAGTTTTTAAAAAAACATATGCTAGAAACTAGTTCTTTATCAGATATGTGGTTTGAAAATATTTTCTCCTATGGTAGCTTTCTTTTAACCATAGTAACAGGATCTTTTGGTGAAGTTCAGGTGAAGTTCAGTTTATTGGGGTTTTTTTTTTTCCTTGTATGGATTATGCTTTCAGTATCATGTCTCAGAACCCTTCACCAAGCCCAAAGATGCCAAAGATTTTCTCCTATTTTTTTTTCCTAAGAGTTCTATAGTTTTATGTTTTACATTTAAGTCTGTGGTCAATTTTGAGTTAATTTTTGTATAGGGTATGATAATCAGACTTCTAAGATGGCCCACAAGACCCTTCCCTTCCCCCTGGTTGTACATACACCATGTAATTAATCTCCTTCTTTTGAGGGTGGGCAAGCAAGACCAGTAAATATGAGATCATCCTGGGTGGGCCTGACCTAATCAGGTGAGCCTTTTAAAAGAAGGTGAAGTGAGGGAGATGCTCTGTTGCTGACCTGGAGAAAAGCAAGGAGCCATGTAGAGAAAGGAGGGGTCCATCCAGCAACAACATGAGGGCGGTCTCTAGGAACCAAGAGTGACCCTGACTGATGGCCAACAAGAAAACAGAGACCTCGATTCTACAAACTTCAGGAAATAAACTCTACTTTGCATGGGCTTGGAAGAGGACCCTGAGTCTCAGATGAGACTGCATCTGCATTTGACCCCTTGATTTCAGCCTGCTGGGACCCTGAGCAGAGCACCCAGCTAACCGGTGCTAGATCCACAGAAAGTACGAAATACTAAAAATGTGTTGCTGAAGCCATTTAGTTTTTGGTCATCTGTCATGCAGCAAATGGGTTTCGGTCCCCTAGAGTGGAGTTCTGCTTCTGTGCTTCTGTAGATGAGGTTCCTGGTTGTTGGCACTATATCTGGGCATCAGGGAGAGAAGTGGGATGTGCGTGCAGTCAGGTACCGTGGGCTGGTGGATTGTCTTCTGGATGTAGAGGCTGCTGGGGCCCTACTCTGCTTCTCTGATTCTAGGGCCCTCACTCTTTCAGTCTCCGGGGACACACAGGGCTGCTGCCGTCCCCTCAGCACCAGCACATCACTAGCGTGCTTGCTTCTGGTGTGCTACCCGAACTAGTCGCCTCACAGTGTGGACGAGTGCTCTCTAAACTTGTTGATCGCTCACTCTCATTTTTGAGCAGCCGCAGTATATGTGTATCTATTTCTTTATAACACATATATATATACATATATATATATATAATGTATATACATATATTACATATAATGTAGAAAACAGTTTAAAAAGATGTGATTTCAAAAAATCTTAAAGAGAAAGATTTAAAAGCTAATATAAAAACTATGGAGACAGTAAAAAGATCAGTGTTGTCAGGGGTTAGGGAGGAGGGCGGGATAAAAGATGGAGCGTAGGGGATTTTGAGGGCAGTGAAGCTCTTCTGTAGGCTACCGTAATGATGGATATACGTTATTATATATTTGCTAAAACTCATAGAATACACGCCATCAAGAGTCATTCCTAATGTGATCTGTGGACTTTGGGTGATGAACTGTCAATGCGGGTGGTAACAGGTGTACCACTCTGTGCAGGGTGTTGATAGTTGGGAGGTTTGGGTGTGTACCGGAACTCTGTACTTTCTCCCGAATTTTTCTGTGAACTGAAAACTGCTCTAAGAAATAAAGTCCATTAAAAGAACTAAATGTAGTCTAAAATACAAGCTATATTTAGAAGTTCTTTTTTTTTTTTCCATTCTAACTCACTTTGGAGATCAGGTACATCCCGGTGGGTAGGCAAGACAAAGGATGCTCCCTTTTTTTCTGTAACGTAAGAAATACAATTGTTATTCTTTGAAATGGACTGGCGTATCACTTGGTCCATTTTTTTAGACATTAATGTTCCCATAAGGTGTGTTAAAGGAAGGTGGAAGGATTTCACCATGAAGAGGGGCTGAGAGTGGCATCCTTGCTTGTTTCTTTACTTCTTTTGTGTTTCAGCATGAACTGTTATGTACCCTGTCCGGTTAAGTGAGTTTATGGATTAAATTATTTTACAGAGAGTAAATTTTACAATAGTGTACAATGAGTTAAAAAGTAGTCTTTAAAATCTCCAATATAATAGATCACTGTTTTTCTTGTGATGAAGTGCTTCAAAGTACTCTTGAACTTAGTCTGAATTATAGTATTTTCTTTCACAAAAAGAGAAGGATTCCAAATCTGTAGTCCTTCTCTTTGATGGCAAGTGGCTGTCAAAAGCATTCTATTTAGAAAATTATTTAAAAAAACCCATCCCAGACAGGAGTACTGATGCATAGGGGCACTTGTACCCCAATGTTTATAGCAGCACTCTCAACAATAGCCAAATTATGGAAAGAGCCTAAATGTCCATCAACTGACGAATGGATAAAGAAATTGTGGTTTATATACACAATGGAGTACTACGTGGCAATGAGAAAGAATGAAATATGGCCCTTTGTAGCAACGTGGAGGGAACTGGAGAGTGTGATGCTAAGTGAAATAAGCCATACAGAGAAAGACAGATACCATGTGTTTTCACTCTTATGTGGATCCTGAGAAACTTAACAGAAACCCATGGAGGAGGGGAAGGAAAAAAAAAAAAGAGGTTAGAGTGGGAGAGAGCCAAAGCATAAGAGACTCTTAAAAACTGAGAACAAACTGAGGGTTGATGGGGGGTGGGAGGGAGGAGAGGGTGGGTGATGGGTATTGAGGAGGGCACCTTTTGGGATGAGCACTGGGTGTTGTATGGAAACCAATCTGACAATAAACTTCATATATTGAAAAAAAATAAAAATAAAAAATTCAAAAAATAAAATAAAATAAAATAAAAACCCCATCCCATCCCACTGTTGCTGGGAATGCAAACTGGTGCAGCTACTCTGAAAAACAGTATGGAGTTTCCTCCAAAAGTTAAAAATAGGACTACCCTACACCCGGCAATTGCACTACTAGGTATTTATCCAAAGGATACAAAAATGCTGATTTGAAGGGACACCTGCACCTCAATGTTTATAGCAGCGCTATCAACAATAGCCAAATTATGGAAAGAACCCTAATGTCCATCAACTGATGAGTGGATAAAGAAGATGTGGTATATATACAATGGGATATTACTCAGCCACACACACACACAAATGAGATCTTGCCATTTGTAACAATGTAGGTGGAACTAGAGTGTATTATGCTAAATGAAATAAGTCAATCAGAGAAAGACAAATATATGATTTCACTCATATGTTGAATTTAAAAAACAAAACAGATGAACATAGGGAAAGGGAAGGAAAAATAAAGTAAGATACAAACAGAGAGAAGGCAAACCGTGAGAGACTCTTAAATATAGAGAACAAACTGAGGGTTGCTGGAGGGGAGGTGGGTGGAGGAATGGGGTAAATGGGTGATTAAGGAGGGCACTTGGGGTGAGCACTGGGTGATGTATGCAAATGTTGAATCACTATATCGTACCCTTGAAACTAATATTACACTGTGTGTTAACTAACTGGAATTTAAAGAAGAACTTATAAGAATAACATTATAAATAGGAACTGTTTTATTATCAGTGGGAAGTTTTGTTGTTAGGAAGTAAATATTCATCAGCCTCTGAAATTCTTTGCACTTGAGGGGCGCCTGGGTGGCTCGGTTGGTTAAGCGTCTGACTCTTGATTTTGGCTCCGGTTATGATCTCACAGTTATGAGACTGAGTCCCATGTGGGGCTCTGCATGGAGTGTGGAGCCTGCTTAGGATTCTCTCTCCCTCTGCCCTTTCCTTGCTCATGCTCACACACACTCATGCTCTCTCTCAAAAAAAAAAAAAAATTAAATTCTTTATGTTTGGAAGGCCTTTAATATATTCCATATGTGTGGAATACCTAATATTTAAAATGTTTACATCATGTCTAATAATACCCCTCAGAAATATTGAATCTTTGTTTTATGAGCTAAAAAATATTTTTCCTAATTTGATGTCATTATTTTTATGACAGCTAACATTTACCTGAGTGTTTCCTATGTTTCAGATAGGTGAGATCTTTTCAGGTCTTAATACTCATTTAATCCTCACAAAATCTTTATAAGATAGGAATTAGTGGGGCACGTCGATGGCTCAGTAGGTTGAGTGTCTGACTCTTGATTTCGGCTCAGGTCATGATCCCAGGGTCGTGGGATCAAGCTCTGCTAAAGATTCTCTCTTGCTCTCTCTCTTTCTCTCTCTCTCCCTATGCTTCTCTCCCACTGTTCTCCCCCTGCTCGCTCTCTCTCTCTCTCTCTCTCTCTCTCTCTCAAAAAAAAAAAAAAAGAATTATTATCCCCATTTTATGGGGACTTTTTATATTTCACATATTTGGTATTTTACATGGCATATTTACTTTATATAGTATATAGAAATGAAGTATATCTATAGGTATACTTAAAGTGAAATATCTGAGGTTTTTGCCTCCCAATTACTCAAAAATATAAGTAAAAGATTTACTATTTTGGCATCTAGGTCTTATGACATTTTCCACTAATTTCTCCTCCTGACATCAGGTTCCCAAGGATCCCATTTCCCCTGAAATTCAATTTTGAAGTCGGTCTAAATTACATAATACATACATAACGAGTTATATAAATATTATCCTCATGCTCAAGTGACAGTCACCTATTTGTAGCTCAGAAATTTTTTGCACAGTAAAACACTTATACTTTCCCTTAAAATGAACAGGAGGTGGAATTCTGTTTGGATTCTCTCATCTTGTTATGTTGATTTATAAACACTCTAGATGATCTCTGAAACAAAAGGCTCTTCTGGTCCAGAAACTGTCTTTTGTTCTGTTTCTCGTGTAACTAGATAAGCCCCACTGAGATACATGGTCCAAATCCCCAGGGCCCAAGATGACACGGAATACATTCTCCAGCGCTGGGCACGCTATATGCAGTACCGTGCTGTGCTGTCGTTGTTTGCTAATGTAGAACGGTGTGATGTTTTAATATGGGCGAGAGGTGTGTTGTGAAAGCTTAGACTTTGGGAGATTGATGCAGAAGTCATCAGATGCTCGCTCCTTCCTTCCCCACCCCCCTCAGTTGATCCAGACTGTCATTTCCACTTATTCTACCAACTTGATGCCTTTCTTTGTATTAAAGAGATGGATTTTCGCTAGAATCCTTTATTACACAGTTTGAATCACTTTTTAATATTGAAAGTTAACATTCTTTATTCTTCAAAAGATCTGGTGCTTCTTTAAATAACTGCAATGTCACTGACCCCTGACCCCCACCACACCTTTCAGTTCTGAAGGAGGTTTTCATTTTAGAAAGGTGGGGTCGTTTTTAAACCTATTTGTACCATGAAACATGTTGTATTTATCACTGTTCCTTTTCAGATGTCTCTGAAAAGACATCATATATAGGTGTTGTAAAAACAACCCTGCTTTCATCTCTCAAACAAAATTCTGCTTTCAAAGATCTTAGGGGCGCCTTGGTGGCTGAGTCTGTTGAGCATCCAACTCTTGATTTCGGCTCAGGTCATGATCTCATGGTTTGTGGGACCAAGCCCCACATCTGGCTCCGTGCTGACAGCTCAGAGCCTGCTTGGAATTCTCCCTCTCCCCCTCTCTCTGCCTCTCCCCTGCTCACGCGTGTGCTCTCTCCCTCTCTCTCTCAAAATAAATAAACATTAAAAGAGAAATTCTCTCTCTCTCCTTCTGCCCCTCTCCCCGGCTTGTATCCTCTGTCTAAAATTAAAAAAGTAAATAAATAAAAGATTTAAAATGTTTAATGTTCTAAATCCTATGCAAAAACAGTTTATTTCTGTATTCTTTTTAGTGTTCTAAAGAAGTAATATATGATTTCTCTTAATACTGCACTGAATATTAGAATTTAGTTATTAAAAGTAGATCAAGGGGGCGCCTGGGTGGCTCAGTCGGTTAAGCGGCCGACTTTGTCTCAGGTCATGATTTCGAGGTCCGTGAGTTCAAGCCCCGCGTCGGGCTCTGTGCTGACAGCTCAGAGCCTGGAGCCGTTTCAGATTCTGTGTTTCCCTCTCTCTGACCCTCCCCTGTTAATGCTCTGTCTCTCTGTCTCAAAAATAAATAAATGTTAAAAAAAAAATTAAAAAAAAAGTAGATCAAGGAAGGAGCCAAAATAATTATGACTTTTGTTTCGTCCACCATATAAAAATTCAGATGTAACTTCTCAAAAAGTCTTTTATTTTTTTTAAAAAAAGGTTTGAAGGAATATAATTTATATTATGTATTCCTTTAAGGGTATCATGTACATGAGAATTCATGAAATATGTTTCTCCAAATTTAGGAAATAGGATAACTTTTTTAAATGTTGAGCTTTTTTATTCTTAAATGTTAGAGGCCAGTTCCATTGTGACATACAGTGAAATCATAATCCAGGAGCCTATTACTGATAGAAAAGTACTTTTTTTATTCATTAAGCACCTACATATCTTTTTATGCCTTTTATACATTTTAGATCCTTATATAATAAGAACATATGTATACAAACCACCTATCACAGGTTGTCTCATTAATATCTTAGTGGAGAATTTAAAAACAGAACAGGGCGCCTGGGTGGCTCAGGTGGTTAAGTGTCCAACTTCGGCTCAGGTCATGATCTCATGGTTGGTGAGTTCAAGCCTTGGCCCAGGGCTCTGTGCTGACAGCTGGGAGCCTGGAGCCTACTTCGCATTCTGTGTCTCTGTCTCTCTTTGCTCCTCCCCCCCCCCCCAAACTCTGTCTCTCCCTCTCTCAAACATAAATAAACATCAAAAATAAAAATAGAGCAATGGTAATACTCAATGAAATTCAGTAGTTTACCATTTTTAGAGGGCTTTCTTATATAGCTGCAATGTAGTTGAAGGATTGAGAGAATGACTTTATCGTAGATTTTTCATTATCTGAGCCGTACAACAGGTTGGTAGTAGGCAAGAAAATGACCCTTCTTTCTATTTCATGGAGGGATAAAATGGAAGTTCAGAGAGATGACGTAACATTGCCCAGCAGTGTAAAGCTAAGTAAGTAGCAGAGTGATGACCAGACAAAGAGAGGACTTGTGATTTTTGGTTCCACTATCTCAATGGTGGAGATAAGTGAATTTATAAGAGTGGAGAGAGACTTGGCATTGGAAGAAGAAGATATGGTTTTATAGTTTCTGAATTTTACATACTTTTGAAGCCCAGGGGAATATTTTGTGTTAGTATTAGCTATAAGCACACCTTGAAATAACTCAAAGTAAGGTAGAGATGTTCCCAAACATGAAGTCATACCAGGCTTATTTAGTGTTGGGTAATAGAATTCTCTTCTGTGTATCATATCCTTTTGTGCCTACAGCCATGCTTTCACTTCTTTTTTGATTTAAACAAAGTATGGTTAATGATTTATACATTAGAGTGTTAAGATTGTATTTCCCCAAATATCTTCATCCTTTCCTATAAGGCATTCTATGCCAACATATGGCTTCAACTTGTGGTTTTTTAATATTTTCCAGTTTTACCTTCATTCATTCATTCATTCATTCATTCAAACAAGCGCTCACCGTGGGCCACTAACATCCATGGTGATACAGAGATTCGGCCTAGTGTCTGGCTTTAGGAGCTCCTCGGTCTAGTAAAGATAAACACGTAAACTGATATATTTCTGCTAAAGCGATAAACGTTATAGTAAAAGCAAGCATGAGGGGCCCACACAGGGCCAGAGTAAAAATTAACAGTGCCTTTGGGTTCAAAAAAGACTTCTTGAAAAAGATGGTGTCTGAGCTTAATGTTTTAGGGCAAATAGGAATTTATTAGGCAAAAAGGTATGAATTTTCTTACTATTACCTACAAATGGCTAGTGTACTTCTGTTTCTTAGACATTGTATACATTGTTTCTTACTTTTTGTTCACCAAATTATTTCATGTGCATTTGGAATTGCTCAAATATCTCGTTTCTCAAAGCTTTTCCAAATAAGACCCTTCAGATTGAATATAATTTGGAAATGCTCAGACTGTCTTACCATTTTACTAATATGTAGCTGTGGTTAGAACACTTTTTTTTCTTGTAAATAATATAACATTGTATCTGAATATGTCTTTGAAATATTTGATTTTTGCTATATTTGAAGTATTTTAAAAGACTTTTTTGAAAAAAGGTGTGATAATATTCTTGGACTCAAAATTCACTACTAGTTGCTTTAGAAGAAAAAGCCTATAAAATATGAATAAAATGTAATACAGAGGTTTAACAGTCCCCCAAATAGAATTTATTTAGCGGGGAGAAAAACTTATACACACTTGCTTATGTTATTTATTTTATTATACATAGTGTAAGAGCAATCTTCTATTATATGAATGAAAAAATTATGCTTTTTGTACAATATAAGAATCACATTATTTGCTCTTATCCAATGACAGGATTATTTCAGCTCCTTTTGTTTCAAAACACTTGTTTGTTTGTTTTTTTTTTAGGTGGATTGAAAATTTTAGTAACTCAGCTCATTTTAAAATATCTTGCTTATATATATCCATCTATTGTGTGTCTTAAGATTGAAATTTAGGTCAAATTGCAACTTGAATTTAACTTTACACAGCAAATAAGTGTGCCATCTTTAAAAATTGCATTCTAAATTTTAAGCACAATAGATCAAAGTACATCTTATTTAAATATATACTCTGGAAAAGAAATCTCAATTATTTTCTCCCAAACTTTCTTAAAATAGTCACTGTTCTCAATATAAAATGTGAACTTTAGCTTTCTTATTTTAAAGAAAGATGAAAAGTTGTTTATTTTAAAATTTTAATGACTTTGCTTTCAAATTATGGAAATTCTTCTTTGGGGACAGCTTTATTTGAATTGTCTGTGACATTATATTTATTTCTTAAGGCTATGATTAAAAGTTTCATGGATGTCTACCAGCTTGCAAGCACTAGAATTGCTACATTAGAGAAGGAAATGACATCTCATCGAAGTCACATTGCAACGTTGAAATCAGAACTTCACACAGCTTGTTTACGGGAAAATGAAAGTTTACAATCAGTAAGTCCTGCGATGTTTTTTTAATTTTTTCTCTGTGTCTTGGGTCACATTACATTCATGTTTTTATGGCTCATAAGATCACTCACCAATATATATAATTTAGCGCAAATGATCAATCAAGCAATGTAAAATTATTAGTGTGGAGAAAATTTTGAGGAAAGAAAGGCAATTAATTTTTCCATTGTATCATGTATAAAGATATGCATACTGTTATCAATGCTAAAACACGACATCAAGATTCCTTTGTGTTTGGCAGGGCAGCTGACAGTTGGATTTGGCAGTATGCATAGTTAAAGCTTGCAACTGTCTGAAGATTCAGTGTGTCCCATTAAGACAGAATATTATTAATTATGCGTATAACCAAAATGGTAATTAGAACATGTGATGATTCTCTGTAGAAAACTAGACTTATCCATAATACATGCCTAGCTAAAGATGCATGTTGTGATTCATCTACATGATTAAAATTCAGTTTCAGCAGCCATTTTATGTCTTCAAATTTTAGCCCAGGATGAAATTTGGGCTCATTTAAGACTAAACAAAATGTTCTACATTTGAAATATGTGTTTGGGGAGTATCAAACAGTGAATAAGGGAATAAAATAAGCATTTAAACTTTTTTCTCCAAAGTCAGATGTATCAACAGTGAGATTCAGAAGATTACCAATCATTGGAATGTCTTTTTTCCTCTTTTCGTTTGATTGTAATGGATCAGGGTGACTTGTAGGGAAAAAATGGTATCATTTTGCCATTCAGTGATTGACCCTTTTCAATGGTGTATTCAACAGAAAAAGAGTTAGCATGAAAGCAAATAGCTGCGTGGCTGTGGGTTAGTTCTTCAGCTCCGTCAGATCTTAGCTCAGGTGCTCGCGTCCCATGAAATGACCATAGTATTGAAAATTGCAGCTACCAGCCTTCCCCCACCCCCAACCTCTGTCTCATTCTCGCCCCATATTGCCTACGTACCTTTCATCTTCCTTGTTTTATTTCACTGTAGCACTTGTTATTGATTGACATAAACCTCATTTTATTTATTTGCTTATTGTCTGTTCCTTACCCTCATAGAATATAAGTTCCATAGAGACAAGCGATTTGGGGCATTTCTTCACTGCTATTTCCTCTTCGCTCTAGAGGCAAGAACAGTTTGGCCCATAGTAGGTGTTTAACTGATGCTCATTGAGTGAAAATACTGGCACTTCATCCAATAAATGAACAAACCAATTATTTGGGACCTGAGATGTTGAGTTTAGTTTGTATTTATTTATTTTTAAAGTTTACTTATTTATTTATTTATTTAGAGAGAAAACACAAGCAGGGGAGGGGCAGAGAGAGAGGGAGGAGAGAGAATCCCAAATAGGCTTGGCTCTGACAGTGTGGAGCCCAACGTGGGGCTCGAATCTACAAACTGTGAGATCATGACCTGAGCCGAAACCAAGAGTCAGGTGCTTCACCAACTGAGCCATCCAGGTGCCCCAAGTTCAGTTTTTCAAAATGACTTTGTTAATTTCTTGATGAGGGGGTAGTAAATTTGATCTCCACCAAGAGAAATTAAAGAGGAAACTTACTTAAAAAATTGAGTATTTTAAATTTATTTTAGCCTTTCTCTGAAACCTATTCACATTTCTTCCTGTGAGCTCTCTGGTCCCATTGGTTAGTATTTCATTATACTGTTTAGTTATGTCAGCTTTGTTGGGTCATACAATTATTTATTGTTTGTTACTGCTATCCATATAAAAGTAATTACTTTTATTTTAAGAAAGGCCAAACTTGATAAGGTAGGATTGTTTCCCCATGGATTCAAAAAAATTTTTTATCAGTTATTGTTCTACTAATGCCTTAATGAAAGTGTGCCTCACTACCATCATAAAACTCAACTCCTCCGCCTTTTCCCCTTCTGAACACATCTGTAAGGAGATGCTCACCATCTTATTTGTAAGAGGTGGTTCACCCTAGCAACGATTCTCAAAAGGGGACATGTGTAATGTGAAAAATCTCCCAGGCTGTGACAATGTGTCTTTCTAGGAGAACGCTGCCCGATCCTGTATCTCTATAGGATCTTTACTCTCAGGTCTCTTTCCTTATTTGAAAATGACTATTTTTGAAACAGTAATAAATTGGCATAATAATTTTATTTTTTTAATATATTTGTGTATGCTTTTTCACACTTGAACTCCTTCAGAACTCTCTGAGGAGAAGAGCCTCAGTCTCTGTATTTCATAGATGACAGGTGGTACAGTTTGGTAGATAGGAGCATGGGTTTTGGAATTATATCTGTTAGGAATACAATCAAGTGTAAATAACAGAAAACCTGACCAACATGACTTAAGAAAATCCAGGTTCTTTGTGTTCTTTTCTCCCACACATAGCAAGAAGTCTAGAAGTAGGTGTCTGTTGTCCTGTGGCTGATAGTGGTCCAACTTCTCTGTGATTTCTCTGCTGTTCCCTTATTGTCACAAGACAGCAGCCAGATCTCGGATTTACGATCACACCCAAGTCAGAAGGATGGGGTGGCTCAAAAATATCTGTTTGACAAAAGCCTTGGAAGGCTTTTCCTTTAAAAACAATTTAAATATTTGTATTTCATATAAATTTATTTAAATACTGGTAAATTTTAATAGAAATTTAATAGATAATAGTTCATTAAATATCTAAAAATATATTCAAGTATTTATATTTTTTAAAAAGAATAGGTTTTCCCAGGAAGCTCTGAACATATTTCCACTTATATCCCATTGTCTGGAAATGGGTCGTGTGGACACTCTTAGCTATAATGAGTCGAGGGACAAGGGAATTAGGAATCAATAATGTGTGCCATAGAAGTCAATAAATGTGGATTTAATTTCAATTTTGTCAATTGCAAATTGTGTGGCTCAGTAGAGTTTTCATCTGTAAAATGGGCTAATGATCCTACTCCCTAACAGAGATACTGGGAGCTCTAGTGAGAAGTGTTGAAGCACTTTAGACTTGGCTTTGCTCTTAGTGAGTAGTTAGTCTAAAAAAAAGTTCACTAGTATTTTTATCACCCTTATCTTGATAGAAAGTAATTGGATTAAAAGATTATTTACTAACCTCCCATCGTCAGCTGCAAATCCTGTCATTTTGATCTGCCTCCTACTGTAGCCTCGAGTTTGTAATTCTTCCTCTGTGATCACTGTCAGTATGGTCCAGTGACTGAGCTCTCTGCCCTTTCTTGCAGCCTGTTTTTCCCTCCTTTTCACTGACACGTTCTTGAAAAGTGATCTCCTTGCTTCTTCTATATGCTCATCTCCCATTTATTCCTCAGTTTTGCCGCTCTCTGGCTTCTGAGTCTATCATTCCACTGAAACTATTTTCTCAGAGGTCACAAATTATTTTCTGCTTGTTCTGTATTCATGCCTTTCAATGCCATGTTCCTTCTCATGCCTTTTAATTCTTCTGCAACATATGAAGCTTTTAACTACTTTCTTCTTTAAGCACTCCTCTCTTGTGTTTTTTTTTTTTTTTTCCACTTGTTATCAACTTCCTTCTTTGGCTCTCTGGTCTCTACTTACTTGAGCTCTGCTTTCTTTGTATTATATTTTTAATTCTTTATCCATTAGTTCAGTATTTATTCAGCATCTACTCTATAGTACGCACAATTCTGGTCCTAGTAATATTATGTGAACCAAAACAGATAATTCTTGCTCTTATGAACTTAAAATCTAATAGTAGAAGAAATTATTTTCATATAATTAAACTGATGTGTAATTAATAACCAGGATAAGTGCCCTGAAAGGAAAGAACCGAAAGCATATATAAGAGTTTTTTTAAGCCAATGAGCCTACCCTAGACTAAGGTATTGGCAAAGCCTTTTCACGGTCAGTGATGCTTGAATTAATATCTGAACACTTGGTAAGAGTTATGCAGGAAGAAAGCAGTGTTCCAGATCAGCAGGAGGTGTATGGGAACATCTACAAGACTCTATGATAGAAAGAAGAAATTGAGAAATACCAGTGTGGCTGGAATAAAGAGAGCAAAGGAAAGAGTGACTTGAGTGAGATAAGAATGGTCTAGAGAGAAGGAGAGAAGTCAGACTCTGTTGCCCTTGTTTTAAGAGTAAAGGGAAAGTCATTGGAAACTTTAAAGAAGGAGTGACATTCTCAGTTTGGTTTTTTAAAAAGATGATTTTGGCTGTAACATGAAGAAACAATTGGATGCGAAGAACAAGAGAAAGGGGTATGCGAGATAATTCCTGGATTCTTTCCTTTTGGAAATGGATCAATGACCTTATTTACTGAGAGAAACAATGGAATAGGAGAGAATATTGTGAGTTGAATTTTGAGTATATTGAGTTTGAGGTATGTTTGAGACATCCAACTGGAAATACCAAAAAAGGTGGCTTGATAGGGAATTCAAGCAAAATGCCAACCTAGAGGTGCACATTTTAGGTCATTGTCATATAGATAGGACTTGAAGCTGTTAGCAAGAATGAGACTATGTTGGGAAAGTTTTAGAGTAAGAGGGAAAAAAAGCCTAAGACTAAAGCTTGAAAAACTCCAACATACAATGCTTGAGAAGAAGAAGATAAGGTTGGAAAGGAGACTGTGAAGGAATAGGCAAAGAGATCAAATGAAAACCAAAAAAATGTGATGCCATGAGAATAGAGTGTTTTAACAAGGGTTACATATCAATAGTGTCACATGTTGCCCAAGATCAAGTAAAGTGAGGACTGAAAATGGCCTTTGGATTTAATGCACGGAGGCCCTTGGGATCCTTAGCAAAGGCTCTTTCAGTAGGAGATGGAAAGTTAAGTGGGAGTTGACGAAAAAAGAAAACAAAACAAAACAAAACAAACCACTGAATTTAAAAACTATCTCAAGGATTTAGCTGTTGAGTGGGAGACATAGGAATGGAATATTCAGAGAGGATTCAGGGAGTTTTGCCTTAATATGGGAGTGAATTAATCATGTTTCAATATCTTCTTGAATGAATATAGGCTTTGGTTTTGACCATGTTCACCATACTGTTCATTTTTATAATTTCAGTTTTCAACTTTTCACACTCTAGATATTTTTTGACTAGTGTTTGCATGATATATTTTTTCCATTCTTTTAACCTGTGTTTATATTTATAGTGGGTTTCTTATAAAAAAAATATAGTTTGGTTTGGTTTTGTCTATCGATTTGACAATCTCTGTCTTTTAATTGGATGATTAGACCACATACATTTAATATAATTATGGGTATTTGGGGGGTTTTGTTTACCACTTTACTTGTTTTATGGAGACAGATGTGATAAGACATGATCTCTGCTCTTATGTGTTCCTCTTCTAACAAGGGAAACAAACAGAGAAGCAAATCACAAAAATAGGCATGTGTAAAGTCTTTGGAGCACAGATGAAAGTGGTGTCCATTCTTCCTAACGTTGCCATTAAAAGATGAGATGCATGTAGGAGCCTTTGAAGAATGTGTAGCAATTTGACACCTTGTTAAGGGGCAGAGCAATAAAAATTTATATTTTATTTTGATTTGAGGAATAGGCCTTATGGATAATACAAATGTTTAATGAATTAAATTGTATAAGAAGTTGGTTTTTTTTTTTTTTTTTTTTTGTATAATAGAAAATGTGTTGTTGCTTTAGCTCCATTCCCCTTCTCAAGTAAAGGCAGCCACCCCACCCGAACAGCCTGTACCCATTGGAACCCAAGACTGCTTGCAACTGTCACTCCAAACCCCACCTTCATATATTTCCAGTCCATTCTTGCACCATCCAATCCTCGCCTTTTACTCTATAATCTGATTTGATTCTGCCTCTGACCATTTTGCTATTGATGTTCTTATTTGGTCTTTCTAATAACTTGTTATTTAGGCCATTCTCAAAACCCATTACCGGGTTCTCAGATGAACTGGCTGTCTTGACCTTTGACACCCACCCAACCTACCATCGCCTCCTACTCACAGGCCCTCATCTAAGGCTTTAGAGTCAAGCAGGCCTGAATGTGCAGTGTTATTTATTATCCATACAATATATTTATTTATCCATATAATAAATTGTTTATTATCCATACAATACTCTAAGCATCAGTTTCTGTATTTGTAACGTGTAGATAAAGTTGCCTACATTGTAGGGTTGCTCTGAGGATTAAAGATACTGTCTGGCATATTAGCAGGTGCTTTAATAAATTTCTTTTCACCATAAATTTTATTTAATAAATTAAATAAAGAACATTTTCAGATAGTTACATATATTTCCCACAGCTAAGCTATACACATAGCTTTAAAAAATATATGTAACCATGAGGAAATCTTTTGATGCATAGGCAAAGACCTAAAACAACCCTTATAAGTCAGTGCTTTTAGCTCATACTAAGTACAATGTTAATGATAGTTGTCATTGTTATCACTTATTTAATGAACTGAGGGAAGTCAGTATATGTTCACTAACCATCTTTTCCAACCATTTCACTAAGAATGAAAAATAAATATTCATTATGAATAAAAAACTTACTATATCCTGGTGTTGTAATGCATAGAAAGAGATTGATCATATTGTAGACATGAATAGTCATCTTTAAAAACTTCATCCCTGGGGCGCCTGCGTGGCTCAGTTGGTTAAGCGGCCGACTTCGGCTCAGGTCATGATCTCATGGTCTGTGAGTTTGAGCCCCGCGTTGGGCTCTGTGCTGACCGCTCAGAGCCTGGAGCCTGTTTCCGATTCTGTGTCTCCCTCTCTCTCTGCCCCTCCCGTGTTCATGCTGTCTCTGTCTCAAAAATAAGTAAGTGTTGGGGCGCCTGGGTGGCGCAGTCGGTTAAGCGTCCGACTTCAGCCAGGTCACGATCTCGCGGTCCGGGAGTTCGAGCCCCGCGTCAGGCTCTGGGCTGATGGCTCAGAGCCTGGAGCCTGTTTCCGATTCTGTGTCTCCCTCTCTCTCTGCCCCTCGCCCGTTCATGCTCTGTCTCTCTCTGTCACAAAAATAAATAAACGTTGAAAAAAAAATTTAAAAAAAAAATAAATAAGTGTTAAAAAAAAATTTAAAAAGAAAAATAAATAAAAATAAATAAAAACTTCATCCCTCTTAAGGCGCTATTTTCATTTTTCTGCTCCACAGATAGATAATAATAATAATGCTGGAGTGCATCGAAAAGTTCTCCTCAATTGTGCACTTGCCAGTACTTTAACATTTTCAGTGTGTTGGTCCTTGACCCATTAACTTAGGGCTGTTCTAGAGCTTTTATCTTGAGTAATAGTAACCAGAAAGGGCTTCAAGTGAAGAGCTTTCGAGCCACAGACAGCCCAGCAGAGAACGGTGCAGCAGTCAGAACCAATTACTTGTGGGTGTTTGGAGGCCGGCAGACCCATGGCCGGGGAGAAATGCACGATATTGCAGTCTGTGAAACACAAAATGCCAAACCCGAATACTTTGCTGTGAGTTACAGTGCTGCAAGCTAGAGTATTGATTTGCCTCATTTCCCCTGTATGTTTAAGCAGTATGTTTTCAATTCTATAGTACTTTATTTATGAGAAAATAACAAATTACGCATCAGGGGAGCCTTCCAGTTAGTATCTTCCCAGGGAAGAGATCTTTGCATATTGTTCAGATTATGTCAGATTTGATAGTTGTCAAGAAGTACTGTATTGTTAATAAAGATGAAAGATTTAGATATTTTGGTTCAGGTAAGATGAAAATAAAAAACAAGAATCCCCTTTCTCTTAAGTTTTTAAGTAATAGTTTGTCACATTTGTTTCTGTTACATTTTCTTGAGAGAGGAAGGAAGAATTATTTGTCAGTATTAGTGTCGTGTGGATCGAGAAACAGACACTTTAAGTAACTTACTTGAGTTAAGTTGCTTTCATGAACTTTCAAGTACTTTATCAGAGTTGACTCAAGATATTTATTATTGAGATTTTTAACCATTCAAGAAAAAAAATTTTTTTTAAGTGAGCCATAAGCCATAACTTAATTTGTTGGGAAGGGCTATGCAGTGCAGTAAAGTACAGATTCTGGAGTCTCGCTGCCAGGTTTTTAATTAGAACCCAACAGATTAGAACCCAAGGCCTCTGATTTCTTGTCTGGTGCTTTTTCCTATGAGAATGAAGTGTGGCCCAAGACAAATCTCTACTGTTACGGCACTTCAGGTGTAGTGGAAAATACACTGTGAGACAAATAATTAAAAAAGAATGATGTTGAAGTCGAATCATAGAGGGCTATGAGAACGCAGAACCTGGGGACCTGATGTAGGCTTGGGATGACCCACTTGAGGAATTGAAACCTTAGTTGAAAAACATGAAGACTAGGTAGGCAGTTACCTCACAAATGTCAGAATGGCTACAATCAATGGTTATGATCAAAAACACAAGAAACAAGCGTTGGCGGAGATGTGGAGAAAAAGGAACCCTCATGCACTCTTGGTGGGAGTGCAAACTGGTGCAGCCACTGTGGAAAGAAAACAGTGGCTCAAAAAATTAGATATAGAACTATCCTATGATCTAGTAATTAATTACACTACTGGACATTCACCCAAAGAGTACAAAAACACTAATTCAAAAAGATATGTACACCCCTATGTTTATTGCAGCATTATTTACAATAGCCAAGTTGTGGAAGCAGTCCAAGTGGATAGATGAATGGATAAAGAATATAGTTTGTGTGTACACACACAATGGAATATTACTCAGCCATAAAAAGAATGAGATCTTATCATTTGCAACAACATGGATGGATCTAGAGAAAGATAAATACCTTATGATTTCACTCATATGTGGAATTTAAGAAACAAACCAACCAATCAAAGGCAAAAAAGGGACAAATAGAGACAGAATAGACTCCTAACTCTAGAGAACAAACTGATAGTCACCAGGGGGAGGTAAGTGAGGGGATGGGTGAAATAGGTGAAGGGGATTAAGAGTACACTTACGATGAGCACCGAGTGATGTATGGAAGTGTTGAATCCCTATATTGTAAACCTGAAACTAATGTAACACTGTATGTTAACCACACTGGAATTAAAATAAAAAACTTAAATTAAAAAATGAGTAGTTGACGGGAAAATATGGGGTACTCAAGGATTGGAAGGCTGTCTGTGTGACTGGAGCAGAGCGAATGAGATGGCGAACTGGGAGGGATGAAACGGAGGAGGGGCCAGATCAGTGTGGTTATAAGTGAGGTTCTCAGCTGTCTGGGCTCTCTGAGGCGTCTCCGACAGCTGAACTGCAAACATCTACTCCCTCTGCTTTATGTATTTACTTTTCCGAACTCCGAATTTCATTTTTTTCTAGTTCTTAAAAGTCCCTGACATTTGATGCTGTAACAACCCTCATTTTACCCTTTTGCTAAATACTGCTTAGTTAGATGCTCATTAAATTCTCCCGTATTTTTATCACGAGCTCCGCCTCCATCCCCTGGAGACTAACAGAGCTAAATAAGGGAAACATAAAATATGAAAGGTAGGACAGCCCAGTCAGCATGCAGGCATTTTCCTTTGATCCTTGACACACATTTCCAAACTTTTAAAGGTTTCTCATATTCCAGAAGCTCAAGCTTTGTTTGGTATAGTGAATAGGGGCCTGAAGGTAATAATGCATATTCTATTGGCTGCACACCTCCTTTCTAGTCTTTTAGTTTTTGTATCATGTACTTTAAGACGGCCACTTTCATGATGAATGATACCTGGATAGTGGCTATAGGGGCATGATATTCTAAATTTTATATGTATATTAATATATAAATATAATATGCTTAATTATATAAATATATAATTTATATGTCTAGAATAATATGTAAACATTTTATATTAGATATATTCGATTTTATATGTAAGTATAAATATAAAAGATATATATAATAAATATAACGTATTTATATAGTTCTATTCTTCAGTAATGAAATACTGCAAGGGTGGAGCAAGGAGTGGCAAGAATGAATATTTCGGGGGCTCCTGGGTGGCTCAGTTGGTTAAGCGTCCGACTCTTGGTTTTGGCTCAGGTCATGATCTCATGGTTGGTGAGTTCGAGCCCTGCATCAGGCTCTGCGCTGAGAGTGCAGAGCCTGCTTGGGATTCTGTCTCTCTCCCTCTTTATGCTCCTCCTTCACACACTCTATCAAATAAATAAACTTAAAAAAAAATGAATGAACATTTCAAATTCTGATCATTGTCATCAATCAGTAATAAAGTTGTAGAAAATATAAATGGTAATTTGACAATCTAATGCTCTAATTTTTTATACTGGTTGTTCAAAGAATAGCAGCATGTGACTATGCTTATGGGTATCTCTCTTACAATTTTATCTTTCTTACTAAGTTGGGTTCTTTGAAAGGCTTCAATTGCCTGTTAGATTTTCAGGCATTTCTGCTTCAATTTTCTGCAAACACCACAGACTCACTGAGGTCCCAAACTTAACATTTCTTCAACTTTACTACTCCCCATTTTCCCAAATTCTCCATTCCCTACATTCCTTATCCCTGGCATAACTATCCACCTTGCAGGCCAAGGCAGAAGCCTTAACCTTTGCCCCACTTTCCATCTACCACCAATATTTACTCATTTGCTAAGTCTCACTGTTTCTATCACCCCAGATCCCCTAGATCCATTCTCACCTTTCTACTGTTGTGATCTCAATAACTTTTCCTTGAGTTATTTCAATGGTTTTCCAATGGGTTTCCCCAGATGTAGTTTCCCCCTTCCATCTTGTCTGCCACATTAGTGTGAGAGTTTTCTCTCTCTTTTTTTCTTTCCTTCCTTCCTTCCTTCCTTCCTTCCTTCCTTCCTTCCTTCCTTCTTCCTTCCTTTCTTTCTTTCTTTCTTTCTTTCTTTCTTTCTTTCTTTCTTTCTTTCTCTTTCTTCCTTTCAGTTTATTTATTTATTTTGAGAGAGAGAGAGAGAGTGCACGAATGAGTAGGGGAGGGGCAAAGACAACAGGAGAGAGAGAGAATCCCAAGCAGGCTCTGCACTATCAGCATGGAGCCCGATGCAGGGCTCAGACCCATGTGCCATAAGACCATGACTTGAGCCAAAACCAAGGGTCAGACGCTTAACCAACTGAGCCCCCTAGGTACCGCCAGAGTTACCTTTCTAACACACAAATATGAGCAGACCACATCTTGCCTCGAAACATATTTTGGCTCTGAACTTTTACGATGAAGTAAAAATTCTTTATCATTGACATTCCAGGTATATTCTGACTCCATCTGGTTTTCAGTTCATCTCCCAGTTGGCAGGAGTAAAGGTTCCTTTTGTTATACTCATTTATCAGTGCATTTATCTGTCTAAATACTTTGACTTATATAATCAATTAGTTGTATATGTATTACCATACTGTGAGTCTGTGAGGTCATGTCTTATTTATTTTTTAAAATTCATTATAATGATCTGACTTTAATAAATGCGGGTTGATTTGAATTGAAATTAATTGGAAGAATACTCCTTCAATGATATTTATTCAATACATACTTGTTATGGAACGTATACTTTGCACAAACCATAACTCCCTCCAAATTTTTCCCACACAAAATTTTCTGAAATTCTCATCATACTATATTTCATATGCTTTTCTAGCCAACACTTCATGAGAAGGAATAGTATAATTTATATATTATTATATTTATGATAGTTTTAAGTAAATACTTTAATATAAATTGTACATTTCTTCTCCTATTCACAAACAAAAACAAACAAAAAACTCCAAATTGTTTGTAACAAACAAGAACATTCTTTTCAGCATACCACTTAAATAATTTTAAACTTTGTCAGATTTTTTTGAGACTCCTTCTAGTATATATTTACCCACATAGACATAAATTGACCAAGTTTAGTGCCTTTTACTTACATGGTGGGTACTCAATAAATGATAGCAATGATATATCAATGATAGCAATGATATGTGCCTCGGTCTAGCAAAAAGTATGAGTGTGAGAGATTTATTTCAGAAGTAGAAAGCTTATTTTAAAAAATATATTTCCTTAAACCCTTACCTCATACCATGTATGAAAATTAACTCAAAATGGATCAAAGAGCTAAATAGAAAAGCTAAAAATTTTTAATAAAAGACATAGAAATAAATTATGATTGTGGAGTTGGCAATAGATTTTTAGATATGATACCAAAAGCATAAGTGACAAAAGAAAAAATAGACAAATAGGACTTAATCAAAATTAAAAACCTTTGTGCATTAAAAAACACCCCACAAAATGGGAGAAAATAGTTATAATCATATATCTGGTTGGGATCTAGTGTATGGAACTCAACAACTCAACAAAAAAAGGGCGAATGACCTAATTTTTAAAATGGGCAAAAGACTGGAATAGACACTTTCCCAAAGAAGATATGCAAATTACCAACAAATGCAGGCAAAGATACTCAACATCATTAGTCAGTAGGGAAATGCAAATCAAGACCATGAGATACCATTTCCACTGACAAAGAATACCATAAAAGAAAAAAAAAAAAAAGGAAAATAACAAAGGTTCATAGCAGCCCTGTTCACAAAGGCCAAAAGATGGAAGCAATGCATCTGTTGATGAATGAGTAGACAAATATGGTATAACCAGACAACAGACTATTATTCAGCCATAAAAAGGAATGAAGTACTGATACATGTTACAACATGGACGTACTTTGAAAACATTATCCTAAATAAAGAAGCCAGACACAAAAGGCCACATATTATATGATTCCATTTATACGAAATGTCCAGAATAAACATGTTCTGTCTTCATAGAGACAGAGCGCAGATTGGTGGTTGACATGGAAAGGGGGTGGAAGGAATGGCGAATGACTGTTTAATGGGAATGGGGTTTCCTTTTGGGGTGATGGAAAAGCTCTAGAGCTCTGAAGTGGTGATGGCCGCACAATACTGTGAAGATACTTGATGCCGCTGAATTGTACATTTTAACATTATGACAACAGTAAGTTTTATGTTGTGTGTGGTTTACCACATTGAAAAATATTTTGGGGGGTGCCTGGGTGGCTCAGTCAGCTGAGCATCCAGTGTCAGCTCAGGTCATGATCTCACGGTCTGTGGGTTCGAGCCCCGCGTCGGGCTCTGTGCTGACGACTCAGAGCCTGGAGTCTGCTTTGGATTCTGTGTCTCCCTCTCGCTCTGCCCCTCCCCTGCTCATGCTCTGTCTCTCTCTATCTTTCAAAAATGAATAAATTGTTTTTAATGTTTATTTATTTTTGAGACAGAGAGACAGCATGAACGGGAGAGGGTCAGAGAGAGGGAGACACAGAATCTAAAACAGGCTCCAGGCTCTGAGCTGTCAGCACAGAGCCCGACGCGGGGCTCGAACTCACGGACTGCGAGATCACGACCTGAGCTGAAGTTGGACGCTTAACCGACTGAGCCACCCAGGCGCCCCAAAAATGAATAAATGTTGAAAACAATACTTCTTAAATATTTCTTTTCATTTTTGGGTGGTATGGATAGGCAGCTAGATCGTTGCTTACACAGAATGGCAGTGGGTTGTGCTGGAAAGTAGCATGACAGGGAATCAGAGGAAATGTGGGTTCTAGAACCACCGTTGTCACCAACTCCTCACAAAGCTTTGGAAAATAAATTATACAGTCTCCTTGGTCTTGGGTTTTCCTGGCTTTAAAACGAAGGATTTCAATTAGATGAAATCTCAATTCCCTCTCAGCTCTAAAATTCTTCAGTCGAAGTTACAAATACTGATTTTGAATATTTGGATTCTAACTATGTTTCATTTTGTTCTTGCTTCAATTTACAACAATAAAATGAGTGTGTGTTTCTAAATTTATAACATAATTATATCTTGAGTTTGGTTATATTCAGCACCAATAACCCATTTGTAAATGTACACCAGTTATATAAATCTCACAATATAACTTGTAACGAGGTAGTCAAAAAGTCCCCAAAGTAATCTGCAAATGTATTAGCGTATTTGTAAGGAGTATTTCCTTTTTTCATGTGAAGTTTTTTTGATATTTAATATGTTAGGAATGTGAACTTTTAACTCGTCAAACTATTGTAACATATTTGAAAATTATAGTAATTTGATTAAAATGTTGCCTATAAGGCAAAAGGTTTAGTTAATAGAATCCATATGTAATTAAAATGCAGAACTAAATGTAATCAGACTCCAGTGACTAGTGCCTTCATATTGATAGTTTCACAATGGCCTCTGGGGTTGAAAGTTTAAATGTTGCAGAATGCAACAACACTGTAGAAAACAGCTTCAGCTGGCAGTTTAGCTTTTTAAAGGCATCAACAGTTACTTGGTAAGATGTGAATATCACTTCCTAGACTTCCATCATTTTAGGAGTATCTTCAGCAGGCAGGTGGTGGGAAGTGCATGGCTGCTGTGCGGGTGGAGAAACCCCCTCTACAGCGCTGTTATATAAACAGCCCACGATGAAGGGCCCTGCAATGAGCCAAGCCCCGGCCTCCCTCCTCCTCCTCCTCCTTTTTAAATAACACAGTTGCTTAATTTGAGTGAATTCATTTGAATCATATGAAATTTATAGACACAACACTATGCACCAAGCCACAAAAAAAAAGTTACAAAAATTTTTTTCCCGAGCTTAAAAAAAAATTATTTTCTCTGGACAGTTTTAAGAGTCGACATCCTGTGTTAGAGTTCTGTAATCATCACCAGCACAATTTACAATCAGAACACACAGAGAGCCAGTTTAGACCAGCTCATCTGTTGATCTTGGCAGAGACCCTTCATCTCACTGTGTGCAGCTGCCACTTGAGAGTTGGGGGACTCAGCAGAGAACCAGGGGAGGGAGGGATGCAAGGCTGGTCAAGGCATGAACACATAGGCCTGCTTCATTTCAACCGTTGTATGGTGCTTAAAAAAAATAGTCTTTTTATTTTACTGCCCCCCCCCTTCTTTTTAACCTGAAATTAAACGAGGACCTCTCATGAGCCACTGCGCTCCAGGCATAAGAAATTGTAATGTCTGGCTTGCAGAAACTGTCCCGTCAAAATGTGCTTCTGATTAGGTGGCTTAATTACAGCTGTGAAAACAATGTTGATTTAGGCCTCAAGATTCCAGGCCATGTCAGCCGTTATTAGCTAACCTTGGACCGCATCCACCATTTTAAAACTCTGTACCACTAAAGTCACCCTGCTTGACAACTTTTTATTTAGGCAGAAAAGTCGCCAGAAGCAACACATTTTTAGGCAAAATGTTGTTCGATGCGCTGCTGTTTCAACTGCAGCGCCATGAGCGGTCATTAAGGAGATAGTTAGCTTTGCGCTTGATCAAGAACAAGGAAGTTCTGTTTGTAAAAACAGTAAGTTTTGAATAGTATTTTTAAAGGGTTGACTGACATAAGAATTAATTTTAATTCCTTTAATTCAGTTTTATTTCAAATCCAGCATGTTGGTTTAACCACCCAATTTTATTACACCTAAATTTTCCTGACAGTTTCATTTGCTGTGAGGAAATAAAATTGCAATTTTTTTTCAACATGGGAAATAATGGCTAGTTTTAAAAACGTTATGTTTGAAACTTCCCTTGCCTCAAGCTGGTTCAGACACAACCTCAGTTTACTTTTGGAAGGAAACGAAGCCCATTAAATAGTTTTAATATTTTAATATAAGTATGCTTTTTTTCATAGTGAGAAAACTTATTAGATTCATGTATTTACACCTGCAGGGGAAGTAAAAGTCTTAATAATTAGATGGTTCCAATACTTTGGAATTTTCAATGCAATTGTCACTGATATCGTAAATATTATAACTACATATTTAAAGTGGTCCCTGTTCATTGTATTTTAGATGTCTGAAACTCCCATTATGTGCTATGAAATATTTTTTTTATTTGTTAGTATTTTTAAAAGCGAACATTAGATATAATAAAGCAACAACAAAAACTAAGGTGGGCAGCTGAACAACAGACATAAAGAGTCCTAATTCTCATAATAATTTTGGAAGGAACTTGTGCTTAAAAATGCATGATTTATGCCAAACCGAATACCCAAGAGAGAGCTAAATGATTTCTTTAAAATGAAATATCCCACACCCAAGACATTAAATCCAACCAAGTGGGTGGTCAAGGCACATCTTTTTCTACTCATCAGACTCATTGAACAATTAACTGACTGAACCATGTATCGACAAGGAAACTTTTGTTCAAGATGAGTTAAGAGTTAATACATAGGTAATTCATTGTGAGGAATGGATGGGTGAGCAGTTGGGTTGATGATCTGGTATGTGTGTCTTGAAAGAGAACATTGGGCAACTGACTCAAAATAGAGTTTAAAATAGTAATCCCATAATCTAAATGACATCTTAATTGCCAGATACTGTAGAGACATCTAGATCTATTTCACCTATTATTTCAGTCTTTAATCTTTTTTTAATTTTTTTTTAAATATTTATTTTTGAGAGAGAGAGAGTGAGAGAGTGCAAGAGGGGGAGAGACAGAGAGAGAGGGAGACACAGAATCTGAAGCAAGCTCCAGGCTCCCGGTTGTCAGCAAGGAGCCGGACACAGGGCTCAAACTCATGAACTGTGAGATCATGACCTGAGCCAAAGTCAGCCACTTAACCACCTGAGCCACCCAGGTGCCCCTAATTCAATCTTCAGTCTTCTGAGAGGAATGTTATTTCCCCTTATTGTAGATGAGGCAACGCCATCTCAGAGAGGGGATCTATATTGAAACCCCTGTCTGTGTGCCAACGTCCATGCTCTAAACCGAAGGTGGAAATACAGTTGCCTTCAAAAATGGATTTTAGGTTATGAAATCGTAGGGAAACATGAAGAATGACCAAGCTTATGTTGAGTGTGCCTTTAGGCTGTTAAGAGACCAGAGGATTTAAACTTGAATAAAAGTTTTATAGTTTTCTGTGTAAAAAAAGAGCTAATTTTTTTTTCTTACGCTAAGAAAACGACTGTGTATGAAGACTGACAAATTCACTAGGTCTATGGTTAAGGCCTTTTACCTAGAACAAAAGGACCTTCCTTTTTCCTCTGCTTTACACACAGAGAATTGAAAGTGTACATCCTTCCATGTTATACTGGTTTGAAGTATGGATATTTGCGTTTGTTCTTAAGATTCTGTGTGAGCTGAGAAATTGGGAAGAAATAGCTTAGTTTCCCAGAACTTTGGCTTAGGGCATACTTTGATAGAATCTGAATTCAGCTTATTCTTTTGGATATTCTTTTGTTCTTTATGTTTGCCTGACACCAATTGGAAAGATACCCTTCCAAAATGTAAGGGGCCAACTAAGGGTTACAGCTTTATGTTTCCAGTCTCTCCACCGTCTTATTTCTGTTAAGTTCTAACTGAAAATGTGAATTTGATTGAAAAAATGTGCTATATACATTGTATGCAGTATAGATTATATCTAATTTTACCATGATAAAGTGATTGTTTGGATACATCATATTGTTAATCCCCCCTGGGAATTTATGACTTAATTTCAAAAAGTATTTTATTAAATAACATATTGGATATTATAGGTTCTTATGATTATAATTATGTATTCCCTAGATGTTTTTTCCTTTTTTTTTTTTGATAGTATAACCATCTTTTTGAAGAAAAGAAAAAGGCCAGAAAGGAGTTTTGAATCTAGATATGTATGTGAATCTAAATAGATACTCTATATCTTATTCCTTATAGGTACAGGTATTCATTATTCTGGCGTATTGTTATATTTTGCCTGTGGAGTAATTTTAAAGATCTTAGTTCATATACTTATATTTCCCGTTCCATATTTATTTGAATATAAAATCATCCAGTTTCTTAAAATATGCTGAAGTGTTTTTTCTAAAGCAGGTAAAAAACCAAGAAATTTGAAGGAAGGTTATTAAAATTATTCAGCTTTTATGACCACATTGTTTCTTCTTTGAATAGCACTGATGACAAAAGGCACCAGGTGTGTAGTAATATTTTTCAGCAATACTCAGAAGAGTTTAAATTGGTCACTGTTTCATTACTAAGAAAGCATGAAAAAGAATTGAGGGTTTATCATTTTTTAGAAATAGTAGTTTAATGAATCTCATAGTTGTCCTTATCCCTGTCTTGTATGGATACCTCAGGCTGGGGTTGGGGGAGGCCTAGAGAAGAGAGTGTCCATTTCCCACCCCAACTAAACCGGGTAGCTTTGCTTTTAACTTACTGAGAAATTAAATTTATGAATAATATTTCATGTAACCAAAGGATTCTGCTGTTACAAAGTTTGAATCCCCTGTTATGTGAAGGCTGAAAGGAGAGGAGAGGAGAGGAGAGGGAAACAAATCATGTTGTGATAATTTCTGTACTTTGTAAAATCATCTTTACTTGCTTTACGGCTGCTCAAAAGCCTTGCTAAGGCTTGTTTTTGTTTCTTACAACAAATATTTTTGCTTTACTTGATGCATAAGCTTTTCAAGGACTACTTACTGGTGTAAGGTCTCTACTGTTGGTACTGATTTTTGTCACGAAATCTATAACTTTCCATCATTTGTTTGGGAAGAATAGTGATATACATATTTTTGGTAAAAGTATATAGTTAAGCTTTGAAGAAATAAAATCATATGTTAGGATATGTTTTGTAGGCTAGAACTTATACTTGACTTTCACAGGGTTCAATGAAGACTTTTCAGAGTACTTCACTGAAGCATGGCTTTCTCATCCACAGTCTTTGATCTACGCATAGATTGCAAAATCTTATCAAATTAAGCTTCATGTCAGTTATTGCCTATTGTCTTTTTCAATGACTGAAGGGAATTTCTAAGGGAACAAAGTACAATGGTAACTGATTTGATTCCTCATCGTCCCACTTGGTACACTCAACAGAAATTCCTCATTGGGAATAAGGACAGAATCCCTTGTGTAAAGCCAACCTTATAGACCAGATTTGGAAGCCAAAAAGCATGTAAAACTTGGCCAGTCTATCAAACATTTCACTAATTGGCCAATCTATCAAACATTCACTAATTTTCCCTCCCTTTCTTCCTGATCACAGCTGATAGATACTTACTGCTACCATAGCTTTATCTCTTCAACACTTCTGTCATTTTTGAGGTACAGAGGAGGGGAAGGGATATGCCTCAACTCAGTGCAATGGAAGGCAAACTGGCCATGGGGTCAAGAGGTATGAAAATCCTGGCACGACCACACTAGCTCTACGATCTTGGGCGAATATCCTCCCTGGGAGTTTACACAATTGTTAAAGGAGATTGGACCAGATGAGCTCTAAGATGCCTCCTGGTACTAAACAAGTGCTTTTCCTTTCACTTTATTATTTCTTTCACAACCTTCTGCTGTACTTGGTAACCTTCAGAAGTGTGGAGGTACAAATTAAAGCCTGTCTTCTCAGGGCTTTGTGTCACTTCTATGGTCCTTTACCAATCTGGCAGGTTCTTTCAGAGGATTCAGGTTCTTAATGAAGTAATGGCGTCTGTTTCAGTTTCTGTTTTTTATATTAATAAGTGAAACAAGTATTTAGATATTTTCACCTTTGAAATGGAATATTTGGTAGCCTGCCAAAGCATAGAAAGTGCAGCATCTTAGTCGAGCTCACAGGTAGTACTCTTGATTCAATATTTGGTTAACTTGTTACTTAGTTCGGTTCTTCTGGATATCATTGTGATTTTAGCCATTCTTGTAGTTACACTAGCTTATTCTTATTCATACTTTATTTGCATCCATGGTGTATCATTGAATACTCAGGAAGCATAAAGAACACTGATGTTGAAATGCAGTCGTGGAAAGGAGGAACCCCCTAAAAAAGAACAATTATGGAAATGTCTTTTAGATAATCTTTGACAGATCTATAAATTCCATCATCAGATCAAAGTTCTCATACCGCACTGTAATAAAAGAATAGAAAATTGTGAAATTGTATTGAAATTGGGTGTTCATTGATTGAAATCAAGAACTACATGTGTAGTTTGAAGGACATCGTAGACAATATTTAACAGCCTGAAAGCTTCTCATTTCACTAGTCATTTAGAAACAAAATACACAAATATTACATAAAATTAGCCAATTCATTTTTGAGCACAAAATGCCAAGACATAATATAAGGTTACCAGCTGTAGCATCTATAGGGTTACCAATCAATTTTTTTTTTTTTACTTAAATTAGTAAAAAATTAGAACCAGGCTCTCAATTTCATGAGAATTGTATATACTGATTCCTTTGCTTAGAATACTATTTTCCACCTTTTACCTATTTGATTTTTTCCCCAAGTTTTAAATTTCAGGTCTCTTCCACAACACCTATTATGTTGTTATAACATTTACAGACCTTATTGTAATTGATTGTTGATTGACTCACACAATTAGACTAGAAGTACCATGAATAGAAGATTGTTCTATTTGTAGATGTCAGCGCAATACCTGGGGCATAAGTAGTTTGTTAAAAGTTCTGTCACACATTCCAAATTATGTGGCCTAACTTCAAGTACACCAGCCTGTTTAGAAGTTCAGTTATCAAAAAGCCAAGCTTGTGGCTGTAGTTGGTTCTCTGTCTCTCTGGGTCCAGAATTTCTTTATTCTTAAGATCATCTGTTATGTCAAGTTATCATTTACCAGGTTGTTTCTGTGGTCTCCCTGACTCCCTTTCTCAAGGGAAGGAATACAGGAAAGGAAAGAGATTTCTGATATGTGGTTGGATTTGAATTGTTCACCTGAGATCAGGGATTGTGTCTTTGTTTATATCTTCTTCAGTATCTAGCATACCACTGGAGTACAATAAATAAGTAATAATGGTGATGGTGAGGAACACACTAGTACGCCATCTGTAGTCCTTAAACATAACACAAAGAATAAAAAATACTATTCTTTTACGTTCTAAGTTCAAGTAAAGAGAGTGCTTTATGATACATTTCTGAGTTTCATAGAAAATCACAATTTCTGCAACAAATAATCCTTATGTGTTGACATTCCATATTCCTAAGAAAAAATACCAATTTATTTTTCTGTACCATAAGAAATATAGAAAAAGATATAGGGTGTTCTGGAATTTTAAACTATGATCAAGAGCTCTTACAACATTAATAGCAACGTAGAATAGTACATTTAAAAAAAGAAACAAAGCCATTTTAGAGTCTGGTGGTAGGAAAGTCAGCCCCCCTGAGAATAGCCCTGAACCCTGAACTTCAGCTGCTGAACCCAAACCAGACTGGATAAGGAGACAGATCCCGAGTCAAACTGCTGGCTGTCTTGTCAGCTCTATTTGATGTTAGTTTTTCCCTTGAAGAATTCCCATTTCCTCTCAAGTTCATGGCAACATAGTAATGAATCTATGCTCCACGTGTGCTTCTCAGCATTGTTAGCAGCTTTGTCACTGCTGTCACTGATGCACTTAATTCAGCGACCCTAGAACTGGCATGATGGCAGTTGGGCAGCTTCATCAGTGTGAGGAAAAGAAGAGCAGAAATCTTTAAAAGGAAATGTAAAAAGACCTTTTTACATCAGTGCCAGGAACAAACACTAATTTATGAATTCGGAACTTTGGAGATGCATGTAGAGTATGTCATATGCAGGATGACAAGAAATTGTGCTTGCTATTCTTTCTGTAAGTGGCGAGAGAACGGTCTTTAAAAAAACAGTCTCGGGCCTCCTGGGGGGCTCGGTCGGTCAAGTGTCCAACTTCAGCTCAGATCATGATATCGTGGTTCATGAGTTTGAGCCCCGTGTTGGGCTCTGTGCTGACAGCTCAGAGCCTGGATCCTGCTTTGGAGTGTGCGTCTCCCTTTCTTTCTGCCCCTCCCTGCTTTCACTCTGTCTCTCTCTCTCTCTTTCAAAAGTAAATAAACATTAAAAAAAAATTTAAAACACAGTCTCATTGATATGAAGCCATATCACAAACATGCAATAGCAGTGAGTTAATATTTATTAAATGAATAGATTTTAGCTTACAAATCATTTATTTATTTTGGGATCATATAGGGGAATTTAGACATATTCCTCCAATTATTTATGATGGGATTTATTAGCACTTGGGTTAATAAATTCATTTTCAAGTTATCAGACTTGGAATGTTTCTATTCCAACTCTTGCTAAAGTTCCAGCCTGTTCCAGGAACTGTCCTTGGTTTGGAAGAGATCTTGGGAGCATTGGTAAACTCTCTACTTTAGTGCTTCTTAACAGTTTAGGAAGAGAAATAAAAAGGATCCGGTCCCAAGAACGAACTTAACACCTTTGGGGAGTGTACTGAGTCACTACTACTTATTCAGACCAGACCTGTATTTATTTTTTTTTTAATATTTTTTTTTCAACGTTTATTTATTTTTTGGGACAGAGAGAGACAGAGCATGAACGGGGGAGGGGCAGAGAGAGAGGGAGGCACAGAATCGGAAACAGGCTCCAGGCTCCGAGCCATCAGCCCAGAGCCTGACGCGGGGCTCGAACTCCCGGACCGTGAGATCGTGACCTGGCTGAAGTCGGACGCTTAACCGACTGCGCCACCCAGGCGCCCCAAGACCTGTATTTAGAACTAGATCGGGATCAAGGACTGCAGGCCTATGTACATTTTTCATTTTGCTGAGCTTGGGGTCTGGAAGTCAGGTATGGTGTGTAATCATCCTTAGTGCCCACGTGGTGCTCGACCCGCTTCTAAGTACCCAACAGAAGTTTGTGGAATCACTCAGTGAATTTTGTTCCCTTGTCTGAATCCTAAAATCTTTTAGATTTTCCATTTCTTTTCTCTTTCCATTTCTTATGCAAGGAAGATAGTTGTATCTGCACATGGATTGAATATAAAAAGATACAATGATGGGTTGCTCATTTGTTGGAACTGATAATCTAGCTGGTGAGTCAGGACAGACTTACATGAAGCAGTAAGATGATAAATGCTCATGGAGTTTGAAGAGATAGATTTATTTGGACTAGGGTGGTTGGGGAATATTTTTGAAAATTTGTGTTTGAGCTTGATTTTGAAGGAATGATAGGGTTTGAATAAAGAATTCTGGACAGCGAGGACTATGTGAGCGGAAACAGGATGCTGCTGGCTTGTACACAATGTCAAGCTAGAAGTCGTGGTTTCGTTTCGTCTGGTTTTCTGTAACGATGATAATTTTGTTTCTAATTCTTCACAGCTTTCAAAATACACCCACGTACATAACCTTATAAATATTTTGTGTGATACAAGTATTATGAGATTCAGAGAACTTGGGGAGCATCACCCATAATAAGCCAAAGAGTCAGACTCCTGGCTCTTTGTAAACTATTGTGGCTACTAGTTCTCTTTTTGGCCTCAGTCATCATTGTTTTCTTACTGAAGCCCCCTTATGACCAAAGGAAATTATCTTCCAGGTAAAGGCATGGTCTATGAACATGAAACAGAACAGGGTCTGTTGAGCCAGAGAGTTGGTGTGGAGCAGGAAAAGAAGGAGGAGAAAGATGAGCTAACTTTTTAATTTTGTCAATGTTTTTATTATTTTACTTTTGAGAGAGACAGAGTGTGAGCAGAGTAGGGGTAGGGAGAGAGGAAGACACAGAACCTAAAGCAGGCTCCAAGCTCTGAGCCGTCAGCACAGACCCCGACGCGGGGCTCGAACCCACGAACCGTGACATCATGACCTGAGTCAAAGTCAGATGCTTAACCGACTGAGCCACTCAGGTGCCCCAAGATGAGCTAACTTTTAGTTAGTTACCCAAGATGAGTAACTTTATCCAGTACTTTCCCTGTGTGAGACAACATTCTCAGAATCAAATATGTGTTAACTTATTTAATACTTAAAACACCGCTATGGGTATATGGTATTTTTCAATGCCATTACCTTGATTATTTCCATATCGTATGGCCTACTGGGTACTGAAGCAAAGATGTGAGCACAGGCAGTCCAACTCCAGAGTCCACCCATTCATCGTGGCCGGGTGTGTGGGCTCTGGAGTGGGATTATTCTAATCCTGGCTTCACCTCTTGCTAACCATGTGGTCCTGGTTCAATTACCAGTGTCTTCAGGAATGCTTCCGTTTCCTCACATGTAAAAATGAGGACAATGGTAACTTCAATCTCTAGGTTTGTATGAAGATTAAAGAAAGGATATATGCAAAGCCCCTGCTGTTATTATATAATGCTATTTCCATTATGTCCTAATCAACTGAGCATAGAATTACAAGTTGTACTTGTTCTCAAAGTAGGAAGGAACCGTGGAGGCCTCACAGTACCTCCCCTGTTCTAGGCACAGAGCATGGCAGTCAGCGTGAGAGCGCCTTCTGCTTGGCATCGTGGTAGCTGTGCCTAAAAACGTGTTATTTAGTTAGTTTGCAAGATCCGTTGTAAATGCCTGATACATTGGTAGCAGGCGGAAATAGTGCTTTTATATTTTAATACTTTTTTTTTTTTTTTTTAAAACAGGTTTTATTTCTTAGGTTGTAAAATTAACATGGTAGTCTGCCTCATTTTTTTTTTTGCATCAATAATATCCAATTGTAATAAACTTTTGTTCATTTAAAAAGTGAAAGACGTGATCCTAACAAATCGAGCTACTTTGGAATTTGGCAGAGACAAGAAATTGGTACAACATGAGTTTGGGTAATGGAACAGCAAACAGTGTGTAGGACTATTATTATAAACCGTCTCTGCTTGTATGTATTAGAAATCATCATTGCACATATGTTATAGAAATTCTGAGACCTTAACGTTCATAGATATTAAAAATTTCTTTCATAGGGTGTTTGTGGAATTTTTGGATGTAAGCTTATGTTTATCATGGCATCGTTGAATACATTTTAAAAACACTCCACTGATTTCTGAACATATTTGCTTTACAATGAAAGTAAAATATTCAGCAATTAGAAATGAAGGAGAGAAAAACTTTAAGCTATTACTATGCCTAAAAAAATATTTGTTCCATTTGTTAAGTAACATCTGAAGACTAAATATATAGCTTCCCCAGAAATGATGTTCATGAACAACGATCTTTAAAAGTTAATTGGGCTTAGGAAATCCACAAGGTTTTGCTTTTGAGTTAATATTTACATTATTATCTAAACCAGGCTGAAGCAGAACTATATAGGTGCCCTGAGTCCCAAATTTTAAAAATAATAACCCTAACTCATTTCTTTTTATGTTGTTAATAGTTGGTATAGTAATGGGGTGCCTGGGTGGCTCAGTGGGTTAAGCGTCCGACTTTGGCTCGGGTCATGATCTTATGGTTCGTGAGTTCAAGCCCCGCATCAGGCTCTGTGCTGCCAGCTCAGAGCCTGGAGCCTGCTTTGGATTCTGTGTTTCCTTCTCTCTCTGCCCCTCCCCTGCTTGCATTCTGTCTCTCTGTCTCTCAAAAATGAATAAACGGTACAAAAAAATAATAAAAAAATAGTTGGTATAGTAGGCTGAATAGAGTCCTCTGGAAAATTCATGTTTACTGAGAACCTCAGAATGTGACCTTATTTGGAAATAGAGTGTTTGCAGATTTAGTTAAATTAAGGTGACTTGGTGCTGGATTAACGTGAGCCCTAAATCCAGCATATTAACAAAGCATGGCCTGTCATTTGGGGTTCATTTCAGCCTAGGAAATACTTCCTTTATTTTATTGATCCAAATTCCTGGTCTGGTTAAGATGTTCAGTAGCTTTGGGATAGAAGTAGAAAGATATTTTCGGGGTGGGGTTGGGGAGAAGGAACTAAAAACATTTAAAAATGGTATTCAAGTAGAATTTTCATTTTAAATGAACCATCTATCCACGTTTTTTCAAGTTCTGGAAATAATGAGAGTGTCCTCAAATTAGACATCAAATCCTTAAAGTAAGCGTGAACAAAAATAATGCCTGTGGAACAAGAAAGAACAGCTTCATGATGGTTCCTGTTCAGATGGTTATCTGTTCAGAAAAAAAGATATATCAGAGACTCCCCAAATTTTTAGGGAGTTTTAAAAATTTAGATATTTTCAGTTCTTATTTTTTTCTGTAAAATGATACCATCAGAACTCAAATGTTTAAGTCTATGACTCTTATTCTTCATGAAGAATTTTATTTTTTATGTCATCCTGAGATGATGACTGAAGAATGATGAACTAACTAATTATTCCTTCACTACGTATTTATTGAGTACCTGTTACGTATTACATGCCGTGCCACGTACTAAGGATATAGTAGTAAGAAAATCATGACAACCAATATTTATTGAGTGCTTCCTATGTGCCAGCCATGGTGCCAAGCACTGTATGGATTTTAACTAATTTAATTCCCATTTTCCTTACCTAAAGGGAGGTGGTGAGTTCTTCCTTTCAACGAAGAAAGCATCAAGTGTAGAGTCCAAGACTTGAACCTAGGCAGTGTGAACCATGTCCTCACTCTTAAGCATTATATCATATTCCATCCTTACTGGGATGAAATAAGAAACTTCCTCTCAGGGATCTGATGGTTTCTGTGAGAGGGCAGACCATATACATGAATACTTATGATGAATTGTGAGAAGTCCTATTAAAGAAGTCCCAGTGAGAAGT
Source organism: Prionailurus bengalensis (assembly GCF_016509475.1). NCBI lineage: Eukaryota > Metazoa > Chordata > Mammalia > Carnivora > Felidae > Prionailurus > Prionailurus bengalensis. The sequence continues at coordinate 40,971,712 of NC_057359.1, forward strand.
GACGATGATCTGTGTGAGGGCAGTAACAGCGGATCTGGAGGAGGGTCACATAGCAGACAGACAAGGAAAAGTTGGCAGGACTTAATGAATAAGGTGGATGTAGGGTGGCTTCATAATTGCTCAGCAATTCAGTCAAGATCTCCCCTCGCCTTGAGCTTCCGGTAAGAAGTGAGCAGTGTTCAAAACAACAAATACACATTTCGTGTAGTGAAAGATTTCCTTTAATTTGAAGACATGTCGCAGAGGCACTGCTACTCAAAGACCTGACTTCCAGAGCTTAGGGGGGCTTCTTCTGAGATCTGGTGAGATCAGGCACGTTCAGGGTGGTGTGGCCATAGACCAAAGCTTAGGGAGTCTTCTTAGATTCACACAGAATGGCAAGGTGTGGTTAAACTCTGCTTTGCCCTGTCATGGCACATCACCACCAGCATTGGTTCATGGTGGTGGAGGCCGGACCTCCCCGTTCCTGTAGTTAGATTTTCACCTTTGATTACTGATAGGCTGGATACTTAGAATTGAAACCCTAACTCTGTCTTAATAATAGCTATACAGATCTGCATTTGGATGTCACTAATGAAGAGTCCTATCAGAAAATGACCTTTTCAGTGCCTTCTTCATCACAGAGCTTCACAAGGATACGTTTCCAAAGACAGTCCAGTTTATATCACTTTTCTCTTGCTTTATGTAGCTTCCCCCCGCCCCCCCATAATTTTCAGATTTTCAGAGCTCAAGTAAATGGAAATGGATTATATGCTTAGGTCAGAACATACCGGGAGATGAGAGAAAATGTGTAAATTATTCAGCTATGTTTTCAAAGTAAAGCATAAACATTTCGATTTCTTAGCCAAACATATTTTCAAGGACAATGTATTTCATCAGAAAGGCCTAATAGCACGACAAAAAGTGGCAGAAAAATTATTGTCGAATTCCTCCAAAAAGTGGATGTTTATGAGCAAAGGCTACATTCCATCCTCTTGAACTGTGTGCCTAGACGTTTCTGCCGTCACTTCTCAAATGCTATTTTTTCTATTCCAAGTCATCTCTATGTAATACTGTTATTAGTGATATCGTGGAAAAGCTAACTATAAATTGATTGCTAGTTGATACTAACTTTTGGTAATCTAACACTCAAACCTTTCTCTCAGAAGGGCCTAAGGAAGTTCAATTCTAAGGAATGGAACGTTAGTCATCTAGAAGTCTGCTTTTGAGCAGTTTAATGCATCACTATAATATTTCCTGTTTTCCTGTCCAATTCAATACACGGGATGACTAAATTGTAGTCACACTAGTTGTGAGCACACACGGGCAAGAAGAAAACTAGTTAAACCTCTTGCTGTGTGTGAGCAGTTCGAGGGCAGGCAGACACCGTGCACCTTGACCACCTATTATGAAGCTTTTTGCTGCCGTGTCGAGTGAAAGCGAGTTAATTGGGTGAATCTGTGGAGCATGTTAGGGGCCTGGTAAAGGGTTGCTGTCTGACAGCTGAATGTCAGCAAAAGCCAGTCAAGTGTAGCTGAAAGAGACCTGTCACAAAGTTCCCGCAGACTGGAGCACGGTTAGGAGGCTGAAATGTGGTTCCGTCTCACTTTCTCCCTCATTGAATCCAAGCACCTTAAAAGATTTTACACTGTATGTGTCAACTCTTGTTCTCTAAGCTGTTTCCCCCTAACCGTCCTGCATTCAAATGATTGAACAAAAGATGCTAATGTTTAGCAAAGTGAATGTAAATTCCCTCTTTTCCCCTTTTCTGCCCAAGCAGATAGACATTCAACTCAAGGGAAACTTTGAAGGTTCACATCAAACAATTAGATTTGGCATAGAATAGAATCTTTTTCTCAAGGGAGTGTCAAAATTAAAAATTAAAAGCTGTAGAGTAAGAATGCATGTTTCTCCGATATAGAAAAATGGAGCTGAAGGGAGCTAGGATTCCTGCCTGGGGGTCTTGAGCATGGGCAGTTGGCAAGATAACTTTCCTCTTGCCTTTCGTCACTGACCTCTTCTTTCTCTTTCAGAGTAGCCTAGCGTAAAGTGCCACGATGACATTCACCAGAAGGTTGAGAAAGATAAGCATAGAAGGGAACAGTGAGGCCCCTCCTGACACTCCAGACCCTCCAGAAAGGAGGGATCGAAGAAAGTCAAAATTCAAGAAAGTGAAAGTGAAACTCTGTGAATTACAAATATTTTCAGAGAGAGAAAAGTTTAATATTGAAGCATGCCCTTCTCCATGGCCTTCCTTGGAATATAGATTACAAAGCAGTCCGTTCATTCGACAGCAGCAAACATCTGGAGCACCTGCTAGGTGCCAGGCACCAGTGAAGCGACTGGTGAGAGAGGGACAAACAAACATCGGAGTTTACTGTGATGGGAATGCGGCTGTCGAGCCCGGGGCGGGTGTGTGGCTAGTGTGACTGAGGAACCGAACTTTCATTTCTAATTGAAATTTACGTTGAGTTAAAATTTAATTAATGAGAACTGGAACAACTACATGTGGCTCGTGGCCAGCGTATTGAGCCGCACGGGTCCAAGCAAACAGCAGGTTGTGATGCTGTGATGTTATAAAAGTCGGGGCGGCTTGTTGTGATAGCACAGAGTGGGGGCATCCCACCTGAACGTGAGGTGATAGGTGGCAGGGAATGTTTGGGGGCAAGGTGATACCTGAGGCGCGTCGTGAAGAACAGTGCAAACCTGATGAAGCAGCCTCCTTTGAAAGGGAAGGAGCAGCATGGAAAGGAGACTCTTGGACGGGAGACCGGACAGGACAGCAGTGCACGCTTCAGGATAGGGTGTTGGGTGGTACTGGGGAGCAGAGGCGTCTTATGGGAAATCGCCTCGACGCCAGGCAGTTACCCCAGAGGCCACAGGACAGAAGGCCTCCCAGAGCACATTAAGATACTCAAGTACATGATTTATCCGATCAATTTCAGACACGCGACGAGAAGCAGAAGCGATGCGGTAGGGAGCCAGCAGCGGAAGGACCATACTCCCTGACGTTTTGGCTATGTGGTGTTCTTACGACCTGTGTCTCTCCACTGCGTCAACCTGCTCCACTCTTTGTGGGGTAGTGGGGATGGGGGCGGTGGTTTGACAAAGGGGGCTCGGGAGACAGAAGGTGCCTGGGCCACTCACCCATACTTGTCTTCCAGGAGAGATACGGGACAAAGATGTCCGGCCACCAGCTATAGCTTGCCACTGGGGCTGCTGAGCAGCTTTGGGGGTTTTTCCCTGCAGCTCTCGGGCCAATTTAAGAATGACATGAGCCTGGAAGTGACATATCTCTACCTTATGATGCAGTCTTTCCACATCATCTGTAAGTAACCTGTCTTTGAGGGCACTAACTTACTGCATTCTGAACATACGACTTCTGCCTGTGTCTCACAGTGTCTGGCAGGTTCTCCCTTTAGGCTTTACCACTTATTTTGAATTTCAGTGTCCCGTTTTTTTTCTTATCTTCAGTAGCAAATTGGAATGCTCTTAAATAGCAAGGAAATATGCAATAAAGAAGGGATGAAGTAAGAAACAGAGATAAGTCTGAAGAGATAGCTTGTTTACAAATATCAAAAGTGCGTTTGGGCTAGAGAAAGGGAAGAGACACTGTCTTCAATAACTAAAGAAGAAAATCTTGGTAAACGGCTTTGAAGCCGATGTCAAAATCATTACCTTGTGGACATCCTACACTGAGCATGAACTGCATTTCAAGCAAGGGGAAGCTTTTTTGAAAAACTGGTGTGCCGGCTCTGGGGAAGTGCGTTTGAATGAGGGTTTTGATTGGTAAAGGACTAGTGGTGGAGGGTTTGTGGGCAGGTGCCCAGAGGAGGAGATGGGAAGTGGAGAGAAATGCCTAGTGCTTCTCCATGCAGGCCTAGGGACTGGCATCTGGATTTTTAGAAAAAGGACCTACAGGTGTCAGACACGGCGAGACACTGGGTTCATCAGAGTTGCCACAGTTTATAGGTGACAGAGAGGGAAGGGTGGGCATATGGCCAATTCTGGGTAGAGACATCACCCATATGGCACAGTGAGCCGGTTAATACGTTGCAGGCAGGAGCTGGGGGAGGGATTGCGGCTGCCCAGCAGCTCTTGAGGGGGCCTGCGCAGGGGCATTTGAGGTCTTGTGTTCAGCAGGTCAGGGAAGAACCAGGGAACTGTAACTAATTCACTCCTGGAACCTCATCTGTATCCACAGAACGATGAGGCTGGAAAACTCCCCGTGCCCCGTGTATCAAAACTTAACACTACAGTTGTGCAGTTACATGGTATTTTCGCAAATTCTAATTTAAGGAGAACTGGCTCCGGAGTGAGATTAGGACAGTGTGAGTTCCCTTGAGGATAGACAAGTTTAATGTGTGTAATTCACGGCTCTGTCACAGCACCTGGAACAATGTCTGGCACATAGTAGGCACTCGATAGATATTTATTGAAAGGATTAATGAATGGAGCTGATCGAAGATACGGTGGATGTGGGTTTAGATATGTTTTATGCATTATGCGAGCATGGGGAAAATCTGTCATATGGAATTGATAATGTAGGGAATGGGTTCCTGAAATGTAATCTGTAGGTATATTATTTTGGAATTTTGTGGTTGCTGCACTATTCTCACGGTTCTTTAGGATGTCCTCCCTAGAGAGATGGGTTTGGTTTGAGACTGTTGGAAATGTCCTGCTTCTATCAGAAATAACATTCCCGCCTATCATGTAAAGGAAATGTCATTGCCAGCTAAGTGATTTGTTTTGGAACATACTCCCCAGTGCTTGCTGTGATTTGAAGGCATTCCACAGATGTGAACCCCAGATCACATGATTTGTCTTACATCTGAAGTGTCTCTCTCTCTCTCTCTCTCTCCCTGGGAAATAGAGAGACTGTGTTCTTTTAACTAAAGGTAACCAGCCCCTCCAGAAAGGCCCAGCCACGGCACTGGTCAAAGAGAATAAAGACTGTTTGCAGCATTCTGTGAAGAATTGCTAGAAATTTTAGGTGTGATGTAGTAAAATGAGGGGACATAACTTAAAACAGCCGTGGATGGGAGGGGCATGGGAAAAATGAGTTTCAAATTTCCAAATGTGAACGTATCGCTAATTTGGTTGGCGTATGTGATTGACAGATGCTTTCCATGTTAGTAAGATGTAGGAAAGACTTCTCTTTCAAACAGCTTTAAATTTTAGATGACTCTTTCCTCCTTCTCCTCTTTATCTGAGAGCGTGGTCATAATTTCACCCGGGGAGAAACACACTGCTAAAAGGTCTACATTTATAGCTTTCAGATTATTGTTATATTTTTGACGTTGACTAAAAAAAAAAAAAATGTGTAAGTTTAAGAGGAAATTCTTCAATAATGAAAAAGTGGTCAGAAAACTTCTGCCTAATGGCTCCCAGATAGAGCATGACACGTGTACATTTTGACCACAGAAGTTGTAATTTCGCAGCTGGAAGGGCTATTTTGGAATAAAATGAAGGCACGCAAGTTGTAAGTAGCCGCTCTACATAAGGAGTTGCTTTTGTGCAGAGTAGGAGAACAAGTTACTCCTTGGAATTACTTGTGTTTGCTCAATGTCAAATTGCAGGTATGAGTTAGGTAACGGAAGATGCTGAAATAGGAAAGTATTCTCAGCTAAATTATAAGATCTTTTCAGAATTTGCAAAACACGTGGTTAAAGACCTACCCTTTGGGACCTTTAACCCCTTACATTTTCATTTTGACCACATATTTCAGAATCATAACTATACTAAAATACGGGTTTCAGTATACATAAAATTAGCCCTTTTTAATAAAAGGTTTTGGCTATAAAAGTAAGGCATGCTTATTGTAGATAATTTGGAAAATACAGAAGTTTTGAAAGAAAATGCTAACAATTCCAAACACTCAAAGCAAGTTATCACATGCGATTTCGTGTATTACCTTTTCACATATATGGTCTAGTGCAGGGGTTGGCACAGTTTAAATCCTGTCGGCTAAATCCACCTGCCACCTGTTTTTGTATAGTCTGAAAGCTAAGTATGGCATTTACATTTTTAAATGGTTGGAAAAAAAAGAAAAAGACTATTTCGTGATGTGAAAATTACGTGAAATCCAAATTTCAGTGCTCATAAATAAAGTTTTATTGGAACACAGCCATACTAATTCATTTGCATATTGTCTATGGCTGCTTTGGGGCAAAACTGGCAGAATTTAGTAGTTGCAATAGAGAACATATGGCCTGCAAAGCATAAAATATTTATTATTCGATCCTTTACAGAAAAAGTTTTCTGACCTCTGGTCAAACCTAAACATTTTTCCATGTTATCCATAAATTCATAACTTTCAATTTTATAGCTGCATAATATTCCATCAAGTGGCTATAGCTTACTTAACTACACTTCTGATGCTGAATATGGGATTCTTCTTCCAATTTTTGTCTGTTATTATTAATATAATAAACCAAGTCATATATGGAATTGTTGGGTCAAATGGTATTATCCACTTAAAACAGCTGCCAAATTATAGTCCAGATGGTTCTATCAATTTATATAATCACTACCGACTTATAAATGCCTATTTCATAATGCCTTCACTAACATTTAGTATCATAATTTTTTTAAATTCAATTTTGATTTGCTACAAATATATTTTTATTTTCCATTTTTGATTACTGTTGGGGATTAACATTTTTTCCCACTTGTTTGTTAATCAACCTGTAGTTTTTTTTTTCAGACTGCTAGTTTTGTAGTTTTTGTTTATGATTCAAATATTTAAATTTTTTAAATGAAAAAATTTTAAATTTATTATTTATTTACTTATTTATTTGATTTTAGGAGTAGAGTTTAGTGATTCATCACTTCATATAACACCCAGTGCTCATCCTAACAAGTGCCCTCCTTAATGCCCATCACCCATGTAGCCCATCCCCCCCAACCTAACACCCCTCCAGCAATCCTCAGTTTGTTTGCTGTATTTAAGAGTCTCTTATGGTTTGCCTCCCTCTCTGTTTTTATCCTATTTTTCCTTCCCTTCCCCTATGTTCACCTGTTTTGTTACTTAAATTCCACATGAGTGAAATCATATGATATTTATCTTTCTCTGACTGACGTATTTCACTTAGCGTAATACTCTCTAGTTCCATACACATTGTTGCAAATGGCAAGATTTCATTCTTTTTGATTGCCAAGTGATATTCCATTATATATATCTACCACATCTTCTTTATGCATTTGTCAGTTGATGTATATTTGGCTCTTTCCATAATTAGGCTATTTTAAAAAAATTTTAACATTTATTTATTTATTTTGAGAGAGAGAGTGCAAGCAGGGAAGGGGCAGAGAGAGAGAGAGAGAGAGAGAGAGAGAGAATCCCAAGCAGGCTCTGAATTGAGCCCAAAGCAGGGCTCAACCCCATGAACCCTGAGATCATGACCTGACCCGAAACCAAGAGTCAGATGCTTAACCGACTGAGCCACCCAGGCGCCCCCATAATTTGGCTATTGTTGATAGTGCTGCTATAAACATTGGGGTACACGTGCGACTTTGTGATTCAAATAGTTTTGAAAATAAAAACCATGGAAAAAATTTTGAACTTTCAAAGCTTTACCCCCTTCATTCACACTCCAAAGATAGTTAACACTTTATTGTGATTTCCTTTTTCAGAAAGAAACATACGTGCATGTACGGCTGTGTGTGACTCCTTTATATTTTTAAAATACAAATGGGTTCTCTCTCTATATGCACACATAGTACTGAGACTTTTTTCACTTAGACATATTTATATATTAGTGTTTACATAGTCACCTTAATTTTTTGTAATGGTTGTATTCTACAGTTGTGTCATACTTTACTTCACTTGAATAGCACTCTGTTGATGGACCCTTTGGTTTTACATAAAAACTCTTTTCCGTAAGAAACAAAACAAAACAAAACAAAAAACCTGGTGAACGTTTATAGGTGTAGCCACAGAAGCAGTGCCTAAGCAGTGGAATTGCTAGATGGATGGATAGGTACATTTAAAATTTTGTCTTCCAGGGGCGTCTGGGTGGCTTAGTCGGTTGAGTGACCGACTTCGGCTCAGGTCCTGATCTCACGGTTCATGAGTTCAAACCCCGCATCGGGCTCTGTGCTGACAGCTCGGAGCCTGGAGGCTGCTTCAGATTCTGTCTCCCTCTCTCTCTGCCCCCCTCCCACTCGCACTCTGTCTCTCATTCTCTCTCAAAAATAAAGATTAAAAAAAAACTTTAAAATTTTGTCTTCCTGCTAGGATGCACCAGCTGGCATCCCTGCCTACCTACATGGTCTGAGCTTGTCTGTTTCCCTACCTTCTCAGCAGTGGGTGTCATCAGACATTGAAATTTTTGCCTACTTATAAGTGAAAGGTAGTCTTCACTGGCATGTTTTGTGTTTGTCTTTCGTGAATTCTGAATGAGGTTTGGCACTTTTTCATATGTTTATTGGTTATTGTATTCCTTTCTTTCTAACCAAACAGCCAATTTATATCTGGGGCAGAGGCTGCCAGTGGTTTCTTGACACCTGTTTTCTCTGCTTCTTAGTAATGGAACCTCTAAATATTACCTGGGCCACTCAGGGGGAAAAGAAGTTACATTTCTGATATCCCTAAAGTTTAGTGAGATATGCAACTCAAGTTCTGACCAATGGGATGTAAGCAAAAGTGTTATGATTTTAGAAAGTGTCTTTAAATGTAAGTGGTCCTCTTCCTTTTCTTTGTCCTTCTTTCTTCTGCCTAGAAGGCAGACAAAGTGGCTGGAACTTATGCAGTCATTTTGGGCCCTGAGGTGGAAGGCACATACCAAAGCTACGAAGCCTAAGATAGAGGCGGTTTACATGCCTGATAGCTTCAAACAGTCATATCAGAGAGAAATAAACTATCTTATTTAGGCCACTGACAAAGTTTTGAGTTTTCTGTGACAGCTGAACCCAATTTCAGTACTATACTATCCTTACCCTATTTGCTAATTAGGTTCTCCTTTTTCTTTTTTTTTTTTTAATGTTTTTTTTTAACGTTTATTTACTTTTGAGACAGAGAGAGACAGAGCATGAATGGGGGAGGGGCAGAGAGAGAGGGAGACACAGAACCGGAAGCAGCCTCCAGGCTCTGAGCCATTAGCCCAGAGCCCGACGCGGGCTCGAACTCACGGACCGCGAAATCGCGACCTGAGCTGAAGTCTGACGCTTAACCGACTGAGTCACCCAGGCGCCCCAGGTTCTCATTTTTCTTTAGTTGCAGGAGTCTGTTGTAAATTAAGAAAACCACTCGTATGGCTATCACGTGTATTGCACATACTTTTACCTGCTTGTCATTTCAGTTTTTCAACGGTATTTTTCTTTTTTTTTTTTCTATTATTTTTTTTTTAATTTTTTTTTCAACGTTTATTTATTTTTGGGACAGAGAGAGACAGAGCATGAACGGGGGAGGGGCAGAGAGAGAGGGAGACACAGAATCGGAAACAGGCTCCAGGCTCTGAGCCATCAGCCCAGAGCCTGACGCGGGGCTCGAACTCAGGGACCGCGAGATCGTGACCTGGCCGAAGTCGGACGCCCAACCAACTGCGCCACCCAGGCGCCCCTCAATGGTATTTTTCTAAATAGTATGCTTACATTTTTATTTATTCAATTTTTGTACCTTTTTATATACATGGGTATAAATGGGTATATTTACATTTCAAATTCTCTCTGAGTTGTTTGCAAATACACTTTTCTAAGACACAGTGGGAGGAAATTGCCACCTTTGCATTTTCCGGCCATTTCTAGTGTAAGATCTTACCATAGGGTGTATCAGAATTGCCAGGGCAGGGGCAGACTGGGAGCACAGGGTTGTGAAGGGAAGTAGGAAGAGAAAAAAAACAAAAGCTATCCGGGAAAATTCTTTGACTCTTTTTCCAACCTCAGTCATGTCAGGAGATCCAAGAGAGAAAAACATGGGAATTGTTATCTTGTCAGGCACGAGACATCTTTAAAGTAATTTAAAGTTAAAGTTTAAATGTTCTAGTGTAATTTAAAACTTCAGTGCTGAATTTTATCTCTGAATATAATAACATATAAGCTCCTTTGGTGAAAGGCTCGAATTTTAATTTTATGTAAATGCTATAAAATCTATTTATTTACTCCAGTACCATGGATATTTAAATGTGTGACCATAATAAAATATGTTATCAAAAATATAAACATTTATTTTTAGCCTGTAGTACAGTCTATGCACTCGTATTTCCCAGTTTCACAGATTCACAGAGATTTGTTGGGCCATTACTATGTTTATGAAAGAGCTCTGGGTATAAAATAAACCTGAGGCTGTCTTCTTTGGGCAGCGCGATAAGGTAGTGGTCAAGCATTAGGGGAGAAGAATCATAGATCAAGAGTCACATCTCTTTCTACTACGGTCCAAGCTGTGCAACACGGAGTGATTTATTCTACTCTCTGAGCCCCAGTTCTTCAACTGTAACATGAGGGTAACAGTGGTACTTTCTCAGTGAGTTGTTGTGAGAAGCGAGATAATGCCTATGAAGCTAAACCTAGCACCATGCCTGACATATGTGTTCGATACATGTTAGCTATAACGTTAAATTCGGAACTTATTATCGTCTGAGAACAGTAAAAAGAGAGGTAAAGAAGGGAAGCTACTAAACGCTATGCACTTTTGTGTACATTATTTCATTTAATCCTTGTAACAACCCTAGGAGGGATTATTCTTCCTACTCGCACAGGTTCAGTGACTTGTCAAAGGTCACCTGGCTAATACATGGCAGGATCAAGTTTGGAACCCAAGGTCTCTCCAACTTCAAAGCCCATATCCTTCTGACTATACTGTGCTGCTTTAAATTGGGACATAATCCGTACATACATGAAAAACCAAATAGCAGATAGGAGACCAACATCATGAAGTAAGAACATGAGTGGTTTGTTCACCAGAAATCTTATTTAGTCCCAGATACTCTGCTAAGTGCTAGGAATACAAAGTCCTGATTCCATCACACCAGGTGCGTTATAGGGGAGATAGAAGTGAATACAAATAGGTAAAAATAGAAAAAGAAATACTCATGAAGGAATATAAAAGTGTGGTGGGTGTTAAAGCTAATGGCAGTTAATGAAGGGTGGGGCAAGGATCTGGAAAGGCCTAACAGAGGGAAACCTAGAACAGAGTCGGAAAGGTGGGGGAAACATTTGCCCCACAAAGGACAGAAGGATATTCAGATAGTGGACGGATAGGAAGCGGGTGTGAAGTATGGGGACATCATGTTGAGGGACTCACAAAGTTCCATGTGATTCGACTGCAGAGTACAAGTGAGGAAATGGTAGATGGGGCCGGACAGAGAAGCAAAGAGCTGCAAAGTCACATGGCCAAGGATGTGCTTACAGGGAGGCACAGAGAATCAAGGCTGCTAGTTCAATTAACCTGCCATATCAACTGGGTAGTCAAGGCTGATTTTGAACCAGATAGATCAATTTTAGAGCTCTGGCTCTTAAACCAATGCTGAATGTCTACCTGAGGACAGAAATTTTGTAATGTGAATCACATATGTTGTTAATATCTTTTGTCTCTCTTTTATATTTGCTTCTACCTCTATGGTTGCCCTTCCTTCTGAATCTCTAGGTATCCAGGCCTCTTAGGTTGTTTTCTATCTAGACTCTCCGCTGACTCACGTACCCCCGCATGTGTTGACGTCAGTTAGCTAAAGAGCCAAACTGGTCCGCACTAAAATTTAATGACTTATGGGGAGAAGAATGCATAAGATACTCCTGCAGGTTTGGCATTGGTAACTCAAAGTTAGAATTGGTAACTACAAGGAGTAAATATTTAATGATGTCATTGCAGGTGTATATATATGTTTATACACACACATATATGTATATGTGTGTGTATATATAATGTATGCATGTAGCAAGTGTGTATATATATGTACACATGTTTATCAGGTGCATATAAATGTGTGTATACAGGTATATGATTGGGCATTCCACAAGAGAAAACTATATATAGGTAACTATTGCCAACTTTTGGCAGACTGCGGTGTCCTATGATGTCAATATGGCAGAACTGGAAAATAGGTAGAATTTGGTTATTAACTCGAAGTATTTGGAAGGAAGAAGACTCTGATACTGAATACTGAGACTCTAGTGGTAAGAACACATTAGCAGATAAAGTAGAGATGGCGAGAGAGCCTCATTGTAAGGCCCTCTTGTGGGTACTTTGATCCCTTCATCAGTTTTTGTGTAGCTGTGCGCTCTACTTAAAACAAGTCAATAATTTACAGAGCTTAAAACATCATCATGGAGGTCAAAGTAATAAAAAATGTACTACAGGACTTAACTGAATGAAGCCACATTATCTAAACTGTGGCTCGTCTTGTTATCTACTTGACTTTTTTTTTTTTTTTTTTAGAACTCTGTGCAAAATGTATTCCTCCTATCTACATTCCCTCAAAATCTTAGGCACTATTTTGGGAAGCTGATTTCTGGGTCTCATCTGCAAAAGTTGGGTGTTACCACTAATGTCGTATGCCATCACACATGGCATTCTGTGGACCTGTAGAACTGCAGAGCTGTAAAGTATGTAGCTCCTTTTTTTGTAGGCATGGGATGTGTAGATGGACTCACTCCCATGCTTGAAATGGCCCAGCTAGATTGTAACAGAAGCAGGAGGAAAAACTGTAGTCTTTGCGTCTCCAGTCCAGTATTTTTTGCTATGTGCCTGGCAGAATCTCCAGGAAGTACTATCCTGCTTACTAAATCACATCACCGCTCCCTTGTCACCATACCAGATTCTGGAAGACTTAACTCGATCATAAATGCTACACAGGAGACAAATAGCATGGTATCATTGTTTCAGAAGCCTTGGTCTGCAAAAGGGCTTTGATTTATAGACAATTTATTGAGTGATTATCTTACTATTAGACTAATGCTTTATTTACCTTTTTTTGTTGTTGGGAAAACACTCTTGGAAAACTAAGATATTAAAGCCTTGAAAAATAGCTATTGGACATGTCCAATTACTGTATTTCATAAAAATTTTAAAATGCAGAAATGTAGTGAACACATTTTGTATTGGGAATATATATTTAGCTGATGGACTATAACAGTTCAAATAGAATCATTTACAGCTTATTGAGTAAATAAAAGTGCTTCCATAAAGATCCACATGACACCTAGCTTTTATTTCAGGTAACTAATTTCGTTTTGAAAAATTGCTTAAATTTAGATTTACATGAGAGAGTACCAGAATACCTCAGCAGTTTAAAAAGTCATTCAAATGACCATGGACTTCACAGATTTAAAATGTAAGATCAGGTGGTGAATATTAACTTTTAATGGTCTCTGATAAAAAAGTTATTTAACTGTCTCGTACTCTGGGTGTTATATTAAAAGTGTTACGGTGTATTTCTGGATACTGTTTGAAACCAGAAAAATAGTTCATATTTACTGGTTTTTTTTAACATCACATTCTCAAATCAAGATTTCACCAGAGATTTGTTGGCTTGTTTACAAGCTATTAAGTGACTTAAAATCAGATTTTATCCCATTTCATGAAAAAACAAGTTTTTCTAGCAGTGAATAGAGTATAGCAAATGACCCTACTAACAAAAAAAGTGTTTTTACTTTACACAAAAGTAAATCTGTTTACTCGGTGGAGGGCATACCTTTTTGGGGGGTGTAAATCTTTTTAAAAATCTCTTTTTCTAAGAGATTATTTTCCATGGTTAAGACATAAGGTCAGAAGACAACATGCAAGAAGTAAGACTCCAATTTGAAATGCTAGACCCAACATTCCATTTCAAGCTTATTTAGTTAAAAAAAAAATGTTATGTGAGATGAAAAGATGCTTTCGATCAACATGGTAGAGAAAAGACATATTAAAAAGTTAAGATGAGAAAAGGCAGAAAGCGAACCCCTTTGTAGAGTGCCAAGACCCAGAGAATATTAAGGAGAAATGAGCAGTGAGACCTTCCCTAAAGGTCTCACTTTCCCTTCCCTAAAGGTCTTCCTAATGTGTATGTAACGCGTTTGATTGTTGGAGTCACAAGCACAGGAAAGGAAACTTGAAGAACAGAGTATAGAATTGAGTAGATCATACATCCCTTTAACATTGCCAAACAGGAGTGACGACTGGTCAGTTTGGCACAGTCGGCCTCTTCTAGTCTGAGGCGTCAGAAGGAAGTACCTTCTGAGACGACCTGTCCTTCCTCCGTCTGATTTTCACGCTCCTCTCTTGTCATGTATAGTTTTCTCGGACCAGAACTTGAAATAGAAAGATGTAACAACAAACTTTTGAAGCCTCGCCTGACAGTTTCCTTTCATCATAATAAAGAATACTATGGCTGTAACTAAATTGTATTAAGAAGGAAATCAGGGGGCGCCTGGGTTGCGCAGTCGGTTAAGCGGCTGACTTCAGCCAGGTCACGATCTCGCGGTCTGTGAGTTCGAGCCCCGTGTCGGGCTCTGGGCTGATGGCTCAGAGCCTGGAGCCTGTTTCCGATTCTGTGTCTCCCTCTCTCTCTGCCCTTCCCCCGTTCATGCTCTCTCTCTGTCCCAAAAATAAATAAACGTTGGAAAAAAAAATTAAAAAAAAAAAAAAGAAGGAAATCAGGCCTCCCCATCTCCTGCTTTTCCCCGCATTGCCTTTACCCTCATTCAGGTCTGACAGAATGAGAAGCTAGCGGCTAGCACTCTAGTCTTTGCACCCGCAAAATCAATCCGGTAACGATGCTGCCCATTTAGACACACAGCAAAACAAACAAACAAACAAACAAACAAAATCAGAAAAGGTGTTTCTCTTGGCGGTAGGAGTGCAGGACTCTATAGCTCCAGCTCCTGATGTAATGAGATGCCTCTGTTCAGCTTCTGACCTGAGATGCTCAGGCCCCATAGTACAGTTTTGCGGTTGAAACTTCATCAGTGCCGCTAATCAGGGTCAGCACCTGATCTCGGGATGTCTTTTCCTTCCATCGGGATGAGCTAAGCCCTCTCCTTCATAAAGTCATCCAAGTGGTCATTTTAGGTGTTTTTTTAACTTCCAGCATAAAAAGGGATGATTTCCGTCAGCTGTAGGCTTACAGTGGAGTATCAAGAAATCAAAGGAAAAGAGATCAAAGAAAATTGCTGAACTAGGTGTTAGGTGCAGCCATTGATTTTCCTCCGGTTGTAGTTTTAAAAAATCCACAAAAATGGTAACATATACAACAGTTGCATGTCTATTACTTTCCTAAAGCCAGCGATGACTTCCTTCTTGTTTCCACAGGTAGAAATGTTTTTGGAGAATGTGACATAATAAAGCAGATTCGTATAGTTTGTATATGCTGCTTTATTGTCAAAACTGTAAGAGAATCTACCAAAACAATGTTTTTAAAAAAACTCTGCAATGTAAAGTGTGGTTTTCAATGGAGACACGTATGACTAGACTTACGGTCTCAGCAACATTTATTTCCTGGGAATCTGGAAAATTCTGACGTACAATTGATCACTCATTACTTACTATCAATAAATGTCATAAAATAATACCTGGCTGCTTTACTGAGAAAACTTCATTCATGTTAACTACTGATTATCAGTGTTACTTAAGGCTTAAATGTATGACTTCATCAAAATATTAATCCTGTTTTCAAGTATTTCAGATGTGTGGATTTCTTAAATTTGGCTTCCAGTAGTTTCTGGATACCAGTAATGTTTTAAAACATGTGGCCAATAGTTTTCATGTTGTAGTCCCATGTTTTGATATATGACTTCCAAATACTTAGAACAGTTTTTATTAAAACAGAGTGGTGGCATTATTATCAAAGGAAAAGGCAAAAAGTTCATCTAACTACCATTTTATATCTCCGTGTGCTACTTTCTGCTGTATTTGTCAATGAAATGAGTCTGGCTGATAGATTTAAAAAACATAATACCCACCGTTCATTTTCTTTCTTTCTCTTTCTCTCTCTCTCTCTCTCTCTTCTTGAGAATTGAGTAGAGAGAGAGAGAGCACACGAGTGTGAGCAGAGGAAGGGCAGAGAGAGAGAGTGAGAGAGAATCTAACGTAGTTCTGCGCTGTCAGTGGGACCGTGGCTTGGTGCTAGATTCCACGACCATGAGATCATGACCTGTGCCCAAATCAAGAGTCAAACACTTAACCGACTGAGCCAACCAGGCACCCCTCGAAGTTCCTTTGCTAAGCAGTCAGATCTTCCATATTATATAGCACATATTATGTAGCACAATGAAATAAACACTCTTAGCATTGGTTTCTGTAAATTATCAGTGGAAGCAGAGGTAAAAATGACTGGTTGTATTGACTCTTTGATTCAATAACTTTATAAAATTTTTATACAGTGTTTTACTGCTTAGGCAAACTCTCCATGTCCTGCAAAGTTTGTGCCATGGAACACATAAGGGATTCGATCACATTTGGAAAATAATATTTCTGTAGTATCATACAGTTTATGGCAAAATTAAATGGCAATTCTATCCCATTTCATATTACCATGATTATTAGCCCACTTTCCTGTTTGTGGTTTTAGATTCTGTTTAAGAGTTTTCAATTCTAGGGGCGTCAGGGTGGCTCAGTCAGTTGAGCAGCTGACTCTTGATTTCGGCTCAGGTCATGGTCTCACAGTTCTGGGATCGAGACCCACATGGGGCTCTGTGCTGAGCGTGTAGCCTTCTTAAAATTCTCTCTCTCTGGCTCTGCCCCTCCCCCCCATGCACACGCACGTGTTCTCTCTCTCTCTCAAATAAAAAGATAAAACATTTAACAAAGAGTTTTCAATTCTATGTTTATTTAATTTTTCTTCTTTATATCATAGACAGGATCACGAGACCACTCAAATCTCTCCATTCCTTCAAGAGCTGCTCTTCCTGCTGACACAGTTGGTGTGGGGGAGTTTTTGCCATTGAAAGCGGAACTGGATACAACTTACACTTTCTTAAAGGAGACATTTATAAATCCTCTGACGTCATCCCTCTCCTCTCCAGTGACTATGTCTGCTAATGTCAAAAGACCAACTCAGATTGGATAATGACTTTATGAAATAAAAACAAAAATGCAGGAAGAGTTCACAGTACAATTAAAATCGTTTTGAAGGGGGATTTTCTTATCGGTTGACTTTTGTTTCAGCACAAGTAGCAGTGCATTTTTAAAAATCGTGTGATATCTCGATGCGTGCAGGTGCCTATATCTCCTTGAATAATGAAATAACCAACTTTTCCCCCTCTAAGTTTTATTTATTATCACAGTTGCTCATTTTTATGTAACATATTTTTAAATGTTAAAGAATGACACATTTTGGGTAATTTCCTTCAGACTTAAAAAAAATCAATAAGCCATTTTAGTCTCTATCTATCAAAGTTGTTTCATACTTGTCTATTTTAAAGCAGGACTGCAATACTTTAATAGGATTGAAAGAGCTATTTGAAATGTATGCCAATGATTCCTGTCATTTCATGGCAGTCCTGCCATGGTTCACTGAGCCCCCTCTTCTCTCTTGTCAGCTCGACTGAAGACAAGCATTTAGTTGCAAACTTTAAGCAGGTTGTGCAAAACAGAAATGATGTGACTGCTTCCCCTCCTGCACAATAATGTCACTCCTGGTCAATGTGAGAAGGTCAGGTTGCTCCTTGTAAAGCTACATGATACCACTTGCCCATTTGAACAAGTTAAGTTAACTGCTGAATCTGGTCCCTGCAGGCATTGAAAACCCAGCCTTTTATCAAGTCTGCATTTGATGAGAGAGTAGAGCAATTGTGCTGGCAGGATTTCTGTGGCACGGTTAGGCACTTCATAAGGACAGTTCCCGCACCAGGATAGCAGGTAATGCTAAATAGTGTAAGCTGAAAAACTTCCAGGTAATGGCTGTTCTGACCTTCAAAATAGACTCCTTTTTTGTTTTGGTTGTTGGTAGGACCCAAGAGTGACGCCCATCTTTGATGCTGACAGAATTTAAAACAAGGCCATTGCCCTGCATTTTCTGCCTTGTAGCACACAAAAGTAAAATTGTATGTCAGGCCGAGATGTCGGGGAGCTGACAAGATGCCCCAGTGACATTTCAGCTAGAAAGAGCAAGTGTCTTGCAACCAAGTGGTCAAATATCAAATAATAGGTCAAGCAGGAAGGAGCTGAGTTCTAACCACAAAGAGGTTTCTGGTAACTTACTTGACAAGCTTTTGGGCGCTTTGTGGCTTGACAAAGTGATGTTCTGTTGGGTATCGCTAGACAGACTGTTCTTTATCGCCTTCAGAAGATCAGACATTGACATTGATTAAACTCTTTAACCCTTAAAGGTTAAATCCTTGCAGTTTGCATCATGGTAAGTGAAGAACAAAGAAATATCTGTAATATGTATTTGTCTTTGGATTAATCTTTTAACTCCCCGGTGCTATTAATGTCTGATGTGAACTGTACTTTTTGACAGAGTTTTGATACAAAATCCATATTTTATATTATTTTTCATGATGGACTTTTTCATTATGGATACACTAGAAAATAACAGTATGTATTATGGAATCGATATTGTCTTATCTTGACAGTGACATTTGATTCAAATATAGCCAACTTCTGGGAGTTCTTTTTTATTGGCCTTGGTAAATAAAATGTGTATGCTAACTACTTATGTGATTAGCCAAATTAGCCAAGTGATTTATGCCTTCTGAGGTAACACTATTACTGTCATACCATGTAGCACGATTCTATTTCTTACAGTACTGAGCCAGCAGAATTAGCTTTATACAAATCTTTAGAAAGCTGTTTACGTGAAGTAAAATCATACCTTTAACCAAATTTCTCTTAATTCTTTCCCTGGAATTATTTTTATTAGCCATGTTGGGATTTGAGTATTACAGAATATGCCCTGTGGAACGTAACATGCATGAAATTGAACTGGCGAATTTATTGTAACACAGAAAACGCTATGGATTGTTTTTATGTAGATCATAGAATAATTTCTGTGCGTTTCAAAACACTCTCTTCTGGTGTTCCATACAATGATTAAGACCGTGTCTGTATAGAAATTGATACACAGCTTTTTAGCTCCTGTGACGTCGCTGAGTTTCCACTTCCTACACTAGAGGAAAACAGTGTTGCCCTCTATCACTTATACGTCTGGGTGCGTGTAGACATACGTGTCTTTGTGCTGAATCTATTTCCAGACTTTGCTGATTTAAGAAGATCAAGCACCTATGTTAACTTAGCCTTAGATAGTCCTTGGTTTTCTTGCCTTAATTTTACAACCTGTTAATGGGATAACACCATAAATAAATGTGTATGTCTCTCCATATATGTGCGTATCTGATTTTACAGATCCGTTTCATAGTGTAAATTCTGAACCACCAATTCAAAAGGATTTTTAAATCAAATCAAATCATGTCACATTTATAACCAACTAGATGCTAAAGGCCAGAGAAACTGAAGGATGAGCCTCCCGAGCAATCATTAGTATTCACAACCAAATATAGTAATTTTTATACCATATGCTTTTTTCCCAGAAGTCAGACCCAGCAGGAGGAGAAGATTTAATGACATATCCTATGGAGATCTGAGAAACTCTAGACTGCTTCTGAGCACGCTAGTGGCCAATCGCTGCAGACTTGAGATCTGTGTTCTGTTGGCAAAGGACAGTTGCTCTATCAGCTTCTTTACCTCCTTAAGAATGATGTATAAAGTAGACATTTCTCAGGAGAATGACTTCAAATATTTTTGTAAAGGAAAGGAATTTTTCTTTACACCTTAGTACGTGGAGTTTCTTACTAACCTTCTGTGATCTAGAAAAATACCTATATCATCCATCACTAGCAAAGGGATTCTTATTGTTCTGATCCCTAAGTCACACGAACTTATTGAAGCTTTGCCAGAATTTTTCATAGAAGCATCTGGGAATGACATGACACAAATACAGAGGTGTAAGAAATCGCCAGAATGGCCAATTCGACGATAACGGCATAGGTAAATAACCTTTCAAGTAGTAGAATGTTAACTTTAATTTACCGATGTCTGACTTTATTAGACTTAGCAACACTATTTATTTCACATTTATAATATATGCTCTTATCGGGTGCTTAATGATCATTACTATTTTCATGTTGCTTTACTTAGCAATTACATCTGAATTCATTCTGTAGACCGTACTGAACAATGGTAAATTGATCTCATTTTACTGTGCACTTTTTATAAACAAGTCTTCAAAGATAAAAGGTGGAAAGTAACCTAGTAAGTAGTAGGCCCAGAGCTATAACTCCAAAGCCCACATTATTTCCACCATGCCAGGTCCGCTCAAGAAATAATTAGCACTTTAAAAAAAAAAAAATTTTTTTTAACGTTTATTTATTTTTGAGACAGAGAGAGACAGAGCATGAACGGGGGAGGGTCAGAGAGAGGGAGACACCGAATCTGAAACAGGCTCCAGGCTCTGAGCTGTCAGCACAGAGCCCGACACGGGGCTCGAACTCACGGACCGCGAGATCATGACCTGAGCCGAAGTCGGCCGCTTAACCGACTGAGCCACCCAGGCGCCCCAATTAATTAGCACTTTTTGAAGAGGAGAAAATTTTCAAAAATTATCCCACCCAGTTAGGAATAATTTTGGGAAGTGTGTTTTGGCCTGAAGTCCTGATTCCTTATCCATTGATTAGACAAAACAAAACAAGACACAACACGCCCATCCATATGACTAGTACTGGGAAGAGTGGTCAAGTGTGTATCAATCTTTCAACCAGTGTCCTTCGTTAACATTGCCTAGTGTCTCTGGCTCGGGCTGAGAGACCTCAGAGGTGCTCTCAGAGAGACCTTCTGCTGAAAGACGGTGATGGTCAGTTAGCCTGACCAAGCTAAAATTTCCCAATGAAAATAATGACATAGGCTAAGCAAAATTGATCACGAAAGGACTAACTTGTACAATTCCTAGGATGGAGGTGAGGATTCTAAAATACGTTTTTTGGACCGGAGTGATAGACCGATCAATGACCCCAAAGACACCCATGCCCTAATCCCTGGAACCTGTGACAGTTACCTTATATGGCAAAAGGGATTTGCAGATGTGATTAAGAATCTTGAGATGGGGAGATTATCCTGGATAATCTGGGTGGGCCCAAATGCAATCACAAGTGTCCTTGTGAGACAGGGAGGCAGAAGGGGCTCCAAATACAGAGAGGAGAAGGCTCTGTGCAGTTTTGAAGGTGAAGGAAAGGGCCAGGCACCAAGGACTACAGATGCACCTAGAAGCTACAAAAGTCCGGGAGACAGATTCTCCCTTCTGAGGCTCCAGAATGGTGAGAGAATACATTCGCATTTCTTAAGCCACACTTTGGGGTAATTTGTTACAGCAGCCACAAGAAACTAATACAACTATCAAACTTTTAGTGGTTTTTAAAAAAGATGGATACATTCATATTTTAATATTTCCAAACAGGAAAATCCTTCCTTCTTTTAAATTATCCTCATCAGTTGCCTTCATAACTTGAATTTCCAAATTTGTTTTTTAGATTTCCATTTTATATTCCTGGCTTCTGAATATCATAAACAGTGATTGTCTATATTGGGGCATTTAGTCACACTCTATTGCCATCAGTTTTGATGATTTTAAGTTAACCTATGACTTCAATAAGTGGTTTAATTCCTACCATGTTAAAAAAGTATCTTTTAATGTATACATTTATCTTTTTTTGAGAGAGAGAGAGAGAGATGGAGAGAGAGAGAGTGAGACAGGGAGAGGCAGAGGGAGAGGAAGAGAGAATCCCAAGCAGGCTCCATGCCCAGCATGGACCCAGCTGCGGGACTCAACATGGGACTTGATCCCACGACCATGAGATCACAACCTGAGCTGAAATCAAGAGTCGGTTGCTCAGCCGACTAACCCACCCTGGTGCCCCTGTATAAATTTATCTTAAAAGTCTACTTCAAATGATTGTTTTTATTTGAGTCCCACTTTCGTTGGCATATTTTTCTAGATTTCTTACAAAAGAAATTCAGTCTTGAAAGAAATGATATTAATCATTTGGAATTTCTAAATCATATCTTACATGTGCCAGAGCATTTTCCTTAACTGTTTACCCATGAGCTCAACATATATCCCTGGTCACTTATCCATGCCTTTTGTTACAATTGAAGTGAAGGAATGTTAATAATTTGCCCCAAAAATGAAATCTTTGAAAATTCTTATTGTATAATATTTGAATCTATCTTCTCTTTTCTTTGGTGAAATCATATAGTTTTTTTTTTCTGATGGTTGAGTTCAATGAGAGCAATTTTCACTGAAATGATTAAGTGTTCAATATAATGAAACATAAAATATTGATGATTTAAACCCAGAGTGTTAAGTGTTTCAAGTATAGCAAAAAACAAAGCAAATCAACAACAACAAAAAAACCCCTCTGGTTCTGTGACAATCATACCCAGTCCTCCTGGTTAAGTGAGACATAAATGGGTACATCAACATGTTGGTAGAAAAGCTTCATCTTTTCTCTCAAACCTTAGCAATTTTATTCTAAGACCCTTTTCTGGTTGTGGAACGTGTTGATTGGCAGACCCAGATATCAGATGTCCTGTGAGTTCCTATGCGGGTGCTCACATCTTTGCTTTACTATGTGCTTACTCCCCACCTAATCTTTTTGTCTGTTTGTTTTAAGTAGATCTGACTCTAACGGTCTCCCAAACTGTATCTTCTGTGTAAATTAAATTTCCATTGATATCTTGAAGGGAAATTTTGTTCTTAATCTTTGCAGCAGGGAAACCTAATTGATATTGCATACTGTACATTGTTAAATACCTAGATACAGTATGGGAAGGAGATAAATCAAAACAGAGTTTTTCTTTCTTCTGAATCATCTTGTGTGTGGGTTTTGTTAGATGCTTAGGCGTGTATGTTTTCAAAGCACTGACCTTAATGCTGGCCATGCAGCAGAAGCCCACATAGGTTTTGAAAACTACTGGGTTAATGTTATCTGAAGACGGTTTTTTCACAGTTTAATTGAGTCATGCTTCATTGTCTTTTATTGCATGTTAATGTCAGTAGAATGCTGATTGTTGACAGAATCCTCCCAGTGAAGCGGCTCCAGAAATGTTGTGGTGCTGTAGGAAGCTATGTAAAATAAAAAGTCTTATTTAGATCTGAAGAAGACTCAGCTGACAGGTTAAGAGCTATCAGATATTCATAAATATTCACTAATGACAAGAATATAAGGGGAGCTACCTGTCCTCAATAGATCCCTTCTATGTTTTGGGGGTATCTATATGAGGGAAAAATCTTAAATGCAATCCAGAATGAATCCAATCATATTGGATGCCTAGTAAAAAGCACTGCATAAGAAAAAAACATAGTAGGTATAATAAGAGGACAATCTGTTTCTTGCCTTTTTTCTTCCAACAAAAACCAAAATATATTTATTATTTACTTTTTCTAAGCTCACTTATGGTCTGAAAGAAGAGGCTTCCACAGTAAAACTGTGCATGGAAAGCCCTTGAACTTGGACACTCTCTGCAAATTATTTAGGACCCGAGGTTCAAAGGCAACAGTTCATTTTGGTGACCTTGATGTATAGCTGACCATTGAACTCATTGTAAGTGCTTTTATGGTTGCAGAAGCCCCTCCTGGGAATACACTAAAGTTTTCCTCTGGGATGAGAAGAAATATTTTAACTATGTACTATGAAGACTGTAGAAAGATTCCTAGGAGGCAAAGTTCACATTCACAGTCACAATTAAAATTTTGCTTTCAGATAATTAATGGTGGTGACGTTCCTACTGAAGTGTGCCTGGGTCTAAGACTCCTTGAAGGACATTGATGTGACAGGGATGCCAGCTAGCACAGCTTCAGAGGGCACCATCTATATCACAGTCTGTGTTACCAGTGCACAACCTGTACGCCTGCACGTAACCATCCTGGCACGTGGATGCCAAAATCAGTTTCAAAGTCATTTAGTAATCTATAGGGCTTCTTATTGTCTGTAATCCATAGGGAGCAGAATCCCTGTTCCCTATAAGAGAAACTCTAAGGAAGTCCAACACAGTCTTCCTGAATGTCAAGTTAATGAGAGTGGAAACCTTGTTGTCATTTTATCACTGAATATCTTTCACGATTAACAATCACCCATTGACTAAGTTGATTTACTTTACAACAATTCAAATAAGAGCTCAAACACTTAGAGTGCCTACATATATTTTTTAAATTACAGCTTTATTGAAACATAATTCACATGTCATACAATTCATTCCATAGTTTTTAGTATATTCCAAGGATGTACAACCATCATCACTTTCTAATTCTAGAACATTCTTATTACTCCAAAGAAAAACTCCATACCTATTGAGAGTCACTTTCCATTCCTCATTCCGTGCCCCCCACACCCCTGTCTCTGAACCATAATCTACTTTTTGTCTCTATACATTTGCCTATTCTGGACATCTCATATAAATAGAATCATGTGTATTGCCTTTTTGTTTTTTAAACTGGCTTCTTTTATTTAGCTCTATGGTTTCAAGTTTTATTCACACTATAGCATGTGTCGGTACTTCATATATTTTTAGGTGGAGTAATATTCCATTGTACAGATTACCATGTTTTCTTTATTCATCCATTGAGTGACATTTGGTTTGTCTCTACTTTTGGGTTATAATGAAGAGTACTGTTATGAACATTTCCATACAAGTTTTTGTGTGGACCAATGTCCCATGTTCATTTCTCTTGTGTATATCTCTATGAGTGGAATAGCTGGGATACGGTAACTCCAGGTTTAAGGTTTTGAGGAATTTTCAGACGGTTCTCCAAAGTGACTGCACCGTTTTACCTTCCCACTAACAATGTATGAGGTTTCCAACTTCTCCACGTCTTGACAACACTTGCTGTCCATCTGTGGTTTTTTTGTTGTGTTGTTGTTTGTTTTTTTGGGGGGGGCGTTATTTAGACACACACAGAGAGAGTGTGCATGTGTGTGCAAATGGGGGAGGGGAAGAGGGAGAGAGAGAATGTCAAGCAGGCTTCATGCCCAATATGGAGCTTGGTGCAGGGCTCCATCTCACGATCCTGAGATCATGACCTGAGCCAAAATCTAGAATCAGACGCTTAACTGAGTCACCCAGGCGCCCGTGTCCATCTTTTTTATAATAGCCATCCTAGTGCGTGTGATGTGGTATCTCATTGTGGTTTTGATTTACATTTTGCTGATGGCTATTGGTATTGAGTATCTTTGCATGTGTTCATTAGCCATTTGTATATCTTTGGAGAAATGCCTATTCAAATCTTTTGCCTGTTTTTTAAAAAAAATTTTTAATATTTATTTTTGAGAGAGAGAGAGAGACAGACAGAGCGCACGCAGAGGAGGGGCAGAGAGAGAATCTGAAGCAGGCTCCAGGCTCTGAGCTGTCAGCACAGAGCCCGATGCTGGGGTTTGAAATCATGAGCCACAAGATCATAATCTGAGCCGAAGTCCATTGCTTAACTGACTGAGCCACCCAGGTGTCCCTTGCCTGCTTTTTTTTTTTAAATTGGTGTATTCATCTTTTTATTTTTGAGTTGTAAGAGTTCTTTACATATTCCAAATACAAGTATCCATATACATATGCAAATATAAATATATATGTGTGTGTGTGTGTGTGTGTGTATACATATATAAGCAAATACTTATATATATATATATAAGCAAATACTTATATATACATATACATATATAAGCAAATACTTTCTTCCATTCTGTGGATTCTTTTTCTCACTTATTTAATAGTGTCCTTTAAGGCTACAAAAGGTTTTAGTTTTGGTTAAGTCCAATTTACCTATTTTTTTTCTTTTGTCACTTTGCTTTTGGTGTCATCTCTAAGAAACCATTGCCTAACCCGAGTTTACAAAGATTTATTCTATTTTCTTCTAAGAGTTTTATGGTTTTAATTCTTACATTTAGGTAAATGACCCATTTTGAGTTAATTTCTGTATATAGTGTGAGATAGGTGTCCAAATTCATTCTCTTTTCATGTGGGTATCTAGTTGTCCCACCACTATTTATTTTCTTTTCAAATTTTTATTTAAATTCTAGTTAACATACAGTGCAGTCTTGGTTTCAGGAGTAGAATTCAGTGATTCATCATATCCATACAACACCCAGTGCTCATCAAGTGCTCTCCTTAATACCTATCACCCATCTAGCCCAGCCCCCACACACCTCCCCCCATCAACCCTCTGCTTGTTATCTATTTTTTTTAATTAAAAAAAAATTTTTTTTTAACGTTTATTTATTTTTGAGACAGAGAGAGACAGAACATGAACAGGGGAGGGTCAGAGAGAGGGAGACACAGAATCCGAAACAGGCTCCAGGCTCTGAGCTATCAGCACAGAGCCCGACGCGGGGCTCAAACTCACGGACCGTGAGATCATGACCTGAGCTGAAGTCGGCCGCTTAACCAACGGAGCCACCCAGGCGCCCCTTGTTATCTATTTTTAATAAAATCTCTTATGGTTTGTTTCCTTCTCTCTCCCCGCCCCCCCCAATATGTTCATCTGTTTTGTTTCTTAAATTCCATATATGAGTGAAATCATATGGTATTTGTCTTTCTCTGACCCTGCACCATTTGTTAAAAGACTATTCTTTTTCCATTAAGTTGTCTTGGCACTCTTTTAAAAAGTCATTTGAGGGGCGCCTGGGTGGCGCAGTCGGTTAAGCGTCCAACTTCAATCAGGTCACGATCTCGCGGTCCGGGAGTTCGAGCCCGGCGTCGGGCTCTGGGCTGACAGCTCAGAGCCTGGAGCCTGTTTCCGATTCTGTGTCTCCCTCTCTCTCTGCCCCTCCCCCGTTCATGCTCTGTCTCTCTCTGTCCCAAAAATAAATAAACGTTGAAAAAAAAATTAAAAAAAAATAAATAAAAAGTCACTTGACTGTAAGTATAAGGGCTTGTTTCTGGACTCTTGGTTCTATTACATTCATCGTATATGTCTTTTCTTAGCCAGTACTGCACTGTCTTGTTTACTGTAGCTTTGAAATTCAGTTTTACAATTGACAAGTGCTAGTCGTCCAACCCTTTTCTCCCCCCAAATTTTTGGGGGCTATTTTGGGTCTCTTGCAATTCCATCTGAATTTTAGAATCAGCTTTTTGTCAGATGACTTTTGCGCGTCTATTGAGATGATCATGTGGTTTCTGTCCTTTGTTCTTTAATATGATGTGTTCTATTGATTGGTTTTTATATGTTACACCAAACTTTCATTCCTGGGATAAATCTTACTTGGTTATGGTGTGGTGTATTTTTTTTTTTTTTTTTATGTCACTGGATTCCATTTACTAGAAGTTGTTGAAGATTCTGCATCTCTGTTTATAAGGGTTATTGTTCTGGAGTTTTATTTTCTTGTGACGTGTTTGTCTCATATTAGGGAAATCCTGGGGTTATAGAATGAATTGGGATATTCTCCATCCTCTTCTAGTTTTTGGAAGACTTTGGAAAGGATTGATGTTAATTTTTCTTTACACATTTAATAGAATTCACCAGTGAAGCTATCTGAGCCTGGGATTTTCTTTATGGGAAGTTGAAAAACTATTTTAAAAAATCTTTTTAAATTTTGGTAAAATATACAAAACATAAAATTTACTATTTAAATGATTTTTCAAATTATTTAACCTTTTTCCTAAGACAAGGCTTTGTGTTTAGCAAAACTTTGATAAAGATTTGAGAATAACTGAAGGGAATTTTATCATAGAAAAGAAAATTTGGGGGGCACCTGTGTGGCTCAGTTGGTTGAGGGTCACACTTCAGCTCAGGTCATGGTCTCACAGTTCATGAGTTTGAGTCCCACATCCCATTCTCTGCTGTCAGCACAGAGCCTGCTTTGGATCCTCTGTCCTCCTCTGTCTCTGCCTTCCCCCACTCACTCACTCTGTCTCAAAAATAAATAAACATAGGGGCGCCTGGGTGGCTTAGTTGGTTAAGCAACTGACTTTGGCTCAGGTCATGATCTTGTAGTTGGTGAGTTCAAGCCCCGCATCGGACTCTGTGCTGATAGTTCAGAGCCTGGAGCCTGTTTCGGATTCTGTGTCTCCCTCTCTCTCTGCCCCTCCCAGATTCATGCTCTGTTTCTCTCTCTCAAAAATAAATTAACATTAAAATTTTTTTTAAATAAGTAAACATAAAAAATTTTTAAAAAGAGGAAGAAAAAATCTTAAACTGGAAAGAGATCTAAAGACACCCAGTGTTCTTAGGGAAAGCCTTTCCACAGAGTCACTCTCCTTTGTCTGCTGCCATGTTTCAGAGGCCAACTTACCTATACGATAGGTATGTTCTGTGTTGTGTCTCCTTTACTCAGAGTCCAAGTACTATATCCAAACAGTGAGTCCCAGGAAGAGTGGGGAAAATAATGTCAGCTTTCCTTCCCACCTACTTCCCAGGGCACAGTCTACTGACACATAATAGAGTTTTAGATAGAATTATAGAAAGCAGTTAATGTTTCCTGAAAAATTTAAATTCCAGATGAGGACGTGGGCTTTCCCTTCACAGGATCGAAGTCTCTTGAAGTGGCTTTCCAAAAACAAGAAAGATCAGCCCCTAGAAGTGAATTCAAGCAACTAAATTTCAGAAACAATGTGCTATTTTCAAGGTTTCAAAGGTTCCAGAACCACTTCTTAACCTGGACTCAAGTCAAAGTTCTTGAGCTTTGCCTAGTCCTGGTGTCTTCCTAGCTCATGTCCCAGAGAAGGGGTGCAGCAGCTGGTGACCCCCTCCCTCACATCTGGATTCTATTCCTGAGACAGTAGCCTGAATGTGGGGCCTCTGCTCCCCCTGTGCCCCTGTTTTCCAATTTGGATTCTCTCAATGGAAGCCTACTAAACCTATTTTCTTAAAAGCCATTTCCCATGGCCTAAAACCATTCTCCAAGATCTTTTCTCCCACCTTCTCAAATTATAGAAGGTCCTTAGTGATTGTCCAAGGTTTATCATTCTACTTGGGGTAGACATTTGTATCCTGTTATAACATCACGGCTGCTATTCTGGAGTGTTGTTCACAGAGGTTTTTTTGTTTTTAATTTTTACATTTATTTGTAAATTTTTTGGATGTTTATTTCTTTTTGAGAGGGAGAGAGACAGAGTGTGAGCAGGGGAGGGGCAGAGAGAGAGGGAGACACAGAATCTGAAGCAGGCGCCAGGTTCCAGCTGACAGCACAAAGCCCGAGGCAGGCTGGAATCCACAAACTGTGAGATTATGACCTGTGCCACAGTCAGTCGCTTAACCAACTGAGCCACCCAGGCGCCCCATGGTTGGTTTGCTTGAATAATGAGTTCAAGGCATCTGCTACAGACTGAACTGTGTTTCCTCAAAATGCATAGGCTGAAGCCCTACCCCCCAGTGGGCTATTGGGAGGTAATTAAGGTCAGATGATGCCTTGAAGGTAGAGCTTTCAAGATGGGATTAATGGCTTTATAAGAAGAGCGAGGGGCCTATCCACCATGTAAGGACACAGCAAGAAGGTGGCCATCTGCAAGTCAGGAGAGGGCCCTCACTAAGAACTGAATTGGCTGGCACCTTGATCTTGGTCTTCCCAGCCCCCGGAACTGTGAGAAATAAATGCTGATTAAGCCATCCCACTATGGTATTTGGTTATAGCAGCCTGAGCTAAGATAGCATCCTAACTTCCAGTAAAAGCACCCAATTAATGTAAGCACTCCTGATTTGTGGATAGTGGGGGAGACAAACAGGTGGAGAGATTTGCCTGGAGTGGGCAAGCGGAAGAGTTTAAAGTCGTAGACACCTAAACCATGTCAGGTGTCCTTTGTGGATAGAAATACCCATCTCGTTTTAAAGTAGGCCAGAAACTACTTCAGAAACAATGCCTTACCTTTTCTTCTCTCTTCCCCAACCACCTCCCCCCCCTTCCCCACCCCTCTTTTCTGGCTCTGTCTGCCTCTTTTCCATACACTCTCAGCATGACTTCCTAAAGGTACAGATTAAATGGTTGGGGTTAT
This sequence comes from Prionailurus bengalensis, assembly GCF_016509475.1. Taxonomy (NCBI): domain Eukaryota; kingdom Metazoa; phylum Chordata; class Mammalia; order Carnivora; family Felidae; genus Prionailurus; species Prionailurus bengalensis. The sequence goes on from NC_057359.1 coordinate 41,001,572, forward strand.
TTGAAAAAAGTGTCTGAAGTTCTCCCAGCCGAAGGAATTGTACTATAAAGTAGAATAATTTGAAAGGGAGGAGTTTGTCTTTTTCATGCACAATAAAAAGCTTTCGATTCTTTTAATAACTGAAAAGGTTTATAGTTCTGTTAGAGTCTCTACGAACTTCTGATAAAGTTCATATTGTAGTCGTAGTTTATTTCACGAACTGGGAGAATGCAGACTTCTTTTGCGAAGCTTCTGACTTTCTCCGACACACTTCCTCTCTTACGGAGCACACCAAAGGCTGATGTATGAGGAATGCAAATTAACGTGTTCTGCTTATAAGTTAATATAAAAGAAGAGATTATAGCACAGGCATAGCCTTTATGCGCTTCTCAGGACTTCTTATCAATCAGCAGTAACTGAGCTTGTATTGTGTTTATGGCCCGGAGTAGTGGCACGAGACTTTAGAACCAAGTTCGCTCTGCAGCTCTGTGACTTTAGGCATGTCATTTAACCTCACAGACTTCAGATTCCTCTCAGGGAAGAGGGAGATAATGACACCTTTCTGGCCAAGCTCTTGTGAGCATTCTGTGAGGGAATATTTGTACACAGCTAAATGGCACACAATGGTCACTGTGTCCGATAATTTGATTACCGGCATCGGATCTTACCCAATATTGGAAGGCAAGCAGGATAATTCATGGAGCCCCAGGGCAAGGAGTGCAGCCCAGCCTGCAGAGGAAACTGAGTCCTTCTCACGGTGCAGCCTCTTTCTCATCTGCGTCTGGGCCCCCTGGGCCCTTTTCACTCCTACTCTCTGCATTTCTGCTGCTTTTCCTCTCCCTCTGTTGATGGGCTCTCTCAGCTCCATTTCCGCATGGCTCAGGCATGGCCACCATTAACTCTGGTCACATAATGTTCCAGTTTAAGAAGCCAAAAGCTTAGCGTAGAACGCTTGAGTCTTTGTGGGCCACCTCCCTACAGTCGTCTGTGTGCATAGGGAGAGGGGGCTTTGTGGGGGCTGCTCCCCTCTCAGCAGAGGTGATAGAAGGAGCCTGTGGAGATGTGGTGGGGCTGAGGGCACCTCCAGAAAAGCCTCTCAAGAAGCAGTCACTTCTGTTCTCTCTTGAAGGTCCCCTCCTACTCACAAATCCACCCAATCGTGCCAGTTTTTATCCCTTGATTTCATGTACAAGACTTAACTGTGGACTTGTTCCTGGCTTCCTGAAGCTCGTGCTGTAGCTTCCACATAAATGCACCATTCTGGTTTTCCTCCTACTTCTTTGACAGAATCATTCCCTTTTTTGACCCCCTTTCCCCTTTTCCCCTTCTCCCCTTAAATAATCAACACTTTTTAGGGTTGTGTCTTGATGTCCATTCTCCTTTGCTCAGTTATCTGTCTCTTCGTGTACTCAGGACACAAGGCTTGTCAAGTCAATGAGAGTCCTCCTCGTTTCTCTTTTGACTTGTATCTTTAATTTCATAGTAATATCTGGCTTTTTTAGTTTTTTATCATTTTTTAAAATATTTATTTATTTTCGAGAGAGACAGAGACAGAGCTTGAGCGGGGGTGGGGCAGAGAGAGAGGGAGACACAGAATCCGAAGCAGGCTCCAGGCTCCGAGCTGTCAGCCCAGAGCCTGATGCGGGGCTCGAACCCACGGACGGTGAGATCATGACCTGAGCCAAAGTCAGACGCCCAACCGACTGAGCCACCCAGGTGCCCCATATCTGGCTTAAAAAATATATGACACTGTTACTATTTTTAGCTTATTTCTCCAGACTTTTTCCTAATATTTTGAGACCTGTGATACGTCACATTTCCTATATTTTATACAGTTTGTATTATAGGTTTTGTGATAAGTTTTGGTGTGTGTGTGTGTGTGTGCACGCGCATGCATCTCTGGAGTATGTTAAGAATATCTAGGAAAGCAGCTTAGTAGGTACTTAGCACCTTTTTAAGGAATCTTCAGTTCTGTTCCCAAAGTCCCACAGGCAATTGTTCCTGGATAAGAACTGTTTGGGAAATCTCTTTGAGCTAGATAATTGTGTAAGGAGTTATAATAGTCTGCTCATCGAGATGGGTGTGATTGCCTGAGATGAGAACTGTCTCTAATAATCATTTTATTGGGGCGCCAGGGTGGCTCAGTCTGTTAACTGTCTGACTCTCGATTTTGGCTCAGGTCATGATCTCACGGTCCGTGCGTTCAAACCTCACGTCGGGCTCTGTGCTGACAGCTTGGAGCCTGGAGCCTGATTCAGATTCTGGGTCTCCCTTTCTCTCTGCCCCTCCCCCACTCGTTCTCTCTCTCTCTCTCTCTCTCTCTCTCTCTCTCAAAAATAAATAAAAACATAAAAATTTTTTTAAAAAAGAATCATGGTTTCATAGGCAACATTGTAAAGTTCTCATGATTTGGTGTTTGATCAAAAAGATAGGACACAAACTGTATATGGAAGCTACTCTTTTTGTTGACTTTCCACTCAAGATTTTCAGAGACGTGAACTAAGCCACACAGCAGAGCAAAGGAGATTGATTTTACCCAAGAACAACAAATGTTGTGCTAAGTTTAAAGTCACTATGGACTTTTGAACAAATGGGCTTACATTTCAGAACCAGGCTTATTTTTCTCTATGCAAAATGACTTGTTTTGTTTCTACATGTCTACATAACGTCAATGTCTATACTGGTGCATATGGGAGAGAAAGCCCGCCAAAATACTACCAGCAGTGGAATACCAGAAGTGAATAATTTTATTTTCTCTATAATTTTTATTTATTTAATTATACTTGTACATATTTATACATTTCTACTACTGACATGTGTACTTAAAAAAAATTTTTTTTAATGTTTGTTTTTGAGAGAGAGAGAGAGCGACAGACCATGAGTGAGGGAGGAGTAGAGTAGAGAGAGAGGGAAATACAGAATCCGAAACAGTCTCCAGGCTCTGAGCTGTCAGCACAGAGCCCGACGTGGGGCTCGTACTCACAAATGGCGAGATCATGACATGAACCACAGTCAGACGCTCAACTGACTGAGCCACCTAGGTGCCCCTGGACACGTATACTTTTATGTTTAGAATAAAATCAACTCTAAACGGTGCAAAGGGTTTTGTGAAGAAAGCAGCATAAGAAAGGAGGCTCTATAATGTGGCACATGGACACAGTCTTGCTTGAAACCATACAACACATCAAGTGAAAAGACTCTATGTGGTTGTTGTTGTCTTACCGAATCATGCAAATTCCTTTCCTTCCTAAATCAGGTAAGAGACGCATTTGAAGGGAAGCCACCTGACCATGTAGTCAGATTGCTTCCTTCTGTTCAGTTAAAGCTCCTTAGTCTACAGGACACCAGTGATTCCAACACTGTTGACAGGGACAGTCCTTTATTGGGATGTGTCATGGTAGCCAAGCTCTGTGCAAAATACATTATTCACATTTATCTCATAATTTCCCAAACTGCCCTTTTGCGATTCCCTTTTACAGGTGAGGATACTTAGACCCACAGAGATTAAGTGACTTGCCCCAATTATGCAATGAGGCAATGGCAGAGTCTCCTGACTCCCCAACTTTGATATCAGAAAACACTGACAATTCAGGACCAAAGAAGCTATCCTGTGATATGTAGAATGATTGACCATCCAAAGGTGATAATTCGACACTCATGTAAAAGAGACAGAACAAGAATGGGAGTCCTCTACCCTTTGGCACCCATCTGGAGCCTCCAAAAAGTATTTGGTAGCACCCGTCAAGAAGTGACTGGCCTACTTGAGTTTTATGTGCAGCTGTAGATGAAGCCCGATCAGTTATTCAATGAAGAATTTTAGGGCATTCTTTTCTTCCCATTATTGGCTAGCTGTAAACTCTGTACTTGGTTGAAAGACACTACAGAACCAAGCGAGGAGCAAGAAGGGCTAATTTAGCAGAGGAATGAAAGCAGAATTTTAAGAAACTGCTGACGTTTAGGAAATGAAAGGGGCTGATAATAGCGATTAATGATTGTGAAGCCCAGGCCTCTGCTGTGAGTCTTAAAACCAGTTCTAAAACAGAAGAAGATTAAAATACATATTGATCTGCTGATGGGCCAAAGGTAAAGTTTAAAAGCAAAGAATTGACCAATATGTATTACATTAATTAAACCCTTCTCTGGGATGTGAATAAACACAAGCTGATAACTAGTATCTGTGAGTTCCTGAATTGATTCCGCATTGAGTATACTTCAAAGATGCAGGGCCATGTCCGTCTGCAATCACCTTCAGAAAGGCTGTCTTGCTACAGAGGAATGCCATAAGACACTCAAAGTTTTCGTGTGCAACTGATCCCCTTACTTACTTTACTAATGCAGGGGCTGTAATAGCAACAGGCTTTGAAGTGCAAAGCTTTCCTGGAGTTAGGCACTCATTAAAAACCACCATGCTTTCATAAAATCCAGGAACTCTAATGGGAAGGATTTCACATTATGAGGGCAGCGAGAACCCAGACTGCCCTGATCTGTGCCCTCTTGCTTGCCTGGCACTCACTTAAGATGCGGGCCATCTTCCTTCCTTCCTTCCTTTCTTTCTTTCTTTCTCTTCTCTTTCTCTTTCTTTTTCTTTTCTTTTCTTTCTTCCTCGTTCTTTCTTTTCTTTCTTTTCTTTCGTTCTTTCTCTTTCTTTCTCTTTCTTTCAAATGTATTTATTTAAATTCAAGCTAGTTAACTTCAGGAGTAGAACCCAGTGATTCATCACTTTCATATAACACCCAGTACTCATCCCCAAAAGTGCCCTCCTTAATGCCCATCACCCACGTAGCCCATCCCCCCCAACCTAACACCCCTCCAGCAATCCTCAGTTTGTTATCTGTATTTAAGAGTCTCTTATGGTTTAGGCTCCCCGTCTGTTTTTATCTTATTTTTCCTTCCCTTCCCTTATGTTCATCTTAAATTCCACATATCATATATTTGTCTTTCTTTGGCTTATTTCGCTTAGCATGATACACTCTGGTTCTGTCCAAGATGTGGACCAGCGTACTCAGCCTGAGACCTAGCACTCTGTAACGCTATGAGGACCTTGGAGAGCTTTCCTGTTGATGTACATATAGGTGATTGTTTCCATTCTGTTGTTTATCTCATCCTTTTTTTTCATATACAGTTGATTAACATAGGTTCTATAAGGGGATCCTACAGGAACCAAAGAGCTAAGTATTGAAGAAAGACTCTGGGAATTTAGAGTGTGGCAAAGGTGATATTTCAAATCAGTGGAGGAAAGATGGCTTGTTTAGTACATGACATTAGAATCACTGAGAGTCATTTGGAAAAAAGTATTTCAGCATAAACTGCCTATACTGAAATAAACTCCAGAAAATAAAAGATTTAAATACTTGCAAGCTACAAATGTACTAGAAATATACATAAGTGATTGTTTTTCATACTATTGATAGAGAGAAGGCCATTCAAGGCAGGACTCCAAACCTAAAATTTATAACAGGAAATACTCATAAATTTGACCATGTACAAGTTTTGTCTTATAAAAAAAAAAACAAACAATGTCAGAAGATAAGCAAACAAAACAAACAATGTCAGAAGATAAGCAAACAAAACAAAACAAAACAAAACTAGAAAAAGTGTTTATAACACATATCAGAAAATGAGCTAGTATCTTTAACATTTAAAGAGATCTTGAAAATCAAAACAAAACAGATGAGCATATGGGAAGCAGGGGGAAAAAGAGAAGGAAACAAATCGTAAGAGACTCTTAACTATAGAGAACAAATTGAGGGTTGCTGGAGGGGAGGTGGGTGGGAGATGGGTTAAACGGGTGATGGACATTAAGGAGGGCACTTGTGATGAGCACTGGGTATTATTTGGAGGTGATGAATCACGAATTATACTCCTGAAAAAATACTACACTATATGTTAACTAACTAGAATTTAAATAAAAGTTTGAGGGGCACCTGAGTGGTCAGTCAGTTAAGCGTCTGACTCTCGGTTTTGGCTCAAGTTACAATCTCGCAATTTTGTGAGTTCAGGCCCCGCGTGGGGTTCTCTGCTGGCAACGTGGAGCCTCCTTGGGATTCTCTCTTTCTCCCTCTCTCTCTCAAAACTAATTTTAGAAAACTGAAAAAAAATAAAAATAAAATAAAAAATTGAAGAAAAACAATAAAGAACTCTTTTTTTCCAACGTTTATTTTTTATTTTTGGGACAGAGCGAGACAGAGCATGAACGAGGGAGGGGCAGAGAGAGAGGGAGACACAGAATCGGAAACAGGCTCCAGGCTCTGAGCCATCAGCCCAGAGCCTGACGCGGGGCTCAAACTCCCGGACCGCGAGATCGTGACCTGGCTGAAGTCGGACGCTTAGCCGACTGCGCCACCCAGGCACCCCAATAAAGAACTCTTAAAAATCAGTATGAAAAAGGAAATCACTCCAATAAAAAATAGACAAGCACATGGGCATCAGTTCCCAGAAAAACAAATACAAGGAGATTCACAGCAGCTGTATTTATAACGGGCAAATCCAGGATATAAAGAGTCTTCAATGGTATGATTTACCAAGTTGTTATAACAGCTATGAAAAAAAAAAAAAGAATGAAGTAGATTTACATATAATGATATTGGAAAATGTTCATAAGTCCAAAATAATAGTTTTAATTTTAAAACACCTAGCAGGTTGGAAAACAATGTTTACTCTAATCCCATTGGTATGTAGAAATATATGTCAATTTGAAAGGACATACAGGGGCGCCTGGGTGGCTCGGTCGGTTAAGCGTCCAACCTCGGCTCAGGTCATGATCTTGCGGTTTGTGAGTTCAAGCCCCGCGTGGAGCTCAGAGCCTGGAGCCTGTTTCAGATTCTGTGTCTCCCTCTCTCTCTGACCCTCCCCCGTTCATGCTCTGTCTCTCTGTCTCAAAAACGTTAAAAAAAAAAAAAAAAAAAGAAAGGACACACAAATTAACGGTTGACTCTGGGGATTAGGGTTGGAATATAAAAGGATAATTTGAGTTCTGCACTGTTTGATTCTACCTTGTATTATTTTTATAAGTTAAAACACTGCTTAATTAAATAAATATGAAGACAAATTGTAGTAAAGGCTCAAACCACATAATGAAAATGGAACATAATACCGGATACATCATGCATTGAGAAAGAATGCTCAACAAGGCTTAGTCCTGAATTGGTGTAGGTGAGGGGATTGCCCACTTGTGTCCGAATCTCACGTTCTTTAACCGTCCATGCCGTTTGGATCATTCGGGAAGCTGACACTGAGACTGAGTTGGGCCTGCAAGACGCTTATTGAGGAGTAATGATCAAGAGGGTCAAGGGGGAGGAAAAGCCTTGTCTGTGGTGCCGATCTGACACCAGTAAGAGGGACAGAAGGGAAGAAGGATCGGACAGGGAGAGCCTCAAATCACAATGCGGATCAGATGAAGGCCATCTTATGCGATGCTTTAGATCTGAAGGTGCCTGTTCGAGGAGATCTTTTGGGGCAGAGGTTGCCAGACTCTAGTACACCGACCCTGTCAGCCGTTGGCTGTGGACTGTCCCAGGGAGTGTGGCCCGGCTCCCGCACTGTTACGGATCCCAAAGGTGCTACAGCTGGAGGCTCTCAGCTTGGGCACTTCTTGCAGCAGAACAGCAAGTTCTTTCCTGAAGGGAGGCCAGAGTGAGCCACCACCTTGGCCACCAGAATCCAGTCCCTCTTTCCGTGTAGGTTCGAGGAGTAGCTCTTCCAAGGTGCCAGTGGGCTTCCCTTGTGGAGGGGAAGTTTAGGGGAGGGAGGTTAGAGGGGCAAATTATGGCCCCTGATGCTGAATTTGGTCTCAGGGCTTATACCCATTCTCTTCCTGCCTCACTGTCTATTGAAAATTCCTCTCGCCCTCAGCTCTCACCTCTGCGGGTCTCCGTGACTTCCTTGGGCGCATTACCCGAAGCCTCATCCCTGGGGTTTTTGAGGCCCTGGTGACCATACCTTTCTCAGGCGCATATCTATTCACCATCGCAACTGGGCAAGGGAGGGCCAGGATGGGGACGCTACTGACTGTAAGGGCAGGAAATTCCTCATCTCCTAGAAGTCACAGTGCACATTGCACAGTGCCCTGCCTACCCAACCCCCATCACTGTGAAATCCAAAACATGCACACACATTTCCATATGTCTGCTGGCTCTATAAAACTCAAATAGTTTGTAAACCTAGAAACCCGAAGCCTTTCTCTCCTGATTATCATCCATAAAACAAATTTCAGGAACAGAAGAATGAACTCGTCTGCTTGCAACAGCCCTCCTCCCGGCAATGCGTCCCCAGAATTGCCTAAACGAGATGGGTCTCTGTGACAAAAAAGTGAGTGAAGAACAAACTGTTTAATATTTCAAAAATGTGAGGTGGAAAAAAATTTTTTTTAATCATCTTTCATGCTTTCCATTTTCCAATAAAGTTGAGGTGAGGCCATCAGCAGACTGAGGGTGGGGGGAGCACGTGTGGAGATGGGAGGAGACGAGACAGGAAGTGAAGTACTCATCTCAGAGAGTGGGGAAGATGGCTTCTGACATGGAGCCGTCAGCTCAGCCGTGCACTTTCCTCTGGCGGTTGCTCAGGTGAAGACAGGAAGATAGTTGGGTGCATTCTGGAGTGGGCTTTGCCCCAGACACAGGGGAGCTGGGGGCACTTGTGAGGAGGTGTTATAATGAGGGGCTGTAGCACCGGGTGTGGACAAAGACTGATTCTCCTCCCTGTCATCTGGTTCCTCTTAAGACTGGCTCTAGTCACTCCAGTCTTAGAAATATCCTTTCTTGGTCCCATTCACATCCCCTTCCAGCTTCCACGCTAGCTCTTGCCTCTCCTTCATGGCCAAATTTCTCCAAAGCTTTGTGTATACCTGTGTCCTCCATTTCTTTGCTTCTCATCACTCAATCCACTGCAAACCAGATTCTCCCTCAGTCAGGAACCTGTATGGTGTCATAAAAGTCACCCATCACTTCTGGGCCACTAAGTCCGATGCATATATAGGAACACGTGTTAGTGTTACCATCTTTGATCTCTCAGGAGGATTTGGCACTTTTGACTATTCCCTCATTTCATGGAACACTGTGACATTCTCTTTGCTTTCCTCTGTACCTCAGTAACTGATCCTTCATTTTCTTCATTCTTTACTCACCCTTTTCTGTCTTGCTTCTTGAGTTAGGACTGAGTAGGGATGCACTTAACAGAAAACAAAACAAACAGTAGCTAAAATAAGATAGAAAAGTAATTTTCTCTCAAACAATGGAAACCCAAAGGTAGGTCCTACAGGGAACCAGTATGTATCTTTCTGTTTCAGCATCCAAGCATCCTCAAGGTCACCTCATGTTCCAAGATGGCAGCTCTCACACCCATACATCAGGAGGCATCAAAAAGGAAGGGAGAAAAGGCAAAAATGTTGCAGCTTCTAAACCAGTCATTAGCAAAGCTTCCTGTGAGCTCCATACAACCCCTGGGTTTATATTCTGTTGACTTCCCAGCTGTAACAGATACTGGGAAGTAGTGTCTTTTAACTGAATAAATCAGCCTCCTATGACTAAAGACGAAGGGAAACATGGATACTGGGGAGCTAATCGGTAGATAGATGTGAGTATTCCTGGGGGCCTTATCCTGAAGGCTTCTCTTCCTCATCCTGTGCTCTTTGAGGCAAACTTATCCATATCCGTGGCTTTCATTACTACATTATAACCACTGATTACAAACCCATCTTTTTCCAGGGCTTCATGCTCCCTGACCAGAACTTTTTTGGCAGACTGTTGGCCTTAGAATCCTGAATGAGCACTATACTGTGAGCTTGCAGTTGGACCTAGGTGTGCTCATCACCTCGGGCAGAGCCAGGGTTCAGGGAATACCTTCTGAATGCAAATAATGCCGGGACTGGGGAAGTTGATGAAGCCTGAAAAGGAAAAGGTCTGAGGGAGCCATTTCTTTATGATGTAGCTCTTGTGTTGGGCATCTCTGGGATTCTTGCTGGGGAAGAGAGGGCTGAATGGCTCCACTCGCCCTTTTTCAGGGATTCCAGAGAGAGATAGATACATTGCGGTCCCCACAGGCCTTACTGCCTTCTTGTTCATCCGCCAGTGACACGTCTGCTTGTATATCCCTGCAAAATCCTGGCTAACCTGGAGTATCTTGCAAGCAATCTAGGTATGAAAAATATTCAGTCCAAGAAGTTTTTAATCTTCTTGAACATTATAGAACTATTAAGTTTTCACATAAAATCAACAGGGAGTGGGTGAGGGCCTATTTGGTAGAGGAACCGGGCCAGATACTGAGGGGGGGAAAGATCTCACCTCCACGAAGCTGCACCCGCTCACACTTGAGAACATCCACATTTCCACTACGTGTAATTCAACAATTTCTTGTTTAAGTTTCTGTCCTATTCGGGGCTCTCTGTTAAAGCACTTGGGATGCAAGTGAATTACTCAGAATAGGAAATAGTTCCATTTTTCCCCCTGAATTTTAATAATGAAGAATTGAGGAGGATCAATTCTTGTTTTGGAACAAAAAGAACATTATTTATTTTTAACGGAGTTGCCAGCATTCAATTTGCCTGTAATGCATTTTTTAGATCTAGGAGATTATTACCATTAACTGTCTACTATCAAGATTTATTTTTTTTCCTCATATTCATTTTTACAGCAGCCTGAGTAAAATATGTTTTGTTAAAAATCAGTTCCATTTCCCTTTCAAATAATATTGGGCTAAATAACTCAGAAGTTTGTCTGGGTTAAAAAAAAAAACACACCACAAATGCATGTCACTTATATTCCCATAATTCTTGTTAAAGGCATTTGGGTGTTTCTCAGTTTTCTACCAATTTGACTATTGATATATGTGGTTGCCTTTCTGCTTTGGGAGGACAATATTTAGAGCCACAAAGTGATTCTCACTTACTTACCAGAAAGAACCATAAGGGAGATGATCAAAAAGCTTAATGATAGCATATCCAAGATAAGAATATAGATTTTCAAAGCCCAAATTGGAAACAAGACATAACTCTTCCCCTTAAACAGTCTTTAAGTAAGGCTATTGCTAATTGGAGAATCAATAATAGAACTGAGGAAAAGCAATTGTGATACACCAGGTTCAGTAACAGGGTTCCTGGAGACTGTACCCCAATACTTGACATCCTGTTTGATAGCCAGAATAGGGTCAGGAGGGTGACTGTCTGCATTTCAAAGTGGCCGGAAGTCTATCCTTTTTTAGGTAGAAGTAGACACTGACTTCTGACCTCGGTGCAGACAGCTCTTGTGATTTGAGAATGACATTTTTGTGGGCTTTATAGTTCTGCAAAATGAAAGCCAGATCTTTTTCTGGGATGGAATGTTTAAGTTAAAGAGGACCTAACTGCTGTTCATAATAATATAAAAAATGCTTGCGTTGAGCCGAAATATATCTTTGTGAGATTGTGATGGTGACTTAGGGGAAGAAAAATGTTTCTTCTCCTTCAAGCAAAGGTTGAGTAGGGGGACTGATGAAGGACCTGTTTATCAGGGAGAGATGTGCCAATACTGTCACTAGGATGATGGACAGAGGACTAAGGTGGAAGATATCGAAGGCATGCTTTGTGGATGGGCAGGGTGGTTGGAACTTAGGACAGCAATACCCAATATCCAACTGCGTGTTAATAACCCCACGTTGTAATTTCCTTCTGCTTTCCCTATGCAGAAGGGGGATAATAATCTCAGTAAAAGTGTGTTAGGTGTTACTGCATAGTCTTAGCCATGCTCTGGGAAGTAGGGGTAAGGCTTGTGCCCATGCTTGGGGCCCAGAAATCAGAGAGACAGCATTCAGGTGCCATAACAAAATGGCAGGAATGGGGGGAGCAGAGAGAGAGGTGACTGCATTTTCGGGCAAGTGGCTAGTAGGACACGCCCATGGGATACCTAAGTATTTCCTCATGACTCTTGGGAAGATTTGGGAGAAACTTGGTGAAAGAATGGCATTTCTACATCCATGAGAGCCGGCAACACTGACTATATCACATGATACTAAAGAGAGGGATGATCTATGAAAGTTAAGAATGTGGGGCTATCTGTGTCACAGACTTAGGAATGACCTTAAGGAAAAAACCTAGTAAGGGTGCCAAGACTATTAAATGGGGAAAGAATCGTCTTTTCAACAAGTGGTATTGGAACAACTGGACAGCCACATGCAAAAGAATGAAGCTGGACCCTTACCTCACACCATATATAAAAATTAACTCCAGATGGATTAGAAAATTAAATACAATAACTAGAAACAATAAAGTTCTTAGAAAACATAGGGGTGAATCGTTGTGAGCTCATCTTTGGCATTGGGATATTAAATATGACACCAAAACATGAGCAATATAACAAAAAAATAGATGAAATGAATGTCATCAAAATTAAAAACTTTTGTGCATCAAAGGACACTATTAAAAATGTGAAAAGACAACCCAAGAATAGAAAAAAGTACTTGCAAATTATATATCAATGAAAGTCTTGTGTCCAAAATATATAAGAACTCTAGCAGCTCAATACTAAGAAGGCAAATGACTGAATTAAAAAATGAACAAAGGGTCCACATAAACATTTCTTTAAAGAAGATATACAAAGGACCAATAAACACATGAAAAAATGCCCAACATCATTAGCTACTGGATAAATGCAAATCAAAACCACTGCATAGCCGCTAGCATGAGGATAATAATTCAGATAATAACAAGTGTTGATGAGAATGCGGGGAAATTGGAACCCTCATACATTGTCGGTGGGAATGTAAAATGGTGCAGCCATTTTTGAAAACAGTCTGGAAGTTTCTCAAACGATTCTCAAGCGGTTGCCCTATGACCCAGCAATTCCACTCCTCAGTATATACTCAAGAGAAATGAAAATGTGTGTCCGCACAAAAACTTACACCTGGATGTTGATAGCACTATTATTCATAAGAGCAAAAAAATGGAACCAACCCAAATGTCCATCACCTGATGAATGGATACATAAAATCTACTGTATCCATAAAATGGAATATTATTTGGCCATAGAAAGGAAGGCAGTACTGATTCATGCTGCGACCTGGAAGAACCTTGAAAACATGTAAAAGGAGCCGCCCACAAAGGACGACATATTCTGTGATTCTATTTATATGAAATATCCAGAATAGGCATACCTACAGAGGGAGAGTACCTTAATTGCTGTCTAGGGTGAGCAGAGCGGGAGTAACGGTTAAAAGATGTAGGGTTTCTTTGTGAGTTGATGAGAAAGTTCTAAAATTGACTGTGGTGACGGTTGTGCATCTCTGTGACTATACTAAAAAAAATCACTGAATTGTACACTTTAGATATGTAAATTGTATGGTATGTAAATTATATCTCAATAAAGCTGATATATATTATATATTATTGATATTATATATCAAGCTGATATATATAAAGCTGATAGACTGTATACACATACACACACACACACACACACACACACACACACTCCTAGTTTGCCTTCCACTTTAGATGCAATTAGACAACTCATCTTTCCCAAAAGCCAGATGTCAATGTTTCATAATGTTAAGGGCTTTCAGGGGAAGGGGTCTGCCATGTCTTGAAATCCCTAGCTTCAAGCAACCCCCAAGGGCAGAACACTGTTCTTCAGGACCAGAAATGTCAGTTCTCTGGCCCATAGGTCCTCGCTTAGCTTTACTAAGAAATCTGGATGTTCGACACCAGGATGTCAAATTAGACACCTGCGGAGATGATCCAAGTTGCAGGAATGTGTGGCCGTGGCTCAGTACGAGGGAGCAGTGGGGCATTTGGTGAACTGGGGAACATATCCCTGGGAACGTGCATGTGGAGTCACACAAACTCCACCAAAGACTTTTGAAATTAAAATGAAACAGAACAAGACACAACACAAAGACAATACCAGGTCAAGCAAGGAAAGCATAGCACTGGGTGAGGTTTCTCTTATGGGTCACCAGTTTGTGATCTTTGCTCTACAGGAGATGAACAATTGCTGTAAATATGTTACTTTTACTTTTCCTGGATGAATTTTTTCAATATTCTCTAGGGCACGTAGTCTTAAAAAGTCATCCTTCTGTCTTTTGCTTATTCGTCATCTCTGGTGCTGGTTGTGCTCGACTAATGAATTAGTTAAAAACCCTCATTTCAAACAGGAAAGCTGCCTGTATCTCAACCTCTGCTTCGTGCCTTCGATGCTGGCTCACATTACCCAACTTTGAGTTTGCAGTGTTCACAGAAGTGGACAGACGTGAGTTGCCATTTCTTGGGCCTCCATCGTAGCTTCGCATAGCCTAGCTACATCATCTGTAAACTCCTACTTGTTTCTCTGTTCCCAGCTGCAGCGCTCATTAGTGTTGAATTGATTTCTGGGGCTGCAGCACCCGGTCAATGGCAGGCCCCCTCCCCCACCCCTCCCCCCCCACCCCCAGTGAGAAGTAAAAGGCTGCAGTCCCAGTGGGGCGCTTGTGCTTACTGTAAACCCATCCAGACTCCCCACCGCGTGTTTGCACACGGCCCTCACCTCTTCATCTCCCTTCCACAAGGACCCTGCTCCACTGTAAACATTTTAGCGAAGTGCGTTTTGGGGGGCTGAAATATGAGCTCCAACAAAACACTCTGTAGTTCAGGAAAAATGGAACACCTCAATTCTCATATATATAACACTTATTAATGGTCAAGGGTGAATACTTGGAGTTTATTTGAGCGTGGAATTCTGTTTCTAAATTCCCCTATTATCTAGAGATCAGCAGGATTAGTTTCACAGACAAATAATGAGACAGAAAAGGCCCAATTAGAGTATTTAGTCCTTATATGATACATCTCATCCAAGTGTTTCAAAGCCTTTTTTGATAGTCCTAAAATTTACCCCTCCATCCTGCCCCCCCCCAACAGTTTACCAGGTAGGTAAATGTTATCAGTTAGCAATCTAAGTGAGACATGCAGTTGAGTCCAGGAATTTGTCTTCCTAGATGGTTCTTGACACTTATGCACCTTCTCATCGGTCTTTTTCTAACTTTCTCCAATCCATTTTGTAGCAAATTTCCATTTGTCGTGTGTCCAGGAAGTATGAGCCAGTCATTGCATTATATGGTCATTTGATTTTTAAGAGAAGGACACTGACCTTAGGTATAAACCCTTGAATTATAGAGCTGGAAGGGACCTTAGAAATCACCTGGTCCCATCTCCATCAGTGCAGATACTATTCAGGAGACACGGAGAGGGCGTATGACTTGCTCAAGGTCACACAGCAAACTAACGACTGAGAGAGCACTAGAACTCTGGGTGTGGGAAGTTGGGAGGTTTTCGTTTGTTTGCTTATTTTGACAACCAGGAACAGGCATGTAGAAATTTCGTCAGGGGTTTTCAACATGGTGAATACGTAGTATGAGCATTGTAATGGTGCAATACAAAAATATCAACAAACCTTTGAATCTAGGTGATTGAATGGAAGACCACTCTCACCTGCCCTCATATGTATGCATATATGCCTCCCCTTGGAAAAAGCAGCCCTCAGAGGAAGAGAAAAGAGAAAAACAGCTGTCTAGGAGTCCATTTGCTAAGTTAATCGGGGTGGTGGTGATGTGGGCACAGGTGTAGGGACAATTGGAAAGTTGAACCAGGCAGCCTGAGTCTGAGGATGTTATCTAGTTTTCTTCAAGGGAGGGAGGTTCTGTAATTAATGGATTCATCAACTGGCCATCGATCAGATATACTCTGTAGAAAGGAAGGGATAACGCATCGGGCCATTCAGAAATTTGACAAAATATCCCACAAGATTGTTCAACAACCTTCATTCTGATTACATGCTCCTCCATCAACTATCTGATATCTACCTTGGTACCTGAGGCAACTGGATCCTAGAAGGGTGGGTCCCTCGCGAGTACACACGACCTTTGAGTCACTAGAAAGTTCTAAGTGCCATTATAAATCCGTGCATTGGCTGTCTGATTTATACATCAATTTCTTACAAGTTTGGTTACTGTGAATCAGCCAATCATTTCTGAATGAGCCCATCTATTCAAAAGTAAAGATCAGAGATTGGACCATGACAATTCTCCCCCCCCCTCCGCCACCCTCTTCTCTTTTTAATTTCTGTGACTCTGTGAGGCCCAGCTAGAGACAACCTCCCTTGTAGCATTATATGGTGCTAAAATCATACATAAGAACAAGTGGAGTTCAGCGGGTAAGAGAAATAGGGGAGGGTAACATTTGGAGTGAAGTAGAGTGGTTGTAGCAGGTTTATGCACATAGTAGGTGAAGCAAGAGGGCGTCTCTTCTTACCGAGGAGGTGAAATTTCCAGAGTGATTTGGTATGTCACAAGGAAATAGGGAGTCAAAAGATATCTATAGATATCTGCCTAGACCTTCAGCCATCTCCCCTTTTGAAGTCCCTGGAGGAAATATAAGCAAAGAGGGTAAATCAAGACAAATGAAAGTTACTATTGACTCTGGCTTTGGTGTCACAGCTTAATCTAAAAGTCTAGGGAGCCAGAGTGGACCAACCTAGTGACGAGCGGAAGAACAAGACAGAGGGAGAATGTTCTAAGAATAGAACTGGCTCACTTCACTCCCATCACCTTGCTGCTGCAGGGTCTTGGGCAAAAAAGAAATTCCCAAGAGATGGCAATCCTAAGGAAGAGTCCACACTGTACTTAACACCATAGACCAAATAATGTCATTGACTTTGAGTAGCACTCCAGGGAGCATGGGGGGGCGGGGGTGCAAACAAGGAGCGGCAGCTGTGGTCTGAATTGCCTCGATCTGGATCCAGGCGCAGCAGAGGTGAGGAGAGGAGCCAGAAGCTCCTGCGAGATGCTGAGGACTTGTTTCATGCGCGGTCAACAGTTGCCCATGGGTTGAAGGGCACTGGCCTTCTGTGTATATGATGCCCTTTGGGGGAAGGATCATAGATAGGATTTAAGCTTTAATCCAGGACAGCAGGCTCCCTGGCAAACAATGGTGGGAGTGAGTTAATCAGAGATGTCCCCACACGGGGCTGCAAAGCCCTCACGGGGAGTCAATATGTTTTAAAGACCGCAGGCAAAGAAGACCACTTTAGCAGAGACATTGAAAAGCAGCCACAGGAAGATGGCCCTGGAAGTGAATGAAAGTTGCAGTCTGAACAATAGCAGAGGTATGAAAAACGCTGTGTTTTAAATGTTTTGCGGTGTAATTCTCTTAGAGGTGAAGTTTTAATAATCCATGTGAACTTATTACTCACAATTTTTCTGAAGAATGACAGGAAAAATGGTCTTCTCTGTTGTTAGGAGTGACAACAGGCCCAATTACGCAGTTTTGTTTTTTTTTTTAAATAATGGAACAGAACGTGCATACTTTTCAGAGGAAGGGCCGCCAGCCACTGTCACCGTCTCAACGTAACAAAGGGAGAAGTTCGTCCATTCCTCATCCGCCCGTAGGCTCATTCAGCATTCAGTGAAGTATGTACTAGGACTGGGTACATGCCGGGTACAAAATGCTGATTACGATACAGGCCTTGCTCTCCCAAAGCTTGCGGTCGACTGAGGAGCCAGAGAAACAGGACGTTACCACAAGGTGCAGAAAACTCAGCCGAAAGCTCAACTGTTCCCCTTCTCGGAGGGGGTTCTTGCCTCACACCAGTCAGAGGGTTGCTTTGTGCCTTATCTTTTCAAGGGTTGTCGGCCAGACACCCTGGTGACTCAGGTCCTTCTCCCCAGTGGGCCAGTGTCCATTCCCTCACCATGGAGTCTGAGGAGATGAAAAGAGGAAAAGAGGGTCTCCATTCCCTGACCACTCCCTCCCTTCGATGGCCTCAGACCCACGGAACTGCTGTGCAGATAGGAAGTTCTCTCCTGGAAGTTAGGGCAGACACAAGAGGGAATGAAGACATAAGTGGGGATTTTCTCAGTGCGGTGGTGTAGGACCAAGGCAGGTCCTACGAGACTGAAGCCGTCTCAGGAGGGGTGTCTCATGTGTGGCCCCTGCTGTCCACTTCGCTCCCATGCCCACAGCATCATGACGGTGGAGTGTCTTTTTAGCTCTGGAAGACTGTAGGGTCTCCTTACTTATCCTCAGTGTGGAAGTTTTACAAGGATGTACTGTTCTGTTCCTTGTTCTGGGAACTCAATGACAGGAACTCCTTTGACAGGTAGACTCAAGAAGTTTTGTTCTTGTATGATGTCTTTGGTCAGAGGTTAACCCACCTGGATTGGTCACCTGGGTCTCCTTTCTCTTAGTATGTCTAAGGTCTTGTCTTGTTAACCACTAGGTCTGCTTTCTGGTATATTGCCTTGACTCAATCTCCAAATTTTATATTGAAATTTTCTTACTGTGACCCTGACATTTTTGATCTCAAAGACTTTTTTATGGGCTGCTAGTTGTTCCTCTATAATAGAAGCATGTTCTCATTTCATGGATACAACATAGTCTCAACTCTCTTGCAGAATACTAATGCGAGTAATTTTGGTTCACTGGATTATGTCCAGGTCCTTGGGGGTCATTTGTGTTTGTTCTTCTCGGTCTTTCTCATTCATGTTTGCAATCTCCTCAAGTGCCTGGTATTCCTTTGTGATCTGTTCATGGATGATCGATGGGGCTGGTGTGCATGGATGGAGCATAGACTGGCTGGGTGAGCAGGCAGGGAGCCAGCCGGCATCTTGGGAAAAACTAAATGCTTGAATGTGTAGGATTCAGTCTTGGGGTCCCAACTCTCACACTGGCTGCCAGAGTTTTCCTGTCTGAGTGCTTGAACTTGTCAAGCTGAGGTCTGACACCTTAACTTGCCAGTAGTCTGAGGAACATCTTCGCCGATCAGATCTGCTAGTATTTTCATCTCCAAACACCTCGAGTTTACTCCTTTTAGAAATCTGTTTCCCTCCCTGCTTTTCCCATTTCTGGTAGTTACACTATCTTTTCAGTGTTAAAAAACCACCGGATAACGTCTGAATGATCTTATTCTCCAAATGCAGGCCGTCCCCGAGTTCTTGAAGATGACTCTTGCCTCTGTCCATCCTCCCCCTTCACACTGCACCCTCCGTGGTCAGATCAGCCTTATTTATTCTCCGGAAAAATTCAAGTGTCTTTCTAGCCTCCTATCTCTCACTGCCAGGTCAGTGCTCCCCAAACGTAGTTCTCTTTACGTCATTCTGCTGCTCAGAATTCTTTCCTGAATCTCTTCTGTTTACTCATTAAGACCCAACTCCTTAAGCTGATGTCCAAGGGTCCAGCCCACTCCTCCCATACTACCTACAGGAGGCAGAAGCCACAGCGAGGGCTCTGGGGGCAGAGAGACATAGTCAGGGTCAGGTCTTTGCTCTCTGAGCCATACAGCTATTTCTTGGCTCTAATTTTGGGATAGTAAAAGTCCTTACTTTATGGATTATTGAGAAGACCTCACGAGATAATGGCAGCAAAAACAGAGCACAGGGCCTGGTACGATAAGAAGCACTCTTTGAAGGTTACACTTACAGGGGTGCCTGGGTGGCTCAGTTGGTTAAGCATCTTACTTCGGCTCAGGTCATCATCTCCCGTCTAGGAGTTCGAGCCCCCCGTCAGGCTCTGTGCTGACAGCTCAGAGCCTGGAGCCTGCCGTGCATTCTGTGTCTCCCTCTCTGTCTGTCCCTCCCCCACTCACACTCTGTCTCTCTCTCCTTCAAAAATAAATACACATTAAAAATGTAAAAAAAAAAAGTTATGCTTATGGATCCAACCACTGTTATTATTTTGTTCATGACTTGCATCCACTATCTTTCAGCTGAATTGGTCTCCTCCCGGTTCCCTGACTAGAGCCCATCCCCTCACACCTCTGTGCTCTGGCTCATGCTGGGTTTGTTGTTGTTGTTGTTTGTTTGTTTTGTTTTTTTACACCTTTAGTGCCCTTCCTCCTCTCCGCATGGTCAAAATTTTAAATACGTTTTTTTATTGTGGTAAAATATACAGAACATAAAATTAACCATGGTAACCATTTTATTTTATTTATTTATTTTTTCAACGTTTATTTATTTTTTTGGGGGGACAGAGAGAGACAGAGCATGAACGGGGGAGGGGCAGAGAGAGAGGGAGACACAGAATCGGAAACAGGCTCCAGGCTCTAAGCCATCAGCCCAGAGCCTGACGCGGGGCTCGAACTCACGGGCCGCGAGATCGTGACCTGGCTGAAGTCGGACGCTCAACCAACTGTGCCACCCAGGCGCCCCTTTAATTTTTTTTTAATGTTTATTTATTTTTGAGGGAGAGAGAGACAGAGCATGAACAGGGGAGGATCAGAGAGATAGGGAGACACAGAATCTGAAGCAGGATCCACGCTCCGAGCTGTCAGCACAGAGCCCCATGTGGGGCTCGAACTCAAACTCACAAACCATGAGATCATGATCTGAGCCGAAGTCGGACGCTTAACCGACTGAGCCACCCAGGCCCCCCTGGTTTTTTAATTATTTTTTAACGTTTAATTCATTTTTGAGAAACAGAGAGAGACAGAGCACAAGTGGGGGAGGGACAGAGAGAGGGAGACACAGAATCCAAGGCAGGCTCCGGGCTCTGAGCTGTCAGCACACAGCCTGATGTGGGGCTGGAACTCACGGACCATGAGATCATGACTTGAGCCGAAGTCAGACGCTTAACTGACTGAGCCACCCAGGCGCCCCTCTACTGTCAAGTTTTAACTATCCTCTAAGATCCTATTCCATTTCCACTTCCTCTGTGAAGTTTTTCAGATTCTCTTGTGGATAGAGCTAGGAAGGGGCGTCACGATTATGCACTCCGTCACTTGGTCACTTGGTGTTTTACTTGTAGACTGCCTCCCCTCAGCTTCCTTTAGGAGAGTCATCTTTGTTTCCTATGCTGCCCCCCTTAGATCAGGTGCTCCATACATGTTTTGTGAAAGAAAGAAAGAAAGAAAGAAAGAAAGAAAGAAAGAAAGAAAGAAAGAAAGAAAGAAAGAAAGAGAAAGGAAGAGTTGAAGGAAGGAAAAGAAAGAAAGGAAAAGAAAGAAAGAAAGGAAGGAAGAGTTGAAGGAAGGAAGGAAGAGAAAGAAAAAGAAAGAAAGAAAGAGTGGAAGGAAGGAAGGAGGGAAGGAAGGAAGGAAGAGAAAGAAAGAAAGAAAAAGAAAGAAAGGAAGAAAAAGAAAGAAAGAAAGAAGAAGAAAGAAAGGAAGGAAGAGTTGAAGGAAGGAAGGAAGAGAAAGCAAGCAAGCAAGCAAGAAAGAAACGCCAGCCCCTCTCAGATCTACCAGGAGATGCTGACACCTCGGGGGGAGGGTGCAGGGGCTGAGTGAGGGGCGCCACTGCAGGAGAGACCAGCTCCCCAAAAGTGCTGGTGCCCAAACAAGGGTGGTGAGCCGCCTCCGCAGTCTCCTCACAGAGCGAGCGTCCGGCTCTTTGCCTGGCTTTCTTGGCTCCTGTCTCCTCTGTCACATTAGGAAGCAGCATGTGTTGCCAGTGTCTGGCGGATTTCCCTAATAAGGAAAAGAGGTTGCCACTCGGGTCTGTGGAGGCATTTTGGATGCATTGTATTTAAATTTTGTTTTCATTGAAAATTTATAGCCACCACCTTCTACTCTAATGTAATGAATAATTAGAAGCAATTACAAGGAAATTTAGCAAATTACTAAGCCGTCTAGGAGTAAAAATTAGTGTTTATGGTGCTGTTCCTTTGCTGGCTGGCAATCCGAGGTGATATACGATGTGCGTGGAGACACCATGCATAGATACCTTTCTATGCACCTAGCAGTTTTCCAGTAAGATCATAAAAATCAATGCATGGCAGTAGAGTCTTGTGACATTAAAGGGGCTGCTTAATAAATATTGGATGATGGGGGAGGGGGAGTGATGAATTTGAACAGTGGAAACTTAACCACAAAAGGCTTTCTGCTGGTGCATTAGAAGTAACTTTTTTTTAAGTTTATTTGTCTATTTAAAAATGTACATTTAAAAAGATTTTTTTTAACGTTTATTTATTTTTGAGACAGAGAGAGACAGAGCATGAACGGGGGAGGGCCAGAGAGAGAGGGAGGCACAGAATCGGAAGCAGGCTCCTGGCTCCGAGCTGTCAGCCCAGAGCCCGACGCGGGGCTCGAACTCACGGACCGTGAGATCGTGACCTGAGCTGAAGTCGGACGCTCAACCGACTGAGCCACCCAGGCGCCCCTAAAAATGTACATTTTAATTAAAGAAATTGAGAGGACAAAACCAGAAAAGGGAAGAAATTTACAAATGTTGCCTCGACTCTTCTCCCAGAGAATACAGTTTCTTCTCTTTGGCATATTGACTGCATATCTTCAGTGCATGCTTTTGCATGTTTTATTTGTCATAGTTTTTACCGCACACAAAAAATGTGCTATTTTGATTTCCAAATTTAATAGAATCATATAAACAGACTGCCGTCCGACTATGGCCACGTCACATAGATAACATGAGTATCTGGCATTCGCTATGATTATAGTTTTTGTTTGTTTCCCCTCTCAAGCTATTATAAATAACACGGCAGTGAGCCTCATAGTTCATAGGGCTTTTGTCCCCCCTACATTTTAAAATTAGCATTCCAAGAAGGATTCCTGGGTCACAGGTTACAGACTTTTTAAGGCTCTTGATTCTCATTGCTTAATTGCTTTTCTAAAAGCTAATACTCGTTTGTTTTTCAACCTGCCATGTTGAGAATACCTGTTTCATTGCACTAGCGCCCATTTAAAACAGCACCAGTAACCATTTGGCTACTTGAGAGCCAATTTTCGTTTCTTCGATTGTAACTGACGTGGGATGAACTTAGGATCATTCAGGTGCCCTAGCAGGGAACAGAATTCACCTGATCCAGTTTACAGGGATTTGTTTTACCCCATGCTTTACGGAAGCAGCAGCCCGGGGCTGGGCTCCCACAAAGGCTTTGAGAGCTCGTCCCAGAACGGGAGCGCCTGCATCACAGCAAGACGTATTCCTGCCACAGGAGGACGCCACGCTTGGTGAGTCTCTGTGGGGAAACCAGGGGCCACGGCGGCGTTTGCCAGTAGAAACTGCAGAAGGAGCACAAAACACGACCTTCTCTCGCTTCCACCTTCCGATCTAAATCTCATCTGGTACCCCAGTTGCCAGGTGGTCCCATAAATGTGGTTTTGAGATTTCCAGCTTCTGCGGTACAGGAAGATCCCCACGAGACGGAGGGCAGAATGGAACAGTGGTCAACACGCTTGTGATGTTTGTTAACCCGTTGCATGGCCTCTTAAATGAATTGTCATTTTTAAGCCTTTTCTGAGCTAACTTGTAAAAGACGCTGCCAGAGGCAAGAAAGACACGATGTCATTATTTCTAAGAAGCTTGTGGTCTTACCCTTAGCACAGCTGGAGGCCAGAAGAACATGGAAAAGGGTAGATGACCTCACTGGCTCCATACCTCGGGGAGTGGGGGGCGGGGAGCGTCCAAAGGTCTAAGGTGGGGTTTTTTTGGTACGCATATCAATGAATGTTTAAGCACAAAAAATAGTAAATATCTTGTATTGAGTATGGTACAGTACCATACTGTTATAGCAGTATGGTAATACAGATATTAGTGTTTTCCCTTCCTGTTAAACAGGAACTTAGTCACTCATTAACCTCTTAGAAAATAAATCATGATCATTTAAACATAATCATTAATCAATCAAAGTCCCCTTTGTACCCTTGGCTTGCCTCTCAGAGCTGCATGACCCTAAGGGATCGCTGTCCGCACGGAATATAATGCGACCGGGACCCTGTGGAGCTGTGCACCAGCTCCCTCAGTGGGAGGATTGGCTCTACTTTTTCTCCTTAAAATGCTTTTATGGAAGGTGCTGACACCCAGGGGAGCTACAGAGGGTTATGGGGAACTGGGGCCTTAGAAAGCCTCCCACAACGCTCTTTCAGAGCTGATGTGAATTCAGAAGGCCTCACCAGGGGCCACCAACATTCCTTTACAGAGCAATCCCTTTCCAAGTCATGCCTTTTTGTCACTTGGGTTAGCAGGGAAGGTTGAATGACTGTGCCTGTGGGTAAGAGGTTTTACTTTTGATGGCTGTTTAGAAGAGCGACTAAATCTGTTTTTCTTTTTAATTTCAATTTTTTCATTATTTTTCAAAAGTTACATCCAAGTTAGTTAGCATCTAGTGCAACAGTGATTTCAGGAGTAGATTCCTTAAATGCCCCTTACCCATGTAGCCCATCCCCCCTCCCACAACCCCTCCAGGAACCCTCAGTTTGTTCTCCATATTTATGAGTCTCTTCTGTTTTGTCCCCCTCCCTGTTTTTGTATTATTTTTGCTTCCCTTCCCTTGTGTTCATCTGTTCTGTGTCTTAACATCCTCATATGAGTGAAGTCATATGATATTTGTCTTTCTCTAATTTCGCTTAGCATAATACCCTCCAGTTCCATCCACATTGTTGCAAATGGCAAGATTTCATTCTTTTTGATTGCCGAGTAATACTCCATTTGTGTGTGTGTGTGTGTGTGTGTGTGTGTGTGTATACACACACCACATCTTCTTTATCCATTCATCCATCGATGGACATTTGGCTCTTGCCATACTTTGGCTATTGTCGATAGTGCAGCTGTAAACATGGGTGTGTCCCTTCAAAACATGTGTCCCTTCGAAACAGCACACCTGTATCCCTTGGGTAAATATCTAGTAATGCCATTGCTGGGTCGTAGGGTAGTTCTATTTTTAATTTTTTGAGGAACCTCTGTACTGTTTTCCAGAGTGGCTGCTCCAGTTTGCATTCCCACCAGCCGTGCGAAAGAGATCCTGTCTCTTCGCATCCTCGCCAACATCTGTTGTTGCCTGAGTTGTTAACGTTAGTCATTCTCACAGGTGTGAGGTGGTATCTCATGGTGGTTTTGATTTGTATTTCCTTGATTATGAGAGATGAAGAGCAACTAAATCTTAAAAAATAGTGGTTTAAGAGAGTGGGAATAAAAATCTATGGCACAGACAAAACATTGACAGTTTACTTTCAAAGTCCCTCCCCACAAAGCCTTTAATTTGGGAATTGACTCCTAACCCATGACTTTCATGAAATTGCACCATATTGGCCTATGTACCCAAAGGAGGGGTTCTAGGCTCTGATCTCTTCTCTCCAGCTGCCCCTAAGAACCAGAGGCAAGCCCCTGGATTGAGCATGTTCAGATGTTCCTGAGTGATGGGAACAAGCCTAAGTGAGTTGATGGGTCCCATCCAATGCCTGCTGAAAGTAAATTGGGTGACATGTGTTGGGGGGAGGAGTGGGTAGATGAAGGGCCATTCAAAATAGAGCCTAATACCTTAGGAAGAGACCTTAAATTCTGTTGTTAGGAGGATAGAAGAATTCCTCCCCCACCCACCCCCTGCTCCAGACCTTGGGTGTTTTCCGCCACCATTTCTGGTTTTCCCATAGACAAGGGCAAGAATTGAGCTGCAAGGGCAAACTGGATTTAGGTAAGGGATGGTAGGGGTGGGAGAGAGAGAGAGAGGAGACCCAGTTATGGACATGTCGCTTGTGGGAAGAGGAATAACTGTCTACTGGACAATGCTAACTCAGTTGATTAGTTGATTTATACCAGGAAGATGTAAATACCAGGGGGAGCGAATTCCTTATTTTTTAAAGCATGCTGGTGGTTTTGGAAGAGCTACAATCTGTAACTGCCATATATTCTGGATTTTCCAGAGCCGTCTGGATTTTAAATATTTGCTTTCTTTATCCCCATAAAACATCAAAATATCCTGGAAATGTAAATATTTTGACAAGCAGTTAACTCAGTTTAAAGCATTACAAATGTGTGAATTCATTCTGTTGGTCCTGAGCATGAATTCAGGGACCTGAAACGGAAAGCTCTATGTCACTGATTCGAAGCTTCTGGACAACACAGAAGTCATCAATGGACTCTGGCACCAAAAAGCCTTCTCTAAAATGTAAATTAATTATTCAAGGACATGTCAAG
The DNA here is from genome assembly GCF_016509475.1 of Prionailurus bengalensis. Taxonomy (NCBI): domain Eukaryota; kingdom Metazoa; phylum Chordata; class Mammalia; order Carnivora; family Felidae; genus Prionailurus; species Prionailurus bengalensis. The sequence goes on from NC_057359.1 coordinate 41,027,408, forward strand.
ATATGTTTGGGGAAAAAAATGAAAATAAAGACTCACTGAACAAATAAAGTTCTTCTCACAAGTGTGAATTAGAAAATGTGCTATCAATTTCACCAGCAGATGAACAAAAATGAAGAAATATCACACTAATTGGTATGTGCTTTTTGCTATATTTTACATTTGTCATTAAAATGTTTTCTCTTTCAATAAGGCAATTGAAAAAATATGTGACTGATTGAATTGTTATATTTCTGTAAAGTTTTTCACATAAATGAGCTCAGAAGTCAGAGAAAGTTCTCTTAGTGAGGACTCAACGTTGGTTAAAAGTGGGGCTTTGGGTGCTGACTGGACCAGGAATCAGGAGTGCCTCTTGCTAGATTTGCAATATCTTACTTAACGTCTTTAAGACTCAGGCCCTTTGTTTGAAAAGTAGGGGAAATTCGGGTGCCTGGGTGGCTCTGTCGGTTAAGCGTCCAACTTCAGCTTAGGTCATGATCTCATGGTTCGTGGGTTCGAGCCCCATGTCAGCCTCTGTGCTGATAGCTCAGATCCTGGAGCCTGCTTCGGATTCTGTGTCTCCCTCTTTCTCTGCACCTCCCCCGCTTGCTCTCTCTCTCTCTTTCAAAAATAAATAAACATCAAAAAAATTTTTTTAAATAGGGGAAATAAATACCTCATAAATTTGTTGTGTGGGGATTAAGTGATTATAAAATATTTGACCCAGAGTAGATATTAAATAATTGATAGCTTCTGTGTAAAATATTAATAATGAAATGTGAACAGAAGTCTTTGAGAGTCAGTACAGGATCTGACATTTTTCTCCTTTCCCCCCCGTGTAACTGGCTATGCTCTAGAAGGTGCAGGATCTGTCAGCCTGAGGAAGGCAAATGTGGAGTAGAGCCCCCTGCTGATGAGAGATGAGAGACCAACAGGTAGAATGAGCGGAAAACTACACTTTCTCTTTATTGAACCACTGAATCGTGGGGGTTGTCCATTACTACAGCCTGACAAGCCTCTCCTGACTGATGCAGGAGGGAACCGGAGGCTTCCACTGCTAGCTTATGTAGGACCCTGGGAGAGAGAGGATTGGGACAGGGCACTGAACCAAGGCCACGTGTCCAGTCGTGACTGGAGGGAGCACAGCACAGTCATGACTGGATGGGCACAACAGCAGTGAGCACCAGAGTGCATGGAACCTCGCCTTCTAACAGATATTGAAACCAGGAAAATATTGGGGTGGTATTGAATATATTGGCTCGGTACCAGAAGAGGGGGGGGTGGGTTACAGGGATCTGGAGACCTCCCACATGTTCTTATTGCTGCCATATCCTTTACGTGTCAAAACTGACCGGGTGGAAATGTCATGTTAATTTCTGCAGAAGTGGAACCACAGGCAGGTGACGGTGGCTGCTCTGAGGGGTGTGCTGCCCTTGTCTACTGGGTCTATGGAGAGGCAAGTGACAGGGGGTAATTGTCTCACCCCTTTGCCATACCTGTTGTTCAGAATCAGCTAGGGATCCCCCGGGGGGGGGGGGGGGACAGCTGTCGTGTGTCTGGGTTCCTGGAAAAATATGACATCTAACCAGGGGGTGTTTTCAGATACAAAACAAAGTAGTCGTTCTGTATTCCCGTCAGGTGGGTACACTTCGTGGCTGAACCTGAAACAGATCATTTGCAAATAAAATCTTTTTTTTTAATGGTAAAGCTTCTTTGGGCCTTTTCTCTCTCTTTCTAGGCCTCTTTGTTCCCTGCACAAAAGAAAAGATGGAGTGTTCTGCTTCTGAGGGTGTATGGTGTCCTCAATCTCACCGGCTGGCTCAGTTTATACTGCGGGAGAAACCTTTACAGAGTAAGATGTTGGGGCGCTGGCATTTCACCTACAGCCAAGAGGTTGATGAGTGGGAAACAACCTTCTGAACATGGACAGAGAACCATCATCTAAATAGCTAGTGTCCTGATTCGGTGTTTCCCAAGCTCTGTTCCATAGAACCCAAGTTATAGAGACCCAAAGAGGAGTCCTGCTACTAAGAGGTTCTGAGGTCAAAACACTTGGGGTGCACTGTAATTTTATACTTCCCTTCAGGGATTTGAATTGCTTCTTAGCTGTGACTAAGAACACTCTTAGGAACGGCTGGAGGCTCTGACAGGCCCTCAAATAAAAAAAATATATATGTCTGACTCAAATAGATTTACTTATGTTGGGCTTTAACTGTGTTTTCTCCAATTTGTTTGAATTTGACTATGAGGCATTTTTGGTATGGCACATGATTAGCATCCTGAGAAACAGTGAATCTTGACACACCAACTTAAGAGTTGCTATCCTAATTTATTCCCCATGACTTGGGCAGCATGACCTCTGGTCTTGTCCAAAGAAACAAATTTGTGAGGCTAGAGATGGAATTCATGGGCCATGTTCTCCAGCCAAGATGTTTGTATGAAGTCCCTCAAGGAGTTAGCCTTTTGCAGCTGGGAGGCCTCCAGGGTAAGCAAAGATGTTCATGAATTTCTGGGGTTCGTTGGCAATTACCAACTGCTTGTTCAACATTTTGCTTCGTTTTTCACTCCGCATGTTCCAGTAACTGATCATCTTAAGATCAGTAAGGAATTCACCGGGCCAACCAAGGCCTCCTAGTGTTCAGATACGTCTGTACTAAATCAGAAAGACAGTCCCCCAAAGACGTCCATGTTCTAATCCCTGGAACCTGTGAATATGGTATTTTACATGGCAAAAGGGACTTTGCTAATGTGGTTAAGGATCTTGAGATGGGAGATTGTCCTGTTTTATCTCTGTGGGCCCAATTTAATCACAAGGGTCTTTTTAAGAAGAAAACAAGAAGGCCAAGGACAGGAGGAGGAGATGCAATGCAGGAGGCAGAGGTAGGAGCGATACACTCCGAAGATGGAGAAAGGGGCCATGAGCCAAGGAATGCAGGTGGCCTCTAGAAACATGAAAAGGCAAGGAACTGCAGAGGAATAAAATCTTGTCTACACATTGAGTTTTAGCTGAGTGAGATTGTTTTGGACTTCTGACCTCTAGAACTGTAAGTAATAAATTTGTGTTTGTGGTAATTTGTTACAGCAACAACAGGAAACTAATACAATGCCTTCATCCTGTCTTGTCTCAAACTGGCCCAGACCCACATAATCAACACTAGAGCACCCACTCTAAAAGGAGGTTATTCTGAAGTAGGAGGAGCCAACTCCTAACCTCTCATCCTTTCTACCTACCTCTAGGAAGTCAGGCCCCCTCTCAGGGCAAGTGCCCCCTATGGGAGTAAAGAGGTATTCATCGTTTATCATGGCTGCCTCAAGGCATAGAAGGACTGATTCAAAGGGCATGTTTGGATCACCAGAAGCAAGGGACAGTTGAGACAGAGTTAGGCATTCAGGTCCAGAACAGGGAAAGCATCTAGAACAGAGACCGTGGGCCACTTTCTTTGATGGGTTTGGTTTTATTTTCTCCTATATACCACCCAGCCATTACTCTGAGCAATTCCCCCTATCCTGAGAACGAGCACACATTATCAAGAGACAGTCCCATTCTAGGAAGTCATGTGGCCAAAGGAAGTTGTGGCTGTGCATGTTGGACACAGCATGGAGAATGTGTACCTACGATATGGCACCTGGGGTTTAGAGCCATTCAGAGATAGCCCTGGGAGGCCCAGCATGTTGCCAGGTCTTGCCCTCTAGGTCTGGTACTCTGCAGACAATCTCATGAAAATGATCATTTCCATTCCCTGCATAGGATCTCTATCTGCATCAGCTAGACTCTTTTTTTTTTTCTTTCTTTCTCAAAGATCTCCTACCTCTATAGACTCCCAAGGCACTTCTTGTTTTCTTTCTTTTTGTTTGTTTATTTGGGGTGGGAAGAGTAGAGAGCATTGTTTACTTTTTAATTTCATCCCTTGGTGGGCATCTTGGTTTTAGAAGATGGTTTCAAAGCCTTGATCATAACACTTACCTATCTACCCTCTTCCCATAGATTGTGGCCAGGTGGAAATTCTCAACCAGGAACTGGAGCCATTATCTTTGCTGCGGTGTCTCCTAAGAGAGTGTGATTAATTTGACTATTTCACTGGAAAGGACTACGGTCAGAGGAGTGGACGTGGTAACCCATCTCTTCCCTCACGTGGGAATATAATGGTATTATAGTTCTCTACTCAGTAGATCTGAGGAGACCCAAACCCTGGCCCACCAGGCCTGGGGTCTTAAAGGATACAGGTATTTTGCATAGACAGGGAGAATCAACCAGTCATCAATAATTCCTCAAACATCTCTGCTCATTTGCTTACATCTAACACAGGTTCTCTGGCTAATAATCCAGACTCCTTCTGCCCCAGGGTCTTTGGTTACAGTGGGAGATTCATAGAAAGGCCATTCCAGGCATCTGGATTCCAGCCAGTGGGTTCTCTAGGCCTTGCTCCTTCTCTGTCCTGCATCTCCTCCCACTTGACTTCCTGTGCCTCGGTTTCACTTTCTGTTTACCCTATTCTTGGACCTTAATCCTCCTTAATTCACAACTTGTGGGATTTTAGCTTGTCAGCTGACAAGGCGCATTCATTTTTGCCCATTTCTAGGCTCCCACAAAACTGGTCAAGGACATTCCCTGGCCTCAACTGCCAGGGGAGGGAGATAAGGGGTTAGTGGCATTGGGAAAATCATTGAAACCAGAGACCTAATTGGGTACCATGGTCTGAGTGTTTGTATATCCCCTAAATCGTTGAAATGCTAATCTCCAATGTGGTGGTCTTAGGAAGTGGGGCCTTTGAGAGGTGATCAGGCCATGAGGGTGGAGCCCTCATGAATAGGATTAGTGCCCTTATAAAAGAGGCTCCAGAGAGATCTCTTGCCACCTTCCACCATGTGAGGATAAGGCAAGAAGTCAGCAGTCTGCGACCCAGAAGAGGGTGCTCACCTGGCCATGCTGGCACCTTGATCTTGAACTTCTCCCCTCCAGAACAGTGGGAGATAAATTTCTGTTGTTTTTAAGCTACCCAGTCTGTGGTAATTTGTTACAGTGACCCAAATGGACTAAGACACTGGGTGAAAAAGAAAAAGCTGGGTAAAAGCATTCATGAAAATGTTTATCATCTATATTTAATTGCTCGGTAGCATAAAGCGATTATGCATATTGGTAAATATGTGTTATATTAATATATTGTCATTTTAGATTTCCCCAATTAGCCCTCTGAGTTTACTCAGCCTTCCTAATTTATTGCTCGTGTAACGTGGTCATCTGTTTCGAACCTAGGAAATTAGTGGGCATACTCCTCGGGCTTATGAGCGATCGGTTCTATGCCTTGACACTGTGCCTGGAGATACAGAGCAGAGGTAGTTTGGTGGTTTCTCAGCCCAAGGTTGAGTAAACAGATGTCCCGGAGTTGATTTTACCCAGAATAATTGCATCCAAAGAGCACAAATGTTTAATTAATCAGGAATCTTGTGCTTATTATCTTTTCACTGGGTTTCCACTGATAATGACCCAGAGGAAAATTCTTTTCCTTTGTGTGAATGATATTTTATTTAAAGGTTTTCATTTCATCATCTGATTTCCTCCCCTTTTTCTAGTGAGGGAGGGAGAAAGGGACTGCATGTGAGTACCTGTGCCATCAACAAAAGGAAGGCACACCCAAGCTCCAGACTGTGGAGAGGCAGGGACGTGGCTGGGTGGAGGGCGTCTTCACCGCTCAGGTCAATCTCAGAACTGTGCTCAAGTCAGAATAAATTACTATTGTATATTCACTTGATGGAAACTTCCTTTCCCAAATCAAAGTTGGGAGGAAAGAAAGGGCGTTAAGGAAAGGGCTGATGCACGAGAAAATGGGAAGACGGTTGTGTATGAAATGAGGTTTGAGTTTTCAGGACTTAACGTTGCAGTTCGGGCTGGCTCGCTAATGAAGGACCTACTCCCCTAACCTGGTGCATGGCACAAAACACTAATCAGGACATCGTTTGCATTAAAGGGCTGAGTTTTCCGGTGGGTAATCATCAGGGAAACCCAGTCAAGGGCGAACAAGGACGGCGGCCCTGATTAATTAAACATCTGCACCAGGGCTAAAAGCAAGACTAACCCAGTTGCCTGTACAAGGGCTGTTGCTATTAATGCCACTCGAGGAACCAGGAAACACTGTTTGCTAAAACCCACTCTGTATGGAAAGCTTTGCATTCAGGGCATATCAGATTATGTCTATCATTTCGGCTTCTTCCCGTGTCCCTAGGTATAAGGGATTCTGGGCAGGGCAATGGTGTATGTAACTTATCTCTTCAAGGTGAAAGGAGCACTTGAGCTGGCCTTGAAGCACAGATCAAAGTTGGAAATGTGGACATCTGGGGAAAGGCTGTTCTGGAAGAGCATTGCAGGGAGGGGGACTAGTGTGAACAAAGGCAGGACGTCTGGAACTGAAGAGTATGTCCTGATAACTACCAGGTCTGGTCTGATTGGAGCCCAGGGGCTGTAAAGGTTAGTGGGAATCAGTGTGGCAAAGTTAAGGCTGAAAGCCAGCCTGTGGAATTAGAGGTCCATTCTGAAGGCCACGGGAGGAAACTATTGGAAGCTTCTTGGGTGGAGGGTGGCATGACCAGAATAGTGTTTCCAGAAGGTGATCTAGAGCAGTGGGGAGGATGGACGAGTAAGTAGGAGAGAAAGCCATGGGGAGAGGGACCTGTTTGGATTGTCCTAAATCACAGATCCAGTTCAAAAGTTAGAGGGCTGTCACAGATAAACTCAACGCACAAAGAGCTACTGTGAAGGTTGTCTGATAAAATATAGGACATAGACTAAAAGTTATTTGTTGTTTACCTGGAATCCAAATTGAACTCTCTGTCCTGTATTTTATTTGTCAAATCCCGCAGCCCTTGCTGCTGTGTCACCGGGCAAGGCAGTTCTGAGAACGCACCTTTTATTATTTTTTTTTTTAATTTTTTTTTCAACGTTTATTTTTTTGGGGGGGGACAGAGAGAGACAGAGCATGAACGGGGGAGGGGCAGAGAGAGAGGGAGACATAGAATCGGAAACAGGCTCCAGGCTCTGAGCCATCGGCCCAGAGCCCGACACGGGGCTCGAACTCACGGACCGCGAGATCGTGACCTGGCTGAAGTCGGATGCTTAACCGACTGCGCCACCCAGGCGCCCCGAGAACGCACCTTTTAGATCTCCAAATGCGGGAGGGTCATTCATTGGCCGAGGCCTCAGCTGCTGTCACCAGAAATCGCTGCTTTGCATTGAGACCTGCTCCCAGCCAGTGACTCAGCACAGCAAGAATGCTGAAACACTGACCTCCTCTGATGGGTGACTAGCTCCAGGACCTCCAGAACTGTCATACAACTGCACGGCTGGCCAAGGTGCTTCAGCCTTTTTTTCCCCTCCTTTTCGTGGGGTCAGAACTGCCCTGCGTTAAGACAGCTCTCCCAGCCTGTCTTGGCTCCTTCCCCATTTTCTCGCATATGCCTCGCCCGAGTAAAGCTTTGCACATCTAATCCCATCCCGACATCTGCTTCTTGGAGGATGTACCTGTCTTGGTATTAGTCTTGGACTAACGTTCCTGGTGTCCAAATGGAAGTTGTTAGGAGCTGGCTAGGGAAAGCAAAAGATTTGTAGCTATGGAATAGGAACCAAGGAAGGTTGTAAAGCAGCAGGTGGCAAAAGAGAGGATTTGGAAGGGGAAAAATGTTCAGGTTTGGCTTAGTTTCCTCCTTAGTCCTCAAGGAAGAACACACACCGAAAACCATGCACGAGGGGCGCTTGGGTGGCTTAGTCTGTGAGCATCTGAGTCTTGATTTTGCCTCAGGTTATGATCCCGGGGTTGTGGGGTAGAGCCCCGCACTGGGCTCTGCACTGAGTGCGAAGCCTGCTTACTGTTCCCTCTTCCTCTGCCCCCCTCCCTCTCTCTCCAAATCAATCAATCAATCATACATGATACATTTAAAAACGCCCATATTTCACGCCAGGTTTAGATCTTACGTGTTTTTCAGGCAGCTGAGATGCCGCTGCTGAATCCTGGTTGAAGAACTTGGTTTTAAAGGACCTAGATCAGGATGGCAAATAGACTCTGTTTGTAGAAGAACTCTGATAAATTGGTAGTGACCTTGGAGGGCTGTGCTCCAAAGGGCTGTGCAGCCATGCGGAAGGCACTGGGATTGATTAACGTGGTCTGTTATGGTTGAGGGAGTGGAGGAGCGGCAGGAGCGCTATCCTTTGACAGCCCTGACCATGTTGGGGGACTCTTAAAGGCAACATCCTGGGGCACGTGGGTGGCTCAGTCGGCTAAGCATCCGATGTCAGCTCGGGTCGTGATCTCACGGTTCGTGAGTTCGAGCCCCGTGTCAGGCTCTGTGCTGACAGCTCGGAGCCTGCAGCCTGCCTCGGATTCTGTGTCTCCCTCTCTTTCCACCCCTCCCCTGCTCTCACTGGATCTCCCTTTCTCTCAAAAATAAACATTTTTAAAAAAAGGCAACATACTGTGTCCCAAAGGAGGCTAATGGTACAGCCTGGGGAAGAACCAAGAGGGCCTGAAATAGCTGGGGCTGGAGAGGAAAAGGTAGGGAGGTAAGTATGAGAATTATAGAACGAGAATGAGCGAGACTGGGGACCAAACTCACGCACAAGGTAAAAGAGGGGAAGAATCAGGTAGGATTCCGAGGTTTCAATGGCTGGTGTGTGTGTGCATGCGTAACTAATCAGACTATACGCTCCTTCGCAACGGGGACTAGTAATTTGAGCTACCCTTCGGACACCTAGTAGTATTGGTGTCATCATCATCAGCCTGACTGTTGGTGGTCATTATACTCATTTGGGGGTTTTTATACGGATGGAATGTTTGGATGAAGAGATTCATTCCATTGCATCCATTCGTTTGTGATCGTTCACATGCACAGGTTCATGTTTAGTGATACACATGTTTGTTCTTTATACGTACAGAAGTATATAGTAGTTCCATCCGTTCTGAAGTCATTTCAAAAGACCCCAAGTCCATAGTCCGCCATAGACATGTATTATTCAATTTCTCTTTACTGGAAATAGAATGTATCGATTTGAAGTGGCTATAGATTAAGAATACAGACATCACTGGATATCCAAGAGCAGCGGTTTGCACAGTTGTGTTAAGGACAAAAGAACATCTGTCTGGCCCTGCCTCATAGCAGGAGGCCCCGTGCTCAGTCAGGCGTGCACCCACAGGGAGGGAAGGGGGTGACAGATGCTCTGGGGTTTGTCACCACAGAATTCAGAGGACTGACTCACTTCCCTTCCCGAGATGCCGGCCATGGTTTGTGGTGGTGCTCACCACACTGGCGAGGCGCTTGCCTTTCAAGCCTCTCCCGTTCCATGTGATCTCGTCCCAAGGTGCCAGCTCCTGGCTTTCCATCTTGGGGACGCATACATTTTTTCAAGAGGGTGGAGAGAAAATCAACATGAAGAGTAATGGACTTCAAAGCAGGGAAGGAATGAAAATACTGGGAATTTCTGCCCATGATTCAACTCGCAGGGGCACAAGAATACACTGGAGACAAGGAGGGGAACCAAGTCTAGTTCTGAAGCCAGAGCCTCGAGTCGAAGAGATCATTTAGAGGACTCACTGAATGCAATACGGCCAGGAAAATAGTTGTTGAATTCTGTCCTGTCCGCATTCTCCCCTGCATTCCCTCCCTCTTTTTTAATGGCGGTGGGCCTTAAAATGAATTTTAAGTTTAAGAGCATTCATTTAAAAAGAGGTTCTTTAGCCTGCATTTATAAAAATAATTTCTCCCAACTGGAACACGAACATATGTTCCACATATGTGGCAATTCCATTGTACAACATGCTATTTCTGAATACCACACAAAAGTAAAATACTAATCTAATTTTAAGTAGCATGGGAAATTTCTAGTGAATATCAGATTCAATATTTCACACCAGACAAACTTTTAAAAATGCTCTGTACGAACCTAATGATAGGTGTTAGGTTGTACATATGTGGATATGGAGGTGTACCCAGGTGAACCACTCTTCGTTGTATATATCGGCAACATCTAGCCTAGCTCTACTCACACTGTTTATTGTGATATGTTAAATTACCCGATTCTGTCGTACCCTGATTTCTCTCTAAAAATCTCAAGTTGTTGCCAGAGAGCTGCTCTCTCCACTGGATCTGTATAGGGCTTTAGGGAAATCGGACATTCAGTTAAGTTAATCACAGGTGTGAATTCCTTATGGGCCCCTAGAGGACAGCTCATAGAATGTGTTTCCAAGCTGTAAGAGGTACCCTGAATTCTAATATGTAACCACTTCCTGAGGGGAGGGTATGATCCCTGGCTGCCAAACAGGGCCATTTTTGTAGAGGTTTGATTGGGTAAAACATGTTTAGGTGGAACAGATACCATGATCTATGCCTTCAACCCCCGAGTTGGGTGAGGATGTGGAACTCACAGGGCTCAGCTGTACAAGAGCCTATAGACCTGGGTAGGGACTGAGCCTGCCCTCTGTTAATGACCACTGCTTACTCTCCAACGGGAGGAACTTAGCCAATGCCTCTCAATTTGCAAAATGGCGCCAAACGGGCCCCCAGAGAAACATTATCAAAGGTCTTTTTGTCTTAGAATGCATCAGGGCTGAGGAAGGGAATGTTATGCATGGCATGCATAGATGGGCTTTCAACCCACCCAAGTCCAAACCTCATTTTCTCTCTGGGAGAGAGGAAGGTGGCAGGAGAGGAAGCCAAGAGGCCAGGATGTTGCCAACATTCAAGTGGGAAGGGCCCTCCTCTGGAATGAGCACGTTGGCAGAGGAATGGGGCAGAGGAATGAATGTTAGAAATGTTGTGGTGAACGAGACACTGAGATTTATTTTCAAATGAAAGATTTATGAAAATAACCTGGTACCAGAGGAAAAAGAGACTTGAGGGTTGAAATAGATCATGGTTGGGGAGTGGGATGATGTGGAATGCAGGAGAATGATGTGGCAGGGTGGGAAGATGGGGGGCCAAGAAGAGAGTCCCCGGCAGGGTACAGTGGAGGGGGCACAGGCTGCCAGTCTGGAGGCTGGCTTCTGGTCCTGCTGTCACCTTGGTTCCCGCGACCTGGCAATTGGTTTCTTCTGTGCAGGGAATGGGGAACCGAAACACATTGTTACAAAGCACGGAAGGCCACCCTGGCTCCAAGAGGCAACCAGGAATTTAATGTAAGGGTAGGCAGTAGCTCCCAGAACCCGAGGAAGGGGCGAGGATCAGGGCAGCTGCAGGGGTGCCACAAAGCAGGAACTGATGGACAGGCTCTTCAGGGCCTGGAGCCCAGCTTTAATTAGCTCTGAAAGTTTTCTGCCCCGGTGTTGCTCCTCTATCCGATCCACATTCCCAGAAGGGCAATTCTACCTGGTTTGGCCTGGGTCATGTTCTCAGCTGTTGGCCAGAGGAGGGCACCCAAACCATGAGCAACAGCAGAGAGGTTCTCCGGGAAAAAACAAAAAACAAAAAACAAACAAAAAAAACCTGAGATGCTGTTATCAGAGAATGAGGGACTAGGATCTGGGCAAGTAAGAACACCAGCGCCCACCGCATGGGGTTAGGACAAAGCCACCGCAAGACTTTGTCTCGGGTACCATGGGAACATGGAACGCAAGGGGTTAATATGCACCTGACACTGTCACCTCATTTATTTCTCACAATTACCCTGAGAGGGAGAAAACCAAATGAGGACTCAGGATACGTCCTGGGACTCCCAACATCTTGGGCTGACATCTAGTTGGGGTCCTCTGCCAGTGTGCCTTCTGGTTCTTATGGTGGCCTCACAGGGAGCTCTGGTGCAAGGGCAGTGGACTGGCGTTTTCCAGCCTGAAGCTGCCCCAGAGTTCTGAACGCTCAGTATACACATAGTAGTCTTTTCATCCAAGCTTCTTAATATAAGTTTGAAGTCTGAGCGCCTATCTCATATCTTATAAATTTTCAGGAATGCTAGAAGGGAACTGCTACCCAGAAGCATTTCTGGAAAGAACTACCTGGGGAAAGAAAGATGTAATGTGCCAGGCTCAGTCCCTGTCTTTTGGCCACGGCAGAGCACTTCCTTGTTTCTTCAGCAAGATATTTGGTTCCAGTTGTTACGTTGCTGGGTTCCCACCGACAGCCCCCTCTGCGAGCGCCGCCCCCGCCGCCCCGCCTTATGATGAGATGCAAAGATTTAACGGTTTTGAGAGGGAGGCTACCTAATTTGACACACATTTGACACACACATTTGACACATTCCACGCGTTCTTGTGCTTGAATAACACCACCTGTAAGTTGGTGAGATGGTGTTTTCAACGTGCGGTAACCCGGGAAGCTGCCCTTTTCACCCCATTGTGGGAAGGGCGGTCTCACACATTTTTTCCACAGTAATTTGATTTCATCTGAGAACAACTGCAGGAGCTACTGTTGGGAAAGCAACCCAAGGTTCAATGTTGAGGTCATTATCAGTATTGGATGTTTCAGATCTGTGACATAGTTGAGTTCTAGCAAATTCATCAAGGAAGCATCCTGTTAGGAGTTCTGTCTATCAGAATTGGCAGGGATCCAGCATTTCTCCATCTTGATGGAGATTACCCCCATCCTGGGCAACAGGTGTTTTGAGTGTTTTGAAAAGCCAAAACAGCCCGAACTTTGCCTAACAAAGCTTCTCTGTGCCCTGGGTTGGTGCTACAATCATCTGTTTCATGCTGTGGGTTTTATTGTCCAGAGTTTTTACATGTGGAGTCCTCCTTTCCGAGTTCAGGTACTATAAGGGCCAAAAGTCAGCTTGGGCAATGGGGTCTAACCTTTCTCTCCCACAAGCCAACCTTAGTAACGCAATTTGAGTAGAATAATAGCATACTTGATATGCAAACATAGTTTCAAATCAAGTCTGCTCGCCTCCATCTTTCAACCAGATGGCCACCCCTAAGACTTTTTCTAAAGACATTTTGGAGGCTTCATTAGGAGGCTGAATCTAATAAGTGGTACACTCAGAATCGAGAAGTTCTAAGCGTGGCAGAGTTCTGGAAGGGGAACTGCTTTCTTAGCTCCCAAATTTTGACTGCAGCTCTTAGCTAATCCCGATATCTGTTCATAATAGCCTTTGGAGAGATCCTTGAACTTATGTTTTAAAAACAAAAACTAGAAGAAATATTAAGAAAGAATCCACAGGACGATTCAAACTACGTATATTTAAATACATAATTAACATGGGTATTTTTACACACACACAAAATAACACAGCAGTTCCCTTAAAATGTTTTTTGTTTCAGTTCCTTCCCCTTAAACTCCTAATATAGGTGTGCCTGAGAGAATTGTCTTTGTTTTTGTAGGCTGTGCTTTATCTTAATGTAACATCCAAGTTCACAGGTGATACCCTGCTGTGAGGGTCTGTATGGGATGTCACCACCCGTGACAGGGCTCTTATTAATGAACTGCAGAACATTCTCCATCTTGGTATATACACTAACTCAAAGTCCATACCAAGTTCTGAGCCTTTAAAGAGGTTACTTTCCTTCAACATTCTTTGCTAACTGCCTGCTTCAAGATACTTCTTTCTCTGGAAAAGATTTCTCTTTTTCTTAGCATGGACTTAGAGCTTTCTGTTTCTCTTTGAATACTTTCTGCCTACTGCCTCTGTGTGCTGCTTTATCTCTTTATTGCAGGGTGAAGGAAGTGTTTGATATTTTGTTCCAAGAAAATTTTTTTGAATATCTATTATATCAGCCACTGGGCTAGGTTGCTATGTGAAAGAGTAAGTTCTAAATTTAATCTGAGTTGAAAACAAATTCCACTGCTATGTAGAAACATGCTCACCTTGATCTCTTCTGGGCACCCTCCTTGGTTACAACAGCTCAAACTCTAACCCTTATCAATTTTATGCCCACAATGGAGGCTAAACGATCACTGAGGACATAGCTTACACAAGAGAAGTATTGGAGAAAACTTATTGGTTGTGGGGATGCTAATTATTTCCTCCAATGATCATTTCCTCCCTTTCTCCAGGCCTCTCTGCTAGAGAAATTCTCTCTCCAAAAACAGCTCAAAAGGGAGTTTCTTAAGTGCTTTGAGACCCTGTTACTGTCTACGGCTTATTGCATTGGATATGGATTCCTGACCCAGGATAAGCCAACCACATGTAGTCTAAAGACATAGAGACTACATTAGTTGTTTTGGGAACTTAAATTGGAGAGGCAACTAATTGTGAAAGCTGAGACCTACATTCCTGGCTTCAATGATGGGCCAAATGCAGGCATTGCCAAGTAAGCCATCAGAACAGGGAGACAACAAAGGAATTTGTATTAACCAGAAATCTGTGTACAAAAAAAAAAAAAGGCTCTCAGTTGTGAATCAAGAATTCTGAACCAAGAAACCAGTGCCTTACTTGGGTTTGACTTGGACTTATGCTATATATGTGGTCCAGGAATATTTGAGATGAGACATGAACATAAAAATGTGATTCTAGACCATGATGTCATACAATCATGGACCAAACACAAAACCCTCTATTGAGTCATACCCTCAGCCAAGGTCACTGAGGGTCATAAATAAAGCCACATTGAAGACAAAGTCACCCTCCCAAATTATAAAATATATTAGAAAACAATCCCCATGATAGAGAGTCAACAGATAGAACATACATCAGGACTAGATTCCCTGTAACTTCAGATAGTAGATCTGTTGTAGAGAGACTATAAATATGCTTAAAATGATTAGAGACATAAAATAAGCAGTCGAAAACATAAAAAGTGTACAAGATATCATGTAAAAAAATACAGATCTGAAAAAGAAAAAAAATAAAAAATAAAAGTAATAACTATAGTCATTAATTTCAATGAATTAGATATAGCTAAAGAGAAAATTAATGAGCTGGAAGAGACCTCTGATTCCAATTCAGAATATATCACAAAGACATAAATGTATGAGAGAGTAATTAAATATATGGAAGATAGAATGAGAAATAATATGATTTTCAAAGAGAATGACGGAGAAGAAATATTCAAAGAGAAAAAGGCTGAGGTATTTTTTTATAGTGGTTAAAAGATAAAAATAATAAGATTCAGGAAGCTACAGCAAGCCATGAGCTAACTAAATAAGAATAAATCCAAACTGTAAGTCCACTATAATGAAAATGCAGAACACCAAAGTCAAAAAGTTCTTAAAGCCACCACAGAGAAAGGACATGTTTCTTACAAAGGAAATATGATTAGACAGGCAGCAGACTTTTCAACAGCAACAACAGAAACCAAAAGTCAATAACATAACATGCCCAAAAAAGTGAGAGAAACTGTCACTTCTATATCCACTTAAAGTATTATTATCAACCAAGGTGAAGTTAAATTTTGTTTTAGTTACCGAAGACTTTCATGAAGGAGTTTCTAGAAGATTTATTTCAAGTAGAAGAAAACTGAACCAAAAGGGAAGAAATGAGACTCAAGAAAGGGCAGTGAATTCAAACAAGATCTGTCTGTAGAAAATAACAATAATATTGACAGATTATAAGGGTGCAAAACAATGGAACTAAAATACTGGTCAACAATAATATGTAAGAAGGGTGGGAGATGAAGGGTGGGAGATGAATGTTGACTGATTTTATACTTTTTAAAGTCAAGAATGTGTGATAAAAATGTAAGGGTAACATCCAAAAGGGTTATATGTACATGCAGACATACAAATGAGATGTAGAATGACCACATCAGTGGAATAGGAATAGAGGGGGGGGAAAGAAAACTTGACTAGTCTATGCAAAGGCAGGAAGAAAGAAAATAGAGATCATTTGGCAAAGTAAATAAAAGCCCAGAATAAGATGGCAGAAATAAATCCTAAATAAATGTAAATGGACTAAACATGCCCGTTAAAACACAGAGATTAATCTGGATGAAAAAAAATAATGTATAGTGATTTACATGATACTCCTTTAAAATATAAGGACAGAGAAAAGAATAAAGGTAAACGAATGGAAAAAGATCTATCAGGCCCCCCAAAAGGGGAGGAGTTAATAAATTACATTTATACCAGAATTTAGGGCAAGATTCAGGATCGGGGATCAATTGTTATAAAACATAACAATTCTAATAAGTACCTGATATTTGCCTCAAATAAAAGGCAAAAATTGAATTTACAGGAGGAATTGCCAAATATACAATTATAGTAGGTGATGGTTTAACATAACTCTTCAGATAGATAAAGCAAATTTTAAAAATTAGCACGGAAGAAGATTTGAATAAGTCATTTTTGTAATGACAATGGCATTTGCCTAAACAGTGCTTCTGATTCCAGCTCAAAGAGGTGTAGGATCCTTCGATCTGAAATTCACTTAGGAAGGCAAACTTTCCACAGGATGCTTTTTGATGGGAAGGAGGGATCCGGATTCTCTAACCTTTGACCTGTGCAGGATTCCCTCCTGTGGACAAGGCCCATTCCAGCCTTGCTTCAAGGAGGGGTGATATTGGCACATGAATCCCGCTGTTATGTAATTTGGCTATGATTTTTTTCCCTTCTGCTTTTTAAATTAGTGCAAGCTAGTATGGCTTCAGGATTCTTTGCACACAGCTGAGGCAGCAGAAAGTCACATGCATTAGTTAAGGTGCAGGCTAAACAGCTGTCATTTAGACGCTAAAAAATACAGCGGCTCAGATGAGTTTATTTCTCTCCCACGGAACATCCAGACGTGGGCGGGCAGTACCCTGGCAGGTAGGTGGCGCTGCTCCACAAAGTCCTCTAACTCCCTTCCACTTTGTTGTCCTCTTCATTCTCACATCTGCATTCTAGCCCAGGGGAAGGGCGAGTAGTGGCTCCTTTTCAGAGATGAGACCCAGAATTTGCACACATCACTTCCACTCGCTTCCCTCTTCCTGGAACTTAGTCCCGTGGCCACTCTGAGCCGCAGGGATGCTTGGGAAATACTGTCTGCAGCTGGGCAGCCATCTTCCTTGTTCCTCATTGCGTGTGGCCTTTGGGTGTGATTCTGTTGCTAGAAGGGAAGAGATTAGACTGGATAGCATAAGAAAATGAGCAGTCACGGCCCCATTCATTATAAGTGAGGGACATGGGAACCAATTTTTCCATCTAGAAAACCATGTCTCAGAATTGTTATTAATAGCAGTCAGATGAAGATAGTGAAAATGAGGACCCCCAGGTTTCTCTGTGGGTCCCTGGCTCTGCAGTCCCCCGTCAGCACAGAGCACAGGTCCCAGCTAGGCACAAGTTGCATTGCAGAGCCATGGGCGCTGTTAGCGGGGGGGGGGGGGGGGGGGGGGCAATGGTCGACCAGCTCCTAACTCTGGCTGCTTTGCCTGGAGCCCCTCTTCCCTTCTCCTGTTCTCCCCTTCCCTCTCTCCCAGCTCCCCACTGAAGGGATTGTGCAGATTGATGGACTGTCACCTGGAAGGTGGAGGCCGACCCCAGATCCCTGTGTTCTTTAAGGAAAGAAGGATTAATGAGCCCCTTAGAGTTGTCTCTGGGCTGGAGCTCATCTTGGTGCCTGCTCTGGCTGGGACGGCCCACAGCCAAGAGAAAGGCAGGCAGCTACAAAGCTGTGGTCATGCTGCCCTGTGTGTGACCTGTCAGGTTTTGTCTGTGATCATCTGTGCCCAGTGGTGCAGGTCACACGCTGAGCTCCTCCCAGGAATCTGATTGTTTGCAGTTGTAAAGTGCAGGAGCTTGGATCTGTCCGAGCAGAGGGTTAAATCATGGAGTGTTTTACAAGGGCAGCTATAGGGAATGTCTTGTTTTCTCCTTATATGGCTATTTTTCTCAGTCCAGAATCCCAGGGTGGATTTTACGTGGTTGAAATACACAAATGGAGTCCTAGTCTTAGCCAAACATGCTATGTGGCTTTAAAATTAACAAGCCTCTCTCTACTTCTGTACCCCAAACACACATTCACATGCACCATTTCCGTCGAGACTGTGGAAAGATACTCCTTCCCTTTTAGCCAAAAATATTCAATGGGGGTGGATTTCTACAATTCTGTTGCTTTATGCACGAGAAAGATTTCTTTTGATCACAGTAGTTTTGCAAGCGTGTGGGTCAAATGTAAGTATCAAGGTTTTAATGAGTAGCTACTGTATATGAAGTGCTACCCTCACTGGCTCCGGGTGTACAGGCAGAATGGGGCACCAAACATTAAAATATGAAAAGGAAAGATGTTTAATGATGGTTCGAGACGACACTGGTCAGAAGGCAGCACATAAGAGCATGAGCTTGCCACAGGTGCTCAGGGGAAGGAGAAATCTGTTCAGGCTAGTGTGATCAGGGTGGCCTTCACGGAAGAAGTGGAGGTTTGAACTAGATGGATTTGGTTAGGTCAAGGGGCGAGGAGGAGGCATTTTGATGGGGGAAGCCTGAAGGAAAATGCATAGGAAAGAAAGTGAAGGGGCTTTGAAAAGAAGAGAGAAATAATCCAGAGCGGCTAGAGCAAATAGTTCATGCAGGAGAAGAGGCATTTGGGTGGGAAAGGTAAATTAAGGCTGGAAGTGGCCTGGGAAGTCAGGCCGAGGAGCGGGGATTTTTACTGCATGATAAAGGGGAGGCGTTGAAGGCTTTGGGGTATTTATTTTGCTCTGAACAGGTCTGGGCACCAGGGTTCTCAACAATTTCTGCTTCCAAACTTACTTTTCCTTAACTTACTTTTCCTTTTCCAAAAGGAAAAGTGAATGGGAATTCACTGAGATTTCCCATCTCCGTGAATATGGCAATCTAGAAAATTAAGATTAGATTAATTAAATATGATCTTTAGGTATTTAAAGTAAGATTCCTTATCAAGATTTCCTTCATGGTGATTTCATACATGAAAAATGCAGTATTTATTACTGAATACAAATTCTTGGCCACACCTTCTGGAACGCAAACTATAAACCCAGGGTTTGTAAGAAGAAGTTTGACCAATTTTCATAAGTTGTGGACAAAGGGGGAAACTTTGGAGGAAACATCCGGCATTAGATTCAAACCCAGAAACACCACAGTTTGAGCAAAGTTAGATGAAAATTTGCATTTCAGAACCATTTTGGAGATCAAATCTGGCATGAGAAATATGCTCCCAAAAGCCTACTTTCTGTGTCTCATTCGGTCTCTGCTTGAGTTTTCTTCCAGAGATAGAGCTGGGACTATGATGTCTCTTATAAATGTGAAGAAACTGTCAAAAAGTTTTAATGACTTTCCCAGACTCGGACAGCTCGTTTGTGGTGGAGCGAGGCTCTCAGGAGCGTGAAGAGGTCCAAGCAGCGTCCTAGCGATAGTGAGTTGGCAGTGCCTGGGTTCCAGTGGGTCAGAAGTACTGATATACAGTCAGGGAGGCAACCAAATTAGACAGGAATGCTGTCCTGGCCAAGGCGGGTGAGAGGTGATGACAAGGTGACTGGGGACGGCCCTTGTGAGGAGGAGCTTGAGGATTCTGGCCGGTGGAAAGAGTGATACCACCAATGCAAATGACAGACCCCCGCATAGGCTGGGTGGGGTAGCACCGACAGGGAAGGGCTCCCCGGTGGGGCCAGCTGGAGCAAAGATGCTGAGAGTTGGAAGACACTCGGCTCCCCAGGGACCTTGGGCAAGTCACTTGAATTTTTCTGAGCCTCGGCTTCCTCCTGTGCAAAATGAAGTGAATTATAACCTGCGAGGGCAAGGCGTTGCAAGGATTAGATGAGAACGTGGGGGCAAGGCATGTGGCTCAGTCCCTGGGGATGCAGCAATGTGAATACAGACTTATTTTGAATGAGTGCCATCAAGAACTATCAAGCAGGTGAGTTAGGAAGGACATGGAGACCTGCAGTTTGTCGAGGGATGAGGACGGCATTGGGTTTACATTTAAGAACAGAAGAGAAGCTGGGCTGTAAGGGATAGAAGCTCTTTCTTTTGTTATTTCTAATTCATCACTGAAAATCAGGGAGAAGAAACACATGAGTTCACATATAGGCGCGTGCACGCGCGTGCGCGTTCACACACACACACACACACACACACACACAAATTGGGTAAAACTAGCGACTGCCTCTGGCTCAGGACATGCTGTAGGTGAGCAAAATGGACCATGGAAAAGGCTCTCTCTCACAGATGCCCATTGTGGGTTTATCAAGGCTCATTTAATGGTGATGCTCTTTTCCAGTTTTAAAAGCTAGAATTTTTAGCATTTGCAAGGGGGAATGCCAGGCTTCCAGGTTACTTGCGTAAGTATTGGGTGGATGTTAAGTCAAGGAAGTGTGATACTTCAAACATCTCTCATACCAGGTCAGCATTGAAATATATGAGGTCACGGGGTGGTGAAGCCAGAGAGGTTAAGGAGAAAAATCATGATATATATGGGCTCTGTATAATTGTTTGCTATCAAAATACATATTATTTGCAAATGTTTATTGTAAAATCCGTTGTAGAATACAACTCATTCTTGCCTCTAGAGAGAAAACCATTATTATATATTGCCATGGTGTTGTTAATACCATGAATGTACCGTTATGTTTTTATGTCTTTATTAATTCTGTTATTTATTATGACGGTCTAATTCATATTGGTTGGCTCCATTACATTATCAGATGATAGCTGATTTAATAAAAGAGCTCTTGATTGCTTGATCTCTTTCAGAATCACATTCTCGCTGATTTTTTCCTGCATAAATTCTTTTTTTAAATTTTTAAATGTTTATTTCTTTTTGAGAGAGAGAGAGAGAGAGGCAGAGCGTGAGTGGGGGAGGGACAGAGAGCAAAGGAGACACAGAATCCGAAGCAGGCTCCAGGCTCCGAGCTGTCAGCACAGAGCCCAACGCGGGGCTCGAACCCACGAACTGTGAGATGATGACCTGAGCCAAAGTTGGATGCTTAACTGATTGAGCCACCCAGGCGCCCCATTCCTGAAAAAAGTCTTGAACCACGTTTCTAACAAGCATGACCTGGTGTCAGAATGTCCCACCACATTATTTGTTTTGCGTTGTCCTTTCAAAAATGTATTAAGTGGGCTCAGTACCAAGAGGACCACATCTACTTGGGCCACTTCACAAATGGAATCCTTTTTAATGCCCACCACCTATTTCACCCATCAAGAGTACACTTATGATGAGCAGTGAGTAATGTATAGAATTGTTGAATCACTATATTCTACAGCTGAAACTAATATAACACTGTATGTTAACTAAACTGGAATTAAAATTTAACACTATATTCCTTCCTACTTAAAAAAGATGGAATCCTTTTGAGGAGAGACTGGCGGGATGCAGTGGAAGAGGAGATGTTTGGATATCAGATGTGGCTCCGTTCCTTCCTTCTCTTTTCTTGGATCTTCTTCTATGGCAGTATTTGAGGAACCTAAGTTATCTATCCATCTCTTCTGGTGAATTTGAGGGAGATTTCGAGAAGTCACAATACTGCATCTTGATACTGGGCCTATTTTACAAGTGTGCCATTAGGAAGAGTCAAGGTCTTGTTCGAGTTTCAAAGAACGATGTGATGCCCTGGCATTGCTCAGATGTATCCGTCTTAATTGCACTTAGGCTCGTTCCGGGAGCTGGGCTGCATGGCTAGCGTAGGGCAGGCCCAGCTATGGGGAGAGCACTCGCTGCTCACCAGGGAAAACCGTGCCATTTATTCCGAGAATGTGCAGAAACAGCATTTGATTGGGAAGAGGCCTTAGGTCATTTATCTCCCACTTTTAAAATGATGAGATCGATGTGTCTCCCCAGTGGGCTGTCCCCCTTCTATTCAGCAACAATACACTACTTCTTTTCAAAGAGAAATATGCTTCCAATAAGGGGGAAAGGAGGCAGGGGGTGGTAGCAAAGGGGATCAAGCAACTTTCATTGAAGGATTCATTTTTGATTGAAATATTTTGTTCTAATCTCCAACTTCCTTTTTAACTTGGCAGAATGACCAAAAGAAAAACAATGTCCCTCCCTAGCCCAGTTTACGGCCTGCCAGAGCAGAGGATCCAGTTACTTCTTCCAAATTGTATATGTTGGGTTGTTGGATACATTCTTTTTTTTTTTTTTTCTTCTTTTTAAATCTATTGCTCATATACATAGGGTTTTCTTTTAATGGCATGTCAAAGTGGAGTTTGGTGAAAAACCACAGGAGAAAAAAAAACAAAATGAAAAAATATAGATCAAATTTAGCTAGCTATTTAATGCTTTTTTTTTTCTTTGAGTATGTTGTGGAAGGAATTCTCTGCAAGTGATACATCCTGTAACTGTAGGCAGATGTAATCCCCTGGCCGTGATACCAGCAAAGATTTCCCTTCGCGTTGGAGACATTTGCAGCCATTTTGTTCCCTCCCACAAAGAGGAAGTGCACAGGGAGGAGGACATTCCGGGCCATGTGCACTATTTGTAATGTTCCACAGTTGTGTTTACAATTCCCAGGATGCCCTGTGAGCCTGGCCTTGGAAGGGAAAGAACCCCAGGGTGTTACAACCTGGGGCTGGGATCTGGGCAGCGCCCACAGGGGCACTTTTTCTTCTCAGAAAGCCCTTCCTCCTTCTTTCGGCCAATCTGCCTCACTTATTGCTTTGAGCCTCCTTCAAACTCACCTCCTCAGGACACAGGTTGGAGTGTCCTAAGATGTCACTGTTTGTGTTATATTCATTTGGGCTCTTGCGTTTTCTCTATAATGACGTTAAAAACATACTTTTCCCTCCTGGTCGGGCGTGCTTTTTCTAGTGGGAGTAGGAGATAGATTCCACCTGCTTATTCAGACCAGAAACAGCTTGAGAGATATCTTGTTTGTGACCCCCAGAAGCACACCCTGTGACAGTAGTTTGAGGGCAAATGTCTTATTGGGAGAGGGTCCTGGGAGATCCCAGTAGAGGAGTGGGGCAGGGAGGAAGGGAAGGGAAGGGAGCCACCAAAGGGCTTGTCAAGCTAGTGGCCACTGTGGGCAACTGGGTCTTAATCCTTTCCAGTAGCAACCCCCCTACACTTGGTGTGGCAATCAAAAATGTCTTCAGACAGGGCCATAAACTCCCTGGGTGGGGGCAAAATGGCTGATGCTTTGGAAGCATGGACCTCTGGGCAACTGCAGATGCTGGCCATTGGAAGTCTGGCTGGCATGTACTGAGATGAGAAAGCCAACAGGATGTGCCACTACTGGGCCCTGGGGTGTCTGTTGCACCCCCTTCTAGAGGACGAGGAGGGAGCAGTCTGGAAGGGTGTCTTAGCTCAAGCTGCTATGTCAAAAAAAATACCATAAACTGAGTGGTTTATAAATTAAAAAAATATTTCTCACAGTTCTGGAGCCTGGAAATCTAAGATCAGGGTGTGGTGCAGTCGGGTTCAGGTTGTATTCTCATACGGTGCAGAGCAGAGAGAGGAAGCAAGCTCTCCAGTCACTTTTTATGGCATTTATCGCATTCGTGAGGACGCCACCCTCATGGCCTCATGTAATCCTGCTTACCTCCCAAAGGCTCCACTTTCTAACACCGTCACATTGGGGGTAGGGTTTCAACATATAAAATCGTGGGGGACCAGCATTCAGTCCATAATGGGATATTTCCATCTGAGTATCCAGTGGGTGCCTTGACTTCAATTAGAACCCATGCATCTCTCTCCAAAACTCTTAAATCTGCCCCCTTCCTGTAATCTCTTTCCAGGTCGTAACCCACTTATCAGAGAGGGTTCCTAAACTTCTCCTTTTTCCCCTGCACCCCTCCACCCATCTCCCACCCAACACAGCTCATTCCACTTCCAGTAGCAAATCTATCTCCTCTTCACGACCTCCCGATATGGCTTCCGTGCAGGCAGGCTTGCTTCTTTATCCGTCCAATATTGCTACTGCCTCTGTGCTGACCTCCCTCTTCCAAGTCCTGTCTGATCATTCTTTCCAAAGGCAATACGACCATCACCAAAGTCTACTCGAAATTTAAAAAATAGTTCCCGCCACTCTCTGAATGGACTGCCAAGAGTTTATCCAGGCATGCCAAGTCCTCTGTCACCTGAGAAGGGAGACTATCAGAGTGATTTAGAGGCAATACTCCCTGGATTCAAATCTTAGCAACTCAGATAAATTGCCTATTGTTGTTTTTCTCCTCAATCTCAGTTTCTCCAAAAGCAAAACAGGGGATCAACGGTATCTGCATGAGTAATCTATAAAAAGCACTTTTAAGAGGACCTGGCCCATATTAAGAGATCAATAAATGTTCTCTGTCATTGTTGTTGCCTGACATGCAGGGTTGTCACGAGCGTGAAGTAAGGTGACAATTGTGGAAGAGCTCTGCCCGCCGTATGTCGTCTCACTACTGCATCTTGCTACTCATCTGTGACACAGAATTGTTGGCTCTGGGCTGGATAGGGGGTGGGGACACAGGAAGGGTTAGCACATTCCCAGCACTGGCACATCAGTCAGGAGGCAAGGCCCCCAGGGGAAAAGGACACATGGAGTGTGTCTGTGTGAGGAACAGAGCTTTGGGTATCTGCTGTTCCAGAAATGAGCTCTTATGAGTTGGAGAAGCACCAATTGACTCATCAAGTTTTGACATTGGCTGCGGAGCTTGAAATGCCTCCTGTCCAAGAATTCACCACTCTGTCCTGTGAGCCTCGTGGGGAGCACAGTTAAAGGGCCTACAGTGTTCCCGGGACACACTGTCTGACTGTTTGAACTGGTGAAGAATGTGTGGAGCCCTTATTGTATATGGATGGCACGCTGCATGGCAGTTGGACCGGCCAGGAAAGGTACAGGCTGGCAGGCTGCTCCAGGGTCCCCTACCAGACGTCTCTAGGAGGGAGTTGGCTCCGGGAGGGAGGACAGGAGGTGTCCTTGAGAGGGTTCACCTTAGAGAGCCAGCTGGAAGCACTGGGTGAGGGGTTGGCAGCAAACGTCACATTTTAACAAATGAGAAGATACCTCCCACCTTGCTACTCAGTAACAGAGACAGTCCCTTCCGTTACTTTAAGGGACCCACTGTGACAATTATCCAATAGTGGTTCAGATCACAGATTTGGGGCAAAATCCCAGGATTCAAGCCTCTGCTCTGCCACTTGTGTGACCCGATGCAAGTGGCTTCATTTTCACCATGCCTCAGTTTCCTCATCTGTGAAGGGGAATAGTAATAATACCCACCTAATGGAGTTGCTGTGACGACGCAGTGAGTATGACATGCTAGGCACTTAGAACCGTGCCCGACACATGGTAAACGCTGTGGATGGGGGTATTAGCAATGGGTTCAAGGAGGCATTTAGGCCACAGCCTCGGACTGAGGGACAGAAGCGCTGGGTCCTGGTGTGATGGTAGCCAGCAGGCCCCAGGCCTTGGTTTGTACCCCATCCCGGGAGGGTTCCAGGTTGTTCTCTCCCTCCCTGCCATCCCTGCTCATCCTCTGTTCTCATCAGCCTGGGTGAATTGCTTTCTCCTTCTCCTTCTCCTTCTCCTTCTCCTTCTCCTTCTCTCGGAGCTCTCTCTTCGGGTTCTACTTGCCAGCCACTCCTTGACCTCTGGGGTCTTGTGGTGTTAGCAGCTCTCTGCTGTTAACCAGCTCTCAGGTACCACCCCATGCTGTGCTGTTTTCCTAAACCCAGCTCCCCCCGCCCACCCCGGTTAAAAACATCTCTTTGTTAAACTCCCCTTCTTGCCTGACTTGAGTGTGCCATGATAGATCTGAAGTCTAACCCCAGCAGCCGGAATCCAGAATTCTCAACCGGTCCACTACACTCGTCCTCTTGGGACACAAGAGATGGGTCACATCTCTTTCATCTTCTAACGAGAACCGACTTGAGCCCCCTCCATCTTGGGGCGCTGAGAAACCCCATGCTCCGTTGGAGCCTGTCCTTCCCTCATCCAAAGAGGCCAGCAGAGGGAGGAAGGAGGGCTCTGAGGAGGGCCTGGTCCCTGTCCTGACTTCCTGCTGCAGCTTCTCTAGCATGGCATCATGGCCATCACTGGGGAAAGCTGGCCTTGCATGGTCTGGCTGTCCTTGTCTGCGGCTGCCATGAGGCAGTTTTTCCCATCCCCGAGTGAGTGACAGCACTTCTGAGTACACGTGTGCTGGATTACACGTGTGCTGCCCCATTTTATTCTTGCAAAATCCTTTTGAAGTACAGGCTTCTCTTCACACCAGAAATGAGGAAACTGAGGCCTACACAGGTTAACTAACTGACCTGCATTATTTATATTAGAACTTTCCAATTTTGAAATGAAGTGTTGGCTTCTCAAGTCCAATTTCTGGCATTAGAATAATCTTAAGAGTCAACTGTGGGCCTCCGCACCCAGGGGCTGGCTCACTGGTTGACCGTGCTGTCCAGCTGATATGCTCAGTGACCCCCTGCACTGAGTCTGCCCGTCTTTATCACGTTCTCTTTCTTCTTCTCTGCTCTCTCCCCAGATCCTCTTTAACTCTCCTTCCCCCGAGTCACATTTTGAGAGGTCATTAAAATCCAGAGTGAGTTAGCAAGTTCCATTTAAACCCTTTTTCTTTTCAAACAGACCGTGAGCCTTTCCAGATCCCCCCTCCCGTCACCCACTCACCATTCAGCCACATTTAAGCCCACTGCTGACAGACGGCCTTCCCCTCTTTCCAAATGTTGCCCTCCTCAGCCAAGAATATTCTATGCGCACATTGTTGCTGGAATGGTAACATTTGCAAAGTCTTAACATTCTGAGTCTCATATCCGCGGAAATAATTCTTCTCAGAGTAGTAGCTGGACAAATCCTCACCGAAGGGTGTAAGTTCTGAAGATCATGGAATTGTAGAGCTGGGTGGCCTCTCAGAGACCTCCAGGCAGCTCTGCTCCAGACAGATGAGGAGCCTACACTGTAGAGCTCAGGGAACCTTCTCAGAGTCCACTGGGCCTGGCCCGGGACCTGGGCCTGCTGAGCCCTGGGCAGTGCCCAGCACTTTCCCACCACCTCGAATCTTCTTCCACTTCCTGCCTAGTGATAGTGCTGCCTGACGTCATTGGTGTGGGAGAGGGTAATGAGCTGGGAGGGGCCTGGGGGACTGAGGGCAAGTAAGGCTTCTGCCTCAGCTGTGTTACTTGCTTTGTGTCTTTGGGCAAGTTAGTGCACCAGTCTGAGCCTCACTTTCTTGTCCTTGTTGTAGGCTTGTTTTGAGGATGTGAGGATGGTAAATAACTTAGTAGGGGTACTTGGTGCAGACACAGGTCAAGGAATGGCGCCTCTCTCTTCCTCATTCTCCTTTGCCTCTCCAACAAGCAGTCTGCTGGTCAGCCTGCCTCCTGAGTGTGGCCCTCACCATCAGTGGTGACAGCTGCTGCTATTGCCTGTGAAGGCTGAATCCCCCATTGCTGCGCTGTTGGGCCGGGGGGAGCCCCTGACGGGCACCTGGCACGTGCAAAGGCCTTCAGGACGCTGGCTGCCTCACTGGGGTTGCAATTCTTCATTTTGCA
Source organism: Prionailurus bengalensis (assembly GCF_016509475.1). Lineage (NCBI taxonomy): Eukaryota > Metazoa > Chordata > Mammalia > Carnivora > Felidae > Prionailurus > Prionailurus bengalensis. The sequence continues at coordinate 41,054,655 of NC_057359.1, forward strand.
TGCTTTTTCAAGTGATGCATTTTCAGGCACGGTTTCAAAATCATTCCACCAGGAGATTTGGGGGTCCACAGATTGAGTGTAAATCTGGACATCTCTTCCCCTAGATATGTCACTGTTCATGTCATTGATGCATTCATTATCTTGTCCCTGTTAGCACCTCATTTCAGTTCCAGGGCTGAGCAAGCCTTTGTCAAGGGGGAGAGGGGCTGGCATTGGTTCCTAGCACCTGTAGACTGGCCTGACCATGCCGTTCCCTGTCTCCTGCAAGAAGTCCTCCTTTCTCTTTGGGGTTCAGTGCTGTTTTCAAAGCGTGCTCGTGAGGCCTTCCTATCTCTGAGCACGGGAAGGGGTGTGGTCTTTCTTCGGGTCCACAGCTGAGCCTAGGGTGCAGCCTGTATATATTGAAGGTTGGTCCTGATGCTGGCTTTGTAGACAACAGCCAGTCTGCGGCCAGAGAGAGTGAAGGGAGATCCCTGCTCGGGGCTCCTGGAAACACACCCTAGTGACCACTGTCCTGCCATCCTGAGACTGTCTGCCCTCAAGGAGCTCTCTAGCTAGAAGGGGAAGGATCAGTAATAGATAATCGGTACCTTGTGATAAATGCTGTCGTGCAGGTGTGCATGAAGCCAGAGCTGACACAAAGGAGAAAGGAATCCGTATCTGCACGTGGAAGTCAAGAAGAGCTCCCAGAAGAGGTGACGTTTAGATTGGATTCTCATGCACCAGCTAGATGGGGAGGGACAGTCCAGATATAGTGAGCCCCTATAAACACTTCTTGTGTTCTCCAAAGATCCTCTCCTCTGTTTCTCCTACGCCCCTGGAGATTCCTTGATTAGTGGTAGTTTCCTATGTGTCCCTGGTAGAACCAGAGGGAAGAACAAAGCAGGGAGGGCTAAATATGGAAACAGCTAACATCAAGTTCCAAAAAATTCTCAGAGTAGCTGTTTAAAAATCTTCCAGGTTGTCGTCTGACGGTGCCATCATCCTTCTAAGCTGGGTCTGGGGATGAGACCCATGCATAACTGCAAATGTACAAAAAATAAAAATAATAAGTTTCAACACAATGCATTGAGTGCTGACCCTATAGCCTGGGAGTTAGGAAGGCCAACTGTGTCCCGTTTTAGTTCTGTGAACTTGAACAATGACTTCATCCTGTCTGCCTCAGGGTTCTCATCTGTAAAGTCAGGGTAATATTGGAACCTATCTCATAACGTTGCTAGGAGGAGAGGTGGGTGTGTCATAATCAAAATATGTATATTTGGCCTTTGTCCTAGTTCTTAACACAGAGCCCCTAAATCCCTTGGAATTTCCTGGGTGAGAGGAACATCTTTTGTTCTAATGTGATGACTCTTGGTGGGCCTCTAGAGAGCTTCAGGATGGGTGCTGGTCACTGGAAAGACCAAACTTTGTTTAGAAGCCTGGAACTTTCTACCCACTCTCTGACTTCTGAAAAGGGAGAGGGGCTGGAGATTTAGTGAATCGCCAGTTGTCAGCGATTTAATCAATTGTTCCTACATAATGAAACTGCCATAAGGACCCCTAAATTTGGGGGTTTGGAGAGCTTTTGGGTTGCTGGGAGGGTGGTTCACCTAGAGAGGGCATGGAAGCCCTGTGCCCATTCCCCCTACCTTGCCTTCCTTGTGTTTCTCCATCTGGTTTGTCGTGAGTTGTATTCTTTATAATAACTGGTAATAAGTACTTTCCTGAGCTCTGTGGGTTATTCAAGCAAATTATCAAACTTGAGGAGGGGATTGTGGGAACCCCCGAAATCTATAGCAACTGACATCTGAAGTGAGAGCAGTCTTGTAGGACGGAGCCTTTAACTTGTGGATCTGATGCTTTCAGGGAGATAGAGAGGGTCAGGAGAGACTGAATTGAAGGACACCCAGGGGGAGGACTTGGTTTTGGTATGGAAAAACCCTGGAAGTGTTGTGAATAAAAGCAGCCTGGAGTGGGTTAAGCAGGTAGACAGAATAATGGCCCCACATGGTGCCAACATCCTAATCCCTAGAACCTGTGAATATGTTACCGTATGTGGCAAAGGAACTTTGCAGATGTGATTAACAGTTTGGGGATGGGAAGATCATCGGGCTTATGTGAGTGGGCCCAATATAGTCATAAGTGTCATAGATGGGGACAGCAGAGGCAGCAGATGGAGAAAGGGCCACAGTCAAGGAAAACAGGCAGCTTCTAGAGGTTGGAAAGAAAGGGCAAGGAGCAGATTCACTCCTAGAGCCTCCAGCAGGAACACGGCCCAGCTGACACCTTGATTTTAGCCCAGCGAGACAAATTTTGAACTTCTGACCCCCAGCACTGTAAGATAATAAATTCGTGTTGTTTTAAGCCACTAGGTTTGTAGTGATTTGTTACAGCAGGATTAGAAAGCTCGGTCAATGCATGGAGAGTGCTCAGAACGGAGCCTGCGTTGGGAAGTGCTCCCTATGGTTGCTGAGTTTTGTCAGGATTTCTCTCCACCAGGTTAGACTCAGGGGGGGTGACAGTGAAAAGAACAAGCCACCACCTGCAGCAAGTTCCTGACATCATGGAGTTTAAGTTCAGGAGGAGGGGACAGCATGTGAATAAAGAAGTAATTAAGTGTTAATGAGGAGTAAGAAAACAAAGAAGACCAACATTGAAGGGCTCCTGGGGTTGGGGTCTATTGTAAGTGGTGGAGGTGGCAAAGGCCTTCTTTAAAAAAAAACTCTTAACTTTTTTTTAATGTTTATTTTACTTCTGAGGGAGAGACAGAGCATGAGTGGGGGAGGGGCAGAGAGAGAGGGAGAGACACAGAATCCGAAGCAGGCTCCAGGTTCTGAGCTGTCAGCACAGAGCCTGATGCGGGGCTCGAACTCATGACCCGTGAGATCGTGACCTGAGCCGAAGTCAGATGCTTAACTGACTGAGCCGCCCAGGCGCCCCAGCAAAGGCCTTCTGAAGAGGTGACCTGGAGCAGAAGCCTGGGTGCAGAGGGAGGGGGCCAGGTGGGACTCCCCAGGCAGGTGGAGCAGCCAGTGTGAAGGCCCAGATCAGAGAGAGCAAGAGGCCATGTGGGGTGGAACAGAGTGAGGGGGACAGGAAGCAACTGAGGAGTGGGGCCTGGAAGGTCACAGTGGAATAGGGTGCCTCCGAGGTCATAGTTAAGAAATTAGGATTTTACTCTGAGTGGAGTGGGGAGCCACGGGGGATTTTGAACCTAGCAAAACCACACCTGGCTTAGTTTTAAAAGGATCACACAGATTCAGGGCTTCCCAGTGGGGGGCTATTGGCATTTGGGGCGGGGATAATCATTAGCTGTGAAGGATTGTCCTAAGTATTTAGGATACTCATCCTCCAGGCATTAAAGGGGACAAGCATTATTGTGAAAACTCTCCATGCTTCCACTTATTTTCAAACACCTTGGGGAGGGTGGGTTGGATGGAACCGCCCTGGCCGAGAGGTAGAGTGAAGGCTTGAGGCCCTGAGGCACTAGGTAGAAGCAGAGAGAAGATGGTAGCTGGGCGGGGGCAGTGGAGGTGGAGAAGGCAGAATTTACGAGATTTAATGATGAACTGGGTGTTGGAGAAAGCTGAGGGTGAGGAGGACCCCAAGTTTTTGAAAATTTATAATCTGCTACCCCCCCCCCCCCCCCCCAGCCCAGGTTTGTCGGTATGATGGAGAGAATGATGTAAAATTAAAATTACATTTTAATTTTGGGATACCCATAGGATATGTTCAGGTGGGTCTTTGAGACTGGAGATCAGAGAGAGGTCAGGAGGCAGAGAGAAGTTTGGGGGTCCCCATGGTTGGTAAAGCCACGAAGCTGACTGCGATCAGCCGGGGAGAGAATGTTAAAAGAGTGAGGCCGAAAGACAGAATCTGGGGCTCTGGACGCTCAGACTTCAGGAAGTGGAAAGGATCCCGCAAAGAGGATGGAGAAGGATCAGCCACTGTGGAAGGAGAACCAGAAGAGTGAAGGTTCTGGCAGTTTTCTAGAGAGAGTGTGCCAGGCACCGTATGGGGCCCTTTCAGGTAAATCACCTCATCAGCTACTCACATCAGCCCCGCGAGGCTCATGGTATACTGCCGAGAGATTGCTCTTCGAGAACATAATCCTTTTGCTTTAGCTTTTGGCAAATGAAACGTGTAATTTCAGGGTGATTATCCTCATTCTGCAGCGTGTTGCCCTTACTTAGCATCTGCTGAGCACAGCTCTAACGTAGCGGGGGATGGGTGTTCTCATGTGTGATGACACTCCAGTGGCCTCCGCCATTTTTAGGAGCTCAAGAAGGGAGAGGAAGCCTCCACTCCTGTGGTCCATTGGATTTTGTGAATGGGTCTAGCAAAATACAAGTGATCAGAAACTACTGTAAAATGAAGCTATTTCTCCAGCCCCTTTTATAGCTAGCAAATGCTATCGATTTTTAAATTTTACCTTTATTTTATTTAAAAAAAAATCTAAACCCATGCTCTTTTTATAGTAATGGCACCTCTACTTGATGAAGTATTCTGCAGCCATTGAAAATGCTTCTGAGAAACAGAAAATAATGTAGAAGAATGCCAATATTTTAAAGTTAAGAAGGCAGATTATAACATTGCAGATCCAATAGATCAAAGCCATGTAATGTAAACAAAACAGATGTGCAGGAGAAAAACCAACAGCATTGTAAAGAATCTGTCAAAATATTAATAGTGCTTTTCACTGGGGGATAGGAAAGTAAGAAATAGATTTCTCTTTTTCTTGATTTTATGTATTTTCCAAATTTTTGTAATGAGTATGTATTATTTTTAGAACACTGTTGCTCAATAGAACTTTCTATAATGATGGAAATAGGCTCTATTTGTACTATCTAATCCAGAGCCACTGGCCACGTATGGCTAGTGTGCACTTGAAATATGATTACTGTGACTGAGGAACTGGATTTTTAATTCTATTAAATTATACAAAGTTAAGTTTGAATTTTAGTAGCCCTATGAGGTTAGTGATTACTGTATTTGACAGAGCAGGTTTTTAAAAATGTTTATTTCTTTTTGAAAGAGTGAGAGAGACAGAGAGGAATCAGGGGAGGGGCAGAGAGAGAGGGAGACACAGAGTCTGAAGCAGGCTCCAGGCTCCGAGCTGTCAGCACAGAGCCCAACGCAGGGCTTGAACTCACAAACGGCGAGATCATGACCCGAGCTGAAGTCAGACGCTTAACCGACTGACTTCAGGTGCCCCTGACAGTGCAGTTTTAAAGTGCAAAAATAATATGAAGAAACATATTATATCTCAATAAAGCTGTTAAAATAAAGTAAATATTTATGTGTTTACTATTAAGAAGGTTTGGAACTTTATTACGATGCACAAGTGAATTTTGACTCCATAATAGAGACTATGGACACAGCACAGGAAAATGTTGGGGTTTTTATTTAAATAGTTTATTGTCTAGCTCAATAAAAAAAAATTAATATGGCGTTAAGCTTGTTTGTACCTGAGTTCAGTTTTAGACTAGAAAGGAGCAATCACCTGGATGTCATTAGTTGTTGTTCTGCAACAACTTTTGCTATTATGAAAAATATTCTTTTGTAAACAAACACACCGAGATCTTTACATAAGTTCAAACTATGTGAGTAAATAAATTTGTTTTGAGTTGGGCACAAGGCTTATTATGCCCACTTTACAGATGCAAAAAATAAAGTCCAGGAGGTTTCACTTCCCAAAGACGTGAAACACGAAGCAAAGGCAAAACCCAGAGGACTTTATCATCTTTCACAATGTGGACAGAACAATATCTGATAACCTGTCTTGGGAAGAGGGTCTTCCCCAAGGAAATGGAAAGAGTTGCTATTTTAAGGTTCTTTCAATGAAGGCCTGTTTGTTTGCGTGGTTAGTTGGATTTGTTTTTGATCTGGGGCTTCTAGAAGTGTCCTAATACTAGTTCACAGGAAGCAAGGCACTGTGCATCTCTCAAAGGTCACCCTTGATTTGGTTGGATCTGTGTCTTTATGCCTTTCATGGAATACCAGACAAAAACCCTTTGTCTTTCATGTGAGCTTACTCTGGACCCCAGCCCCGAAACTCCATCCCTCTTCCCTCCCTCCACCAAACACAGCCCCTCCTGGAGTTAGCCAATCTAATTCTACATTTGGAAATTTAGAGAGATTTAGAAAGGTGCAGAACTCTCCTGGGATCGTGCTCCCTGGATCACCGAGGCTCATGGACACAGTATGAGAGAGGTGACCTCAGCAGGGGCTGGGATGCTCCCGTCCCCTCCCCGTCTCTCTTCATCGGTGGCCCAGGGTGTTTGCTGGGAGCAGCAGGCAGCAGCACAATTTAACACAAATGAATCGGCTGAGTGTTTTCAAACCTAAAGTCTCAATCCTCTCTGGTTCAAGTACTAGGGAAAGGTTGGAGCCAGTTGTGATTTAAAAAAAAATAATAATAAATTGGTTCGCCCGTCTGTCAGAACGGCCAAGAAATATTCACATGAGGAGGACTATCCAAAAAAATGAAGAGTAGCTCTTTTCCAAGACAGATCTCTGGAACTCTCTCCCTCCCTTGCTCAGAACCACTTCCTCTCCTCAAATCTCACTTTAAAACCTTCCTGTTTGCTTTAGCCTATGACTGACTCAGGCCCCATTCATCTTTCTTTCCTCTCTCCCCATGACCACATCCTTCCACTCTCCCCTCACCGTCCACCGTGAGAACACTTGCCTGCCTCTTTCCTCCCTCCATTCCTCAGCCCCTTGCCTGTCACCCTGCCGGCCTGCACAGGCCACCCTCACCTGGTCCAGACATGTTTGGAAGGGTGAGGGCCTTATCCACACGAGTGTCTGCTCCTCTCCCTGGCTCTCAGAGGCGGTAATGAATTTCAATGGTACTTCTGCCTAAAGAGGTACTTTACCAGTTGTAGTTTTAAGTTACAGGCTCAGACACTTGAGAAGCAGAACACAAAAGGACCTTGTAAGAGGCCTGCAAAGATACCAACTCCCAGCCCTGTTTCCCTGGGGATACTTCAGGTAACGCCTGAAGGAGAGGTGGGAATAAAACACACGCCAAACCAGAGCTGTTGTTTTACCTTCAGAATAGAGTTATAATCATCTCAACTGCGCTTCCTATTTCCCTCAGGTAACGAGGAAACTAAATCCCCAGTAAAGTTCCCAAGGTTGGCCCCGGGAAAACAGTCCCAGAGTAACCCCAAGTGTTTGAATTTTTTGTTCGGGGCATACACGCAACCCTTTCTAAAGAGTGTGGTTTCAGGTTGGTTCTCTGGACAATGGGCAAGCTGTCGCTTTCCCACAATGCATTGCTTCTGTCTTCCCAAGATGGAGCATTCTCCCACAGACGTGGAGGTCAGCCTGCGCTGTCTCCGTGGTGGCCTCACTGCAAAAGAAATGCATTCGGAGCCAAGCACCCCATATTTTATCTGGTGAAACATACTCCTCTCACTTTCGGTCTTATCACAATAACAACAGCTGCCATTTTTCTACTGCATATTGTTCCCGAAGCACATTTGTCTTTGTTATGGGAAGTGTGGAAGGCAGGTCCCATTTTACCCTTAAAGGTTTGGCGTGACTTGCCTCAGGCCACAGAGGTAGTGAGTGGAGGAGTTGGGAATCCATATGAATCTTCTAGAGGAACTACAGACCAAACATAGACCCCTCCCCCTCCAGATGAGCACATCAGTGTCTAGAGGAGAACGATCTGGACAGGGCTTCCACATGATGGGCAATGCAAATAGCGCTTAGAGTTGGCTTTCCTGTTGGCTTTTGAAGGTTTTCTTTGATTTCTGGTGGCACATCTTCTTTTGCATCATACCTGCCTCATTTAAAAACGTAAGAGTGAGTCAGTGTTACCCAAGCTCACCCAAACAGGTGGCAGAATGATGGTGCCTGTGGTTAAGCCCACCTGGGATTAAGTCTGGAGAAGTTAATTCTGCTGTATGAAAAACAAATAATAAAAAACACACTCAAGAAAAACTGGTAAGGAAATAGTAAGGAAAAAACGCCAACCTAACTTTCGAGGGAAATATATTATATATATGTGTATATATATATATGTGTATATATATATGTGTATATATATATGTGTATATATATATATGTATATATATGTGTATATATATGTATATATATATACACATATATATGTATATATGTATACATATATACATATATATGTATATACGTATACATATATGTGTGTGCGTGTGTATTATAATTGAAAATTTGTATTTAATTGTGTATTGGTTTTTCTCCTTTCAGGGCCTTCTTTTTTATCCAGAAGTTTCTCAGAGGGCTGGTGGCTTGCCCTGCCACTCGGATGGCTTTGTAGGTGCACTTCATGAAACCTTGGACAGATGTGGCAGACAATCTGGGAAGGAGATAGGGAGAGACAGAGAGCTGTTAGCATGGACACTGGGATTTTGAGAGCCATTTCTGAGTGCAGGTGGGGAAAAGGAAGCCACGGGTCCATGCATGGAGCCTCTGTGCCACACCTGGGAACGGTGACTTGAGAAGTGACTGACGTGTTTATTTGGTGTGAGGTCAGCTACAGCTCTGAGGGCAATAACACAATCCCCATAAAGTAGACCCCCCAGGCTGGCCCGCTGGCCCGCTTGCTGCAAACCAAGGCCTAATAAATGAGACGTTGCTTCCAACCCTCCATAGGCGGTGGATCCATTCACTTTGTGGATTACGCAGCTTCTTCCTTGCCCTCCCAGGTCGATCCGTTGGTTGCTTTTTAACCCCTTTCTGGCTCTGTGCTGCTTCTTTCAGATGAAGAGGGAGGGAAAAAAGATTTAATTTCAGCGCCTATGACCCACTCTAACAGAAGGTTTTGTGAAGAACGAAGTTGAAGCCGTTGGTAGAAGTTAGGGGGGAAAAAAAAGAATTCTAGTTATAAGGGCAGCAGAAAAAGACTCGCACTTCAGAGTGGACCTCAGAGGAATACGGATGAAGAACACGGGTCTCTTTTCCGAGGCCGACACAGAATGAGGATGTGTTTTATGCAGGAGCAGCTGTTCTTGCCACTGGGCTTCTGCTTGTCATTCTTTCAAATGTCACAGTCAGACCCAGGAAATTCCCAGGGAAGTCCCCTGCATCACACAGTCTGCAGTTTCTCTGTGTGAGTATGATTCGGTTGGATCTTGAGAGACTGTTTGATCTTCAGGAAGCTGTTATCACCAAATGGATCTTCCTGCAGCCAGGAGACAGCATGGTTCCCTGAGACTAAAGGGAGAGGAGTGGGAAATGGGAATCTGAGTCCTAATATCGTTTCTGCCACCACCGGCCTGGTGGCATCGGGAAAGGCCTGTTATGTCCCTTATCTCGACAGCTTCATCTGTGGATTGGAATGCCACGGAGATGCCGACAGTGAAAGCATCTGCTCGTGTGCTTGTAAGTGCTCAAGAAACAATTTCTTCCCGTGTGCCTACCTCAGTTTTCTTCAGTAGAGTGAAGCCTCGGACCGGAAGAGCTCCGAGGCCCCTTCCGCCACGACCCTCCGTGGCTCTGCTGGCAACCCCTTAAAATGTCCCAACGAACACTCTAGTGAGCCTCGGTCGATCAGATTCTCTCCGATTACGATAGTGTTGTCACTGTGACTTTGTACCATAATTTTTATTTCCCCTGATCTTGATTTTTTAATTTCTCTTTTTTTTGTTTTATGGCTTTTGCCTTTTTTTAAGTTGTCACAAATCATTCAGGCAATAAGAAGAAACAAAAGTGTAACAAACTGGATGAAACAACACATTGACTGAAAGCCAGGGAATAATACTGATCCAAGTACGAATACTAATACATCAGTCTTACTGGACACTTACGGTGTATGAAGAGCCGTGTGAAACACTGTACAAACATTAGGTCACTCAATTCTCATAATAACCCCGTGAAGCCACAATTATCACCTTCACTTTATAGATGAAGAAACCAGCATTAGAGATAGCAAGCAAGGTGTCCACGGCCACACAATTAATGAGCAGTAGAGCTGAGCCACAAATCCGGGTCTGGCTAAATCAGAGCAGTGGTGTGCAGAGAAGCGGGCTCTCAAAACAAAAACAAAAGCAACAAAAAACAACCAAAGCAAAACCAAACCCCTAAATCTTGATGTGCATCCTTTATTGATTTCCATTGTGTAAATACTCCCACCACAGCCAATTTCCAGTTACCAACAGCTTAAAATCAGCTCCAAAAACTCCTGAATATTTAATAAGCTGCTCTCGCAAGCCGATAGAGACCCACCCCAAAACACTCCAAGGAGAGTCTGTGTTGATAACCACTTAGCAACCCTCCCTCCCTGGATCACAGGCTGGGGCTGGAGCTGATAGAAAAGAAGGGAAAAAAGGGAAAAGAAGGGAAAAAAAGAAGAGAAGGTTTTGGACAGAGAAAGGAAAGAGAAGCAAATTCATTCATTCATTCATTTACTGAATACCAGCTAAATGCCAGGCCTGTGATATGTGCTGGAACTCAGGCATGAGTAAGATGAGCAGGGCACCCAAGCCTAAAAAGACCAAAGTATGGTGGGGAGAGAGAGACAGGCAAACAGATAATTAAAAACATTATGTAATAAAAGCATGTATGAGTCTGTGGGAGCCCAGGTGAGAGAGGAATGGGTTCTGCCTGATGGGCCTGAAGGATGGAGTTGGCCACATTTAACTGGAGGCTTCCACATAACGCAAATTTGGCTTTCTTTCCAATTTATAGAGGGTTTTGCCTCACTGGAGAGGTGTTGTCAGCTTAGGTGCATTTTAGAAATACATAGAGAAACCAAAGACGGCCTCCAGAAAGGGACAGTGAGGCAGAAAGTCAGCTCCTGGAGTTGGGAGTGTTGTCTTATGGACCGCCATATTCTTGTCACCAAGCACCATACTGGCATCAAGTACTCAATAACTGCTTGCTGACTGGATGAATCATCAATGAATAACGAGTCGTGAACTTCAGAGAAGGTTGTTGAGGAAAAGGGACTAATGATAAGTAATGAGTAAGCAGTGTAAGTAGTGGTGATCCCTAAGCATATAAGGGATCGTGTAGAGGAATAGAGGGAGCACCCAAATAGGACATGGGCAGGGACTCCAGATGCTCAGAGTAGAGGTGAAGCTCATGGAGGAGTGTGTGTTCTGGAGTGTTTCTTCAGCCATCTGGTGTGCCAGTGCGGGGTAGGGGGTGCATTTTCTGTGAGGACGATCTGAAGATGAGGCAAATCTCTGGCCCCCAAGAATTAGACCATTCATTGTTTTGGCTTCAAAGTTCAGTTTGGGAGAAGCTGGAAAGTAATTGGTACAGTTACTTTTGAGTTGGGGATTTCAGTGGATTTCATTCATGTTTGTTTGCTCTTCTGTTCCTCCGATGATCAGACAAGTCCGCTGTTATGGAAAACCAGGAGTAGATTGGTCTTTCTTGGGACCCCAGATTGTTTTTGTAAGAAGTGTGTCTGCATGTGCAGTTTGTAGATTATTTTCTTTATTACGATGCCTTATATTCGTAGATGGTTCCTAGTTTCTCAAGATCTTTCCCATAATTACTTTTGCTGTGTCCTCTAAACGATCCCAGGAGGATGTTAAAGATGCAAATGTCTCTACTTAACTCATGGAGAAAGTTAAACTCCAAGAAGTCAAGGCACTCACTCAAAGTCACCCAGCTGAAGATCAAGGGCCCAAGATCGTTCATTCTAGACGTGGAGACCTTTGCATTCACCCAGCTTCCCTTATGATAATGCCTACCTCCTGGAGTGAGCACGTCCTGGCTGAGGCACAAGAGCAGCTAGAAATGGTCCTTCTTACTTTTTGAGAACTTCTTTCTCTGGAGTGAAAAATTGAACCTGCCTGCCCCAGTTTCTCAGCCACCTCGTGACTCGGCGAGCAATTGCTTTAACTCTGACAAAATGAGGCCACCTCCAACCTAAATGGAGCCCGTTTTCAGAGTAAGACCCTGCGTGGAGACAGCTCTTTCCTGGAAGGATAACAAAAGCATGCTTTTGTGTGTATTTCACTTGATGGAAAGGAATCCCCAGTGAGGCCATTTTTTCCCCCTGAATTCTCTCAAGTCCAGAATATATCCAAGTTTCCAAGATAATCTCAGAAGAGCCATTCATCTATGAAGATGGCCAAATTGTCTTCCAGCTCAGTAGACAGGATATATTTGAAAGAGAAGGTGAGGGGGTGAGAAGAGGGGTGTGGGAAGAGGGTGAGGGAGACAGCAAAGGAGGGAGACATACGAAGGGGAAATGTGTGTGGACAAACACTGACAGGGGAAGGAAAGAAACCAAAGGGCCAGCCCTGACTCTGGGGTCCCATCTGCCAGGGACACTTTCAGCTGATTCTTTTTAGGACCTGTCACGGTCTGCCTGGCGAGCTGTCACTTCTCATCACTTGGCTCTCACTGAGGATCTTTGTGTCATCACTGTCATGAAGAGACCTGGCAGCTGGCGAAGAATTTCCTGGGGCGCTACCTGATCCGCCATTATTTGCCTCTTATCATCTTAGCGGAGTAGTTAGGCTGCTGTCAGAGGTAATGGAGACCCTGCCACTAAGAAAATTGGCTGTAATTTATTTATCAATTGTTTCTGCATACCACAAAAGCGGCCTTCTACTTTACGGCTGGGTCTAAGGTATTTGAGAGCCCCCGAAGTTCATGGTTTTCCGGTATTCTAAGTTCTACTTATGGCCTTTCCTGTATATGACACACAACACCACCCTTGTGGCTTGCAGGCCGTTTTCTTCTTTGCTTTCTTTAGTCACAAATCATCCTGAGGCATCCCTTAAGTGCATTTGTATTGTTAAGTGCACCGGCTTGATTTGGTGTTAATTCAATTTGAGTGCCCTTAATATCTTGTGGGGGGTGATGCAATGCAGGCCGCCTGTACCTTGTAAAACCGGGTCCCAGGTCTGCCTGGGAGCAGAGCACCTTTCCCATAGCCATTTACCAAAGTTGCTGATAAAATTTTCATAAGGGAACCTTTTTAGTCTGACCCTATTGTGTTATTCTACCATTAAGTCTCAGAGAACTGAGCTGGCTTCTAGTGACAGCTTATCACGTTCTCCATTATTGCTGCCTGCCTGAAGAGCTAACCCACTGGGTGTAGTGCTGCCCCCCCCAACCTCCTGCTTCTGGTCCGTTCTGGGAAAAGCTTATGGGCCAGCACCTAGGGGCTAATGTGCGATTGTCTCTCCGTGGGTGCCAGAGAACTGAGCGCTCTTCCTAAGGAACTGGCTTCCTTTCCTTGGAAAGCTCGAGAGGCCCCGAAGCACTTCGTGGAGGCTGTGTGATAAGAAGGGGAGAAGGGAAATAGGGTTAAGAGTCACAGAGCACTTCACTTACAACTCAGCCCCCGAAGCTGTGATGACAATGCCAACACCACTGACATGCAGCTTGAGTTCGAGCATATTTGAAATACTGGAGTTAGGAGTCTGGCAACATCATTAACTCGGAAAGATCTCTAAAATCTGGGGTCAGATATACCTGGGTTTGCATCCAAGTTCAGTGGCTTACTTGCTTTGTGACCTTGATGCGGTCATTTTGTCTAAGAGCTCCGGGGCTCCCATCTGTGAAATGTGACATCTACTTCCTGCGCTTCGTGTGGTGACTGAGATCACACATATAAAGACCATGAAGTGTGACTGGCACATAGTCAGCCTCTCTTAGGGTTAGCTTAGAATCCAGAGGCCCCCAGAGGGTCCGAGGTGAGAAAGCCGGTTCGGATATTGAGGAAGTTATTTGGATAGTAGAAGACGAGATACAGAGTGAAGTCTGGTCCTCTGGCCTCATCAAGGTCCCTTTCTATCATTCCCACTGTGTCCCCAGTACCGTCCCCAGACATCAGGGGCTCGGGTGGATTTGGGGTGCGGGAGACCACTTTCCCCCGCCTTGATGATGACATTTCTTAGCAGCTGGCTAACCTCTTCTTGTCATTCTGCCTTGTTTTGGGGGCTGCGTGTGAGGAATGGCTTGAGCCTGACTAACGGTGCGGGCACTGGCCCTCCTTGAGTCCGCTGCTCTGGGGGAGAAAGCATGGCGGTCAGAGAGACAGGAATGGCAGGTGCTTTTGCAAAATAACATTGAAAACTTATTCTTATAAAAGCAATGCCTATTTCACTGTAGAAATGAGAAGAATCTAGATAAAATGCAGATACTGTAGTGAAAGAAAAAAAATCATCCATAATCCTACCACCAACCAGGAGAGAGATACTGTGCCGTGTTTTCTTCCGGCCCCTTTCTAGGCACACGTGTGCGCTCGCTTGTTCTCTCCCTTGCTTGCTGTAGTGGCTAAAAGCACAGTCTGGCTCCACGACTTGGGCAAGCTATTGAACGTTTCTACCGTGCCAGGCCTGAATGGTGACAATCATGGGCTCATTTTCAAAAGGGTTTGGTGATATTAATATCCGAATCCCCACAGCCCGACTCTTGGTGGGCTTTATTAGACCCATTTTGTAGGAGGGAAAATTAAGACTGAGCGGGTATTGAAGTGGCCGGATGAGGTCTCTCCAAGCAAACAAAGTGGACCTCTTGGCTGCCAAGAAATGAACTCCAGCCCATAGAACTGGCTGGGCTGCTCTTGGGCTCGGGATTTGCTTTTATGGCACCGGAGAGTTAGGCCTACGTGGAGCGAGGAATAAGGCGGAAATCAGAAGACAGGTTTTCAGAAACAAATGTCTCGTGTAACAGCTCTCCTTGATGTGTGTTCGTGTGTGCGCATCTGTGCGTATGGGTGCATATGTGTGTGTGTGCTTTATCATTTTGGTGTTTTGAAGCATCCCTTTGTGGGATTCAAACATTTCGAGAGTGAAAAATGATCATTTTAAGCCAGCTTGGGCAAGGCAGCTTCATGAATCTGGAAGATCAGGGTCCAGTTTTATTTGGGTATGTATGTGTGTGTACATGTGCATGTGTGTGCATGTATGTATGTCCGTGTCCGTGTGTGTGTGTGTGTGTGTGTGTGTAGGCCACACGCATGGAGAAGGCACCGGTGTGAGCCTTCTGGCATGAGTGGGAAGAAGAGAGGGAGGCCTCTGGAAGGGAGCTGGTTTTGATGAAATATTGGCTAACGCTCGGGGCACTGGAGGAGAGGAGGCTCCTGGTCAGGGAAACGTGCTGCATTAGAATTTGTAATAGATCAGCTTATCTGCACCTTGATATGCGAGGGTATACGGGGAGCTGAAGCTGAGGCACTTCCGCCTTGATTTTCTCAGCGAGAGGAAAGTATGCCCGTATTCCCAGCATTTCCTTCCGCACAGCCCAAGGCGGTGAGAGCTTGCTACTCGCACCCCCCACTCAGGTCATTTGGAGGAGGCTGACAGTGCCCAGGAATGCTGACATGCTTCAAAACATCACACGAGAAAGAGCCCACTCAGATTCCTAAGGGGAGTTGCTGTCGGTCCATCCCGCGCTCCCGCAGCATTGAAGGTGATTGCCACGGCCGCCCTCCCGCCGCAGACGCTGCAAATCCATATTCATCCGTGCTGTCTGCGGGACTCCCTGTCCATCTGTCTGTCTGCCTGACTCTTCCTCGCTCTCTGCGGTAAAGGGTGCTCGCTATCCTGGAAAGGGGAGCGTGCCACGATGTTCCAGATGAGCCGCCGCCGGTGATGTTGCTTCAAACGCCAATGAGCTGAAGCGGCCGGCAAAGAGCAAGCGAGGGGTGAAGTGTGGTTTGATATCTCGGGCACTGGGGAGATGATTCATGCAACATGCGCCCTTCGGGGTCCTCGGTTAAATCCCAACCTCGTACCCCCGGCTGAACTGGAACTCTGAAGTCCAGCCAAGGAGCATTACTGGTCTCGCCTCAGCAAACAATTGTTGGGGCAGAGGCGAAGGACAGGGGAGGGGTGATTCTTTCACTGGAAAAATTACCTGCTGGGAAAGAAGGAATTGTATGATGTGTGTGGTGGGGGAGTCCAGCCATGAAGGACTTGGCTGTCACATTACAAGGCTGCTTTCTGAAGCCAGAGGGGCTTTTTGATTGTCCGAGAGGCCCATGGGCCTCAGCCAAAGTGGCCATGGCATGGTTCTGGAAGGGTGTAGTGATGGGGGTGCTGGGTGCCATGCTGAGAACAATGAAGGAGGGAAGCTGGGGATGGGGCTTCACTGTCATCAGGCTCACTACTGAAGCGGGCGGTGGAGGGGGGCAGAGATATAGGGGGGATCTAGCCAGGTGCAGTGGGGCCTCTATTGCCCCTACCTTGGCCTTTGTATGACTGCGTGTTTTGGCCACTCTGTCACCCCCCCAAGCTTCTTAAAACCTTCCTGTCACCCACTGGAGCCTCTCTGCTCCTCTGAGAGCATTCATTTTCTCTCCATGGAAGTTGCAAAGCATCTTTCGTTTGGGGAGGCCCCCTCCCCCAGGGCTTAGTTCGTGTAGCTTTGGCTTGGGACACTTAGGGGCATGTTACCCAGTGCTGGCCAGGGTGTCAGCTTTAAGGGTGGGCCTGTGAGTAGGGATGGTCCAATCAGAGCCAAACCTGAAACTTTCGTTGGAGACTTCTGTTGGAACTTTGGGGATGGAGGAGTTCTCTTTTATCTGAGTTGTTGAGATGAGAAGATAAAAATCTGGAGTTTCCAAGGGTCACCATGATGAGAAAATCTGCCTAAGAGTGAAGCAGCTGGAAAGGGAAGAAGAGTGAAAAGGTGGATAGAGACAGAATTCTGATGGCGTCATTTCAGCACTGGAATCTAATCATACCTGAAGTCAGGGTCTACTCCTGGACTCTTCAGGTATACCAACCAAGAAATTTCCCGCCTCCCTTTTTTTCTTTATCCAGTTTTCTCCTGCTATGTGTAATGGAAAATGTGGTGTCTGAGGGCCAATACACCTTTTCCTCTTTGCTGCATGGAGGCCCCTCTCTCCATTTCCACTACTCATCTTTGTATGTCCCCAACTTTCTGTGTTTCCTTCTTTTCCCTTGCTCACTCAGGCTTCCCTCCAACCCTGTGGCGTCAACTATGACTTCGATGAGAATGATCCCCACGCCTGCCTTTATGTTTTTACCTTAGGTCTTGTTTCCTGAGTCCAGCCATCTACAACACATTTCCACATGTGCATCAGGCACAGGGACACCCACAGCTGCCATGTTCTCAACTTCCTCCTCTTTGACCCTGGGGTCTGGCCTCCCTAGTTCAAAGTCAGAATTGCCTTTGATTCTTTCTTCTCCTCCTTCCTGCTCCCACATTGAATCATCCGTCAAGTCTTCAAAAATTTCTGTGTCTGTTCCATTTTTTCTCCATCCATCATCCTCCTCTGGTCTGAAGTCTCATCATGGTTATATCAAAAGCCTCTTACCTGGCTTTCTACCACTCACTTTAAACTAACTCACCCATCCAGTACCCTCCAGCTTATTTAACTTCCTCAAATACCTCTTTCACCTCACAGCTCACTTGGAGAAACTGGGTTTCTCACTGTTGTGCATCTTCATGTCCCCCAGGTATTGGCATTCATGAGACATGAAAAGACACAAGAACATCTTTCTGGAATACTAATTTCCTGCAAGATTTCTTGGGGTATAGGAAGTTGTGTTTTAACTAAAAAGTAATTAAACACACTTTTTACATCAATCTTATGTAAAGTAGAATGCAAAACTCCTATGAATTTTAAATATTAAACATAGATTTCAAAGAAGTTCTGGGATGATAGAGGTCTACTTCTGGCCACCACCTGAGAGTTTGGGGCTTCCTTTTCCTCCACCATTGGGAAGAAAGTTTGAAGCAGCACCGACATGCTGAGCCATGTTTAACCTCCTCAACTTGGTGTCTAACCTTCCTACCTTCTTCCTTGTCTTTTCTTGTTTCCTGGAGATAGAGGATTCTCTGGTTGCTCTTTGAACTCAACACTCTCATTCTTAACCTTGTTTTGTGCCACTGTCTCCTTTTCCAAGTGATCCCCTCCTCTTTTTTTTTTATCCACCTAAATCATCTGCCTTTATGAGGCATAGTCACCAGCTCATAATGGTCTCTCCCATCTTGTATTTTTGTAGCTTTTGGAATCCATATCATTAGATGGATTATATACTGGGCAAGAGTTTGTCACCTGATCAAAACTGTGAGTCTCCCTACTGTCTGGCTGTGGGATAAAGTCCAGTTTCCTTAGCATAGCATGCTATCTCTTGGCTAATATGGTCCTTCCCTGATGCTTCAGTCTCACCTCTCCTTCTGACTACATTTGATCTTTGCTGTCCAGACTTCAAGAACCACTGAAGTGCCCCCAAAGCACAGTGGTCATTCTCACCTCTATCTTGATCCTCTCCATCCCCTTCCCGTCTTGTCTTTATCCATTAGGGCTCAGTCCAGGGAGAACACCCTTCTTGGACATCCCTCCTGATCAGAGTTCCATCTCAGCATCAGTTGGAGCTATCTTGCTTGCTCCATTCTCTCTTCATCTGATTGTGAGCTCTGGAAGTGCAGAAACTAATCATCTTTGTTATTACTGCTATAATATTTCTCCAATGAATGAATGAGTAAACAAATGGGAAGTATCAGGAAACTTAGGATTGAATTTCCATGTCCCTTGTCTGTGTGATCTTGGGCAAGTCACTTTACCTCTCTAAGCCTGGGTATCATTTTCTGGTCAAGTCTGTTTTATGCACATAACTCTTTTGATCTCTATTTGCTTAAGGGTCCCTGGGAGTATCAGTGGTTACACGTATTGGAACAAAGACTGAGCCTGGGACACAAATGAGGAACTAGGGGTCGGTGGATGAGTAGGACCAAGGTTGCCTCCTCCTTTCCAAGATGGCACACCGTGCATAGAAAAGCATCTGCATACTCACACATGGTTTAGGACCTCTGAGTAAAGATCAACAAACAGACAGTTTTGGGTGAGACAAAGCTTATTTTTATACATATTACTGTGTCCCAGCCCACAGGGAAGCTGTCAATTCTATTTTTAAATTCCAAGAGCTCTTATTTATTTGCTGAAAATCCTTTTTACTGGCACTCTGTTCTTGTTTCATGGCTGTAGAATCTTCTATTATCTCTCTTAGAATATTAATTATATTGATTTAAAAATTTTTTTTGTTCCATTCCTGCTGTGTCTCTATTTCCTGTAAATGCCTTTCTGGGTCACTTCCTTTAAAGTTAGTGGTTTCCCTCAAGTGCTTAGGAGTATAAATCGTTTATATTTATACACAATTTAAGAATCAGGAACCAGAAGCTAATGGAAAAACCCACAGGTGCCAAGGTGGAACTGTTGACTGGTAGGCCTCACCAAATCATGGTCTGGCAGTTGATTGATATCAACAAGGGTAGGTCTTTTCTATTCGAGTTGTCAGATTCTGCAATCAACTGTCCCTTCCAGTCACCAGTCTGAGGTGGGGCTAACAAAGTGGGGAAGTGACTGGGAAGATGAGTTTCAAAATTCCACTTAATCTTCTTGATTTCAGTAAAGCATCTCAGTCCAACTCTCTGCTTTACCTGCCTCCAAGTCCAGAGCCCTTCTGGAACAATCTAGCCACAGTGTACACCTCTTTTCTTTTGCTTGGATGTAGGGTTGTTTCTTGCTGTCATTGGGCTAGATGAGGGGGTAGGAGGGTGTCTGAATTTTTCATAAAGACTTTCAATCAATCTGCCTGTTTTTAGTCATATATTCAACTCCTGTATTCTGAAACACCCAGTGCCTTCAATTCCTGAGCCTTTCTAGTTCTTTGTGCTTTGATTTTGCTTCTTGCTGTTTTCCATGCCCACTGACCCCATCCAGTTTGGCTTCATTTTTATTGACTTTGATAAGCTACCTGCAGTAGCTTTCTCTTTGTTCTGGAGGATTTATACATTAAAAAAAATTATTTTACCGGCATTTAGTGAAGTTTTATGGGTGGGGGGGAAGAAACAGAGATGAATGCACGTGTTAATTCTGCCATGTTGAACCAGAAATTGGGCTGATTTCCTTTAAAAAATATAATCCATTATTACTATACAAATACTTTTTTTTAAATTCTTTTGTATGATATTCAGTGTCCTGGGAACTAGAAGTACGTTGGTGACTGCCACAGACGCTGTCTTTTCCTCATAGAGCTTACAGTCTGGTGGGGGAGATAGAGAGTCAAGCAGGAAATTTATAAGTGAGTGGAATATTGTGAAAGGACAAGTACTTTCAAGGCTTTGTGGAAGAAGTAATATCTAATCTAACATAGTTTAGATAAGTATGAGTTAGCCAGGGCAAGAGTGGGAAAGATGTTACAGCTCGAAGAACAATAAACGTCATGGTTTTGAATAAGAGAGAAAAGCATATATGAAGAATAAAAATAGATTCAAAAAGGTTACAGAAAGTATTGAAGAATGGAGCTGGAGCGGTAAGAGGGAACAGATCACATAGGGCCTCACAAGCCCTGATATTGGACTTTATCCTGAGGACAGCAGGAAGCCATCAAATGTTGTAAGTGCAAATGTGACTACACCATTTATGCTTTTTTGGGGGGGGAGGGGGGGAAGTTGCCTTGTTTTCCATTTCTTTCAGTTTTATCACTGTTACTTTATATATGAACCTATATTATGAGGATCACGTGTCCCAATGATGGCTATGTTGTTTTTGCTTTATCGTTCTTCATGTTATTGTTTTTACCTTGTATTCTGTTGTCAGATATTAAAATTGATACTCTGACCTTCTTTGATTCATATTTGCCTTGAATACTTTTTCAACCTTTGACTTTGTGTTTTCTTTTAACTTCTCTTATAGATCTTCTATTGTTGATATATAAGAGAAAAACAGTTTTATCTAATCTGAGAGTCTCTGTCTCTTCTACATTTTTATTTATTTATCCCTTTACCTATGTCAGATCAACCTGCATTCCATTTATCTATCATCTTTCTATTATTTATCATCTATCTTCCATTAACAATCTCTCTTTGAACACGTTGGACCTGTTAGCATGTTCTCATATCTCTTTGCTTTCCATCCCTTTCTGCCATCCCCTTCTTGATACTGTTTAAAACTTTTTGTTCAGGGTTATTACGGATACAGTTATTTTTTCCTTTGTTTCTTAATATTTTAGATAACAACTAATTCTACTAAATTATTTGAATCCCCTTTCTTCCCATATTTCTTCTAGCAACCTCTTGGTTTTACTTTTTACTTGAATTCTCTAAATAGTTCTTTGTGTGGCAAATCTGCTGAAACCTTATATGCTTGAGAATATGTCTGTTCAGTTTCTGGATTTAAGTGATAATTTGGCTGAATATAGCATTCTATATTAAAATTGTTTTTTCCTTTAGGGATAACATTTACCATGTTTGGCGATTTCTATTGGTGGAGGGGCTCAAACCCAGTTTCTAGAAGTGGGGCAGGGGTGAGATCCAAAGCACAGTGCTCAAGATCCCACAGAACTATAACCCATCACCCCAATTTTTGTCTCTCCATTAGGCCACAACTTTGGTCAGAATCTTCTTTTAGATACTCTGAGAAAGTAACCTGGGAAGGATATTATCTCTATGAATAAGTTTTCCAAGTCCTGGGTGGCAGCTGATTAATGGGTCATGAAGTCAATATAGTGAGTCAGTCAGTATAGGGGAGGGGAAGGAGGAGGGAGAAAAGGGAGAAAGAAGAGGAGAAGGAGGTGGAGAAAAGGAGAGGAAGAAGAGGGGAGGGGAGGGAGAAGAAACAGAATAGATTGGAATGAAATGGAATGGAATGGAATGGAATGGAATGGAATAGAATAGGTTGAAAAATATAGAATGCATCCCAATAGTTAGCATGTTGTTTTGTGAAACTTTCTTCCATTTGTACAAGGCTCTGTATGTACTGAGTCACCACATAAAATGTTTTTTCTCATTGTGGGTGGAAGTAAAAATCATTTGAAGAACACAGCTTTTGATTGTCATCCACCAGTTCTGAGGGGAGGGGGCACAGAGGAGGTAGAGGAGTGAGTGCTCAAGGCCAACTGGCCAGTCTACATTTTTTCATCAGTTCCTCACCCCGCAGGGTATTGGCCCTGCCCTGGTTTTACCCACCTCTCACCTCCCACCTGGCTGATGCTTTTCCACCCTGGGGCAGATGATTATCCCCCAAAGGTAATGCAGTCAAGAGCAGAACTTGAGAGCTTCCCCTCAACATGTTCTTCATCATTTCACTGGTACCCCTAGCCCCAGGTTGGTCCCCACCACATATTCAGTCTACCAAGGAGTCCCCCACAATTTTTATGTTCATTTCTCAAATCTAGTTTTGCTTCTTATTTCTGAGGTTCTTCCAGGTCGGTTGTGTGGGAAGGAACCAGGAGCTCAGGCTTGTTTTCATCATGTTGGGGAGCAGAAACCTTACTCACAACTTCACCTAGAGTTATCATGTCCTGTGCTCTGCTCTTCAGCATCTATGCCTCTGGCAGCCTTCACCCTCTTTCCACGGCCCCGCACCCTCCTACCACAGTAAATCCTCATGCTGGGCTCTCTCCCTTCCCCCATGTACTATTTTGACTTCTGCCTTTGCCTGTGATTATTGGAAACCTCAGGCCCCAGCCAGCAGGGAAATTTATAGCTAAACAATTACAATGTTGAAACCCTGACAAGTCCACCCTGCTTAATGGCTCTGAAAATATGGGAGAAGTGTGAACAACTAAATCTATGACTCCATATTGTGGATCCGCAAAGATAGACTTGTAGGACCTATTTACTTTAACGGGAATTTTTCGTTTTCTTTTCCTCTTACAATATTGTTCCAAATGCTAGCTTCACTCAATATGGAGTCATTACCTGGAGGAGGGCTCGGATGTTTGGATAATCATCTTCTAGATAGTTTCTTTTTTTTCTTTTTCCTATTATGATTTTTGGAAATTGGCCAACAACAATGCAACAGGCAAGCAACAGACTGAGGGAAACAAAGCGAACAGTGCTGGGTTGCATTAGCAAATTATCATATATTAGATGCAGGTGGGATTCTCAACTTCCCAGCCTGGCAGAAAGCTTTTAATAAAACAGCGTGAGAAGGGAGGAACTGCTTTTTAAAAGGTGGTGTCACGGAATCTGGGGAGGCAAGGGGAAGGTGGGATTAGCTCAATGGTCAATGATGCTGCTGGAAGGGCAGGTATCTAGTGAGTTATACTGGGTGAGCCATCATGGACAGCCTGAAGAATTGGGTCTTTGCCTTACTAAGGGAAGATCAGATTATAGGTCTGACCCTGCACCTCCTTGGAGTAATGTAACACCTGCACACCTTTTACATGGCCTCATGATGGGCCTCTTGACTTCAGGACCGGCCAAGTGATTTGTTTGGCCAATGGGAGGTTTGCGGATGTTATGTGAGCACAGGCTTCAAATACACTTGTGACATTGGACTCGCCCTCGTGTACTTGCTTTTCTGCTGAGGGAAGAACATACCTCAGGTAAGTGCTGGTTCAGGGAAGGTGAGGGACAAGCAAGGGAGCTCTAAACCCAACCTACAGGTTGGACCCAAGCCCAACCAAACTCAGACCGTGTCAGTAGCTAAACCTCTCTCAACTCGTTGGTGTGTGAGCAAAAAAATATAAAAACTCAAAACCCTCCAAACAAACAAACACTCACACAAATAAAACACCCAGCTGTGTGTTGATTTCTACTGAAATTTGGCCTTTTGGTCGTTTGTTATGTAGCCAACCTGACTTATTTAATTAACACGCACTTAATAGGGCTGCCCTTGGATATGGGGGAGGTGGACTCCGCTATTTTCTAAGTTGAGAGCTGAGTTTGAGAAGCAGAAGTGGCTTTAGAGTCCTGGAAAACTCTAAACCGTTGCTTTCTATGGAAAGATGCCCGATGCAAAGGGCAGTGTCATCCTCTCCAAGGTATTGGTCTGTCGGGGAGAGAGAGCAGAGACAGCCTCCAATACTCACTGAAGAATGGCAAAAATTGAGGGATCAATTCTGGAAAGGATCAGAGAAAGAGCATTTCCAGTGTTGCTCACAGTGGGGTTTGAAGTGAAGGCCTGTGGGTGATCTGCGTGTAATTGCGCCAAAATAAAGGAAAAAAATGTGCTGAGGGCTTTTATGATCATGGCTTAGTTAAGAGTGGACTGACGTGGCTTCTAATGTCATGCTGGAAGTTTCAGTGATTTGGTTGGACTCACACCAATCTTCAGTAGTTTGCACCATGCTAAACAAATAGGAGATGCTCAATAAATTGATGTGCAATTGATAGATTATCAGGGAAACTTAAACCTAATCACAGCACTGCCATTAATTAATTACATGACCTCAGACTAAAAGCTTAACTTCTCAATTCCCTCATGAGGATGTGAGCGTGATATTATTTGATGTTTGTAGTCTCTGTAATTGGGGGGGATAAAATAAGATGGGGATGGAGGAAATCTGCAGTGCTCCTGAAGTGACAGACTATTATCTCCCCGTAGGTACGACTCTCTTGGGTGCTTGGTACTTGTGGAGCCAAAAGAAGGCTGAAGCCAGAATGTAGCCTTGAAGGAGTAACAGGGAGATACTTCCTCTGTTATCTCTATAGGAAAATGGGCAAAGGAAGTACTAGCAATATTGCTCTGTTTTTTCACCCTGTAATTTGTGAGGCCAAGTCAGGCCTGTGGGTTAAGAAATCAAGCTTTTTATTGCACCTTAAATTGAATGCTGGGAGTCCCGATTTGACCCTGTAATTGTTTTGTAAAATCATGTCCTCAATCGGCTGCAGAGCAGGATTAAACCAGCAACATCTCTGATCATCTGGCCTCTTTTTATTTTCATTTTTATTTATTTTTTAATGTTCATTTACTTTTGAGAGAGAGAGAGAGAGAGAGACAGAGTGAGAGTGGGGGAGGGGCAGAGAGAGAGGGAGACACAGAATCCGAAGCAGGTTCCAGGCTCTGCGCTGTGGGCACAGAGCCCGACGCGGGGCTCAAACTCACGAACAGTGAAATCATGATGTGAGCCAAAGTCAGATGCTCAACCTACTGAGCCACCCAGGCGCCCCCATCTGGCCTCTTTTTTAAAGATCCCCAGTGACATGGAATTATGGCTGGAACTGTGTCCCTCCAAATTCATATGTTGAAGTCCTAATCTGCAGTGTCTCACAGTGTGACCTTATTTGGAGGTAGGGTCTTTACCGAGAGAATCAAGTTAAAATGGGCGATTAGCGTGGGCCCTAATCCAATATGACTGGTGTCCTTATGAAAAGGGAAAATCGGGAGATAAACACATTCACACGGGAAGAATTCTATGTGAAGATGAAGGCAGAGATTAGGGTGATACTTCTATAAGCCAAGGTGACCAAAGATTTACAGCAAACTACCAGAAGCTAGGAGAGAGGCATGGGGTGGATTCTTCCTCATGGTCCTCAGAAGGAACCACCCCTACTAGTACCTTGATTTCTGACTTCTAGCCTCCAGAACTGTGAGGCGATGAGTTTTTGTTGTTCAGGCTACCCACGTTGTGGTATTTTGTTATCGTAGCCTTAGCAAACCAATACACATGGCATATCTGTTTATGAGAAAGCTGGTTCTTTGTGTTAACAGCAAAGACTTACATAGTGCTTATGACTTGCCAGGCATAGTCTAAGCCCTTCACTTATAACTCATGTATTCCTCCTAAGAATCCCATGCCTTAGGGCTCAGAGTACGCCCATTTTTCAGGTGAGGAAACTGAGGCACGGAGGGTTTCATCAACCTGCTCAAGGTTACAGAGTCAATATGTGGCAGAGCCAGGATATAAACCCAGGCATGCTGGCTCTGGGGTCTGTCCCTCTGCCTGCTGTGTATGTGATATGGGGCACTTAATGGTGTTCCCTTGTTCTTATATAACTCAGGTCTGCTGTCTTGGGCTTTGCTCTTCGGAGTAACACAGAATGACTCTATTTCCAATTGTACAGCATGGCTTCTCTCTTACATCTATGATATGGTTACTCAAGCCTCTACCCTCCCAGGCACCCTCCTCTCAACATGCCTTACTTTGTCAACATCACCATTAACCCCAGACCCCAGATGTGGTCTGATCCAATTGGAAAATGGTGAAGTTATCACTTTCCATGATCTTAATATTATATTGATTTTTAAAGATGTTACATTACCCTAATGATCACCTATTAAACTTGTGGTCAGCTGACAGACCCAGTCAAAACTCATAGCTATTAAGCAGGTATCCCTCTGTCTATGCAGGTGATTCTTTCGATGGAAGTAATGGACTTTGCATTCACCCCTACTCATTTTGTTGGGGTTTTTCTCGCTCAACATTTTAGACTATCCACATTGATGGAATCTTGTTCTATGCTACATGGCCATTTATCATTGTATAGTGGACTTTTTACTGGGGTATGCGGTGGGCAGTAGTCTCCTGGAAAATTCTATCATTTCTACCTAATTCAAGATGACTTAAGTCTGGCAAGTATTTTGGTCTTAATGATATGAAAATTTCAGGCAATAATTTGTGTGTGTGTGTGTGTGTGTGTGTGTGCGTGTGTGTATCTTGGTATATAGTATATTACAATTTTTAAATTAAAAAAAATTTTTTTTTCAACGTTTATTTATTTTTGGGACAGAGAGAGACAGAGCATGAATGGGGGAGGGGCAGAGAGAGAGGGAGACACAGAATCAGAAACAGGCTCCAGGCTCTGAGCCATCAGCCCAGAGCCTGACGCGGGGCTCGAACTCCCGGACCACGAGATCGTGACCTGGCTGAAGTCGGACGCTTAACCGACTGCGCCACCCAGGCGCCCCTACAATTTTTAAAAATGTTGTTTGTCCATAGTTTTCTTTGGTTTTTAAGCTCCTTAATTGCTTCCTATCTTCCTCCCTAGCCCCAAAGTAGCAATACCAAAGCATGCTCAGATGAAGTCCATGCCTTGTTGATCTACTCAAGAGGAGTGCTACTTAGGTCTCCTCCTCTATAACCCTCCTATGGTGATGCAGCAAGTCAGGAAGTCCAATCTGCTCACCTTTAGGGAGGTCTGGGAAGATCTTCCTTCATAAGAAACATTGTTCTTCAGCTGGGAGAGAAAGCAGGTGTAGCAATGCTCTGAGTAGTTAACCAAGGGCTCTGGAGCTATCTTCACATCTTTGGCTCTGAGCTCTGTCTAATAGAAATACGGACTCCCAAAGTCACCGCAGTCCCCTTTCCTTTGGCGGAGTGACTTTGCCTTCTTGAGGACATTTGAGCCTGTTGTGTCGTGGCATCCTTCATTCTGCTTCTTGTTCTGAGTCACTAGCTGCTATTTCTGTTTTTGCTGATACGGGGAATGTCTTTGCTTCTAGACTTTACAGCTCTTATAACAGGCTTTGATAAAGTTTCATCAGGCTATGTAAACTTATTTGCAGCGCTCTCTCTTAAGGAAATTCGAATCTATTTTCCTGGGGCTGGTGGTAGCCGTTATAACTAGAAACACCTCTTTCTACTAACAGTGGACCACTGTCCCACATAAATTTGAGACACGCCATCCATGGGAAAATTCTTCTTGCCACTTCTTCTGGTAACCCACTGGGTTCTAAGATGGACATTGTCAATCCTTTTCTAGGTTTCATGTTCCCTTTCTTCCTCTTAACAAAACATCTTATTTTCTTCAGGTGTTCAATTGCCACCCATAATGCAGCCCAATAACTAAAGGGAGGTTCATTCAATCTCTGGTATCAGGGATGGGTCTTGATTGGTCCACCTCAGAGATAACAACCTCATCTCCTGTGCTGGTCATTATTTCTGGAACCAGGGCTTATGATAATTCACACTTGATGGTCCCCTGGCAACTATGGATCAAGGGTTGGCCATGGGACTTATGGTGGCCAAATAAGACTGCAGAAGAAAAGGTTATTTCACAATTAAGAGAGTTTTTGTCTCTTGCTTGCTGAACATGAATAAGGAAAAATAGAACCCTAGATGCTATTCATAGCCAATTTGCAATCACGAAGGAAACCAACTTAAAGATAAAGCCAACACATGTAGAAAAGCCAAATGAGAGAATTTCAAAGCAACAGAGCCTGGGTCATGAGTGCCTAGCCTCCCTGCTTTCTTCATTGACCTCTGAGAGTCAAACATTCTAATACAGACCCTTAAGAAAATAGGAATCTGTGTTCTTGCCAGGTATGGTAGGGTTCCTGAGGGGGGCTTGCATGGGGAAAAACCTAGGTTTTAAGTGATAACTTGTCAGCTATGTTGGTAGAACGCAACTGAAATACTGGCTTCTTATTGACTAGCTCTTTTAAATGGAAGATGGAGTTGCTCACTGAGCTCTCAGAAGACTTCTCTGCTGATCTAACATCTTCTCCCAATAATTTCACCTAGCTTAATTATAGAACGAATAGTGGTGATCACATGGTGAGCTGGGTGCATACCTATAAGAACCTTAAGAAAAAGCCCCTCAAAAACCTGATGTTGATTTTGTAAAGCTGCCTAAATTATGTTGGAAAAAGGAGACATTTAGTTCATGTATGACCGAAAAAAAGGAAAAAACACATCATGGCTTTTCATTTCTAGATTGCTGCCCATTAGGAAAGGTATTTGGTGCCTTCCTCACAAAAATATAAATATTCCTCATAGCATGTCATGTCTCTGGAAGCCTGGGGAACTTGGAGAATGAAGGGCTTTTTGGTGTAAAGTGATTATTTCCAACATTTGTTTTTTAATTTTTAATTTTTTAATTTTTATTTTTAAAGTTTATTTATTTATTTGAGAGAGAGAGAGAGAGAGAGAGAGAGAGAAAGGCAGGGGAGGGGCAGAGACAGAGAGGGAGAATCCTAACCAGGCTCCACGCCATCAGCACAGAGCCCAATGCGGGGCCTGAATGCACCAACTGTGAGATCATGACTTGAGCTGAAACCAAGAGTCGGATGCTTAAACAACTGAGCCACCCAGGTGCCCCTATTTCCAGCATTAATAATCAAACGGCTTGTAAGAAAGTGAATTGTATATGGCCCAAGCTAGCTTGATGCAGAATAAATTCATGTACATCTTCACGCTCAGTATGATGCATCTGTAAGCTTTAGACATTCCACCTTTTTTCTTTGTGACAGGCTTGTTTTCAGGCCGAAGGACTGGTAAACTCTGCTGGCCTGAATCCCAAGTTCTCTTTGGCCATTGTAAACTTTTCTTCAGTGTTTCTGACCTGGACGTTGGGTAACTTGCTTTTTTTTTCAGGGCAAAGAAGTGTCGATTCTTGAAAAGAATAAACTTTCTTGGCTTCCTCTCAAATAACCAATGCATAACTTCTAGTTTTCCTTTTAGTTGAACTTACAAATCTGTGGAGTGTACGTGTGCGTCTGTGTGCATATGTACACACATGCATGAGCTTTTTATAAACCAGTAGCAAACAACTTAAGAGATGTGGTCACATAGAATGGACTGTGCATCCTTTTCTTGAGTGCGAGATAATAAATCATTCTTCTCAGGTGGAATCTTTTATTTATGCTTTGGG
This sequence comes from Prionailurus bengalensis, assembly GCF_016509475.1. Lineage (NCBI taxonomy): Eukaryota > Metazoa > Chordata > Mammalia > Carnivora > Felidae > Prionailurus > Prionailurus bengalensis. Next base: position 41,083,890 of record NC_057359.1, read on the forward strand.
ATTCCATTTTATCGAGAAAGCTTTGGTTTTCCTTTTTGGCTTTGTCTAAGCTGTGCTTTAGCAAGTAATTCAAATCAAGCTGACATTTATTAGTGAGGACATGGTCCACTCCGTCTGATACTCACAGACCAGCTGTTATCATACCAACTTTGCAAGCCTCCGTGTGTGATGGCCATGTTGCGAGGGTACAGATTTACTGTTTGTAAGTCAGTGGAATGAAATCACTCTCCCCTCCCACACCATAGGAATTGGTTATCGAGGGTTTTTGTTGCGTCGTTACAAGAGCGATCATTTAAAATCTGGGCAATTAGATAGGGTTACCATAATCAGGAGCACAAGATTGTAAATCTCTTTTTTTTTTTTTTAACGTTTATTTCTTTTTGGGACAGAGAGAGACAGAGCATGAACGGGGGAGGGGCAGAGAGAGAGGGAGACACAGAATCGGAAACAGGCTCCAGGCTCTGAGCCATCAGCCCAGAGCCTGATGCGGGGCTCGAACTCACGGACCGCGAGATCGTGACCTGGCTGAAGTCGGACGCTTAACCGACTGCGCCACCCAGGCGCCCCAGGAGCACAAGATTTTAGTATTGGCTTCTGTGCTGAAAATATGCCTATTTTCTAAGACATTTTCACACTCTTACCATTTTATCTTCACAACGATCCCAGGGGTTGGGAGCGGACATGCCGTTTTCCCTGTTTTACAGCTGAAGAAAAGCAACTGAAGGAAGCAAAGGGATTGTTCCCAAGGCCAGTCCCAGTTACAAAGCAAGTTACAAAGTGGCCAGCCCAGGGGCTCAAGCTCCCAGCTTCCAGGTTCCACTTTCTTTCACCACAAGAAGAATGAAAGTTTGAAACGGTCCTCTGAAATAATTCTAAAATACTGCAGGTGTTGTTCTTGACATTGATGTTTTAATGATATTTCATGGAGATTTTAAATAACTCTCTTGTTAGGAAATGTTTATTTGGCTACTCTGGCTGGCACGCCTGTTAAATTGTTTCTATGTAATTAAGCACTTCTTAGGGCAAGGATGGGAGTGACTGTAGAAAGACGTAGGTTCACATTCTTTTCTTTTTAGAGATCCAGAAATTCACATTCTGTAGATAAGGAGCCTCTTTAGCAAGCATCTTTCCCTGGTGTTAGCTCCATGGAAGAGTTAAAAAGTTAAAAAGTTTCAATGCTCTTTCTGCATCTAAAAGTTTATTTTGTCCTCATAACCACGTCTCCCAGAATTCTCTCTGTGGTTTTGAAAACTCACCCAGTTAACAGATTTTTGAGGGTCTGTATATGCTGGAGGTGCCTCCTTTTAGAGATCGCCCCGTGTTTTCTTGTTTACAGGGACTGTATTCAGGAGCCAACAGTTGATTTGGCTGAGATTAATGATAGACTGAAGAGACTGAAACACTGTTTTTCTACTTGAGTTACTCTGCTCTTATAGGATATGCCATTGAGTGAATGCTGGACATAGGTGGGTTCCTTTTAAACCTGAATCGATATATTCCAGAAGTTGTGCTATTAACATTTGGAATCTGTAAAGCAGGCTACTTAAAGTAAAGGCTGTTGCTGTAAATTAGGGAAAGAGCGTTCTGTAGTCCTGGCTGCCATTGTTATTTAACTCTGAGGAGCATCAGAGGTGGTCTACCAGCCACCTGGCTTGGACTGGGAGTGACCCCGTGGAGCTAGCGGGCAGTGCCAGGCAGGGGGAGGCAGGAGGTAGCTTCTGTGCTTCCTGGTCCTCTTTATCTACACTCCCTCCCTAAGTGATCTCGTCCCATTCCTATGTCTTGCTGCAGTTTTCAAAGCTTGGTCAGGGAAACAGAAGCCATTCTAGGTTATCATCAGCCATAATTGCATTCATTCCGAGAATTAGAGGCTCACAAAAACTTTTGGAAAGGCTGGGAGCTAAGGTCAGGGAAATGGCCTGATCTCAGCTCCCCGTGGTATTGGGGTGGGTAATTCTCAAAAGCTTGCTCTGATGTCACCATTTCGTCCGCAGGAATTCCACTGGCCTATAGCTCTGAAGCAGGTGATTCTCTACAGCTTTCCTGGAAGCCCCCGGTTCTGCTGACTGACCGCAGGTCTGCCTGGGACTCGCGCGGGAGACGTCTGGCTTCCAAACTTTGTGCAAGTGTCTCTGAAAGGCAGATGCTAACATCCAAACGTACAGGGAAGATTTCTAAGGAAGGGTTTCCAGGCTTCTCTACCCTGTGGCACAGAGGAGGATGGAGCAGGAAGTGGCATTGAGGCCGACTCATCAGCTGAGAACCAAGGACATTGCCTGTATCCATTTAAGACATTTTTTCAGGGGGCGTCTGAGTGGCTTAGTCGGCTAAACGTCTGACCTCGGCTCAGGTCATTATCTCGCGGCTCCTGAGTTCGAGCCCTGCGTTGGGCTCTATGGCTGATGCCTGGGGCCTGCTTCGAATTCTGTGTTTCCCTCTCTCTGCCCCTCCCCAACTCGTACTCTCTCTCAAAAGTAAATAAACATTAAAAAAAATTTTTAAACACATCTTTCTCAGTCCTCACCACATGTGAAACACTGTGCAAGAATGCGGGAGACCAAGGCTCCATGATGCTCACCAATATGAGTGGGGGAGCTAATTGCAACTTGGTGGTCTTTATCTTCTTTAAGAATTACTCTCTTAGGAAGAAGGAGGGAAATGGAAAGGAAGAGAGAAGGAAATCAAAGAGGGCCTCACTGTCACTTACCTTTTGTCCGCAAAGCCAAAAACTTCCTTCACTAGTGAAGGCGATTAAACGAAAAAGCATATTAGCTATGCAAGTCCCTCACTGAGCCTTTACCAAGTCTAGATGCGTTTCAAGCATTGGCCGGGAGTTGTATATTCCAACGTAAAGAGAGAGACTCCTCAATCAACAGTTCTCAAAAGCGTCTGTTGCAGTGAAGCACTTTGAGAATATTAATACAATGGAGAAAAAAGTCTTTCCTTTTAAAAGTAAGAGGGATGATCGGGAAAATGGAAAAACTGATTCTTGGAAGATGGAGAACCGTCTCCTGGTTCCTCCCTCCAGCTATTACTTTTTTTTTTTCATCCCCGTTTCATCGTTTACTTGGTCTCTAAACCCTCTTTTTCTGCTCACACTGCTAGTGCCATTTGCCCTTCTCTCTCTTTATTTTTCCAAGGAGGTTTGGTCGTAGGGAGTGACGGTCCCCCCCACCCCCCACCCCAGTCAGGGAATACTCATTGTGTTCGTATAAATCATCTCTGGGTAACATACAACTGGCCGACTGCTCAGGCCAGTAGATCTTGGAATGTGTCCTCCACCCAAAAGCCCTCCTGTCTCCCACATACATCTGTATCACTGGATTTCAAAGACAGATAACGCACAGGAAGAAATAGAGCCTTTTTTTTTTCAGGACCCCCCTCCTCCTCCCCAAAACTCACCATGGTACCCAATGGGAATGAAATTAGATAATTAAGATTTTTTTTTTCCTTAGAAAATTTGCAAGATGAAGCCCCAAGAGGCAGAGCATGCCAGATGTTGTGGAGAGCATGACTGCCCAGTCCCTTTGGCCACACATGCTGAAGTCATGAAGTTGGGAAATCTGACTCAGGAGTCACCGTCCAGTGTGGGAGCTGACAAAGCGCCAAATGGTCTGGGACAACTGGTAACCCAGCCAGTCCCTGGAGCGCAGGCCTGGTCTGAGGGCTTTCTTGGGCAGGGGTCAGTCAGAGGGAGACTGGAGCGCTGGGACTACTTAAGTGTGTTCTGGGAAGCCTTGAAAGGTCAGTTCAATTCTGGGGTCAGGATCAATCATGGGTTTGGTGTCCCTGCAGGTACAAGGGAAGTCCTGAGCACCCGGAGTGAACCTTGGGTAAATGGTGCAGCACCTTGGATGCTTATGACAAATGAGACAAGATATCCAATAGTTCAAACGAGAGAAAGTAAGAAGTCTGTACTTCTGTGCCTTTTCTATTACGGCTTTACCTTTATTAAAATTACACTGTGAGGCAGTCATCACTTGCTATAAAAACGAACAAACACACGAGAGTGCACAAGGTTTTAAGTACAGGCTCTAGGTTCAACGTGTTGCTCGTGCAGCCCAATTACCACTCGTTTCCCTTCCGTCTTAGGCTATTTTCCCAGCTCCAAGTGGCATGTTTATGCCAGTCTTTTATGCATTCAGAAGGCTCGGGCTCTTCACTCACTTTCTTCAGTCTTGACCCAACTTGGCAACGCCGGCAGGATTCTCCTCTTTGGCCCCGCTATCAGCCCTGGAAGCAGCCCTGGCCTGCCCCACCTCCCTGAAGAGGAGAACACCTTTCTGGGCTCCCCTGGAGGGCCATTTCCCCGGCGTGGAGTCCTATAATCAGCATTGCCCGGTTCTCAGAGGAGTTCACACAACGGTCACCTGGGAAACTTGCTTTAAATGCAGATTCCAGGCGGCCAGCCCCGGCAGTCTGGGTGGGCCCAGTGCTTCTGGAGCCAGGTCCCAGGTGAGTCTGACAGAGCTGCCGAGAAACGCTGGCATGCCTGGGACAGCTGCCTCAGGAACTTCTTTTTCCAAGGATGCTTCCGCATGCCGCCTTTGGTTCCCCCCACCCAGCAGGTGCAGACGTTAGCTAACAGAAGTTCTTTGCCCTACTGCTGTATGTCAGAGCGTTTTACAACTAGCTTTCCGCAGAGCAGTAAAAAACAAAAGAGTGCAACTTAAACATAGCCAAACAACTTTTAACAGAGCAGTAAAGTGACTTCCTCACCGGCCTCTGCTCTGAAGCAGATCTGAGAAGCTGTGTTCACGCTGGACCTTTTTGTAAGTTTACCCTGGGCCCCTCTCAGATTCACCCTACAAGAGACCTGGACCGCCAGGTAGGTTGCAGTCTCCAAGGACCGTTACACTGGCTCATTTCAGACCTGTGTCCCCAGGGCCAGCTGGGAGCTGGCTGAGGCCTCGGGCCAGCTGGGTAGCGGTGCCTCATGCCCGGCGCGGCCTGGTGGCCTTCCGCGCGCTGCAGCATGGGTGGTCTGCGTGCTGGCAGAGCACAAGGCTGCGGGAGTTCACAGCCCCCTCTGGGGGACATGACGAATGGCTCTGCTGACAAACCGTGGTCTGCTTTCCATCGCCGAGCCATGAACGGTTTCGTTTTCAAAGCCAGAAAACAAACCACGGGAACCAGACACAACACACGCAGGCCACAAATGATGCAGCCATTTTCTCGTCTCAAGTAAGGGACCGGCAAAGGTAAAAGAAAAACAGCTTTGTTAGAATTCTTCGATGAAAAGTTAACACAGAAAACTCAAGTAGAGCTTGTAATGGTACCTCCTGTACCCTCCCCCGCTGGGCCTTCCGACCTGGTTGAGATTCAGTCCTCTCTGGTGGGCCGACCTATCAGATACCGGTCTTCTTCAGGAGCTTTCCAATTGTGCTCCAACCCTGGGGGCTTCCCAGGCCGCAGTGGAGGGGGATTTGGGCAGGCCAAGAAGTGCTCCCAGGCCCCTGCCCTGACCAGCTGCATTTCTGCCGGACTTACCAATATAGTGCCACCAAAATCCCTTTTGAAGGAAAGGTTTTGCAGGTAAAGAACATTTGAAATATTCTAGTCTAGGGGTGCCTGGGTGGCTTAGTTGTTAAGCATCGGACTGATCTCATGGTTCAGGAGTTTGAGTCCCACATTGGGTCAGCTTGAGCGCCGGTTTGGGTGAGCCCCACTTTTCTCTCATTCTCTTCCCCCCGCCCCACCCCTCATGGTATTCTCTCTCTCTCTCTGCCACTCCCTCACTTGCAGTCTCTCTCTCTCTCTCTCTCTGTCTCTCAAAAAAAAGGAAATATTCTAGTCTACTCTGGTCTCACATGCATTCCATGGGGTGGTTCCTGTGAAGAAAGGAGGAGAAAAGGATAGCAATTTTACAAGAAGTGCATCGATTTCTGTGCCCCTCCTCTCTCTGATGTTGCCCACCATTTTCTTCTGTCATTCTCTGTTCCTTCCTTTAGACATGTACATGATATTATAAGATTGCGTTATCAAGAGCCAGAAAGAAGTAGCAAAGAATTATGTCTCTGTAGATCACGAATGACAAGAAAAGCATTTTAGCTAACCAATGTGATAAGTTAGTCCCTGCCTCCGCCACCCCTAGTTGGCAGACAGGTCTCCGGGATGCCTGGGTCCTGTGTGGCACACCAGCTCATGGACATAGGCCTGTCCTCTCCATGTTCCTATAGCAACACTGGAACTATCACAGATAAACTTGGCCCTGGTTAATAATGGCTCACCCTTCTTTTTTTAATTTTTTAAAAAATGTTTATTTAGTTTTAAGAGACAGAGACAGAGCACGAGCAGGGGAGGGGCAGAGAGAGAGGGAGACACAGAATCTGGAGCAGACTCTAGGCACTGAACTGTCAGCACAGAGTTTGATGCGGGGCTCGAACCCAGGAACTGTGAGATCATGACCTGAGCCAAAGTCGGACGCTTAACCGACTGAGCCACCGGGTGCCCCAATGGTTCACCCTTCTATACACTCATCCCACACATGAGTGTTCCCAAATGGCCACGTGCATCATCAGTGGTTTTGTTCCGCAGCCATTGCTAACTGAGCTAATCTTCCTAGTGCCATGGTGGATAGCACGGACACATGCTAATGCAGGAGGTGTGATGAGAAGCAGGATGATGAGTGTTGAGGGTAGAAAGTACATTGTGGGCAAAGGAAGAGAGGCATGAATGGATAATAAATGTATGGCAGGCTGGTGAGAGCACCTGGAAAGGAGGGTGGGGCCCGTGTTGTGTTGGGTTAACGTGAAGTGGAATATTCTCTTAGGCAATTGGCAGACATTAAGAAGTACTTTATTTTTATTTTTATTTTTTTTATTTATTTTTTTGGGACAGAGAGAGACAGAGCATGAACGGGGGAGGGGCAGAGAGAGAGGGAGACACAGAATCGGAAAGAGGCTCCAGGCTCTGAGCCATCAGCCCAGAGACCGACGCGGGGCTCGAACTCCCGGACCGCGAGATCGTGACCTGAGCTGAAGTCGGACGCTTAACCGACTGTGCCACCCAGGTGCCCCAAGAAGTACTTTAAACAAGTGTAGTGATCTCAATATTTCAAAGCTAACTCTGGTGGCTCAGTGAAACGTGACTAGGGAGTGGAGAGGTGATTAAGAGTAGCTTTCTGAAAATGGTTCGTTTGTTCAGTCATTCAAAAAACCCTTCATGGAGTATGTCAAAGGGGAGAAGATTAGGGCTTAAACTATGGGGGTCATTGGAGAAAGGAGGAAGACATTCACGGCACATGTCCAACAAGACCTGATGACTGATTTGCTGTGGGTCTGAGGGAGGGGCAGGAGTCAGGGGTTACTGAGACCACAGACGGACCAATAGGACCATTATTCCAATGGGGACATGTAGGAAGAGGAGCTGTCTGGGGTGTGGGTGGCACAGCAGTGGGGCTGTGTATGGACATGAGCTTCCTCCCTAAGCAACGAGACGATCCTAACATTCGGAGGACTTTCAAGAGATTTAACATCAATCCACACCTTCTAGAAAATTAATGTCAAAGCAAAGAAGTATGTTGTAAGATGATGTGAAACAATCAGAAGGTGCTAACAGGGAGGTCATCAAAGGAACAATTTATTCTAAAGGAGTGTGACCCAGTACTAATGTGAAAGCCCTTTCAGTATTTGGGCCTCTCATGATTCAGAGCAGGGCCAGGACATAATCACCTCACCTTCAGTGAGGGTGGGCTTCTTTGGAGAACTTAGATAAACATTTGGGCCTGTGGAAAAAATGCTGGCTGAATTTCTTTTGGGGAAAGATGTTCAAGGGAATGAGGTGAGAGCAGAAGATCCTATTTTTTGCCAGTTTTCTCCCCTCCCTCATCCCCACCCTTTCAGAACATTCTTCAGAGGTGGTCCCCCAAGCTTCTGAAATCCACACTTGGTGCCCACTTCCTCTCTCTCTCTCTCACACACACACACACACACACACACAGTGAATATGGACAGCTCTGTGAGTTATTTGGATATTTTTTCCATATCACCTACTGCCCCACAGATGTGTAAGAAAAGATAGAATGGTTGGGTAATAGTAGAAAGAGCAGGGCTTTGGTGACGGACAAAACCCAGTGTTGAATTCTGCCCGATGGGACCCCGTGCAAGACGCTGAGATTCTCCGGACCTCAGTTTCTTTAAAACTTCTTAGGGCTATTTCAACATTGAGGCGATGTCTGTGAAATACCTTGGTAGGCATTTGACAAATATTAGGGTGAAATTAGGACTTTGGGTCTGTATGCTGTAAAGGCTTCCTTGTTTCATTGTTCATCACAGTGAATAATGGGCCCAGCATATCCTCCAACAGGTAAAACTCTCTAGAAACAAAAGTTTAGCAAATATCAGTGTGGAATTTATTAATGTTTTATTTAATTACTTGGGGCATTTAATGAAAGAATGAATTATTAAGTGAGAACATTGATTGTTCCCTGTGTAGGGCAAGATCTCCTGTGTATGCTTAAAATAGCTCCATAAAATGTAGAGCAGGCCATAGTAAATTAAAGAAAGGAAGGAAAATGGAATGGGGATTGAGAACACAATTTAGCCTGTACGTCTGCATAAAATGACAGCCACGCCCCAGTGATCCCACACACTCCTCATACCCAGCACTTGCAACTCTTCTAGAATGGAGGTGAGTCCAGACCCCAAAGAGAACTACATGCTGCTGTAAGAAGTTGAAAATGTATGATGGCTGGGCTCGTGGGCCACATAAGACAAGCTCTCTGGTTCCTGTGCCCCTCTAGACCCCCCAATATTTTTCATCCCCGCTCTGTGCCCCGGAAGACTTGCTTTGTGGCTTCTTGTTAGGTTTGTCCAATGGCAGATGCTCGCAGGATATGGAGGGGAGGGAGGGGAGAGGGCTTGAGGTATTTATCCCTCTGGTTCTTTCCACTGAGGTCATTGTCCCTCTCCAGTGGTGTCTGTCTCTGTGACACTCTCCTTCCACGTCCTAGAAGTTAAGTTTTAGGTTCCCTCTCCTCACCACTTTGGGCCTAGAGGTGGTGAACCACCCATGCTGGTCCACACGGCTGGGCTGGAGTGCTTAGTGCAAGGGGTGAACTGAGTCCTTCTTAACCAGTAACCTCTGAGTGCTTCCATGTGTTAAGACGCAGTCTAAGAGTTAATGGTTACAGTTTATATAACCTCGCATTTTGGAGATGAAGCTAAGTTATATTCCATATATTCCCAAAAGGAAAGCAATATCTGTTGAGGACCTACTCCTTGCCAGAATAGGGATATTTTCATCCTCATAGGAGGAGAAATTAGCATAGCATTATCCTCATTTTATATATGAGAACATATGGTCAGTAAAATTAAGTAACTTGTCTAAAGGTACATAACTAGTGGGTTTCGGACATGAGTGCTGAACACAACTTTTCTGATTTTACCGAGCAGCCACACCACTTCAAAGAAGAACGAATCCCTATCTGGAATGAACCACGAACATTTCCAGCAGTTGAGGCATGGCTATCCATTTCTGTGTTCCACCGGGTTTTCCACGGCAAACCTTGCGAAGACTGCATTGTATAAAAGGTGCACCATTTACAAGGAGTCTCAATGAGGTAAAATAGGAGGGTCTCTCCTGGTGGCCCTGATCTGTGCTATCAGTGAGAAGCCAGAGGTAGGACAGTATTGAGCCTCAAATGGAGCTATTAAGAAAGAAAGAGAAAGACAGGGATAGATAGAGACAGAAATGAGAGAGAGAGAGAGAGAGAGAGAGAGAGAAGCTTACATTTTGCCTTCCTTTGAATCTCGTGCATTGTGTTGCAGATGGTAGGCTCTGTGTCCGTACTAGTCACATTCACACCGAGAAATATTATATGGGGCTAGCAGGTGGAAATGCCCAGCGTGAGAAATGAAGAGAGAGAAAGTCTGGGCCATAAAGGGAAGAAAGACATGAAAGCAGTTAGCCTCGGCTTTCTAACTAAATACTCTGTCAGTGAAATCTAACAGTTACTGAGGACGCACACAGCATAGTCCAAATCAGAGGTTGGCTGTTTTTTAGCTGGGCGACTTTTGATTAATCTACATCTCTTAGCCCCTTTTCCCCGCTAATGAATAAAACGGAACTAATATTACCATGACTTACAGGGTCATTTTGAAGACTACATTCAGGCATAATACAGTGCTTGAAAGTGTAGTGGGTCAAAACAAATGGTCACTATGGTCGTCAGCATTATCATCATCATCATCATCATCATCAAGGATTTCAAAGCCTGGTTGAAAGGATAAGACAATAAGAGTTGCTATTTAGAAGGAAATATGTTCATACTGAACGACATTGTCTCAAAAGGAGAATGAGAAAGCTGGCTCTGGTCCATACCTTTGACTGTTGGGGCAAGCTACCTAATTTCCCTGAGCCTCGATTTTGGCATAGGTAAGATGGGGCTAATAATGTGTCAGCTTCCCAGAATACTGTGTTAATGACATAGATGAAATAAACCTGTTACCTTAGCATATGGAATTACAAGGTAGTAAGAAGGGTAACTTGTAACACCCCTAGTCAAGATTTTGCCAACTTTGACTGCCGTCTCAGTGGTGTGCGGTCCAGAACCAACATTTTAAAGATCTCTTTCAGTTTCCCAAAGCAATTTCTTGATTCATTTTCCTCTGTAATGTCCCCCCCTTGGAAGAAATAGACTTGCATGTGTTAGCCAGAGAAGGTGTGTGAATAGGGATTGGGGGAACAATAATGGTACAATATGCTGTGCTCACATGTAGGCATGTTATGCTTCTAGTAAAATTAAGGCTGCCCTGAGAATTCCAGCTTTGAACTTTGCCTGGAGAAAGGGGGGGCCCATTCTGCAGCTCTTGTCACTAAAGATACAGCAATAAGCCCTTATTTGGGAAAGTTTACTTTGAGGGGGGATGTTTTAAATTTTATTTAATAATTTCTCTTAGAACAGACAACAAATAGATATCAACCTCAGTTGACTCAACAAGTATTTAGTGAGTGACTATTATACAGAAGACCGTGGGCTCAAAAACCCCATCTCTTTAAGACTTATCTTTTTTTTTATTTTTTTTTTTTACGTTTATTTATTTTTGAGACAGAGAGAGACAGAGCATGAACGGGGGAGGGTCAGAGAGAGGGAGACACAGAATCTGAAACAGGCTCCAGGCTCTGAGCTGTCAGCACAGAGCCCGACGCGGGGCTCGAACTCACAGACTGAGAGATCATGACCTGAGTCGAAGTTGGACGCTTAACCGACTGAGCCACCCAGGCGCCCCTCTTTAAGACTTATCTTTACATCAATTTCTGCTAGACTTAATCAGGTAGAACGCCACCAGGCTCATGGCCACCCTTAGAGGGGTTAACATCTGAATTCTTCATAGGAGTAGCTGTGTGTGCCAGTGGGAATGAGGCCCTGTTCTCCTGAGTTTATTCTCCTAAGTTCGTGTTCTGGGCAAAGAGGAAAGGGGGCAGAGGAGCCCCCAGGCATGGGGTACAGACAACAAAAGCCATTGCATGGAACTCTGGTTCCACGGCTGGTGAGCGGGTGGGTGGCGGATGGAGGGGTGAAGATGTGGTGGGCCAACAAAATGATGTGAGCCTGACGGGGCTGCCAGATAAATCGGCTGTTCCTGAGTTCCTCTTGCGGGCTAGGTTCTAGTCATTTCTGATGTTGTCCTTTTCTTAAGAAAAATGCCTTAGGGTTTCCTGGTGACTTCTGCAGCAAGTTTTGGACAATCAGATAGCGAACCTTTTTGTGAGGTACAAGAAGAAGCCAGTGGAAGAGGGAATCCAAGCCCCCTTGAATATGCCCCAAGTGACTGTTTCGGTGGGCTTCTGATAGGAGGCTACAGCTCGTGCTGGTTTGGCAATAGGATAGCATCAACAAGACGGATCGTACGACCAGGGTGTTGAAGAAAAAGACTGAAGTCCTCTTCCGCAGGCAGCTAGGAAACTCCAAACACACACATGGGACAGGTTAGTGTGTGTGTTGGCCAAATATGAAGATGGAAAGAAAGAATGATTATCAAAACACCCACCCACCCTTTTGGTGGCCATTCCTTGGCCGTGGAAAAGGCAGCTTATGACAAACTAGATAGAGACTCTGAGAAACCAGCGCTGCATGGAGGTGGTTTCCAGGTTAAAAAAAAAAAAATGTTACTAATCCCTGCTTTGCAAAACATCAACGAGTACATGTAATACTAGCAAGACCTGAGCGTTCAATAAATCAGAAAACAATGGAGGCATTGTCTGAACTCGCCAAACGGTCCTTAGCTCCACAACGCCGAACACTCTCGTCTGCGTGCAGCCAAAACTCAGCCCAATCTTATCGAACTAAACTGATTTATGAGAGGAAAAACCAAAAAAGGGAAGCAGCAAAATAATGATATTAATTCTAATAATGCATTGACTAGGGTACATATAAATCACTGTCCCCACTCAGATTGATTTCATAAGGGTAAGAACTCCATGTGAAAGCCCATCTCCAGCCGCCCAGGGCCTCCTCTTGCAGATAGAGCTGAGGAGAAAGGGTGGGGGGTCTGCTGGAAGTTCACAGGAATTTTGCCTGAGAAAGGCCTGTGGGATCAACCCCAGAGGTACCGATGTAATTGGCCACACACACAAATGCTGCCGCATCCGAACATTTTTGGCAACACATGAAAGCCTCGTTCCTAGAGGCCACTTGAGTGTCCAAATAAAAGGGGATTTTTGTTAGTGAAAACTGGAAAGAATAACCCATCCTAGGATCAGGCTAATAGGGCCTGGCCTGTTAAAATGTAACACAGGGCTGGCCAGAGTTTGAAGTGTTGTTGGCAAGGATTTGGAGCAGCCTCGAGGAGAGCCAAGAGTGGCTTGCAAGGAAAACTCCTCTGCTGGTGAGGGAAGCTTTCCGTGGCCCAGAGAGCCCCCGTGGCCCGCCTCGAGGGCAAGAGCTTCTTCTGGGACAGGGACCGTCCATGCATGCAGAGGGCCGACAGCCCGGGGTGGGTTCTGCCTCCCCCCGCACCCCAGACTCCCCTGCTGAGTTCCCCATTCTGCCCACCAGCAGGCTGTGATTCTGGGCTGGTGAGGTTCTGTGGCTGACCTTGGGGGCCCACTTGTGCTCATAGCCTGGGAACAGCAATTGCTCTCCGTGACTTTGCAGGGTGTTGACAGCCGTGGGCTGAGGGATCTGGGGAAGGGAAGCAGAGAAAGTGATGTTGCAGAAATAGGCCACAGAGGCCTTGTCTTATCACCAAGGGCCCCCAGCTGAAGAAAGTTCTATTGCTGCTTGCTTCACAAAGGAAATGCCTTCTTTTACTGCAGGCCAATCTTGGCCTTCGTGTGGTGCAGAGGCTCCGAGGCTCTGCATCTAGCGCTGCCAGATAAAATATGGGGTGCCCAATTTAATTTGAATTTTTGATAAACAAACGGTAGCATTTATGCCCCGAATTTAAGTATGTATGTCCCGAATATTGTATGGTACATAACTATACTAAAACAATTATGTGTCGTTTTTTGTGAAATTCAAATTCAACTGAGCATCCTGTATTTTTATATGTTGTGTTAAGGAGAATTCTTAAAGGTGCCCCAGTGACCCTCACTTTTGTATAACCTCCTCCCCAAGAGTGTGGGAGAAAATCAGGGGCCGTGAAGAACACAGCTCCTGTGACTGACCTACATTACATGGCAGAAAGGAATTTTTGCAAATGTGATTGAGGTTGCTGATCAGTTGACTTTGAGTTAATCAAATAGAAGGTGATGTGGGCGGCTGCGCCTGACTGCACGAGCTCTTGAAATCAGCAGCTAGAGGCTGGAGACATAAGAAGTCCAAGATTCGAAGCAGTCGCGAATTCTCCTGTTGGCCCTGAAGGAGAAAGAACATGGCTGTGTGGCAGAGAAAGCCTCGTGGCAGGGAATAGTGGCTAGTCTCCAGGAGCCAAGAACTGCGCCCCAGTTAGTGGCTGGCGAGAAAACAGGGACCTCGGCCCTGTGCCACGATGAACTGAATTCTGCCAATCCCCTGCAAGGACTGGGGGGAGGACCCCAAGCCTCAGGAGAGATGGCACCTCTCCTGGCCACCCTGATGGTCACTGCGCGCGGCCTGAGCAGAGAACCCACCCGTACCGTGCCAGACTCCTCACCCTAGAAGCTGTGAGAGAGGAATCTGTGTTGTTTTAAGCTGCCAGCTTTGTGTAACGTGTTCGGTGGCAATAGTAAGCAAATTCATTTGCTAATTCTGGCAGCTCCTTCTGTGTCCTGTGGTGTCTAAGTCAGACCTATGCAGGTTCCTGGTGTAGGCAGAAAGGAGAGAAGATGAAGGGACAAGAGAGACCAGCGTACGTTGGACTTCTTTTTAGAAACCACAACAGAAAAAGAACGAGGGGAGGAAGACAGATCGTGTATTATCTGATTTGGCACCTGTGTCTTAGCAGGAAGGCATGACCTGGCCTCCTGGACCCCAGAGCACCAAAGTCTTGGTTTAGAACTATAGATACATCCACACGCACACCCCTGTGTGTCTTCCTTCCGGGGGAGGCGTTTGGGGGACAAGCTTGTGACTTGTCTCAGAGACAGATTCAGTTGGTAGTTCTGCAAGAAAACCTGTAGTGACAGCCAGAGCACATTACTGACCCAAAGTTACAGAAACACATGCACTCCGTGGAAGGATAAACACGCGCACGCGTGTGTGTGTGTGTGTGTGTGTGTGTGTATCGGGGTGGACTTTCCCTGGGCATTGATTCAGCTTTCACTTAGGTCATGTAAATGAGCCCTCATGGTCTAAAAGAAACTTGGATATCTTTTTTAAAAAGGTCAGAAGACCTGGCTTTATGTTTCAATTCTCTGAATGTTCTTTTGCTTATGGATTCCCCTAAAATCTCTTTCCAACAGTTTCTTCTGTCCCTCTGGCCTCATGCTGCCCTTGAAAGTGGCCAGAGGAAACTCTTAGGTGTCAGCCAGTCAGCATGGAGAGATTCTCTTTCATCCCCCTGAGTGTCTGGAGATGTGAGTTTAATGAGAGGCATCGACCTTTGAATTATACAAATGGACCTCTTTAGCAATCACTTCCCTCCCCAGTCCATACCCACCCTCAGCTTTTAATCTTCTCAATTATATTTCCTTTTCATTGATTACTACTTTGCTAACTTTCAGATTGAGCAGGCAGTAAAACCTCAGCCACACAGGTAATGCAATTGCTCTTCGAGCCTGACGCCGGCATCTCACCTCCTGAGGGGGCCCCCGGGCCTCCCTCCCACCCTACTGAGTCTTGGCAAGTACACTAGTCTTCGATCAACTTTCAAGATGGCCCCTTCCATCCCGAGATCTGTGCAATCCTGATTATGAAGATGGGATTTCAGCTTTGAGCTTTAAATAGCACAGATGAGGGGGGTTTGCTTGCTGCCAGAGTGTGGGAAGGATGCTCGCAGAGGTTGGCTATTTCCCACTGGGCCTGGGAATGGGCAGGTGATAGGCCGGGGAGCAGGGAGCTGTGGGTTCTGTTTCCCACCTCTGCTCTGACTTTTTGAGTCTGACCTTTGTTGAACCACTTAACTTTCTGTGCTCTCCTTTCGGTGCCATCTGTAAGGGGGAGACAATGACACTTGTCTGTGAAAATGCTTTGAGGGATGTTGGCATAAAAGACGCAATGTAAAAGCAAGTGATGGGCAATGTTTCCCATAAAGAGCCCCTTGTTTGCATCTGCAAGAGGCCCCATTTGAGGGCTAGGAAGAAAAATTGAGACATTTCCTTGATACGGAGGCCAGGCAGAGGACATGGCTCCCGACCAGTTAGAAATCCTTTCTGTGGCTGGGGGTTCCTGAGAAGCTGCCGGATGGGAGCCCCGTGAGGTGCATGCTGGGAACTGGCCACAGAACAAACAGATCTGAGGTCTCCGCACCAGGAGGACCCAGTGCCATATCAGGATTAGCCAAGGGACCTGGCGAGCAGTAAGGGGGGCTGACTCCCTGTGATTTACGGGCATTGACGCAGGGACCTGGCGGGGGACGGGGGAAGGCAGAGAACTTTGGGGACATTTTCAAAACTGGAGGTCGTTCAGAGGAAATTACTCAATAAAAACCAGGTTTCTCTAACTGAATAGATCAATTTACAGCTCATAAGGTGGAAAAAGTCTGAGACTTCAAGATTCTGGCTGGGCGGGTCTCCTAAGGTTTCCTCCCTTGGCAGGGCAGCTGTGGCTTTGGCTTTCTCACACCGGGCACCCCTTCTGTACCTTGAAGGGCCAGCATTTGTTTCTCTCTTTCTCTGCCACTTAATTTTTTCTGCTTGAGATTCTTCTCCTCCTCCTCCTCCTCCTCTCTCTTCCCCTTAAAAGCCTCCCGCTTTCATTCTTCACCTCCCTACAGACCTATTAGAGAAGTCCCTACCATTTTGTTTTCCTGATAATATAAATTCTTTTTCCATGATGCCTCCTCTCAGCTGCCTCCCCTCCCCACAGCTAGTCTCTAGTCCCTCTTCTCTCTGTTTTTCCATCAGGTCCCCAAAGCCGTTGCCTTTCTCCTCCAGCTGCCTGTGGTCTGTTTGGCTGCACACCTCTCAACCTCTCTATTTCTCCCTCTCTGCCTTTTATCATCCCAGCCCTTCTCTTTGGTTGCTCTCTTGGCTTTTCTCAGTTGCTACTGCAGTAATTCATCACGAGCATCCAGCAACGCCATCATCTATCGACTGAGCTTCTGTAAGTTGCACCGAAGCAACAGCGTTCTCAGGGAGGCAGGGTGGTAGGAAGATGGGCGGGGCACAGATGGAATTGTATTGCAACTCCATCATCCACCTGTCATCATTCACTTCTGTACCCATAACCCATCTATCTGTCCATCCACCCACGCATCCATCCAAGCCTTCACTCATTTAACCATTCATTGATTTCATTTATTCAACAAACTGCACCATATGCCAGGCAAAGGGCTAGACACTTGATCGAGAGGGATGATCAAATACAGACACGGGCCTTGACTTCAGTAAAGGCTAAGGAGTTGGGACCAAGACACTCTCTCGTCAGAACTTGACTTATTTAGGAATGGAGAATTAAGCTGAGATCTGGGGGCTGAGAGGGAAGAACATGCAGGTTGGGCGGGGGGAAGGCAGGTTTTGAGAAATCCTGCCCTTCCTCATCCCTACTAAATCCTCTCCTAAATGCTGGCCAAGGGCACTAGTTCTTCTAGCAGAAGTCAAGGCTGTTAGGCCACAGAGCTCAAGTTCAGCACATCGGATGACCTGGTAACGGTGACTTGAATATATTTAGACTAAGTGGCAAATAATAGACATCGGTCCTTCCCTGGGAACAAGCTTCATTAGGAGATAGAAGGTCATGGCATTTCAACACCCAAAGGTGGGAGAGCATAGGGAAGAGCATTCTTTCTCGTATGTGGCTTTGGCCCTAGGATGACGTGGTCACTCCACATGGTGCCAGGGGTAGATTCTGAGGGCTCAGGGGACAGCACGTGTTTCCTCCCCAGCCTGCTCTTTCAAGTGTCAGTTGGCTAGCCTGACAAGCTGCTCCTTCTTCCTTTGGAGCCTCGGTGCTTCCATAAGCTTTGGAGACCAGGCAGTTCTAGAAGTCCAGAACTACCCCCCTCCCACCCCCACTTCTCACTGGCACTGGTCACAAATTCAGAGCGGCCATTGGGTTTCATGGCTTGATGGCCTTGTAATTGTTATTGGAACTCACTGTGGATGGATTTACGGTAATGAACTCACCTAATAGCGAACCCGTCATGGGCCTTTTTGCAGACAGGATCTTTCCTGAGTGAAGATATTAGAAAACCATTCTGCAAAGGAAAAGCAATACTGACTGGTGACTTCAAGTTTAGGAAAAACACCACTGTTCGGGTTTTTCTGTTGGCATCTAACTTTAAACACTTCATTGGCCAGTTGCTAACCAACATGGTTTTTGGCCAGAGCTCTGTTTATGTTGGCACCAAATGTATGTATCACAAGCAGTTTGTGTGTTTCTGGGCATGTGTATATGTGTGTATGAGTCTGTATATGTTACAAACTCCAAAACTTTTGAACACAAGGTTTTGTACTCTTTTTGCAGATTCTTCTGGCCAAGAAAACAGGCAACTGGCAGGCAGGGCATCCGTGTGCATTAATGACTTGCTTTCAGGCCACCCCACCCCATCGCAGCCACCCTCTGGCTTGGCCTGGCCTGGCACTGAGCTCTCTTGGCCTCCCTGGACCCCTGTCCTACTGAGTTATGAATGAGTGAGGCGGCCCCTGCCCAGTAAAAGAGGCTCCGGGGACAGTGGGTGCTTTCTGGGTCACCTCAGTCTGCAGGACCAGGGGGCAAATCATCAGGAATGCTTGGGACCAGGAATTTACTCCTCGCTGGGGCCAGAAAGGCTCCATGTTTTTGTGGCTTGGCATTAAGCAAACAACTGCTTTTTTGTTCTCTCCTCAAATTATTTGTCCAAACAAAAGGCAACTGTCATGGGGAGAAAAGTACAATTTTTCCAGCGTTTGCCCCTTCCCGCGCCCCGTCTCACAGCACGCTCTCTGACTCTGTGCGTTTCCACAGCCCAGTGTCAGATTTCCAGCCCACAGAAAGGCAGGGTTTGCTGCTCCTAAATGTGAAATCCACCTTCCGCCTCTCTCAGGCCTGCTGACCCAATGCAGCACCAGAGCTAAGGGCAAATTTTACAGCTGGCACCTCTCCTCTCCAAAATCCCAAAAGGTTTCCCAAGTCCGTAAATCATGAATCCAGAAACATTCCCTGGGAGAATGGAAGTTTGGATAAATAGTGAGTCCTAGAAGAAAGCAGTCTGTTTCCTTTCCAACTCCTGTTTCTTCTGAAAGTTTAGCAGTTAGATCTTCTGCCTAACAGAGGATTGTTATTTAATTGCAAGGCATCCTCGTGGTGATGAAGCGAAAAGACGTGGCTTATCACTTTGTATCTCATTAGAATATGGTAAAATATGCTAAACAATCTAACTAAATGATACGGAATTTAATCTTCTTCCCAGGCTTGTTAGGATTAGGCTGTGTCCTTATCTACCCAGTCCACTCCTGATTCTCCTTCAAGACTTGGGGCAAATGTCACCTTTCTGGTGGGGACGTCTCGTGCCCCCTGACCTAGAGCCACCCTCCCCGACCTCTGCAGAATTAGGGCCACCTCATCTGTGCTCCCCTAATTCTCCCAGCACTGGCACGGTGCAATGTTTACACTTTTGTTCCAAAATAATTTTAGATTTACAGAAAAGTTGCAAAAAAAGTATAAAGAATTCCTGTACACCAGAATTGCTCAATCTTTTCCTCATCACTCTCCAAGTGCCTTTTTAGATATTTTTTTTTCCCCGATTGCTTTCTGACTTGAAATTTTAATACCACAGATAATGTATACCTTTTTATGGACTCTAAGTGTATCTGAACTTCACGTGGAAAAAGAGTAAGATATTTTGGCCTCCAAGAACAGTTTTTATTTCTTTTTTTTTTTTTTTAAGTTTATTTATGTATTTTGAGAGAGACAGAGAGAGCATGAGCAGGGGAGGGGCAGAGAGAGTGGGAGAGAGAGAATCCCAAGCAGGCTTCACGTTGTCAGCACAGAGCCTGACATGGGGCTCGAGCCCACAAAACTGCAAGATCATGACCTGAGCCGAAATCAAGAGTCAGACACTTAATCGGCTGAGCCACCTACCTGCACCAATAATTTTTATTTCTTTTAGTGCAATATTGCTTCGTGCAGAATACATGTTAATAGAGCCTGTTTGAGAGTAAGTTGCAGTCATGGTGCCTCTTTACCCCTAAATATTTTAGAAAGCATTTCCCATAAGTGAAAACTTGTTCTTTGCCTTTTAACAAATTTTTTAAAAAACACTTCCATCTCTTCCACATAGCTATAAGTTTTTCAAGGTCAGGAACCTGTGTCTCAGCCATCTTTGGAGACTGAGTACCAGAATAGGGCCTGGCATGTTGAAGGAGCGATTATAAAGTACTACATTTCATTAAGATATAGCATATGTCATGCATTTTCATATAATTTATATACGCTAACAATTATGAAAAAATAGCTTCTTTAAATATAACATATGTACTATAAGATATAGCATGTTATACATAATAACACAAAAATACATTCTTATTTACAAATGAATGGAAATCTTAGGGTCCATAGTATTGATTTCAATCACAAAGTATTCTATAGTTTCAGAAGCTGGAAGAAACTGGGCTGAAAATTTACAGACTTTGGAATCTGCCTCAAGCCCAGTGAATAAAACAAGAAACCACTCACCTGATGTCAGTTTCACAGAACAAGAAGGAAACTCTGAGTCGGTAGAAATTGGCAGCCACCATTTCAGTCTCAGCATTTACGCTGCTCTTTGGGAGGCAGTATAATTCAGTAACTCAAACACCTTCTTGCTCTCTTGCAGTCACTCTCAAATATTTATTGGCAACTTTGCATTTGATAAAAATATACTGGAGTTGGAGGCTCTTGAATCCTAGTTTTTATTTTCTATGTACTCAAACAAGTTACCTAACCCATATTTGCCTTGGTTTCAAGGCATACAGGAGGGCCGATGCATAGGGGCACTTGTACCCCAATGTTTATAGCAGCACTTTCAACAATAGCCAAATTATGGAAAGAACCTAAATGTCCATCACCTGACGAATGGATAAAAAAATTGTGGCTTATATATAAAATGGAATACTACTTGGCAATGAGAAAGAATGAAATATGGCCTTTCATAGCAACATGGATGGAACTGGAGAGTGTTATGCTGAGTGAAATAAGTCATACAGAGAAAGACAGATACCATATGTTTTCACTCTTATGCAGATCCTGAGAAACTTAACAGAAGACCATGGGGAAGGGAAGGAAAAAAAAAAAGAGCCGGAGAGAGCCAAACCATAAGAGACTCTTAAAAACAGAATAAACTGAAGGTTGATGGAGGATGGGAGGGAGGGGAAAGTGGGTGATGGGCATTGAGGAGGGCACCTGTTGGGATGAGCACTGGGTGTTGTCTAGAAACCAATTTGCCAATAAATTTCATATTAAAAAAATATTTGCCTTGGTTTCCTTGATTGAAATATGACTATTAACACATTGTGCTCTGTTCTGCTCCCAAGTCACTGGTTAATACGGTACTGAAAGAAAGTACTCACAATACATACATCTGACACGTTTTGTTTCCAGAATACACAGAGAGCTTTTACAACTCAATAATAAGACAGATAACCTAATTAACAAAAATTTTAGCTGACACTTCACAAAAGTTTTTAAAAAGTAGCCTATAAGCCCATTAAAAAATACTAAACATCATTAGCTATCAGGGAATGAAAATTTAAACCACAATGAAATACTACCATACACCTGTTAGAATAGCTAAAATTACAAATATCAACAATACCAAATGTTGGTAAGGATATGCAGCAACTGAAACTCTCGTCTATTTTTTGTGAGAATGTGAGACGGTGCAACCACTTTGAAAAAACAGTTTGTCGGTTTCTTCTAAATTGAAATATACACTAAATAGGGGGCGCCTGGGTGGCTCAGATGGTTAAGCGTCCGACTTCAGCTCAGGTCATGATCTCATAATTCGTGGGTTTGAGCCCCGCGTCGGGCTCTGTGCTGACAGCTCGGACCCTGGCACCTGCTTCAGAATCTGTGTCTCCTCCTCTCTCTGTTCCTCCCCCACTTGTGCTCTGTCTCTCTCTCTCAAAAATAAACATTAAAAAAAATCTAAAAATAACATAAACATGTGCTAATTGTGTGTCCCAGAAATTGCACTGCTAGGTGTTTACTCGCAAGAAATAAAAACATTTGTCCAGACAAAGACTTCACAAGAATGCTTATGGCTGCTTTATTCATGAGAACCTAAACCTGGAAACAATCCAGATATTTATTAATGGATAAAGAGGAATTGGAGTATGTTCGTACAATGGCATACTGCTCATTAATAAAAAAGGAACAAACTGCTGATACCACTGGTCCATATGACAGAATGGAAGACTCTCAAAAGCATTACACTGCGTAAAAAAATCCAGACACAAGAGAGACCATCCTGCCTGATTCTACTTATATAAAAGTCTAGAAACTATAAATCCAATCAGTAATGACAGAATCCGTGGTTGCCTGGGGGCTATGTTCTGGAGAAGGGACACGGGATTGGTGCAGAGGGGCACAAGAAAGCATTCTGGTTCGGTGGAAATGTTCCTTATCTTGACTGAGCTCTACTTTTTCGGGTGTATAAGTTATCACAAGTCATTCAACTCTATGCTAAAGTGGGTACATTTTATGTATTGTATGTTAATTATACTTCAGTGAGTTGAGTTTTAGAAAGCATATACTCAATGTGAGTATTGAGAGCAAACCTTCATCCTCAAACTCTAGAACTCTCCATTGTGCTTCTTCCATCGGGGCTTGGCACAGGCACCATAAAGCACTCCCGTTGGGTTCATTCATCAGAAGACCTAGTGGCAGAATTGCTGGTGTTCCTGCTTGGGCCTCACTTGAAGCTTGCAACCTTCTGCATTGCTCAGCAACGGGGGCAGAGGAGTACATCCATATCTGACATATGTTGCCCTCAAACTCCAAAAAGGGCCAAGCCAAAGATGTATCACTTATTCTTAGTGGTGAGGTACGCATGGTACAGTGAATTTTCTTTCACTCTGGAAGAAACATTCGGATACTATACAGATATCTGAACTTCTAGAAATGTCTCTAAGATCCCTGAATTTCCAATGCATGTATCTCCCGAACTCTGACACATATAGGTTTTATAGGGTGTCTAGGATATCTGTTTCCGCTTGCTCACTTGGTCTTTTAGCATTATGTCATCTAAACTATAGTCCAAAATTCTGTTCTGTGGGCTGTTATTAAGAGGATCAAAAATCCCTCTGATCTACAACAGATTGCAGGTTGCCAGAGGTGGGAGGTGGAGGGTAGGCCAAGTGGATGAAGGAAGTCAAAAGTTACCAACTTCCAGTTATAAAATAAATACATTCTAGGGATGTGATGTACACTGTGGCTATAACTAATAATACTCTATTGCATAGTTGAAATTTGCTAAGAGAGTAAATCTTAAAAAAAGTTCTGACCATAAGAAAAAAATTATGTAATTATGTATGGTGACTCACGTTAACTAGACTCATCGTGGTGATCCTTTTGCAATATATACAAATATCAAATTATTGTGTTACACACCTGAAACTAATATAACATTATATGTCAGTTATACCTCTGTAAAAAAAAAAAGTTAAACATTAAAAAAAAATCCCCCTGATCTAAATTATGGCACAAAGCAAAAGAACTAAGCAGTTCTGAAGATTGGCATGGTGAATATGTATTGTTATTCCTGCCCCGTAAAAGAAAACTTCTTTTAATAGAGAAAATGTATTTACCAGATCAATAGCCATCCAGCAGACCCACAAGGTGAAGAGACGACATTTAGAATAGCGGCTTCAGTTGTAGTCATCACTTAACAACACTTAAAATAATACCCCATAATTTTCTATCCATCTTTTGCAGAGCCAAACAGGCCAGTTAGAGATGTGGTAGGGACCACCATCTTTGAGACTTTAAATTCTTTGTTGGTGGACTACCTGTGCTATAGAGAGGAGTGCTTCACTCTCTATCTGATTCTAAAAGCCCTCACTCTGCAAGTTAAGGGGCCACTGTGGTTGTTCTACCAGTTGCTGAGTATATCTACTCAAACTACATTTTCAGGAACTGTGGAAATAACAGAAGAACATACTCATGGATGTAATGGGGCCGCTGAGAGATTCACCTGTACCCAAATTCCTTTTGTTCAATGGACTCTCATAAACATCCATTTTTACCTATGGATCGCGATGGTTTTCTGAAATACTAATGATTTGCATTATTTCAGAACCAACGTCCAATTATTCCTAAGAGGTCCAGATATTTCTCTTCTTCTAGTGTGAAATCATCTGTAGCTTGCTTTCCGGTCTGCCACAATGCTTGCCACTCCGATTTGTTTCTTAGATCTGTTATGCTCACTTTGACTATCCCCTGTTGGCTCTTGAGTTCATGATCCTGTGCTTTAGTTCCTTGATCAACCCTTGTCAGGGCCAAGGCCCAGGAGAAAATAGAACTGACCTATATCGAGAGAATAAATGTCTTTTAAAGCAGAAGATTTCACCTCCATATCCCAAATCAGCCAAACTTTCCTGGAGTAATTCTGTAAGTTCCCTGCCCATATGGAGACTAAGCTATTCAGCAAAAAGAGACCAGGACTAACTGTTCTGGGATGAAAACTTCTGTTCAAGCCTTTAGGCAAGACCAAGGCAACTGCTCTCCAAGGGAATGTTCCCTGTTCACAACTGTCTCTCTCTAAACTTCTTTACGACCTGGTAGCCCAGAGTCCTTCATCTCTGTGCCTGAGTTGTGACCTCTTCTGGTCTCGAATCTTGTCCCCATCTCAATACCCCTTCCTGCTTAGCCCAGCTGAGCACTAATAGCCTCCAATATCATAGGTGGATTTTCATGGTGACTGTAATGATTTTAAAATATATCCAAAAATTCTTTGACAATTCTCCCCTTAGAAGGTGGAGCCTAATTCTTGTCCCCTTGAGCGTGGGCCCAAATGAGTAGCTACTTTTTGAAAAATTTTCTTTAAAGGTTATTTATTTATTTTTGAGAGAAAGGCAGAGAGAGTGAGTGGGGGAGGGGCAGAGAGGGAGGAGAGAGATAATGTCAAGCAGGCTCCACGCTGTCAGTGCTGAGCCACAATGTGGAGCTCAGCTCACAAACTGTGAGATCACGACCTGAGCCGAAATCAAGAGTCGGACGCTTTAACCGACTGAGCCACCCAGATGCCCCTGAATGATCAACTACTTTCTAAAAAGAAATCAAGTGTGGTGGAAGTGATGGTCTGTGACCTCCAAAATTAGATCATAAGAAGCATTGTGGGGACTGCTCACTCTAAGAGTCAGGCACCGTGTTGTGAGGACATTTAAGCAGCTCAAAGAGAAGCTCATATGAAGGAGAACTGAGGTCTTCTACCAACAACCAGAACCATGTGAGTGAACTATCTTGGATGTGAATCCTTCAGGGTTAGTAAAGCCTTCAGATGATTGCAATCCCAGCCAAAATCTTAACTACATGTATCACTAGAAATATTGAGCGAAGCTATTCCAAATTCCTGACCCACACAAACAATATGAGATGATACATGTGTATTGCTGATTTAAGCCACCTATGCTTTGGGTTAATTTGGATTTTGTTGTTGTTGTTTATTTGTTCTTTGGGTTTTTTTTTTGTTTTGTTTTTTTTTTTTTTGGGGGGCCACAAAAAGCTTCATTTGTTTACATTGGTTCTAAGGCTTGGGAAAGGGCTCCAGGGTGGTTAAAAATCTTCCTAGTGGCTGCAGGGAGAGGCTCAGGCACAAGCCCTGGCACCAGGGTTACCAGAGGGGTCCTCCAAAGGCTTCTGGGTCTAATAGGCCCCCAGTCATGCTTGAGGGTGAGCCTTTTGAAGAGATACTCACCCATCCCAGCCTGGGAGCAAGCCAGCTTGCAGAGGCTAGTCAGGTGGTTGTCCATCTTCTTGATGGGCACCTTCTCAACTAGGAAGTGAGTCTCCAGGAAGTCACAGATATGGTCTCCATGGGCAGAACTCAGGGCACACAGATCTGAAAGGGCCTGGTTCAGGTTCTTCTCCAGAATCAGGACAGCTTCCATGGCTTCCAGGGTTTTACCCCACGCATCTTGGGATGGCTTCTGCATGTTCTGGAAGAGGACACGGCCTCTGTGTTGGTTTTGCATCTTCAAGAGATGCTCAGCGCCCTTGAGCTTCTCCACAGCCAACTGGTGGAAGAAGTGGCCCACATCCTCCAAAGCCCCATGCCGTGATCGAAATAGAAGCCCAGAGAAAGGTAGGTGTAGGACACCCACAGACACATGTTGACCGCTGAAGGCAGCCTCCACCTGGGTGGAATCATTCTGACAAATCTGGGAGCTCATGATTGATCGGCAATAAGGAGCTAAGCTCACAATAAAGTGTTGGCTGCTCCTGGAGGGAGTGGGCGGCCGAGAAAATGGCTCTCAAGGTTGTGACTGGAAAAAAGGTTGGAGGGTGGTCAGAGGCTGATAGAAGGGGCTTCCCTGTTCTGTTCTGTCCAAACACTGTTGAAGCAAGGGACAGATCCGCGGACTGACGGACACTCTTGGTTTTGGGCTAATCTGTTATACAGCAACAGATAACTAATACAGTGACTTAGCAACGACCTCTTTTGCTGTCCATGCTATTACTCAAGCCCATCATGGGAATTATGAGCCAGATGAGAGGGAATAATTTGTGATAGATCAGCGGGGAAGATATTTTGGGAAATGTGACCATTCCTTATACCAGACCTCCTCATAAACTGTGACAGCCCCACTGTATAATCTGCCTGTGGATATCACTAGATTTGTAGGGACATTTACATTTTTTAAAAACTTTAGAACTTACAAAGAAATATCCCACAAATGTTTCTTTGTATTTTCTTCCCAACAACTCTATGGAGGCAGGCAGTGCAGCTATTATTTTCCCCCGACTTAAACACGAGAAAACTCAGGCCCAGAGTTTCAAATTTCAAGTGACCAGGATGTGACAAAGTCAGGGTTTGAACGGAAGCCTCTCTGATTCCACATCTGGGTTACCACCATGCCCCTTAAAGAAGTGCCATTCCAGCTATGTGGGTCAGTTAAATTCGATTCAGCATATTTAACGGCAAGAGATAATATTTACAAAGTGCTTGGTGCAAGGCAAAGTACTCACTAAGTGGTAGCTAATACTATTATTATATTTATGGCACGCCAAGTGCTGGGAATACAGAGGTGAACAAGGCCAGGCCCCTTTTTTAAGGAGCTTGGACCAGGAGGAGAATCAGAGCCGGCAGAGGGATATGCTTCCAGGCTGCCTTGAAAAGCCAAAAAGAAAAGAAAAACAGTATGTAGAGGCCAGGTAAGTTAAGGCCGGGGGCGGAATGCCCAGGGTCCTTTACGGATCAATGCTCTGTCCCCTCTCAAATGAAAGGGCAGAACCCTCCCACCACAGTCAAAATGCCCCACAGCTGCTTCTGTGGGCCCTGGAGGGAAGAGGAGGACCTGGAGGTTACAGAATGGCTTCTGTGGCCGAAGGCATCCCGAGGTCCTTGGTGCCACCAAAGGTTTTCCTGAGCGGGGAGAAGAACCCTTCTGAGTGGCCTGTTGGGGGTCCTGTGCAAGAATTGAGGATCGCCTGTTTTGGTTTGAATTCTCCTGTTTTGTTTTGTGTTTTTTTTTTTAACTTTTTTTTTTTTGAAATGATCACCAAATTCCCATCATTCTTTGTATGCAACACCCATTAAACCTAAGCGATTCTCCAAGACAAAGAAAACACCACGTCTGGGGACATGTGCCAATGAGAAGTCCATGACCTTCTCTTGCTGGGGCACTGGTATTTTTAAAGCAACAAATGCGTGATATTGAATATCCCAGTAAGGCTCCCTTCTGAGCAGATCCAACAATTGTCCCGGAGAAGAAACAAACTGGGAAATGCCCCCAAACCATTCTGGGGCGCCCGCAAAACAGATCATCAAATTCCTTTCCCTAATCAGGAAGCCAGGGGGTGGGCTGTGCATGTGTGTGTGTGAGGATGCTGCTCGCCGTGGTACCGAGACCCAGACTGTTGTCCTTTTGTCAGCACAAGTGAGGACACTGGATCTTTCGCTCCCCGCTGGAAGAACATGAGACACAGGCCAGCTCCTCTCCAAGGACATTTTGCACCCGGAGATCTTTGCCTCAAGGCAAAAACATCGACTCTGACTCTTTTGGCCCCTGCACGGCCTCTGGAAGGCGAAGCCCTCGTTTGGCCGTGTGCACGACTAAGTGCCGGGCTGATGTGGCAGAGTGAGCTCCTCCATGCCAGCCAGTGATGCGGAACGCCTGAGCAGGTGGGGCTGAGCCTGCTCGACCCTGCCCTGCCGCGCCCCCCTGCTCCTCTGCCGGCCAGAGCACCGGGGTCGCCTTTCTGATCCTTTGTTTTTCAGCAGCAAGTGGAGGCAAAGGTTGAGGAGAGGGAAATGTGATCTCCAGTGAATTGCAATATTTTGCTTTCTCTAATCCTATCAGGTGGTGACTTTCGCCAAAAAGAAAAACAGGCCAACACGCGGGATGGTTAAAAACCCTGATTGTTACCCCCGACAATTGTGCGTCGGCTGAACTGAATTCTAGTCCCAGTGATTCACTACTAACGGGCCTCAAGTTCTGACCTAAGGCTTAAGATGCGGCTTATGCTAAGGAGAGGAGGGCAGTCGTGGGAGGATCTCTGCTCTGGAGAGGAACTGGGCCACAGTGGGCAGCCTCTGAGCCTGGCCCAGACCACAGCTGGCTGGCGGCCGGGCACTTCCTCTAGGGCTGCGTACTGTGCACCTGCCGTGGGCTTCTCTTCTCTCGGGGCTGGGCTTCGGGCAATGTGTCCCCTCCCCACCCCCCTCACTCCTCGTCTCCCAGGCTGCGCTTGGTGTGAGAGTATGCAGAGATGGTGGGAGGGACAGTGCTCTATCATCTCCTCTCCCCAGTGAGGGTCTCCCCAGTGAGGAGAGTGGAAAACACTGTCTTGCATGAATAATATACCTTCCTCACTCTTTTGAAGAGTTCAGAGCACCTAGCAGACAGAATGTTCTTCACCCTCAACAACTCCCTGAGGCTAAATCAGGTTTTGATTCCCCCCTTGCCTTTTTTTTTTTTTTTTTTTTTTTTTTTAATAGATGAGGCACTGACAGCCCACAGCAATTGGTCTTTGGGAGTGAGCTGTGCAGGGGCAATAGGAAGCAAGCAGGGAAGAGCTGACTGGGTGAGTCCTTTATGGAGGCAGGAAATCTCTTGGCTAATCCTATGCTCAGTCACTACAGGAAGTTGAAAAATCACACCTTAAAAAATAATTCCTTGTTCCAGAAGCTGGTCAACTAATAATAGGGTTTTTGTTTAGCAGGAAGGTTCTCTTCTAAGAGGATGCTGGCAGGTCGTGAGGAAATATCATTGCAACTACATGCAAGCAGTTGCAAAGACCAGAGAAAGAGTAGTGCAAACAGTAGTCCCATTGAGCTGAAGAAAGGAAGGCAAAAATTCTTCATCAGATGTCTCCGCAGACACTTGCTGACCTATCGTGCTGGCTAGGGTCTTTCTTTGAGCACACTCCAGCAGGATCTTGTACAAAACCAAAATGTGATCGTGCCATCCTTGTAGGTAAAATATCCAACAGCTTTGCATAATCTTCAAGATGAAATTCTAACTCCTGTGCACAGCATGAAAAACTCTAGTCTTCCCACTGGATATACAAAACTGCCTGATATGTTTTAGACTCTGGGATCATTAATTCACTCATTTGTTCAGACGCCAGGCTGGCGTTTATTGGAGGGTTAATATTTTCCAGCCAGTTCACGAGGCACTGGGAATATAACTCTCCCAGCAGTGTCTAGAACATGATCTGGTCAAGACTCAGATTCTGCCTCTAGCCTTGGAACTAACTTTTCTCTCTGGAACTTACTCCTCTATCTCTCAACCTCCTCCTCTTCCACCAGCTCCCTTTACTGTTCCATGAGTTTCCTTCATCATTCCTCCACCCCACACCCCTGCAAAATACCACTCTTGTGTGTTCTTTTTTAATGTTTGTTTATTTTTGAGAGAGACAGAGACAGAATGCGAGTGGGTTAGGGGCAGAGAGGGAGGGGGACAGAGAATCCGAAGCAAGCTCCAGGCTCCGAGCTGTCAGCACAGAGCCCGATGCAGGGCTCGAATTCACGAGCTGTGAGATCATGACCTGAGCTGAAGTCAGACGCTCAACCGACTGAGCCACCCAGGTGCCCCCCACTCTTGAGTGTTCTGATAGCTCATGGTGCTGTAAGTGGGTATTCTGTTATTGTTTCCCTACATTGTGGATGAGGTTTTTGAGGAGGGGGGCTTTGTCTTATGTATAGTGTCTATAGCACAGGGCCCAGCCCCGGTAGGTGACTGTACAGGTCATGGCTCCACGACTACATTGACTCCGGCCAATGAGATGTGAACAAAAGTCTCCTGGGGTTCTTCTGGGACAGAAACCTCTAAACACAACTGTCCCTTATTTTCTACCTGATGTCATATCTAGAAATAATTCCTGCTGCAGCCACCTTGCTGTCCAAGTGGAACTAGCTTTAGAAAGAAGCCAATAACGAAGACAGAAGGGCAGATAGTTGGAAGTAATGTCAGCCTGGGATCATTTTACCTCTGGACTTGAAGTTACGTGAATGGCAAGTTTCTTATGTTTTAAATCTTTCTGATTCAAGATCTTCTCTTCCCTTCTCTTCTTCTTTTTCTCCTCCTCCTTTTTCTTTTCCCTCTCCTTCTCTTTCTCCTACTTGTTCCTTTTCCTCTCTTTTTTTTTTATTTTGTTTTGTTGCCAAAAATCTTCCTAAGTGATTTGGAACTCGTTATCTGTCTTTTGTTGGACTGAGTGAGTAGGGCCAGACATATTAAGTTCAACTGACAGCATCGAGTATTAGTTGCATTTACTCATATATCTTGTCTGCCTTGCTAAACTGTAAGTGCTTTGAGGGGAAGAAATTATTTTATCCAAAATGGTCCTTTCAGTTTCCTCTCCTAAGTGTCTACCTATGCAAGGAGTTCCACAAAGGTGTGTAGAATGGAATTAGATTGAATTGAAGACTTCAACTACTTTTTCTCCTTTTTCTTCCTTTAAAAAAAATGTTTATTCATTTTGAGAGAGAGAGAGAGCACAAGCATGAGTGGGGGAGGGGGAAGGACAGAGAGAATAGGACTGAAAATCCCAAGCAAGCTCCGTGCTGTCCACATAGGGCCTGATGCAGGGCTTGATCTCATGAACTATGAGATCATGACCTGAACCTAAATCAAGAGTCAAACGCTTTGTTGGTGGGAATGCAAGCTGGTGCAGCCACTCTGGAAAACAGTATGGCATTTCCTCAAAAAACTAAAAATAGAACTACCCTAAGATCCAGCAATTGCACTACTTGGCATTTATCCACGGGATACAGGTGTGCTGTTTCGAAGGGACACATGCACCCCCATGTTTATAGCAGCACGATCAACAATAGCCAAAGTATGGAAAGAGCCCAAATGTCCGTCAGTGGATGAATGGACAAAGAAAATGTGGTGTATATATATACAATGGAGTATTACTCAGTAATCAAAAAGAATGAAATCTTGCCATTTGCAACTATTTGGGTGAAACTGGATGGCATTATGCTAAGTGAAATTAGTCAGAGAAAGACACAAATCATATGACTTCACTCATATGAGGACTTTAAAAGACAAAACAGATGAACATAAGGGAAGGGAAACAAAAATAATATAAAAACAGGGAGGGGGACAAAACAGAAGAGACTCATAAATATGGAGAACAAACTGAGGGTTACAGGAAGGGTTGTGGGAGGGGGGATGGGCCAAATGGGTAAGGGGCACTAAGGAATCTACTCCTGAAATCATTGTTGCACTATATGCTAACTAATTTGGATGTAAATTAAAAAAAAAAAAGAATAAAATAAAACAAGTTAATAAAAAAATTTAAGAAAAAGAATCCACAGGGGTGCCTGTGTGGCTCAGTCGGTTGGGCGACTGACTTCACTCAGGTCATGATCTCACACGTTGTGAGTTCGAGCCCCATGTCGGGCTCTGTGCTGGTAGCCCGGAGCCTGGAGTCTGCTTCGGATTCTGTGTCTCCCTCTCTCTCTCTCTCTGCCCCTCTCCCACTCATGTTCTGTCTCTCTCCTTCAAAAATAAACATTAAAAAAAAATTAAAAAATTAAAAAAGGAAAAGAATCTACACACACAAAAAAAGAGTCAAATGCTTAACCAGCTGAGCCACCCAGGCACCCCTCTCCTTCTTCCTAACCCTCAATTTACTACTTCTCTTCGTACCTCATAATTTAGTATTTTATCCTATACTGTCGCTCTCACATTGCTTCCCATTGAAAATCTTGTAAGAAGTCTTCTCCAAGAAGATGCTAGTCCTGGAGAACAGCATCTGAGTGTCATCTTGTATTTCCCTGGTGTCCAATAGGGTTCTCACCATTTGTAGGGCTCTTTAGGGGCATCTAAAAATTTCCTGATGAACTAATCCTCTGAAATCTTACACAGCATGAATCCTACCTAAGTTTGTAGTTACACACTCTTGCATGTTTGTCTCAGCTCCTTGATGATGGAAGTTCTCACCTTCTTCTTTTCTACCCTATACTCTAATGGGCACAGAGTGGGCGTCAATAAAGGCTTAATGGAAGAGTAGGTTTAGGTATTGTCTCCCCACAGATCACACACCCACAAAGCGATTTTGGTGAACTGAAATCTTTCAAGAACTAGTGTGGTGTAAGTGGAACTAACATTTAAAAATATCTTTTGGGGTGGGAAGGCTGGTTTTGGAGGGGCAACACTCACTAATATCCTTGTCTAGCCATTGAGACCACTTTGCTGTTATCTGTGGATCGTTTGGGGGCCTGGTTTTCTTTTTCAAACTGCCAGAAACTTGTATTTCTATTTCTGTCTTTGAAATTCTGCTTCTGGTATGTCCATCCAGGTCTCCAAAGACGCATGCAGTCACAAACTCTGTTTGTTGAAGGGCAAGTCGACGTCCTGTTTTCTGTCCCTAAGAAGGTCCTTTGACAAGATGTTCCAGCTGCCTGTGTTTCACACCTTGCCACAATGACAGATATTCAAGAATACAACTCAGCAGTCTAAATTATTTACACTGGCTCCCAAGAAACAAACAAGCAGGGAGAGGCAAATGCAGAAGGCTATACATTCCCATCCCTTCACTGACACTTTAAACCATTTCTTTTATCTTGGTGATAGATTTTGACTCTGGTTATAAGGCGGTATCTTCAAGACACATTTTAAAACCTGAAAACCATGAGAAAACAGGGATTGGGTGAGAATCAACAGATTCGTCCTCATTTATCCTTCCTTATTTTAGATCTCTGAGTGGTCTAGCTTCTCTCTCTAAATCTGATGAACAGGTTTTCCCGGTGAAGAACGGTTATGCATTCTTTGCCTTGTTTCGTTTCTACTCGTGTGTGTGAAGGTGGTGGTGGTGAATTTTGTGTGTGTTTATGTGTCAGGAGCATCCACAATATATATGAGGAAATGCCAGGAAGCAGGGTTTCTTAAATGTAATCTTCTTATGTCAGTGTGTTATACCCAATGAAAATATCCCAATTTAAGACAACTTTTGACATGTGAAGCAGCGGGCTACATGCCCTGGGGGATAAGAGACATGTAAGACATATTCAGACCCTCCAGGTATACTATAGGCTGTACACAATTCAAAAGAGAAAAAAATTTTTTCCAAAATGGGCAAGTTTTCTAGTACAAAAGTAATTCACTGCCATAAAAATTATTAGAAATTAGGAATATATTTAGTAAAAAGAGTAAAGTTTCCACTTCTCTGTCTCTAATCCCAGAGACAGGCACTGTTAAGAATTTTGTGGAAGGCTTTCAGAATTTTTATGCGTATAGAAACATTTTTATGCACTCGAATCATAGTACACATATTGTTCTCCAAACTGTATCAGTACTTAGAGATATATCTTATCTTCATTTTACTTTTCACTTGCTGTATAATATTCTATTGTATGTATATACCCTAATGTCTCTTACTAATCAACAGTTGGACCCAATTTTATGAGGTTTTTCACTCCGTTAGAAACAGTGTTGTAGGGAACATCCTTGTTCTTTTATTTTCCTACACATGTTGAAGTACCTTCTTGGGAAGATCAGGGAAGATTTCAGAGATAAGGTGGACTTTCAGTGGAGCCTGAGGGAGGGAACAGCATGAGCAAGGGTGGAAAGTGCAAGGCATATGTAGGAGTCTGTAAATAGACCTCTTAGGGGGGAATGTAGGATATACAGTTCAGTCTTGGGCAGTTGGCTCACAAGAAAAAAGTTCAGATGATGGGGGGTTTGCAAGGGAACACAAGTTCTGTTGGTTTAGATATTTTGAGTTTGCGGTGTGCTGGGATACCTAAGAGTATCCCACATAGATCTGGGAATGGAGGGTGTTGGGTGGATAAGAACAACTGGGAAGAAGAGAGTGGAAGTCCCCGGGTTTTCTAGGAAGCACTGGGAAAACTAAGGCCTATGGAAGGAGACATTGTGATCCAACAGGGCTTGGTAACTGACTGGATGTGAAGGAAGTCAGTGGAGGTAACAGGCCCAGTTTCCTCATCTGGAAAGTGAGGACAATACTTCCCATACCTCAAGGTGGTTACAAGCACATAGCAAAATATGGAACAACTTGCCATAAGTAACAGTCATTACTATACTATTATTTTATTTGGTTATGGATCTTCTCGGTAGTCCCCCAAATAACGGTCATCCTAATAGGGCTTCCAGAGTTGCTAGTTTATGGAATGGACAGGGTGGATTACAGTGACCTTTTCAGAGAGTAACTGTGAAGTCACCAAAGCGGGTTGGCTGTGTTTTCTCAGTGATTCAGTGGAAACTTAAGAGTTACCTCCAAAGATGTGAATCTGATCTAAATACTTTGGGGCACTTTCACATCTGCGGTTACTGAGTTCGATTTTCCCCTTTATCTAATTCAATCCCCCTCACCAAATTACAGAGACTTGTTTTTGCTTTCAGAGCAGAAAGGAAGGATGGGAAAACACACTCCAAATATTTAGTTAGTTTCTAAAGTATGTGTTATTCCAAGCACCTTCAAGTACTAGGTTTCTTGAAATAAGAAACTATCATCTTGCTCTGCTGTGTTCCCTTTGGCAGGAACAATAACCATCCACTTCATGTGCATAACACTCAGCTCTTTGCAGGGAAAGAAAAACAGCCTGATCCCTGGAAGAGCTAAAATTCCAGGGTCGGCTCTCTCCATGTAGCTGGGATGACTTCTCCGGGGCTCGTGTGCCTTATCAGTAAGATGTGAGGGTTGAACATGGCATCTTTATGTTCCTCACTTGTAGGATATTACAGCCTCTCTTCAACAACCCCTTGTGAAACCCCATTATTATGAAGCCTGTTTTGCAGATTTGGAAATGGAAACCCAAGAGGTGAGCGACTTGGTTAAACTGAGCACAGTTCCCCTGCTCAGAGACATGATCAGGACCAATGACTGCTACCTCATACAAGTTTCTCTCCAAGTTAGGCTGGGAGAGAGGCTTCTAGAAGGTCAGGTGCCTGCCTTCTGTCATGTGGACAATGACCTTCTACCACTTGGCAGCCACAGGCCTTAGGCAGACCACTGCTCCTTCTTCCCTTCCCATGCCCTCTTCACACTCTTGTTCCAGCCACACTAAACTACTTGGCGTTCTTCTTATGGCCTCACTCCCTCTCATCTCTTGGTCTTTGCAGAAACTGGATTTAGTGTGGGGACTTAGAAAACCCTTTCCTCATTAATCCCTTTCCCTACTTAGCTTCTCCCCTTTTCAGGTTTTATTCTGCCATTGTTTCTTTCAGATAGCCTTTCTCGACCCTCCCTCCAAGCTGTGTAGTTTCTCTGGATTACATACTGTCTGTACTTCCCTAATTGTTGTGATAATACTATTTACCACCCCACGTGGTATAAGTGCCTGTTAACTCAGGACACAGATGAAAAATATTCTTGATGATTGTCCCAAATTGCAGCGGCTTAAACAAGATAAAAGTTTAATTTTCTGTCACCATAAGGAGAAATTTGGAGATAGGCTGTATGGAGCTGGTGTAGTAGTTTTATGGTCAACAGAGACCTCGGTCCTTAAAGTTTTTTGTTCCAAGTGTTGCCTCATATTTGCAAGACGGCTGTTGGAATGCAAGCATCACATGCATGAAAGGGGCAGGGACTGAAGATAATGTCTCCCAGATGAGTCAGTTCCCTTTATGAAACTTTCCTGTAAGAGCTACCCAAAGAGATCTACTTGCCTCTCCTTAGCTGGGAAAGGTAGGCTTTCAGCACCCTAAGAAACACTGGATGCCTTTGGTGAAGTAGAAAAAGAGAGTAGCTGTTTGGTAGGCTATCGTTGTCTTCATCATCTAAGTTGCTCAAGATGTGGTAGGCAGTCCACATCAGTCTGTAAGCAGATAAATACAGAGACGTAAATGTTTAGAAACTTTTATGGCAACTTGACATTTACATGACATGGGATCAATCCACAATGGACAGGTAATACAACGACAAATGGTCCTTCACCACAGAGTTTGAGAAGCCTGTCTGCTCACTGTCCTCGGTCTTCTCTACAAGACTGCAAGCATCATGAGGGCAGGTAAGTCCTGCTCTCTTGTCATATTGACTGATCTTACACAATACCTAATGAAGAGGCAGGTAATGAGACTTTGAGGCAGGATAGCACTGAATCCACTTGTTACCACGTGGTTCTCACTCAGCTCACCTTCTCTGATGTATCTGGATCCCTCTCTTCTCTTCTGTCTCCCTCCATAATCTCCTTCTCTAGTTTTTCTCCTGCTCTCCTGTCAGCATCTGCCAGGTCCCTCTTTCTCTCCCAGCCTTTGCGTGTGATGACTTCCCAAGCGTCAGCCCTAAGCTCTCTGCCTCTCACTTTCCACATCCTCTCTGCTGGGCTTGCCCGCTTCCACAGCTTTAATGGCCCTGCAGGAGAAGGACCCCCAGGCTCTGGCCCCAGACTGGACTCTCTCCTGGCCCCTGGTATTTTCCAGGGCTTGTTGGAATGGGCCAAACCCAAGCTACTCTCCTCCCTTAAGCCGGGCTAACTTCCTG
This sequence comes from Prionailurus bengalensis, assembly GCF_016509475.1. NCBI lineage: Eukaryota > Metazoa > Chordata > Mammalia > Carnivora > Felidae > Prionailurus > Prionailurus bengalensis. Next base: position 41,120,488 of record NC_057359.1, read on the forward strand.
ACTTCCCTTCCAGGGAAGGGATCCATAGCCTCTGGCTTCAACAAGGAGAGTTTTCCCATTGCTTCTGTGGCCCTTCTCTGTCTTGTCTTCTTTTCTTTCTAACTTCTTTTATTATTTTACTAGTGCTACTATAGCAAATTACCACAAACTGAGTGCTGTAAAGCAACAGAAATAGTTCTCTCCCAACTGTGGAAGCTGGAAGTAAGAAATGAACATGTCGGCAGAACCATGCTCCCTCTGAAGCCTCTGAGGAAGGATCCTTCCCTTCCTCTTCCAAGCTTCACACATGCCTTAGTCTGTGGCGGCATAACTCAGTCTCTGCTTCTGTGTTCTCCACCTCCCCCCCCCCCAATGTCTCCGTGCCTTCACATGGCGTTATCGCCTCTGTGCGCCTCTCTCTTGTTCTTGAAAGGATACTGGCCATATTAGATTGGCCCACCCTACTCCTGTATGACCTCATCGAACTGAACTAATTATACCTACCGAGTCTCTATCTCCAAATACGGCCACATTTGGAATTGCTGAGGGTTAGAGCTTTTTCAATTCATCTTGGCATGGGGCGGGGCAGGGGGGATGCAGAAATCACAATTTTGTGCATAACATTTCGCTTTTTCTTTCATTTCATAATTATTACTTCATGGAGTTTCAACTGAGGTCTCCAGATGCAGACTCTGGGGCAGAGTTCAAGCTGTTTTTTAGGGAGGGTCCTTGGGATCAATCCCTGTGGAAGTGGAGGGCCTGGAAACCAGGCTGGTTGTACAGAGGAAGCAGTTGAGCTGGGAAGCAGGCCCAGGGAAAGCCTCACTGAGACTGAGATGGCCCTTCAGACAGTCCTGAGTTGAGCCTTCGTGGCCACTTGTTGGTCAAGCCTACTGTGACCAACGAACTTGTCTGGAGTTAAGGGATTTCCCAGGACACAAGGTTTTCAGTATTTTCAGACCGACTGGGATGATTGGTCAGCTTTATGCTTCTGCATCAGTCTTGGGAGGCGGGTGAGGTAGAGGCTTTCCATACCCAAGATTGATAATATCTGACGTGACTGAAACACCCCCTTTAAGAACAGTGAAGAGACACAAATATGAAAAATGTTTCAATAACTTTTAGTGGCTTTCCACTGAAAATTTTTCAACAGGATAGTGACAGAATTTCCATCATCATGTTCTTGTTTAAAACCTGTGTTGTGTTAAGGCTACCTCTCCCAGGGTGGCTCCATGAGCCCCCCGCCTTCCACAGTGTGACCCAGCTCTGGGAAGGTTTGCTGCAGAGCCAGTGAAGAGGCCTCCTGCACTCTCTCAGCTCCCCACTGTCACTCCCAGGAGCATATCGTGTGGAAGCTCATCCCATTTTCCTCAAGTGTGCAGATTTGCCCATACTCAAGGCTCTGCCTCTCTCAGGTCTACGTTGAATTCTACTAGTTTCTGGGGACCAATCTCCCTGAAGACGTGCACCCTTACACCAGGCCAAGAGAGGCCCCTGCTCTAGGGCTCTGGGATGGTGGACACGGCCCTTTTTGCCAAAATACAGAATACAGAGGTTTTTGTGTGGGGGAGAGGGGTATTATTGGAGATGCTTCCTCCCACGAGGATGTGCCTTAGGTCTCTGTAGGCAATCGCTCTTCCCTAATTAAGTACAAGGCCCACCCACTGTGAGCTCACCCTCCCCATCCCCCCCCCCTCCCACCCGCCAGGTCTACTCAGGATGACCTGGCCTTCTCAGCTTGCTTCACAATCAATAGCCCCAGAAAAGGCAGTTTTATTCACTGAAGTCACAGATCAATGAGACAAGATTTGCATATGAGCTTAGTATATAAATCCTGGGGTGAGGTAATCATTTCTTTCCCTGCTATCTCCTGATTTTCCCTCCTTTTCTTATTTCCTCAGTTCATTTTCCCTTCTGCTCTTTTGTCCTTTTCTTTACTGAGAATGTCACTTCATTAAAGACTCCTTCTTTCTCCAACCACTATAGCCCTAGCTAAGGAACGCACCCCTCTTCTGTGCTCCCCCCATGCCCTGCATGTTGCCCATCTGTTAACTTGCCTCCCTCCAGCCAACCCCAGTATTCTGTGAGCAACTTGAACGCAGAGACCCTCTGAGTCTCCAGTGTGCTGGGGGAGTGCTTCCTTGGGGCAGGTACTCTGCAGTGTATTGAATCCATGAGTTTCTGACAGCCTCTTTTTCCACTCACCTTCTTTAAGTGGTGGACTCCTGTCTGGGAAAGAAGGAGCTGGTGTATATCACCACGGTCGGCACTTTTGTATCCCAGAGTCCCAGGGGAGCACCCAGGGTAATTAAAATCTTTTTCTTGCATAACTTTTCCTACAAGTGTTCCCCAACGTGCTGCCTCACCCCCAGTTGACTTGAAAAGCATGAGCATTATTGGTGCCTTTCTCTTGATTGAAGGCTTCGGGAGCCTCATTTGGAGGTTGAGGCACCATTTGCCCAAAATGGTGCTGGGGGAAGCCCAGAGAACCTGACCGTGATAAGTTGCTCAAAGAGATGGTGCCCATAGGCTTCTTCTGTTTTTATTTTCTCTCTTGTCCAAAAATTTGTAATGCATTTACCGTTTCAAAGCAGATACCACTTTTGGGGTGATTTCTGGCAGCTCTAGCATGTTTCCAGATGTCATAACTTTCTGACTTCTCTGGGATATTGAGAAGCAGCACTGGCATATTTGAGGGTCCTCTTCTCAATGCTAGATTTTTATTTAGAGATAGGTGAGCTTTTCAAACATGATTGGCATGGATAACTGCCAAGACAACTTCCTACATCTTTAGGGATCAGAAAGGAACACCTGGTCCCATCTCATACATTGGCTGGTTACCATCAGAGGCTCTGGGGCTTTGTCCTTGTTACTTGTAACAGTGGTCGCTGCTGACATTCCTGTAGCATGTTACAACGTGCCTCCATGTCTGGTTTCATTGAGTCAGTGCCCATGAGGTCAGTTGTAATTATGTCCACTGTAGATAAGTGAATTGAGGGTCTGGATGTTAGGTAACTTGCCCACAGTTCCATAGCCAGGGAGCACCTCCTAAGGCTCAAAGCCAAACCTTCCATTGTTAAATTCCTCTGTCTTCTCATTGAACCTCATTGTTGAGGAGTGAGCAACACTCCCTAGTGACTGGCATCATGGGAAGGCAGTTGGCCTGAGTCACCTGTCACCCTCCTTTTGGCTACCACTGACTGGTTGGCGATATAGGAATCGTTCCCCATGCAGCCCACTGCGCCTGGGACAGGAAGTCTGCTTCTTGGCAGAGGATGTGTAAATAGCTGAGCCTCTATGGATAGGACCACCTTGAAACTGTTCACATCTCTTCTCTTGCTGTGCACCTGTTCTCTCCCGCTGAGCCTCTTGGCACCCGCCTTCCCTCTCTCTCCTGCTCTCTGACCATACCAAGGCCCATTAATATCTGTTGTCTTGGTCAAAAATATTGTGCAGTTACTCTCCTGTCCCAACCTTTGCTGAAAAAGAATCTGGTTAATTAACATTGATTACAATCCACCAACTGCAAGTAAAAATCGATTGTTGGGGTCCCTAATTTGAATGCGCTTCTCTCTCCTTATCTCTTGTGAGAAAGAAAGAGACACAAAGAGTGTGAGAGGGAGAAGAGGTGAGAGGAGAGAGGGTATTTTTTTAAGCAGTCCAATTTCCAGAGTCCCTGGTGAGAGACATTAGTGACGTGCTGGTCCTTAGATCTTGCCCACTCTCCTTCAGCGTGGCCATTTTTCAGCGTGACGTCTAATTGCTGCAAATAGCCATTGTGCACATTTGGGCCTTGTTCATAGCTCCCTACTTTATTGAGAGAGGAGCGATAGTATTGATTCTGGATGGCCAGGGAGAATGCCAGAGAATATTAGTAAGGAGCGGAGAGAACACAGTACATAAACTTTTATGACACAATGTCAAGCTGGATTGTGAAGACATAAATGAAAAGGACAACACGGTCTGTAATTACCACAAGCGCACATCTTCCATCTGCCGGCGAAGGCTGGCCGGCTGACCAGGGCAAATTGCGGAAGGGGGATGAATTTTCCAGCTCACAGGAACAGTGGCCCATAGTTGTTGCTCCTCGTTGTTGAGAAAGAACACACGGGACATATAAAAACACCTCTTGCTGTGTGGCACAGTGTGGTCTTGAGGAAAGTGTGTGAATTCTGGTAGCAGGTCTGTACTTACTGATAGCCGTGTGGCATGGAGCCAGTCACTTAACCTCTCTGGGTCCCACTCCCTTGGAGAGATACTAATCGCTACTTTGCAGGGATGAGAATTAAATGAGATAATGCACGTGAATATTTTGCATGGTGCCTGGAAAATAAATGGTTCTCAGCGGGTAGGAGAAATTCACGTCATTATTCATTTTTTTTTGATGCAGGAAATATTTATGGAGCGTTTGCGCTGCGTCAGCGCTATGCTAGATGTTGAGGATAGAAGGGCACCCCAGAGTCATGGATCTCACGGCTCTGTCAGTGAGACAGACACGAGGCAACTATTGACCCAAAGACGTGTGAAAGTGCTCCTGTGCTAGGAGCTGGGAAGCAGACATGAGGCGATATGAGGGGATTTCTGTTCCCATTTTTTTAATAATCACACTCATATGTTTATTGCCTGTCTCTCTCGCTGTGATGTAAGTTCCCGAGGACAGAGACTTTGGTCTGTTTGATTTGCTGGGCTCTCTTTGGCACCTAGAATAGTAAGTGACGCGTAATAGGTGCTCAGTAAATATTTCCTAAGCCAATGAATAGTGATGTACTTAGGCTGCAGAGGAAGAATTCATACCTGACTTTTAAGACTTTTAAGTCGAATGTTTTACAGAAGAAATGTATAATTTTTTAAGACTCAGTGGAGGCATTAGCAGGTTGAACTACAAAATGGCAGTTCAACTTAAACCTTAAGAGCTCTCTTTACCTAGACACTGGTATCCCACACCAGCATGGGGCCCGGTGTTACATCGTCAGCATGCCTTCAGAAGTAATGAAAGGAAATGGAAAGAAAAGGGAACTGGTGTAGCTCCCGGGGTTTAGTGGTTGTAGTTCACACAGTGTGAGTGTGTTAGTCAGGGTAGGCTGACTGATTAGCAAACAACGCCTGATCTCAGCAGTGATGTCAGCAGAGGGGTTCGGCTTCATGCAGTATTCAAGACACAGGCCCTGCCTGTCTGGATCTTGAGCCCTCTACTGGAGCCTCCACATCCCATTGACAGGCAAGGGAAGAGAGATCTAGAACGCAGGGAAGCATTCCCACTCCTCCTGCATCTACCTGGCAGTGGCCAGGTCGCTGTGACCTGTGTTGCATTGGCCAGACGAGTCACATGGCCTCAGCTAGATGCTTGGGGATCTGAGGAACATAAAGACGTGTGTCCAACAGGAGGAGCTGGTGGATGCCATATGTGTCTACCACAGTGAGTTCAGCAACCACTTAGGGAGACAACCCTGTGCCAAACAGGGGGATCCAAGATGGCCACCGCCCTCCAAGATGTCGCCATCTAGTGGACGAAGCGTGAAAATAAGTAATGGAGGGCAGATCTTACGTGTTGTACTCAGAGGGATTGCAAGTGTGATAGGAGTATGGAGGAAGGAGGGACTAATTCCACACAGACTGTGGGGCAGTTTCAGTGGAGAAAGTCAGATGGGAAAGGAGGGTACGGTTTTAACCCCTGGTGTGGTAGAAATTGCTAACTGTACACCAGAGACTTGTGTTCGCTTTCCCATGGTACAGACTTGTGACTGTTAAGTGCTGTCCACCTGGAGTCTCCATTTCACAGCCTTCCACACCTCTGGGTGAGATCTGGGACCAGTTGTCAACAATGAAACCTCAGCCAAAGGGATGATGTCTGCCTCTGGGCCAAGTCAGTAAAGAAAAAGGTGTTCTTTCTCCAACGTCTCATTCCCCATCCATTGGCTAAATGTTGATGAACAGGGTTACGTTATAAGCCTTATTTGGGGGTGGGTTTTTTGGGGATGGCATAGAACTTCTGCTGCATAGAACTACCCTGGACATTATGTGGACGAGAAGGAAACATTGTTGAATTTAAGGTATACAGTTTGGGGCTATTTGTTACAGACATTAGGTGGCTTAATAGAGGTGACTAATGGGAGAAGAGTCAGGCTGTAGCCATGGAACTTTCCAGGCACAGGACACAGTGAGAACAAAGACTCAGAGGCAAGAAAATAAAGAGTGTGTTCAGTCTTGTACACTGTTGGTGAGAGTCTGAAATGGTACGACCACCCTGGAAAACAGCTTACCATTCTCGTACGAACTTAACAATGCATCTATCCTATGCGCCAGCGATCCCCCTCGCAGGGAGTTACCTAAGAGAAATGAAAACATAGGTCCCCAGTAAGATTTGTGCTGGAGTGTTCATAGCAGCTTTACGTGTGACAGCGAAAAGTGCACACGGTGCAAGTATCTGCCAGCCGGTAAATGAATACAAACATTGGGGCCAATTCATACTACGAAATACTTCGCGCCATGATTAACAAACGAAGAATACGTTACCAATACATGCGATAGCACGTGTTAATAGCAAAATATTACTTTATACAGGAGAAGCCAGACACGAAAGAGTACATACTATGTGATTCCTTTATATCAAGTTCGAGGCAGGCAAACGAAGTTGTGGAGATAGAGATCCGGAAAGTGGTTTCCTATGCGAGGGGCAGAAAATTGAGGGAATTTTCTGAGTTATGGACATATTGAGCGGTTGGTAATATGGTTGTATACATTTGTCAATGTATACCCTGAGGATCTGTGTACTTCAGTACACATACATTTTACTTTAATGTTAACAAAAAAAGAATGCATTCAGAGAACATGAATGGATAATTTTTTAGTGTTTATTCATTTTTTGAGAGAGAGAGAGAGAGAGCAGGGGAGGGGCAGAGAAAAAGGGAGACGAAGGATCTGAAGCAGGCTCCACACTGACAGCACAGAGTCTGATGCAAGGCTTGAACTCACAAACTGCGAGATCATGACCTGAGCTGAAGTTGGACGCTCAACTGGCTGAGCCACCCAGGTTTCCCATGAATGGACAGTTTTGATTAGAGCATGGGATTCTAGATGGGGCAATAGGGGTAGCATATAAGAGTGGTATAGAGTTTGGGGCATTTAATGGCAAAGCGGTTTGGACGTTTTTACCTAAATGATGGGGAGCCACCCATCATGTGACTAGGGGAGATTCAAGCTCACGCGCAAGTTTTTGGGATGTAAACGGTGAAAGGGTGGAGGAGGGAAGGGAGTAAGATGACAAGTTGTGTTAGAGACAGGGGCCCCTATAAGTTATGTATGCACAGACTGGCATTTCCCTAGGCACGGATGCAAAGTCCAGCCCAGGGAGACGGTGGGGGACCCAGTAGCTGTGTTTGCCAAAGGTCGAATCATGAAACAAACAGTTTCTTTCATACAGAGAGTATTTTAATCCCTATGACTCTATACTAAGATCAGGCCACGTGTTATGATTGGAAATGATTTCTATTATTAGTTACTATTACTACTCTTGGACTGTTGGATGCCAAGGCTTGGGAGGAGCTGGGCGGGACTCAGAGAAAGAAATGGTCTGTGAAGTTGGCATTTTCCAGAGCTCAGCAGTCAGGCACTCAGCCTTGCAGCTATAGTCATTTCATGCTTATCCACTCACACCTCGGGCTGTGGTCTTCAGTTTGCGTCAGAAGCACCAAGAGCCTGGAAGGGGTGATGGCGGAACCACAGGGCACAGGCTCAGAGAGTGAACGGTTACTGAGACCCGCTGCTGAGCAGTCCGCGTGTTTCTCAAATATCCTGGGGAAGTCTGTGGCAGCAATGTTTCCACGTCATCCTGAGTTAACATGTAGGTGACCCCCACAGATTTCTGGAGGGCTCGGGAAAGATTTAAGAGCTACTCAGCAGCTCAGACGGCTCTTGTTTATTAAGCTAAGCATTTCAGAGATACTTTCTGAGTGTTTGCCCTGCATCGGCGCTGGGACGCATCTGGATAAGACAGATGTGGCCCCCTTCACCTCTTCTGTTTGGTTCACATCATCCCGCAGCATTTCCATGTCGGGTATTTTCCAAGGCAGTCCTGAATTTATGTATTTTTACCCTTTTCAGCAAAGATGATTCATTAAATGTCAAACCAAATGTGACCTTATTTTAGTAGCATTGTCCGATTTTTCTTTCAAACATAGCCAGAGAGCAGAACAACAAAATCCTTCGTCAGTCCCTGAAACAGGGTTTCAAAAGTAGTAGTGATTGTAGCCGCAATGTACACAGCAGGTGCTCAATAAGTGCATAAGTGTGCCTAACTTACGTCACCCGGGACCCTTTGTAAGTTAAAGCCAGGAAGCTGTTTCCCAGGGTCCTCGTCATCCTGGCTGTGACTCCCTGGGACCCCTCACCGGAAGGCAGACAGCGGGTGTTCAGCAATTTCGTGGTATGCGTTCCTACTGAATTGTTGCAATGTTTGCAATCCCATGGTGACAGGGGTCTCTCAGTGGTCGTGGGGGGGGGGCCCTCATTTAGTCCACCAGCTGTCCTGAACGTGCAATACTCATCAGGTTAAGAGTTCTTCAGGGGATCCTTGCTCTTCCCTGAACAGCAGTGGCTTGGACACAAGGAATCAATCTTCCTGGAAGCTGCAGATGGTCAGCCTTCCAGACTTCCCTGAAGGCAGGACTGATTACCAAAGATAACTGGCTTTCTCTGGCAGGGAGACCTGTTTCCCATCCTGGGCAAATCTGTGGACCTCAGAACCCTTGCCACACGTGGGCCGTTGTCACGACGAGTCAGCAAAGTTGAGCAAAAAGCTTTGGAGGCAGACGGGCCTAGGTTTGAATCCTGGCTCTGCCATTTACTGGTAATGACACCTGGTCCATTAACCTGCGAGCCTCGGTTTCCTCATCAATAAAGGGAGAAAATAGTGGTGGCTACTTATATTAGTTAGAGTAGGTGCTGGTAGGTGCTACGCACACCTTAAATATCAATGCTCTGCCATGAGAAAAGTTGATTTCTCATTCACACAGAATCTAATGTGGATATTTTTGATAGATGGCTCTCCTGGGTGGCTCCTCCATAAGAACCGATTCAGGGATCAGGACTCTTTCTATCACAAATACCTCTCATCTTCTAGGGACGTGAAGTCCTATGTTTCCAGCACTGGGGGAAGAGAGAGAGAGAGAGAGAGAGAGACAGACAGAAAACAAACATTGTTACAAAGAGTGCAGAACAAAAGGCGTCAGTATCTTTGCTCATAAGATGGGCAGAAACACAAAAGACCAGTGACTTGTCTCCCAACGGCTGGTAGCTTGAAGTTGATCCGGATGGGGAGGAATTTACACCATAGAAATTGGCAAATGCTGCAGATCAGGTCTACTTTCCCTGGAGTGAACTGGTTGTTTAACATTTCCAGGAACTTTTCCAGGAACGTCCCGGGGCAGAGCCGTCTCCTCAAACGCTTTGTGTCAGGTGACGTTTGAGAAAGAAGCGATCCTGTTCCCGAGGTCGCGTAGAGGAGGAGGCCCTGGCTGCTGTCGAACCAAGAGTGGCCTCTGGCAGGGTTCAAATTCAGCTCCACGGTGGCTAGAGCCCAGGCAGTTTTTTCTCAGTGACAAAGTCCAGAGTTTTGCCCGTGGTGGGAAACATGGTGTCTCACGGTGTCGACAAAGGAAGCAACATTTGGGTGAGTCAGAAGCCCTTTCACCTGCACTCTCTAATCTTGCCCCCAAGCATTCCCTCCACCCCCACCCCGTTCTTAACCACTGTCCCAACCGCACTCCATGCTACCGGAATTGAGGGACAATGCAAGGAGGTGGGCAGCTCAGCTAAAAGAGGACTTCCTTTACGATAGCCCCAGCACAGAAGAGCTGTCTTCTAAAAATTATTATTAATCCTGCACAGCACGCACCTACACGCATGCCCTGTTTCCTGATATTAACATTTCCTACTTTTGCCATTTTCTTTTCTGAGACCTCTGGGAACCATTAACAGGGTTTTCCTGCTACCCAGGATTTGCAGGAGAATGCAGATGGGCCCAGAGAGGCCCGAGTGACGTCTGGAAGGATGTGATAGAATTTGCTACTGGAACCCCTGCTTTTCTTACCTGTGGCGAACATTCGTCATCATTCCCCAAAATAGTGCAGACAGCACAAAGGCTTCTCTGGGTCCCCGCTAGCCTTGGCCTGGGTCTGTTTGCACTGGAGGAGTGGGTTGGTCAGGGCGGGTGGGGGTTAGTTTCCCTCATCATTCCAGGGGAGGAAAGACAAGGTTCAGTGCATTTCTGTTTGTTTTTACAAACTCCACGGGACCACCTCCATCCCCACCACCACCCAATTTGCAATCAGACCTTTCCCAGACTCTGGAACACAGCCCCACACAACCACACAAGCTCCGAGCAGCAGTGGATGAATGGCGAAGTCTGAAATGATGTCAACGACTTGTGTGCAGGCCAAGGAAAATATGCGGGGGCCCTCCATGGCTTCATCCCCGTGCTCGCCGCACCGCAGCTGTGAGTCGTAAGTTTTCCTTCTGAGCAGACAGAGAGCAGTACGTCTGAATTCGATTCAGAACCTAGCATGCCTTTTCCAGACCCCTTGCACCTCCCCCTGACTCCTCACCCTCCTTGAAGGATAAAGCGGTCCAAGCCAGGGATGGAACTTGGGGTGGCTGCAACTGGGGGGCAGTTTGGAATTATTGGTAAAGTCCACGAGTCATGGGGGAGGGACGGGACTGAGGAGAAGGAGCAAGCAAGCAGGTCAAGGGGGCAGCGGGGGTAAGAGATGGAAACCTGCAGCCATCGTGGCACTGAAGGTTAAGACAGCTGCTGTGACAATTCAAGCCCTTCTGCCCGCTTCGTCCTGATCAAGACAAGTCTTCGAAGGGATGGAAGCTTGAGTTGCCACAGACCATCGGTCCAAACTTCCATTTGATTTTAGCCACAGAGGCATACGCAGCCGGGGCGGTGGGGGGGGGGGGAGAGGGGGATGGTGTCTGCGAACCCAGGTCACCCTTTTCTTGGCTACTTGATGGTAGAGCCATCTCCATGGTCAGTAACTCTGCTTTTGAATCTGAGACCCAGATAAAGCCCCAGGGGACCATCTTAAGGACCCAAGCAGCGAATTTTATGGATCAGATGACAAGTCGGTAGAAGCCAGATTATTTTTCCGAGTCCAGCAAGGCCTTGGAGCCTGCCTCCTCCTTCCCTGACCCTCTCCAAACTGCTCCAGCCAAGTGAGGTTTGAAGAAAATACGGTCTGTGCAGGCTGACAGCATGATGGGATGCAGGGCTCTCCTCCTCCACACTGACCGCCCGGGCTGGGCGGGAGCGGCTGGCCATCGCCAGCAACGCCGCCTCTCCCCGCTCTCGCTCCGACCCCGCCATCGCCGACACTTGGCTTTTATTTTACGATTGTGTTTATACAGCAAACATACTTTGGAAAAAGAAGCACTCTCTCTGGCTGCCGGCCACACCACCTTGTGGTTTCAGAACAAAGCAGGGCTGCGTCTGATCTCTGGGTGCAGAGGAGTCCACCCAAGGGGACATAGGTGCTCTGAGACAGTGTTGCCATTGACTCAGGGTCTGGCATCCCCTCTTCTGAGTCACATGCCCCTGTGACAAGAGGTGGGCGCTTTCAGTCTCCTGGGGAAGAAGCCTCAGCACAAAGTCGGAGACCCTGCCCGTGTTTGTACCTGTAACATCCACTGTGTTCCATCAAGAATAAAAAGATGACCTAAAATCTACCAGCTCCCGAGAACATAGTAAGTGCTTCCCAGACTTCTGTCATTGTCATTAGTAAGGTACCGCCAGGCACTGTCTTTGTGCTTTGTAAATATTTTCTCTAATTCTTACAGCAGCCCAGCAGGAAAAGTATCATTATCCCGTTTTAGAGATTTGGCTCAGAGAAGTTAAGTAACTTGCCCAGAGTTGCAGAGCTGGGCAGTGTTAGAGGCTGTCTAACTCCAAAGTCTAAGCTCTTTATAAGAAAATCTGCAGCTTCTTAATACTTTTTCACTCCTTTCTTCTTCTTCTTCTTCTTCTTCTTCTTCTTCTTCTTCTTTTTTCTGTCTTGATGGACCACACAGGGTATGACCATAAGCAGCATCAGATCCTCAGGGTTCATGAGTCCCTTGGCCTCTCCTTGGAGAGAAGTTGCCTCTTCACTTCTCCAACCCCTGGCCTCTGGGGTTGTCTGAGGAATCCCTGCCATGTTTCTCAGGGACTGAGCTGTGAAGAGTGATGGTCTTTGGGCCAAACGTCCTTCCCAGTGCCTCTCACGGAATTGTTGAAAATATCAGTTAGGGGTGGGGTTGGCGCGGACCTCAGAGTGTTGCCTCCTGGGAGCCGCCTTCCCACCCAGCTGACTGCACGTCCGCGTCCTTCCCACCTACATTGGGTGGTGAGTTCCATACGACTCTGGGAGACTTGGCAGGCTGAGCTCTAACAGCTGTGGGCCTGAGGGAGATGGCCAGGGAGGGGGAAGAGGTCCCACAATCAGGCCCTGAGGAGGAGGCCTGAGAAGGGAGGAAGCATGGAGGTGCCCACCCACAAAGTCCAGCCAGGACCCCTAAAACCACAGCTACTGTAGCCAGGGACACTGTAGCCACTGGATTTGCAGGCTTAGTGGCTCACGGGGAAGCGGACAGAGAACATTCTGCAACTTTAAGGTCTGTGGGAAGAAGGAACAACTGTTCACCTGTCAACCCCACCTTCTCTTTTTCATGGTGTGTCTCTTTTTCATTTTTGCCAAAGCTGTGTGTGTGTGTGTGTGTGTGTGTGTGTGCGTGTGCCTGTCTGTGTCTGTCTGTGTGAAGGCCATCATTGTACCCAGAGCTCAAACATCTCATGCCTGGAGTGAGGCCAAGAATTCTTCAAGGTAGAACCTGTGACATTGATGGTGAGAGCTAGATAGGCCATCCCAAACACCCACAGTGGAACAAAAGAATGACTGTACAAGTGAATCAAGGAGTGAAGGAATCAACAAACTAATGAGACCAGAGATCTATGTTGGGCTGTTCTCATCTTTCGTCTCTTTTTCTCCTTCTCTCTATGAGTTCCACAAGCTGCCTAGGAATCCTGGGCCCTCCTGTGAATGAACACAGTTTGAATCAACCTATCAACGACCCTCAGATACAGCATCCAGATACATCATTGCCAAGGTGACAACCGTCTCCTACAACACCTATTCCAGGCAATCTGAAGAAAGAAAGCGCTGGAGCACTGGGCTAGAATCAGAAGACCCACACTCGACCTCCAATCTGGCTCCCAGTTCATTGGGTGGCCTTAATTAGGACTCTTCTTCTCTGGCCATTAGCTGCTGACCCTCTCAAAGCAGTGTACGGCCTAGGGAGGCTGCTAAAGCCCATCAAAATATGGTTCTCTGTAAGCGGCCTCTGATGGTGCCCACAGCCATCACATACTTGACCTATGGTACAGGAGCCACAGTCATTGCAGACCACAGACTCCATAAGAGACCCCAGCTGAATTATCAAGTATCTGTAGCTTCCTTCTGTCTTCCAGCTCCTGGAAATGAGGCCCGGAGGGAGCCTGACAAGGCCTGTCCTGGGAGGTGCAAGCGGAAAGGGAAGGAGAGTCCAAGGCAGGTGAGGCTGGGGAAGGGCAGGCCGGGAGGAGAATGTGGCTTTTCTGGGCTTGGGGACAGCGAACAACAGGCGTTTCAGTGCTGTAGGGTCCACTTCCCTCCTACTTGCCACCTGTAATAGCCACCCAGAGGAAAGAGGGGGGAGAAGGGTGAGCTGGGGGTCTCTCTCCTGTGTCAGTGGCTCCATACTGAGCTGATGATTCAGATGATTTAGTGATGATAACAGAGTCAAAGAGGCTCTGGAGGAAAAACATAGCTAACCAAAAAGCCTCGCCGGGAGTTTGGGTCAGAAGAGGAAACAAGGTCTAAAAGAAGAAAGGCCAGGAGAAAACATCTGTGGGCCGGGCTGCGGGGATGGGGAGTGAGAAGCCAGCATCCACAGGCACAGCTGCCAAGGAGCTTGAGTTGCAGATCGTCTCCCTGGTGAGGGCTGAGGGGCTGTGAGGATGGCGGGGGAGGGGACCCAGACGGGTCCCAGGACGAGAGGCTCAGCCTTCTGTCCCCCAGAATAGCAGGTGTCAGGCCAACACCTCTCTCAGAGCTGCTGCTACCTAAATCGTATGCTGCAGGGCTGATGTGCAGGGCTTTTGTTCTCCCTGGTCCCCAGCCCCTAATAACTTTCCCACAAGCACCCACAGGTCCTGGGGTACAAAACTTCATCATCTCGGGAATTAGCTTTTATCAAGCACGTAGTGTGCTGAGAGCTGTGCTCGGTACTGTGAACATGCTGTATTAGTCAGAATCCTCCAGAGAAATGGAACTAATACAAGACCTATCTATTCGTCCAGAGAGAGAGAGAGAGAGAGAGACTTATTTTAAGGAATTGGCTCATGCCATTGCAGGGCCTGGCAAGTCAGAAATCTGCAGGACAGGTTGGTAGGCCAGAGACCCAGGGAAGAGTTGCTGTTGTAGTCTTAAGTCCAAAGATGGTCTGGAGGCATAATTCCTTCCTCTTTGGGGGACGTCAGTCTTTTCCCTTAAGGCCTTCAACTGACTGGATGAAGCCCACTTACCTTCTGGAGGGTAATCTGCTTTACTCAAAGTCTACTGATTTAAATGTTAATCACATCTATAAAATACTTTCACAGCAACATCTAGATTGGTGTTTGGCCAAGCACCTGGGCATTATAGCCTAGCCAAGCTGACACATATAATATGTGTCATATAAGCATCACCTATGCTTTGGTGCCTTTGATCCTTACAACAATCCTGTGAAGCAGGTACTAGCATGGTCCCTATTTGCAGGCCAGGAAGCTGAGACTGAAGAAAGCTAACATGTTGCCAAAAATAATACCACCAGTGGTGACAGAGCCAGGACTCAGATTCAGGATGACCTGATTCTGGAGACCACTCTGAGCTGCTGCCCAACCCCCCCCCCCCGCCCCCGCCCCCACCACGGTTTCACTCCCAGAGACTCCATTTAAAAACAAATGCCTGGCCGGCTCAGTCACTTAAGGGTGTGACTTGGGCTCAGGTCAGGATCTCATGGTTTGTGAGTTCGAGCCCCGCCTCAGACTCGCTGCTATCAGTGCAGAACCTGCTTTGGATCCTCTGTCACCTCTCTCTTTGCCCCTCCCTTACTCACTCTGTCTCTCTCAAAAATAAATAAACATTTATAAACAAAAACAAAAATGCACACTTGGGAGGGGTAGTATGTTAAATAGCAGTCAGTGAACCTATTGCTCTTTCCATCATTCACCTACTTGGGGAGCATCTGCTTGCTCACGGTTTGCTTCCTGGGTCAGCACTTTTCAACCTTCCCCATCACAAGCACCAACATCTGACTGGCATCAATGGGTACACCCAGCACTAAGGGCAATGCCTGGCACACTTATGGTTTCTCTACTCTTTCATATTACCCTCCAAAAGCACTTTTATTCTCAGATTATTGCCTTTCTGACACCCTTCCCCAAAGTTCACTTACTTATGAATTCCAAAAGGGCATCCAATTGGATTTGGGACTTCTACATTCCCAAACCAATCAAGGTAGTTGGCTGAGTGGCTGTGTTCCCAGGGATTGGAAGCTGGGGTGCCCACCAACTTTAAGAGAACCAGAATATCCACCTCCTACCTTCACTATCAATGGGCCAAGACTCCATTACTGTCCTGCCTGTGCTTGGAAACACAGGCATCCTTCTAACTCATAAAAGCAAAGGAGAAAAGGAAGAGAAATTTAGATTCCCATGTAGAGCCTTAAGAGATGATGAGTTTGAATTAGAAAGTAAAAGTTTTCTTGCTTCAGGCCCCCTGGAGAAGGGTGAAGAACCCAAGAAAATGAGGCGAGAAAGATGTCATGAGCGCTGTGCTCTGTTTGCCAAGGCCCCTTCTCCCTTTAGTCTCTAGGCCAGCCTTCTGTGTTGAACCGGACAAAAAGGGTCAGCAAAATGAACACACTAATTCCTCTTAGCTGATGTCCCTCAGACTGTACATAAGCATAAGACAAATACTTCTGGTCATCTCAAATCATGATCCTGGCATGTTGCTGACCAATTGTTCAGACTCTTGCACTATTCCTGCTGTGGAAGAATTTGCCTAATAAATTTCCTTTCCATTGTGTGAGGGGGAAAGTCAAGCCGGCTCGGACAGAGAGCCCCACATGCTGAAGGCTCAGTATTTAATGCTTTGCTGGGTCTCTCCTGTTCAGCACTAGCCACCAGCCTTATTCAGCATTTACTCCCTGGTAGTGCCACAGACTGGTTGCTGGAAGAGGAGAAAGGCAGACAGATGTTGCTTCTCCGGTTTCAGAGTTTTAGGAGCCACTGGCTCCATGAGATTCAAATACCACAGGTGTTTCTCAACTTGAGCCAAGATGGTCAGATTACAACGGGAGACAGAACTTCATTATGGGCAGGGACATGAAATCAGAGATGGTGCAGTGTGGGCCTCTCAACGTCGCTGCTTAGGGCTGAATAAGTCAATATATTGGTCTCACGCTCTGCATAAAAACCTGGGCTTCATTCTATTTTCTTTATCAGAGAACCGATTAAATAGCATTTTATCCCAATAATGATGTCTCCAAGAGAACCCCTCTAAGCACCAGATCCACTCTCCAGGGGACACTAGTTAGCAGCAAGACCAGCACAGAAGAGTTGAAGGACTCCTGTTGGTGGCCACCTGTCTCTTGTTGCCATGGGTTGGTTCCAACATGAAGGAATATTTTACCATGTAAAGAACCACTGCAGAACTTAAGTTACATGTATTCTCTCTACTTATATCAGTGGAAAATGTACAAGAAAAAAGAAAGTGTCTTTTAAAACAACTATTTTCTAAAGCAAATGGTGTGAGCAAGAAAGATGACACATGAGCCAGGGCACCAAATTTTCCAACCCCACAACACATGGGCTCCTCTGCAAGATTGCAGGAAACTCATATTTCCACTGGCATTTGGAAAGAAGGCTATTCTCTGGTGGATATCGATTGCATATTTCTCAGGTCTCTTCCTTCCTTCTTTCTGCCTTCATTTCCTTGATGAAAATAGAACAATCTCTATGATACCTCACAATATGTAAGAGTAAGCAACATCTCTCGGAGTAGGTGTTGCAGTTCATGCTTGATTCTCCATGTTATGGGACGAAGTCACTGGTCTTGGAGTCTGTTAGTTTGGATTCTCCCCCACCTCCTCCACCTTATGTTTCTCACATCCATATGGGGTGATTTTGGTGTCCTGGCTCTTTGATTTTATTGCAGGATTTATCAAAGATTCTGAGAGGAAAGGATGGTTACACAAATGCAGGAATCCATTTGAAAAATCAAACATGCAGGACTCGGGTGATCATCCTGCCTTGAAATAGAAGTCCAAGTGTAATCGCAATCATGAAGAATGGAAGTCAATACAATCAGGTGTAACCGGTCCTAGTAACTCGTGGCCTATTTTTTTACACTGCAGCAGCAGAAAATATCTTCAAAACTTAAATCAAATCATGTCATTCTCTTGATCAGAATCTTCTAATGCCTTCCCTTCACTCTCAGAACAAAATTCAAAGTCCTCATCATGACATAAAAGGCCCTACGAACTCTGGCCCTTGCCTACTTCCACAGTTTCACCTCCTAACATTGCTTGTCCTTCACTCTGTTCTAACCACACGGGCATATTTGTTTCTCTAATACACAAAACAGATCCTGCCTCAGGGCCTTTTCACTTGCTGTCTTATCTCCCTGGAATGTTTTCTGCACCAACAGCCACATATCTAAGTCTTTATTGATTTGTATTTCTGCTCAAAGAGGCTTTCTTAACCACCGTATAACACCTTGTCTATCATTCTCCATTCTCTCATGTTACTTTTCTTTATAACACTAATATTTTTTATTGTTTATTTTCTGTCTCCTTCATCCAAATATAGATGGTTAGTAACTTTGTCTGCATTCCTAGACTACTGCCAAGCACATGGTAGGCATTCAATAAATATTTATAGAAGAAATGAATGAACACCTTATATTTAGTGTTCACATATCTTTCTATCGCTCTCCATACATATTTTTCCAAGTGCACACACCTACATTGCCCCCCACACACATCACACATGACACACATACTAAGTATAAAACATCTAGGCATGAGGTCATTTCAAGTTCATTACATATTAATTGAACATCCTCTTAATGCAAAGCTGCAAAAGTGCAGGGGCAGGAGGAAAGTCCTAGAAAAAGGAATAAAAATAAATAATTATCTCTCCAGCAAAACCACTTGCTGTTAACTCAACTAAATCTGTCCTCCTTATCGTAATTGTGACAAAATGTACATGGGAAATTATTTGTTTATCCTCTTATATGCTCTGAAATTTCACTTTACTTTTAAGCATGTCACTCCTTTAGATTTTTCCTTTTTCACATCATTGTGTCTTTGGGATCACAATTATTCTTTTACACTGAGTTACAATTTTGGAATTCCTGATGAAATACAATCCCAGTGCTGAGGTCGCGCAATTAATTCTTCAAAATAAGATTAAGAAACTCTGCCTTCTGGATGGAAGACCCTGTATTGTGATTAGTTGCCTGAAAGAGCTTGTTACAAGCCAAATAGAAGGAGCTGTCATCCAGTTGATGGTTTCCAGGGATGAAGGTTCCAGGACCTGCAGTAATTTCATTTGTCATCGTTGCAAAACCAGATAGTCACGTGAGCTGCCAAAGCCTGCGGCAGAGGAGGGTTACTTGCCAACTGTCCTTAAGAATAGGAACGCAAGGTAGACAAGGCAACTGCTGGAAGTGAATTATTTCTGGCAGTTATATTATCATCATTATGAAAAATAGAGGCAGCGTGGTTGGATCTACTTGTAATAATTTCCCAACTCTGGGCACAAACTTTTAGTGATGAAGATGTTTCTAGAAACTATGAAGATTTCCACCAGCCTTGTCATTGTGAGAATAGGCTATGAGAAAGCTTTGATCGCACAGGGCAACCACACTAACCAAGAGGGAGAGAAAGAAGTGTGACCTGGCAGAGGGATTTAGGTGCAAGCTGGAGGAGATTCACCTAGTTGGAGAGTCAGCAATCCCAAGGGTCTAAAAGTGCAGGTGATACTGAATTAAGCAACGGTGCCAGTGAAAAGTGGGGAGAAGCATGACCCCAAGGCACAGGGGGCTGCACTCTTACTCTGGCCAAATTGTCTATTTGTTGATTCATGGAAGTGCTTTGGCTGATAGCCGGGGATAAAAGGAAAGGACTCAACACCTGGAGAAGGGGGTAAGCAAGAGCTGAAAATGGCACAAAGACCATACATAGTCAGGGCAAGCTAAGTGATGTCATGGAAACAAATAATCCCCCAGCTCAGTGACTTAAAACCATGAAGGTTCGTTTCTTGCTCATACTATATATTCATTGCATATCAGCAAGAGGCTCAGCAAGAGGGTCATTCAGGGACCCAGGCTGACAGTGTGGTCACCCTCTCAAATGTTGCCTGTCACCTTGCCTGAGAGAAAAGAGGATCCCAGGGTATTGTGCACTGGTAATTAAATGATCTATCCCAGAAGCGACCCACATAAATTCCACTTACATTGGTCAGAAGTAATTTCACAGCCCCTATACAATACAAAGTGTTACCTACAGAGTAGGTAGGTAGAGGACAGAGAACTGGAAATACTGGTGAATGGCATTAATGACTGGTGCAACCCCCTCTTTGTCCAATGGGGTGCTGAGACTGTTGTCCAAGTCAGTGCTGATGTCCAGGGGAGTTTGGGAGTATGGAGGATGGAAAATGGGAGGTGGGAGGGCAAGGCTGATCCTAAATATTTGAGACTGAGCCCACAAAGTGGAGGTGGGGAGCCTGAGGTAGCAGAGAGGTATGTTACAGCTCAGTGGCCATGATAACTGCAGGCTGTTCCCCAGGTTGGGTCTGGGTCATGGGTCACTCAATCCCAGGTCCGTCCTCTCCCAACTGGGTAACTGAAACTACAAACATTCCTTTCTGCATCCTGATGGCTGCAGGTCCTCTAGTCCTTGTAGGAAAAGCCCATCAGAACATGTACCTGTGAGGAAATAGGGATGGGAAGAGTTGGGGAAGGGAGGAGGGGCAGACACACCTGGCTCTTGTTGTCCTTTGACTCAGAGAAATGCGTTTGTTTTATTTTCAATGACTATCATTGCAAGTCCCAAAACCCAAGGGAAAAAATATAAGGAAGAATTTTCTGAAGCTTTTGGAATCCCCAGATGAGTTCTAAGGGGAGGTAGAGAACTTTTGTTTGCTTAAGACTCTCGAGCAGTATTTCACAGTGTAGTTCAAGGCCACCTACATCTGAATCACCGGGGAGCTTGTTAAACATGAGATTCCCTGGGCTTCTCCCCAGACTTACTCATCTGGAGATGAAGCCCAGAAATTTACATTTTGTTCCCCAGAAGAAACTTAGAGTTGGAGAATCATTGCTTTAAAAAGGGATAGGATTGCCATTGGGGTAGCACAAGTTGGTGCCCCTCAGAAACGGAAAAGGAAGCCCTTCTAGTTCTATGGTCTTATACTCCAGGGCAGCAGTTTAAAGATTCCAATGGATTCCACCAATTAGTCCTGTTGTTATTCTGGTTCATAACTGTATTCTGGCTCCCTTGTCTAAAACAGTTCCAACTTCCCCTAGCATTGCCCGAGTCTGAGCTACCAGTTGCTGCAATGGGAAAGACAGGTGGCTGGGCCTGTGGGGTAGGGGATCTGCTCTCTGCAGGAGACAATTACATGCTCTGAAAAGGACAACCATGGCTTGTCCTAAGCAACAGAGGGGAACTCTTGTCAACATTTTGAAAAGCTGGCGCCATGCTTGAAAGGGGCTGACGGGAGCCACTGATGGGTCTGGCTGAAAAACAATTGCTTATGAGGAGGATCAGTGTCAACTTTGAAGTGAGCCATGCTCGAATTAGCACCATCGTGGTAACAAGCAGAATGAGCAGGGCTGAAATGACATATTTAGTCAGGAAAGAGGCCTGTGTTTAAGGGAAGGACTCTTTCAAAGGAAACAATGCATGAGACTTGGATGAGAAGCTTCTGGCTCCTTGTTTGTCTGGCTTTTAACAACCTCAGCGAAGTTCACATTTAGTTGAGTGGCTCGTTCCTTGAATTGAGTTAAGTGTGTAGCTTCTGTATTTCTGTGGCAGATGGAACCTGCCCTTTCTGGATTGTTGTACAGGTTCCACCATTCACGTGCTGTGTCCTTAGGCATCATGGAGCCCCAATTTGCTCCTGAGTTTCCAAAGGCGGGATTCCATGCCTTCCCCACTGACTGAAGGGTCTCTACACAGCTCGAGGGATGAAGTTCTCCTGCTCTGAAGGGATCACCTCCTTCACGTGCGTCTGCAGAGAGTGATGGTGGTGTTTTGGGTGGTAATGGTAGTAGAAAAGTTGAGTGAGCAATGATTTTGTCCTCTCCCCAACCTCTGCCCTCCTTGCTTCCCCCCATTGCTGTTCACTCTACCAGCAGCTGCCATTCACTAACTTCTCATCTCAGCTCCAAACTCCCTGATTTTCTTATGTGAAGCTGTTCCTTTCTCTTCGCAGAGCCTCTTGGGAAAAGCTTCTCATGGCCAAACCAGGGTTTTGAACTGGGTCTTCGGCTCCTCCCCAGCTCTGGGTGGGAGGTAGGAACTGGAACAGGAAGTTAGTTATTCTTCCAATTACATCTTCATAAGCCTTTGCTTTCTTGACTTCCTCATGTATAAAATGTGGGAATAATGCCTCCCTTTAAGGATAAGATTCAGTCTCTAAAAAGTCTAGCCCAGTGTCTGGCAAAAAAAAAAAAAAATGATCATGTGATACATATTTCTTGAATTTAATCAGACTATTTTGATTAATTTTACAAATGATATTATTATGATAATGACTTTCTGTTTGGAAACAGCACTGATTTGGGCTCTGACATCAGTCACATTATGGATGTCACAAAAGGCAGGATTTTTATTCTATCTGCCATATATAAAACAAACAGCTCTACTTGTCTTAATTTAGGGGTAAAGTGTTTTTGCCTCTTTCCTCTTAAAAGCATTCTTTAACAGAGCCCAAAGTACACAGTTAGAATCCACTATCCAGTTTGTAATTGAAATCAGGAGTCCATTATTAGCTTTCTGGATATACGCAGGCTGCTTATTTAATACTTCACCCAGGTTCTCCTCATTGGTAAGATGGGGACAACGTTCATCTTCCTGATGGTCATTTGTCAGCTGTGTTGTAAAGATGAATAAAAAGATCCCTCAAACACTTGCAATTCCTCAAAAGAAAATGTTGCTGTAGTAACCCAAAGCATTTCAGGTCTCCGTTCACTTTTGGAAAATTTTTCCAAAACTGGTTTCTGCGTGGGGGAAAAAGAGAGACATCACGTTAAAATCACCCATTCGGGTAACACCTGGCAGCTTATCTACAGATCAGGAATCACTTCCGGAAGGTTACAGAGCGCGTGTGGTGAGAGTAACTTGCAAAGAAAAAGCTTAGCACAGCTCCTCACGGCTTAGCCATCTGGCCAGCCCTCTTGCCCCACCACCCTTCTGTCGCTCACCTGGTGGAGGGCCTGCCCAGGGACAGCAGGGGGCAGGTCTGCAGGTCCAAGGCTAGGCTCGTGCTGCAGCAGCAAGCACAGTGATCCAGCCACGAGACAGGATAGCCCATTAATTGGCTAATTTTGCTTATAATGTTTGGTCACTACTTGGCAGGCCCGGCCGCCTCTTGGGTGGTATTTACTTGGGCTCCTTTGGAGAAGTGGTCTGGTTTGGAATTGTTGTTGTTATTGTTGTTGGTGGTGGTGGTGTTGGTGTGTGTGTGTGTGTGTGTGTGTGTGTGTGTGTGTTTCTAAGATATTTTTGGTTCCTTGTGAGCATTTATTAGAACTT
The DNA here is from genome assembly GCF_016509475.1 of Prionailurus bengalensis. Taxonomy (NCBI): domain Eukaryota; kingdom Metazoa; phylum Chordata; class Mammalia; order Carnivora; family Felidae; genus Prionailurus; species Prionailurus bengalensis. The sequence goes on from NC_057359.1 coordinate 41,143,345, forward strand.
GTGGAAGAGGAACCCATGGCTCTATCCCTTATTTGATGTTTTAGTTCAATGATGTCTGTCTATTTCTTCAGCATTTTGTCTCTCAAACCTTTTACAAGCCTTGGAAACATAGGGGTTTTTTTTGACACAGTCCCCCCACCAAAACCAACCTAATCCCCAATTCTTCCTCCTTCAGTCCTAGAGAGGAAACAGGTCTCCTACTATCAACTTCAAAGTCTTTAAGAACTTCCTAATTGTCTACTCCCCTTCTCTTCCCCCCCCCCCAAGAAAAGGGCATTCCCACTTTCTCTCTTTCTAGTCCTGTTCTAGAATTGCCTTTGTATTCCTCACAGTTTTCCCAGCTTCCTCTTTTACTCATCAAAGATTTTCCGAAATTCCATTTCCTTTGCTGTGACCATTCTGCCCGTCAGAGGGATGTTGGTGACTTCTCTCAACACCCAGTGCAGACGGTCTTTTCATTCTTCCAGTTCCCTCAGCTTTTGCATATTGAAGTTTCCTTAATTTACCTATTTCCCTAATACCTGCCCTTGGGGTGTGTGACTTGCCAGCCTCGTGGCTTTTCAGTATGCCAAGTCCTTCATGTCAGCTGTTGTCTTTACTTAACCTTGTCTGCTCTTTCTATGGCTCCAGGTATTTGGGGTAATTTAATTTTCTTTCACAATGATGAGGAGCTCTGGTTTACAAATGGCAAAATGAGGTGCAGATAGATTCCTCAGAACAAATTAGTGGCTTGATTAGACATGGAGTTAATCTTCCAATGCATGAGTTATTTGGCCACATTCCCCAGAGTTTCTCATTTTTTTCTAGGTCCCGCTATACATGTGCAGAAAAGACAGGAGGTTTTTTTTTTTTTTTTTATTCTACGTTCTGCTCCATTTCCCCTACAAATGGGTGGGCATTTTATAAGTACTATATGATGAAAATGAAACCTCACCTTAAAAAGAACAACAACATTTGGACCTTTATCTATTTTTTAAGCCTCTAATAAGCTCTCAGAATGTGACTTGTTTTTCTGAGGGAAATGATTTGGTTAATGGTCAGTTACGGTTCTTTTCAAGGATAAGATAGAGTCATTGAAACCCAATTCCTTTTGAAGCTATCCTTCCTAGTGAAATTGTAACTCTGGGGCCAGTGTGTGTGTGTGTGTGTGTGTGTGTGTGTGCGCGCGTGTGCGCGTGCACGCGTGCATGTCTTGGGGTCCTGGTGAGAAGAACCAAACTGTAAGCATCTTGGAGGAAACATTCATTGCTAAATTTGAACTTAAGAGTTCTTCCTTGAGCTCGAGTTTCACTGAAAACCCAGAGCATGGGCCAAATTCAGCGAAAGGCTTATTTGCAGTTGTGGCCCTTGAGGACTGGGCAAATTTGATAGTTCTTCAGGACTGATTTCTTGAGGACCCTGGGTCAGTCTGTGGGAGATGGTCTGGGTCCAGTTAGGACTTGATGTGTGAGGAGGGTTTACCTGTGATCTAAAGGACACTCTGGGGGTCCTCTAAAGGGAAGCCACACGCATGCACACCCTCACAGAGACAGACAGACAGACATCCGAGTTACATAAGGTTTGCATGTGAGAGGCTTTTCCTACTATATTTCACTTGGATACTTTCAGGTTCAGAGAACTGTATTTTTTTAAAAAAGGATACTTTCTGTGGGAAATTCAGAAACCTGAAACAAAAAGAGAGAATGCTCTATATCCTCCCTGGGCTATGTTGGCCCCAGTTTTACTCATCTACTGGGGCCTTCTGGGTGATAGTCAGAGGGATGGTAATCACTGGTGCTCACTTTGGAACTCCAACTTGAAAGAAACATTTCTGACATAAATAATTTGCAAGCACCAGATCTAGAAAACCATAGCGTGGCTTCCCAATTATTAAACGCAGACCAACACTCATGCGTGCTCTGCTCCATGAGATGCTTTTTACATAAAACAATTATATCTGCCTGTGTATCTTGTCACCAATCAAATCAATGCTTTGTGTTAAAGCAAGACAAATACAAGCCTGCATTCCTTGCACTGGGAAAAACCTAAGTGAATTATTCTGAAAATTTGATTGTGAGATATGCCTGCTCCATCTGAGAGACAGAGAGGGAAAGAGAGAGAGAGAGGGAGGGAGAGAGAAAGAGAGAGAGAGAGACAGAGTTGACCCTTTGTCCCTATAAAACCCCCACTGCAGTGGAATAAACTTCTCACGTTTACTGATAAATGATGATAGAAAAGAATTAGGCAATTTCTACTTCTTAAAAAATAACCACGAAAAGCAACACAAAAACAAATCCCTCCCCCTCAAAAGAAACAGTGGGAGAAGAAATGTGAAATGATTTCCAAGTAGCATGTTTGGTGAGGAATACAGAGTGGCCTCTTTCTCCCTCATGCCTCTGCGTGTTTTCCTCTTTGTTTTGACTCTGACCTCAGTTCTCCACATCTGGTATGATAGAAAGCAAGAAGACTGAATTCTACAACATGGCTGACATCTTAAAGGAAGTCTCAGTTACATGACAGAACTTTAGAAGAGGTTTTTCTACACTAGAGAGAAGGTAAGGGGGAGGAAAGTAGGTGTGCGTGTGGGTCTGCTCATGCAAAATTTGTATCTAAAGACAAAAATCCTGTGTGTCTGGAAATAATTGAGACCCCACATGATACATAAATCACTGAAGGAAAATGCATAAACAACCCAGAGAGCAACCGAGAAACAGATTAATGTAAAATCATATAATTTGGTGACACGTCGGCTTCTGCCTTCTTTTTAGGTAATGAAATCAAATGTTTGTGTAGTCTGGTTTCCAGGACATTCCCTTTCAAGTATCTTCAAAAACGTTATCTTATCTCTGGCTCACTCCCCTCTTAACCTTGGTCCGATGTCTAGGATAACGATGGTGAGTGCTCACATGATCCAGAAAGCAGTATGTTAACCGTACGGGGCTCAGAACTGTTCACGGGATGGAGACATGGCGTGTGAATATTCTGTGGTACAGCGGCAGAAAGGAGGGACGGAGGGCCTTTATGTTGTCTGATAATGCAGCTCTTTGAAACATTGCTGGCAGACTCTCTTCACATCATGTCACACGAGACAAGAACTGGGACAGGCCCTCTCTGCTTCTCGATTCATCGACCTGCCACACAATACAACAAACCGGCTTTTTCAAGGCCCCCTGAATGAAGGCCCGTGCCTGCAAGGGAAATTTAATTGGATTTCTTTATGGGTTGCAACAATCCAATGAAAAATTATGTAAGAATGGCATGATTCAGTTTCAGCATGCACTTGAATAATAATTTTTTTTTTATTTATAACAAGAATTCTTTAAAAAATAATAAGAATTTTTAAATGAAAACACCCTGCACCAGCACTTTTCAGCTCAGCTAGACCAGGCAGCCCAACTTTATTCATGGTAGCTTGTGTTGTGTTGTGTCGTTGTCCCAGCTTAGAAAATGATTTCAAATGCATAGATTACATTCAGAATGGAGTCGGAGGCTTTCAAAGCACCTGGTTCGCCTTTCTGGAAGAATAATGTTGTCTTTAACAATGTCCCCTGCTTTGAACCCAAGTGCATTTGTGAATCCTGGAGAGGAAGAAAATGTCCATCACTCCGTCCATTCTTTGGAACATCTCTGTGACCTTCGAAGATTAAGTCCTCTGTCATGTTTTGACATCTCCAAACTGGTTGAGGCAGCCTTGGGGATTCTTTCTTATCCTCCTCCTGAAAGTGGGCAAGTGGCTAGTATCTGCCTAAAAACTCCCTCCTTGACATTCCTTTGCTAAGGCCCTCCTTCCTAATTCCATGATTTGAGGTGTCCTTTTTGGCTCCCTGGGGTAAAAAAAGAGCTCACTGCATCCACCTAAATCCACAAATTTTCACACAATTGAAATACAAGGTGGTCGATCATTTAGGCTCATGTCCTTTACGACCGTAGCTATCCTGTCATTTATTCATCAAATCACACACTCTTTCCACTGCCGAAAATACATCTTCTTCACCTAGTTCACCTGGACAGCCCAAACTCTTCCTACAAGACTGGGTTCCAGCATCAACTCCTCTGTAAGGCTTCTTATACCCCTTCACCCATTCCAAAGAAAGTGCTTTCCCCTGCAGCTCCCGCTGTCCCTGTTGTGTACACACATACCTCTCCATTACTGTTTGTGTCACACTGTTAGCCATGGGCTAGGCTCTCACAGTAGACCGTGAGCTGAGTATGAGAGCCATCTGCCATATTTACCATTGTATTCTCTGTACTTGGATACAGTACCTGGCACAAAACAGGAATTTAATAAATAGTTCTTAAGTGTATGAATGAATCGATGAATGATGAATGAGTTGATGAATGGGTAAAGATAAAATATGGGTAGCCCTCACATGCCCAGCCAAAAAGAAATCTATTTTTCCAAAGAAGCAGGAATAAAATGCAGGATTTTATATTCCCGAACCAGGGCCCCGTGATTAATTTCTATAGAAATAACAAACATCATACTCATTTATGTAGAAACAATATGCCTAAAAACTGTACAGTGGAAAGCTTTTAAATATACATAAATTGGTTGAACAGGGCACTCCAGTAACCAATCACTTGGTATTTGCATGATAGCTCATGATAATAATAGTGCCTGACATTAGTATGTGCCTTGCAGTTTTCAAAGTACGTTTTCATTCTCGATCTTGTGTTTATTCAGCAAATATTTACTGAAGGCCGGCACTGAGGTTATCACTCTGCTATGATGTGCTACATTGAGCAAAATAGGCCTCATGAAGCTTACAGTCTAGGGGAGGAGGCAGATTTTAAGCAAATCATTGCACAGAAGATTTTAACCACAAAGAGTACTGCACATGAAAAGGAACAGAATAATAAGAGGGTTTCTATTACATTTTATTTTACTTGAGTTTTGTATTCTTGTGAAGATTGCAGATAAGTACCCATTATCATGTGTTATGTTGAAGCCAAAATGAACAAACTTTACCATGGCTAGTAAGAATGGAAGCAAGATTAGAATCCAGTTCTACTTCCAAGTGGGGCTAGGTATTGAGGATGGCTTGAGTCTGAACTACACAAGCTACTTGCTTGGGACACTCCAGAAATGTCTCCACTGATCTAGAAGTGAGAGGGCCCAGCTTTGTGAATGGGAAGGACCTGGAGGCCAGAAAGCAGCCCTTACAGGAGTGTGCCACACGTGGGAGGCTTAGTTGTCTGAGCGTGTTCGCGTGTATGTGATGGGGCTGGTGTTGATGTCTTCTAGCCTCCTGTTATTGACATGACAATGGCCGCCATTTGAGCATTTATTACATGCTAGGTATTTACAATATGTCAATCTCTATTTTGCAGGTCACCAAAAGGCAGGATGTCACAAGAGCCAGAGCTTAGAGAAATTAAGGAACCTGCTCAAGAGCACACAGCCAGAAGGTGATGGGACGGGGATTTGAACACAGTTCTGGGGCCTCAGAACCTGTGTATGCAGCTGTGCCTTCTGCTCTCTGACCTGCAGATCTCATGGTTTTATAAATTTGGCAGAGGCTGTCAAAAGAACTTTTCCACCATCTTTGGTCTTACACTGGAGCATAGATGTCAGAGGATTCCCAGGATAATCAGATTAGATGCTTTTAAATGATGAAGATTAAAAATGGGTTTTAGACTTTGGTAAGAACTCTCTCTCTCACACACATACACACATACACACACACACACACACACACACACACACACTCCTGCTCTGCAGCTTGTCTTTCTAACTCCACTTTCTTGTCACCAAGAAGAGACCTCAAACGGGTTTGGGGCCTCTTTGACTTCAATGGGATCCACATGTGTGCATCTGGAGACAGCGTTTGGCTAGTGGGAAAGAAATGAATTGTCATTTTCAGTGACCGTAGAGAGAAAACTTGATCCAAGAGCCTCTTTTTACCATGGGAAGTAGCTTTGTTGGTAACAGTCCTAATCTTCTTTTTCAGCGGGTGAACAGGGTAATGATGCTTTTGGCCAAGGGTCATAGGGAGTGTGGCACATGGGGGAATAGCTAAGCATTCACAGGAGGAAATGCAATCGCAGGCATTGTAAAACCGTTGCCATTCAACCCACTCCAACGTCTCCAGCCCTTCACATTTCAGTCACTCATAACTTTACGACAAATTCTCCTTTTGGGATAAAACTTTCCAAGTTCAGTCTTTGTTCCCTAGGGGTCAGCTTTTTATGGGAAATTTGTGCTAAATCAGCATAGCTCTGTTCAAGTTGGAGAAATACTAGACACAATACACTTTTCCTCCACCAACTTGAAAGGGATGGTCGGCAGGGAGCATCCCCTGAGGTTGCCGACTTGGGGACGTCTCTTGTTTCTAAAAGTTTCAGGCTTGGAAATGCTCATAGTGATGATGAGAAACAGCATTGTCAGTTTCAGAAATGCCTGGATCAATGACAGAGCCAATAAAAGGATATTGTTGGGGAATGGAGACAAATGTGAGGGAGATTGGGAGGCAGTAAACGAATGAACAAAGAGATAGTATAACACAGAAAATATCAATTGAAAGGGACTTCTCTGATCCATGGGGGGAAAGAAACCAACAAACTTTCAGTTTTAAATGGGAAAACATAATTCTAGAACACACCCATCTGTGCAGGCAGTCACAAGAGCTAGTCTCTTAAATTGGCTAGCTGACGTCTTCTGAGGATCTACGAAGAGTCAGACAGCACATGAACCCATTGGCATTATGTTCCCTCATTCTCACCACAAGCCCTTATGACAGAAATTACTATCCCCATTTTACAGATTGGGAAACAGAAGCGTGTTTGTTCATATAGCCAATAAATATTTGAAGAAGCTTTTCATAGAATTAAAATGGTGAACACAACCACAAAGTCCCCTTCTCAGGAAAATCACATTCATGTGGGGCAGGGCAGAGATAGGTAACAACCAGTTACATGCCAAGCAGCTATAAGGGTGATGTAGAAAAATAAACCAGGGGTGAGATGCATCGGGGGCCAAGGCAGAGCTCCCTGATGAGGTGACATGTAAGCATAGCCAGGAGGAGAAGTGTTCTTCGGGGCTGAAACACAGAGAACAAAAGAGAGGATGATAAGACATGAAGTTAGAGGGCTAGTCAAAAGCAAGATCACACAGGGTTTTGTGGGCCTTGAGAAGGCTTTACATTTTATTTTAATTGCCAAAGCAAGGTACTGGAGGGCGAGGGAACAGCACACATTCGACTGCTATAATAATAGAAGAAGATGGAAGTCTAATTCTCTCTCATGCAATATCCAGAGGCAGGAGATCCAGAGTTGTTAGAATGGCTTCCCTGGAGTGTGATGATGGACATCAGCTCACCAGCAAGAAAGAAGAGAGGGAAGTAGAGGAGCCTCTGCTTCTCTAGACAAGTGGCATTGTACATGTTGCTTCTGCTCATGGACTACGTGCTCCAACCTAGTCACATGAGCACACCAACTGCAATGGAAGCTAAAGACAGAGTCTCCAGTCATCACCAGATAAAGTTTGGAGGGTCTGTTATTAAGGGAAGAAAGGGAGAATGGATGTTGGGGGACAGCTAGGATTCAGTCACAGAAGGTTTTGGCTAGAGGAGTAACATGGTCTGATCTTATGTTTTTAAAAGACTGCCCTAAACATTGGCTTGAAAAATCATCTGGTGGGGAAGGAATGGAAATAAGAAGCCTAATTAGGAATGAATTTTAATAATCCAGATAATGAATAATGATGGCACATTCTAGGGTGACAGGATTAAAGATGTTGAGGAGTGTCCAGATTCTGGGTATATCTGAAAGTAAAGCTAGAAAGATTTCCTGATGGATAAAAAAGTGAGGTCAAAGATGACTCTGAAAATTTTTAACTTGAATACTAAGAGAATGGACTTAACATTTACTGAGATGGGTAAGAGTGGGTAAAGGGAAGGTTTGGGGGTGAAATTAAGAGTCTGGTTTTGGGGGCGCCTGGGTGGCGCAGTCGGCTAAGCGTCCGACTTCAGCCAGGTCACGATCTCGCGGTCCGGGAGTTCGAGCCCCGCGTTGGGCTCTGGGCTGATGGCTCGGAGCCCGGAGCCTGCTTCCGATCCTGTGTCTCCCTCTCTCTCTGCCCCTCCCCCGTTCATGCTCTGCCTCTCTCTGTCCCAAAAATAAATAAACGTTGAAAAAAAATTAAAAAAAAAAAAAAAAAAGAGTCTGGTTTTGGACATATTAAGTATGGGATGACTATCAATCATCCAAATAGAAATGTCTGAAAGGAAGTTAGAATTGGACCCTCACATTTGGGAAGAAGATCAGGGCTGGACATTTAAAGCCACAGTCGCGAGAGATAGATAATGACCTTGGAATACCTAAGATCCCTACACACACATCTGTCTTATGATAAATCCTCTGATTTCTCCATTAGGCCACAGTAGCAATCTGACCCTCCATCACCTGGGAACTGCTGGTCTACCTCTTCAGACCTATTGCTATTGCTCCTCCCTTCTTCTTCTCCCCCTGCACCTTGCTTCAACTTTAATTTGTACTTTAATTTAACTTTAATTTCTTTCTTTCTAAAGAAAGAAAACAAAATATGTTTGAGTCCAAGAGAGAGACTACCCAGAAATCTGTGTCCTAAGGGCCAGAAACCTTAAAAGGTAATCTAAAGAACATGAGATGAGAAACAGAGCTGAAATGGAAAGCTGGTGGAATGGGGTCAACAGATAAAAGGAGTCATGAGTCTTTGAAAGAACAAGTCATAGATAAAACAGTGGGGTGAGGTGGCAGCTGGGATGGGTGGTTGAGGTTGTCAGGAGAATAGAATGAGGAATACTGCCAGAACCCAGGAAGTTAGATGAAGAGCTTCTGGGACCATGTCTTTGAATGTGCTGAAAGTATAGGGCTAACCTTTAGTTCAGAGCTCTGTTTACCTAGTCAAGACAGCTGCTTAAAGGAGCTGTTCATGGTACAACTATTAAAAGCAGCTTTTATAAAGATATAATGGGGGCCTGGGAGAGCCTTAAAATAAATTTCCATTAATTTTCACCATCTCTTTGTTTCTACCAAGACTTAAAATAAATTTCCTTTAATTTTCCTTATCTCTTTGTTTCTACCAAGACTACATTAGCTGAAAAAGAGCATGATTCCAGAAGAATAGGGAAAGTTGAGAATGCTATCATTAAACTTTGCTTCTGTGGTCTTTCAGATGAAGGTGGAACTTCTTTAGGCCAGAGTCACCCCAATCAAACATCTCCAGATAGGTCATGTAGCTGGGTGAAGTGGGCTGGGTGCAGCTCCGGTGAATTGGAGAGAGTACCCTGGTCTAAAGAGGCAGCGATTAGATGCCTTCAGCCCTGAAAAATGGGTCTCAGTGTTACCAGATCTTCTCCTTCCAAGGGAAGCCACAAATGTGGGTTTTTAAAGCCAGAAATCTGATTTCTAAAACTTCGACTCTATGAAAGACATTGAAAATGAATTAAAAAATAGGCCAAAAACTGACAGAAAATATTTGTAAAACACATACGCAGTAAAGGATGTGGATTCTAAATACACAAAGAACTCAACAATAAGAAAATGAGCAACCCAATTAAAATGGGCAAAAGACCTGAACAGACACTTCAGTAAAGAAGATACACAGATGACAAATACGCATATAAAAATATGCTCGACATCATTATCACTTGTGGGAACAGTCAATTAAAACAATAATGAGGTGCCTGGGTGGCTCAGTCAGTTGAGTGTCTGACTTTTGATTTTAGCTCAGGTCATGATCCCAGGATCATGGGTTTGAGCCCCGTGTCAAGCTCTCTCTAAAAAAAATAAAAAATAGGGGCGCTGGGTGGCTCAGTCAGTTAAGTGTCCGACTTTGGCTTAGGTCATGACCTCGCGGTTTGTGGGTTCAAGCCCCGTGTCTGTCTCTGTGCTGACAGCTATCTCAGAGCCTGGAGACTGTCTTTGGATTCTGTGTCTCCTTCTCTCTCTCTGTCCCTCCCGTGCTTTCTCTCTCCCTCTCTCTCTATCTCTCAAAAATAAATTTAAAAAAACATAAAAAATAAAAACAAATAAACAAAAAACAACGAGATACTACTACAACCTATTAGAATGGGTAAAATCCAAAACACTGACAACACCAAATGCTGGTGAAGATGTGGAACAATAGGAGTTCTCAGTCATTGCTGGTGGGAATGCAAAATTGTGTAGTCACTTTGAAGATAGTTTGGCCATTTCTTACAAAGCTAAATATAGTCTTAGTATGTGCTCCAGTAATCATGTTCCTTGGTATTTATCCAAATTTGTCAAACACTTATGTCATACGAAAGCCCACAGATGGGTGTTTATAGCAGTTTTATTATAATTGTCCAAACTTGTGAGCAACCAAGATATCTTTCAGCAGATAAAGGGGTAAACAAACTGTGATACATCTTTCGTGTAGAAAGAAACAGCCATCAAGCCATGGAAAGACATGGAGGAAACTTAAATGTACATTGCCAAGTGACAGAAGCCAATCTGAAAATGCTACATACTATCTGATTCCAACTATATGACATTCTGGGAAAAAAAGCAAAACTACAGAGACAGTAGGAAGATCAGTGAATGCCAGGGGGGGTTAGGGAAAGGGAGAGATGAATAGGCAGAGCACAGGTGATTTTTAGGGCAGTGAAACTATTCTGTATGATACTATGATGGTGGGAACTTGACATTGTACATTTGCAAAACCCATAAAATGTGCAACACAAAGAGTGAACCCTAATGTGAACCGTGGACTTTAGTTAATAATCATGTATCATTATTGATTCATCAATTACAACAAGCATATCACACTAATGCAAGGTGCTAATAATAAGGGAAATGGGGGGCAGAGCAGAGAAAGGATGGAGGAAGGAGTCAATATCTAGAAACTGTACTTTCTACTCAATTTTTCTGTCACCCTAAAACTGCTACAAAAAATAAAATCTAGCAATTAAAAAACTCTTGATTTTGAAAATTTGGCTGTTATTTCAATATTGAAGGAAAATAAAACCATTGTATAGGTCAGGAGAAATTCATTTGTAAGCTGACCATGAGCTGCTTGATTTTACTTCTGCACCATGTGCCTGTGGCAGCCCCAAGGTCACTGCCATCAATACCAGGCTTCATGGGACACAGCTTGAAGACACGGACCACTCCAATCTCCTGTCTTTAAAAGAGGAGGAAATGGAGGCCCATAAAGGTAAGGTGACCTGGCTCATTGGTGACAGAGTTAAGACTGAGATTCTAGCTTCTTCTCCAACACGTCTTTCCTAAGGCCTCAAGCCCTCAGCTTCATCATTGCCTAATGAAAAAGAAAGGGCCAGGTGGGCTCATTTTCACAGAGACAAATGTTGAATCATTGAGGCTTGGACTTGGAAAAGGGAAGACAAAAATGGATTGGAGAGATTAGGCAAACAGAGAAGGGAAGCTGTGGACAAATGCATCAAGACTGACCTCAAAACTACTTCACTGCCATTGCCTCGCTGGAATCCCACCTGGGAAGCCACTTGGAGAACTGTGTGTAATGGCTCATCTGCTAGACTTCCTGGGCTGGTAAATGGTTGGTTCTGTCCTAAAACTTGGCCCTTTCTTGAAAAAATTCTGAAGACTACCTTGAAATATCACCTTCAATGGCTTGCTAAACCCTCCATATGTTCAAATTCCTCATAATCAGTGTCCCTGAAGACAAGCCTTTGCCTCTTACAGGATCCAGTTAGAATGGAAAATCATCCCTGAGTTGGAAAAGTTACAGACCCCTTATCATCCTTTCCCCAGATAAATTTAGTGGAGGGTGATAGGAAGAGGGGCGCTGACATCTGTTGGGAACTTAGCCTCAGTGTACTCAGTCTCATTCCCACAGCCCCACAATGAGTTGGTAAATGAATCCTGGATTACAGGAGAGAAAACAAAAACTCACCATAGTGATGCGAATATCTGAAATCTCACAGCTAACTTGTGGACCCACATCTCAAGCCACACTGGTGTCACCAATTGTTGCCACTTGCAGGTTGGATTAGGTCACCACCTGGCACCAAGCAGGGCCCTCTTCTGTTACTCAACTCTGAATGCGCTAATGATGGATCTTTAGGATTGAGAGGGAAAATTCAAGGATCTGCTAGTGGAGTTCCTCCTTCCTAGTTCCTTGCTGCTGTCCTTTGGTAGAGAAAGATCCAATCTTCTAGCAGGAAGCTCCATGCAAGGCCATGATTACACTTCATTTTTGATCCTGGTCATAGATTGGGAAGGATGTATGAGTGTATGCTGAAGACACTTGGGCGATGCTAAGGATTTGGGGGGAAGAGAGCATAGCATTTATGGAGTGCCTGTGAATGGAGTGCCTATCTACCATTACTGAGCACTAAGGGTCCATGCCACGAGTTATTTCATCCTCACCACCACCTTGCAAGGCAGTGTAAGTTCTATCGCCACAATTTTATAAGACAAATGAAGAAACTGGAGGTTAATTGTTTGCCCAAGGTCATGTAGGTCCTAAATGATAAAGCTCGAATGTGAACTTAGGATATGGGACTCCCAACCCTCTACCGTAATGCCTCCTTGGCACCTACCAAGTAGACTGGGTTGGTGTTTTGGTGTCTTGACTGTGTGGTTGAACCCATGAGGCAGGAGCAGTTGGTTACAAACATCTGTGGTCTGGCATCCTGGCTTCATCATATACCAGTCACTTAGCATCTCTCTGCCTGAGTTTCCCATCTGTAAAATGGGACTAATGGTACCGATCTTGTGGGGTGACTGTGAGGTGATATGCATAAGGAACCTAGCTCTTTTTTCCCCAACTTAATGAAAGAGAAGAATGAGTTTCGGAGAGATTAAGTCACTTGCCAAAGATCACACAGCTGGTGAGTATATTGCCTTCTTGGACAGGAGGGAGAGGGGAGCTGGGGGCTGCTTCTGAAATGAATGTAATTCACTCTAAAACGAATGTAATTTGGACACCAAATGCAGTGGAGAGCATCGGCCTCTAATAGAGAAAATATGATTTAGTGGTTGGTTTTTAAACTAAACAAATTTACTGTGGTCTCTAAATGAGTCTCATGACAAGAACAAAACATTTCTTTTGCCCCAGATTACCAATATCACATGTTAAGGAGAGAAAACCAGATGGCTCTTAAGCTGGTGTCGGTAGAAATATATATAGGTGGGTTGTTTTTTATAGCTGTTGGCATATAAAATAAGTCATTATTCTAAATAGAAAAATATTGATGATGTCATCGAGGCCATTGAAAGACACATCAACCTGATCTGATGAACTGGGAAATCAATAGATACTTTCCAAACAAGATGACGTGCCTTTTTAATTGGTTGTGTGAGTGTGATATACTGTATACTGCAAAGTTCAAAGTTAATTCTCCCTGGTTTGGGGTTTTGATTGTCGTTTCTGTACACAGGCACTTTTCCATCCGCTTAGTGTACTATTAACAGTAATAAGAGTACCTGCCATGCGTGTTTCATTCCAACAGGGGCAAATTTATTGTTATGTCTGCCAATGACAGAATAAGATGGCATTGCTACCTACTTCCGGGTGGTCATGGGATAGCTGGTGTGGGTTTGGTCGGCCTTTAATGCATGGGACATCAGCCAAAGAATGTCCCATTTGCTGTGAGATGTTATGTTAATCAGAGGCAGGCGAGTCAGTAGCTAATCCAATCAATTCTGGTGGTGGTGTCTCTGAGCAATTGCCCTGGCCTCAAATGCAGCCCAACTGACCTGTGGAAACACATCCTTGTCCTTGAAACACCTTGTGGGAAAGGGCTTGAGGTCAGGGTTTAAGATCAAGTGGAGGTGGAGTCTTGCTGCTGTTGTCACATGACTTCTTTTGAGGCCTGTGCAGTATTTTTCTGATAGGCAGCTTTCCAAGAAGCAGGCTTTGGTAAACACTTAAAGGGTTTGCCCCAAAGGACTTACATCCCTTTATGTATTTCTTGGTGCCTTTTCTTGATTTGCTTGGGGTAGATTTCCTTTAGGAAAGTGGCTGCGGGTCCAGAGAGGCCCGCAGGAGGGAAGAGAAGAAGATTCTGAAAACGGCCCATGAAATTAGCGCTTCTAGAACCTTAGAAAATGGTTAGTCCTTTCTTTGTAGGCAAGGAGGAATTTCAGCTTATAGTAGAGCCGAGAAAAGTGGGTCGAATGAATATCAAGCTGATTAAAAAAAATTTTTTTTAAATATTTGCATTGCAGCGTGGTGTTTGGGTGACAATAGAAGAGAAAGTCAAATAACTCAATATTCTGAAAACTGTTCTCTGAAATACCCACATTTTGGAGAAAATAATACATAGAAGAAAGGGAGGAAAAGTCTGAGAAAGGATTGGAACAGAGAAAGCAAGGATGGGGGATTGAGAGACATGGAAGAAGGCGACAAGAATAACTAGGAAACCCCACACCAGAATCTTAGTCTCCACACCTATCTGCAATATCACAGTGCTCTGTCCCAGCCACAGGAAGAGTTCCCACTGAGCAGGAACTAAGCGTGTGAAAGCATCCGCTCACACGCAGAGGAACATGTGGTGTTTCGGGCCCCTCTACATGTCCTTGCCATCTCTGGGTGATGCCCAGTTGTCTCGCTCAGGAGCAAAAACAGTAGGCACCCAATTGTTGTCATGGAAGGAGAGGGTGGGAGTCTGATTGGAAGCAGTGGGGACAGTGGTATGTGGAAAAGTGAGAGGTCAGACTGCAGCCAAGTGTGTGGGCTGGGAGGTAGGCCTAGACACTCCCATGCTCTCTTAAGAAGGTTTTTCAGCCTCTGCAGAGGGTCCATGCACATGGAGTACTCGCATTAGAAGAGAAAGCAGCTGTCATGCTCCAGACCAACCCCATATTTACAATGACCAAAACTGCCTGAGATTTACAAGGCTGGCCCTTCAGATGGAAGCTCCTAGGAACACACACCAACCTTGAAATGGACTTGGTTCATCACTCCACACCTTATCACCTCGTCATCAATCAGAATGACATTTTTTATGGTTGTCTTTCCAGGCCAGGGTCAGCGATCGGGCAGCTGGGCTTCTCTTGTTTTCCTTCTTTCTGAGAATGTTAGGTGACCTCGCTGCATTCTTTCCCACCACACCTCCTGGAGGATTTTTTTCTGCTTACTCTTGGCTGGGCTGCTGATTATTGGTGCACAGTCCTTGTTGTGAAGGTGGAGACCCATCCTAGGGCCTCTTGTGGCCGGGTCTCATCTTAGTTCAACCAGTCATAATTTCTAGTCAAATGTGTTCTCTCCCCTGAGGGCACTGGCAATGCCACTCTGGATGGCACTCTGTGAGATCTGCACGTCGAAGCACCCCAGCTCCATCACTGGACATCATGCTTTCTCAATGGAATTGTGACCTTAAAGAAACCTCTGAAGTTTCCTGGGACTGAACTTCCTCATCTTGGATAACAGTAACAAAAACTGATAATAATAATTATAATAATAATAATAAGAAGAAGAAGAAGAAGAAGAAGGGGGAGAAGGAGGAGAGGGGAGAGGGGGAGGAGGGGGGAGCAGAAAGGGGGAGAAGGGGAGGAAGGGGAAGAGGAGGGGGTAGGGGGAGGAGGAGAGTAAACAGGAGAGGGAGAGGAGGGGAAGGAGAAGGGTAAGGAGGAGGAGGGGGAGGAGGAGTGGGAGAGAAGAAGGAGAAGACGAGCTAACACTTACTGTGTTCTTATTTGTGGCAGGCGTTACAACTACCTAAGTGCTTCATGTGTGTTAACTCCTCTAAACCTCTCAGGCACCTGCCATGTTGGTACTGTCATCATGCCCATTTCCCAGGTGAGGAAACTGAAGCCCAGGATGTCTAAATGACTCACCCAAAGCTATTAAGTGGGTCATTTACTACAGCTGGATTTTGGACCCAAGCAGTGTGGCTTTTGTTTAGAGACTTGAACAGTTTGCCAAGACTTGCACAAAAGCCATTTCCCTGATTCTTCAGTACAGCTCAGGGAAGAAAGCAGGTACATCATTCCCATTTTATAACCAAGAAAACGGACTTTCCGAGTTGAAGAGACATCCAAGGACAACTGGCTTGGATGGAGTGGAGTTGTGAACTTGTTTCCTTTTTGGAAACTGCAGATCCCTTAGCTCTGAGTCTCTGTTCAGCCTGGTGACTCTTAGAAGTTCTTCCAGCCAGCTCATCTGATCCTGTGAATTGCAGAGGCACCTCTCCCAGCCATTAAACAAATGTTCCTTCCCTTTTTCTTTAACAGTGGTTAGAATATAGGAAGGAATTTCTTCTCATGGAGGCCAAGAAAGTTATTTTATTTAGAAAAAGGCTTGCTAATATTGCTTTAACAACAAAAATATCAAAATATTCGATTGGATATTTTGCTTTTTTAACAGAACTCTTTAACAGAGGCCTAATATTTACTCAGATCGCCCTATCTAAAGAATATTAATTAGGAAGTGATTAAAGAATATCAGAGCTCCTTCCATTCACTGCCTCAAATATTTATGAGGAATGCATATTTATGGAAACGTTCATTTTGTAATCTTTGAATCTACTCTATTAGCTTTCATGCTGAGTTTATTTTGTTAGGTTTCCCCAAAATCCAGTGGCTAATAGGACCTAAATCTATTAAATATTGACTCCAGCTTTGCCAGGCAGAAATGTTATTCTGTTAATAATGCAAGTCTATTAAGCATCATTGATACCGTAAGTGAGGTAACTTCTCAGTTCGAGTGGCTGTGTTTACTCTCAGGCAAGAGAGCAGAGAGGGGTTTTCTGATTTGATGTCAGCCAGCTTCCCACCATGGGATGCTCGTGAAAGAAAAAATTGACCAAATTAAAATTGGCCTGTGGGCTTTATTTTTTATTTCCTGTAGCTAAAAGTGTATAAATTGAACTGCACTAAATAAAGCACAATAATTTGTTCTTGAAATTAGCAAGCACACGTTTCACCCATAAAACCGTTGCTCTGTGATGTGAGACTGGATTTCATTTCAGTGGTCTTGATTTATTGTTTGGTTTGTTTTATTTTGAGGGGGGTGGGGATAAGATGGCTGCAGGACAAATCTATTAAAACGGTTGACAAGAACAGATTTGTGAAGGTTTATTAATCTTTAAAAAGTCTGAGTCAGTGAGTTGAAAATATTTAAATGTTAGGAAGAATTGTAAAAGGACTTAAAGATGCGTGTGTGCAGCTTAAACCAAAATATTTGATGGTAGCTTGGAGAGATCTTTCCCGATCTCTTTCATCCTTCGCTTTAAGGTCATTTTCTATGCACTTGCTTTTTACGCTTAAGGGACAGATCTCTTGTCATGCAGGTTGAGAATGTGGTGAATTAGGGAATTCGGACACCTTGGCTAGCTTTTCAAGAGATGCTGCTCCTGTAAAAACCCCCTCCCCCACCTCCCCTGCTCACCATGCCTGTGCCCATTCCCTGATAGGAGCTGGTATAAATGGCAAAGGTGGGAGGCACTTTGGTTGGAAGTGGAAGCCGTGGGCAATGAGGAAACGGGATGGAATGGCAGCTACTTCCTTGGGCTGGTTGTAAGTTTCCTTGGAAAGGCAGGTAAAAGGCAAAAGCCATCAGAACAGCTTAAGAAAGACGTGGAGAATTGCTGGACACAACATAGCTGCTTTAGGGCTTACACAATACTTAGCACTGCTCTGTAGGGGGTGCCTAGGTGGTTC
The DNA here is from genome assembly GCF_016509475.1 of Prionailurus bengalensis. NCBI lineage: Eukaryota > Metazoa > Chordata > Mammalia > Carnivora > Felidae > Prionailurus > Prionailurus bengalensis. Next base: position 41,160,913 of record NC_057359.1, read on the forward strand.
AGTCCCTTAAGCGACCAACTTCGGCTCAGGTCATGGTCTTGCAGTTTGTGGGTTTGAAACCCGTGTTTGGTCTCTGAGCTGATAGCTTGGATCCTGGAGCCTGCTTTGGGTTTTGTGTCTCCCTGTCTCTCTTCCCCCTCCCCCACTTGTGTTCTCTCTCTGTCTCTCATAAATAAATAAACATTAAAAAAAATAATTCAGTTAGGACTCTTGGTTCCAGTGACAATTCAACTCAACTGGCTTAAGGAATAGGAAAAAAAAAGAAAGAATGTATTGGTTCATATGACTGAAAAGTTTAGGAATAGGCTGGTTTCAGCTCTAAGGTTGTGCCAAGAGCCCAAATGATGTCACCATCCTCGTTCTCCTGGCTCTGCTCTTTCCCAGATGGTTTCATGATGAGGCGCCATGTGGTGGCAAGATGGCTGCCGGCAGTTCAAGTCCTAGTGAAAAGAATGTTATCCCCTCTCCCAGCATGGTCAGCAAAGATGCCATTGTATCTCATCGCCTCTGGTTGGGCCACCTGACCATTCTTGAACCAATCACCAAGTCTAGGGCAATGACTGTTCTGATTGGTCAGGCCCGAGTCACAGGTTCACACTTGGAGCCAGGAAAAACAAAATCCACCAAGTACCTGGATTGGGAGAGGAGGATCAGGAAGTCGGTTGGCAGGAAGAACGGAGAGCCTGGTATTCTCTTAAGAAGCAGGATAACGGAGGGACAGAGCAGAACCAACTGCAAGTGGCAGCTGCTGTCACAAGTTGGGACATGAAAGACATCCCTTTAGGGACCTCAAGAAATAACAGCAACACTTCAAGGGGTCTCTGTTTCTGGAAATTAACTAGGTGGGAGACTTGGGCCATTGTGATTTGAGTATAAAAATGATGTGTTAATTTACTTTCCAAAGGAAGGCCTCGGGCATTTGATTACACTTGGAACTCTAGAGAAGACAGATGTCACTTAAAACGGAGTTGTAACGTATGTAATAAAATCCCTGCAACACTTTATTTAAACTCTTGTTATGGTTTTTTCAATGCCGTTTTAAAATGTTTCGTTCTGGTAGAAATACAAATCCATTTATAGACCGATTCTGAGGAACTGGAGACAAAGAAGTCTTTATCCCAGGCGGTTATTAAGTTGAAATTTTCCAAGGCAACCTCAGCAACTAAGAGATATGATTGCATTTGTCTCTTAAAATTAATTTCATCTTTCTGGTGTCTGTGACTGTGCCTTTTCTTTCTCATGCTCATGTTTGTATGTGTCTGTTGCCTCTCTTTCTTGGGCTTGCTCAGGGGTTGGTCAACTTGAAATGTCTTTTACATTCAAACCCACTTTGAATCTTCTACTCATTTATAGTTTGTTCTTTAAATTTCTAGAATTAATCAAAATTTCAGCTTTTATTTTTATGCAATTCCTCCTCCAACCTCCTTTTAGACTTTTTTTTTTTTTTTGCTGTTTTTTCCCCCATTCCCTTAAGTTGCATGTTTAGTTTACATATCTCATTGATTAATAAAGCTATACACTTTCTTTGGAATACAGCTTTAGCTACTGCTCATAATTTTTTATATAATGTCTTCTAAAAGTAAAGCCATTTGTATTAATTGTGACACTTGACATTTTTGCTCTGATGCCTTCCATTTATTTTAGATTTTCCTTTTTAAAATTCTTATTGCTTCTTTTTTTCTGATTTGAATGTTTTATATATCTCTTTACTCTTCTTTAATATAAAGTTCCACTATGTATCTTATTTTGCTCATAGATACTTTCATATTTTAGCAGTGATATTTAAACTTATGTCTCCCTACCAAAATTAAGTAATAATTCTACTTCTGCCCCTTCCCCACCAAAAGCACGGGACCTTTAATAGGCTTTTGCTTCCCCACTTTTAGTTTTTGTATACAGTCTCCCCTTTCTGAGTATTGCTTAATTAATATGGGATTTTTATTTCCAACCAATTATTAATTTTTTTATTAGAGTATATCTCTTTTCAAATATTCTTTCTTAACATTTGTATTATAATTTGTGCTTTCATTATTATGAGGTTGTTTATGGAGATCTCATAGTGTAGAGGGTAAGTGTGCAAGCTCCAGAATCAATCTGAGTTCAAATCCTGTGTGTATGACTTTGGGTAAGCTACCAATGGAAAAATAATAGTAAAATGTGATTTTTTTGTACAAGGAAAGAAATAGTGATTAATACATATGCTTAGGAAAATGGCTAACAATGATTAGCAGTCAAAAACTGTAGTAGAGTATTATAATACAATTTGATTTAATTATAAACTGTATTGCATTATTTTCTCCCCTCATTCTTGTGCTCCCTCATCTCCTACCTTGAGACTTGTATTCTGATTTTTTTTATTTGACTTGCCCGTTTTAGTGATTCCTTTACAAAAAGCCCAAAAGTCTTGGCATGTGTGAATATTTTGTTTGGTTGGTTGTTTGGTTGGCTGGTTGGTTAAGTGGATAATTTTGAAATTATAATCCTTTACTTATGGATAGGAAAATCAATGTCAGGCTCATTCTCTTCTCTGATATCAGAACCTTTATCCAGGTATGTCTAGGTGTTTTTCTCTCTCTTATTTTTTTTTCCAATTTTATTTTAGAGAGAGAGCACATGAGCAGGAGAGAGGGGCAGAGGGAGACAGAGAGAGAATCTCAAGCAGGCTCCATGCTCAGCGTGAAGCCTGACTTGGGGCTCAATTCCACAAGCCTGGGATCATGACTTGAGCTGAAATCAAGAGTCAGATGCTCAACCGAATGAGTCACCCAGGCGCCGTCTCCTTCTCTCTTATTAAATCTGCCTGGTACTTAGTAAATCTTTTTGATATGAGAATGCAAGTCATTATTTAGGCCAGGGAAATTTTTTCTTTCCCAAAATGTAGTTGATTATTCTCCCCAAACCATTCCTTTCTTTTCTTCTGAATCCCTATTATTTTCACATTAGATATCTTGGCTCTATCCTCTATATCTCTTACCCTTTCACTCTTGTTACTACCATTCCTTTGTATTTTTGTTCTGTATTGTGAGACAGCTTGTCCATTTTTATCTTCTAAATCACTAGCTGAATATTTTTCAGGGTCCAGTCTATAGTTCAATTTCCTTGCTCTCTTTTAACATTTAAAAGCTATTCCTTTTCTCTTCACAAACATTTACGATCTCAGATTGTTCTCTTGCACGATCATCTTGTAACCCTTTAAGAGTTTTCCTCGTTTTTTTTCTTTTGTTTTGTGTCATAGTGTATCTTAATTCCATTATTAAATTGGCTTCAACAGGTATCACCTATCTGATTTCTCCTTGGTCTCCTCTTTTAGGGACTACTGATTCACTTGTCATCTTTATTTGTTTACTCATGCTAGTGCCTGTGAGTTGTTTTGGCACCTGGGCAGGTAAGGTTACCAGTGTCTCCTGGGCATAGATGCACAGTGTAAGACTGACAGGTGACCAAAGGAAAAGTGGAACATTTTCCCCCACTTGTTATCAACAGATTAGCAAAGTGAATCCTGTTGCCTGGCATGTCAAGGACAGCTTTCTAGGATCTTATGGTTCTCTATTAGTGACAGTGAAGTGCTGTCCCCAAGCCCATAGAAAGGAAGCTGTTGATTCCCAGATTGGTGCTGTGCTTAAAGGCAGCCAGGACCCATGGGATGAGAGGCCTTCCCAGGGCCACACACAGCCAGCAGATGGGGCAGTTCCTTTATCTGTGCTAAGGGCATCTGTGGTCTCAGCAACCTGGCCTCACTCAGACAGCCCTGAGAAAGGTGGTCTTTGCCACAGAGCCCTTCAAAGGTAGGTCACACCTTCAGTTACCCTCCCCACCAATCCCTACTGATGAAAATATGGCTCAGGAAAGCTATCATTCATCAGCCCCTCATCTGCACCTCTTCTCCAAAACCCAGTCTTTTTTTTTTTCCTTAGCTCTTCTTAAAAAAATTCCAGTATAGTTAACATAAGGTGTTATATTAGTTTCAGATGTACGATATAGTGATTCAACAAATCCATACACTACGCGGTGCTCTCTGGGGCGCCTGGGTGACTCACTCAGTTAACCATCCGACTTGGCTCAGGTCACGATCATGTGGTTCACGAGTTCGAGCCCCACGTTGGACTTTGTGCTGATAGTCAAGAGCTTGGAGCCTGCTTTGGATTCTGTGTCTCCCTCTTCCTTTCTGCCCCTACCCTCCCACACTCTGTCTCTCTCTCTCTCAAAAATAAATATTAAAACAAATTTTAAAAAACAACACCCAGTGCTCACCACAAGTGTGTTCCTTAATCCCCATGACCTATTTCATCCATCCCCCCCCCCCCACCTCTCTGGTAACCATCAATTTGGTTTCTATAGTTAAGTGTCTGTGCCTTGGTTTCTCTCTCTCTCTCTCTCTCCCTCTCTCCTCTCTCTCTTTTTTCTTTTGCTCGTTTGTTTTCTTTCTTAAATCCCACATGTGAGTGAAATCATATGGTATTTGTTTTTCTCTGACTGACTGATTTCTTTTAGCATAATACTCTCTAGCTCCATCCACGTCATTGCATATGGCAAGATCTCATTCTTTCTTACGGCTCAGTAATATTCCATTCCATTCCATTCCATTGCATTCCAATACTGTCCTTTCTTTATCCATTCATCTATCAGTGGACACTTGAAGAACTTGAAGTCTTAACTGTATGTGGATTGCCTCCAGGCTCAGCAATGGACGACCCTCAATCTACAGATGTATCCCCAAACCAGGGAGTCTTCTCCTGGAATTGTATTTAAATCTTAAGTGACTCCTAGGATACCATTTCATGCTGGAAAATCCTGCTGGAAAGAAAAATACTTATTTTTTCTTTTTTTTTTTTCAGAAAAATTAGAAAATTATTTCTTTCTGCTTCAGAGAAATGGAGAAGTATAGATTTCATGAAAGAAAGCTATGAATTTTATGGGGTTTTTTTTGATGCCTAAAAAGGGAAGACTCAGAAAAGGCAGGAAGAGCAAAACTTCCTACCACTATGTTTTCAACCTGACTGTATCAGACACAATGATTTGCCTATTCAGTGGACAGGCCCACCTCCTTATTCCCAGTTAGCCATAATCCAGAAGAGGAATCATCATTAATCTGAGCCAGTCATGGAAACTCTATTTGCCTTTGCCAGAACTTACTCTCCAGCCTCCCTTATTGCTAGGGACAAATTCTGGCCAAAGACACTTAAAGATATGTGTTTTGGAGGGCTTTGTTTCCTCCCTTTCATTCATCTTGCAATGATGGATGCCTGGAGCTATGGCAGTCATTTTGTGATCATGAAGAAAACAGGACAATCATGGAAAGCCAACACATTTAAAGCGGTAGATTGACCTAGAATGGAAAGCATCAGGTATCTGCTTATAGAAGTAAATCACTAAGCATGTTTAGTAATCCTATAGGTACTTATGGTTTAATCCACTGTTGTTGAGTATTTTGTTATTTGCAGTTGAAAGCATTTGTAACTGATGTAACGATGTTTGGTTTGGTGTGCTGGGATTATGCAAAGGCAGATAACAAAGATCATTTTCTTTAAAAAAATCAATAACAATATATTATAAAGTAGAACTCAAAGTTCATATGAAATTTTAAAATACAACAGGAAGCATCAAAGTAAATTTCTGCTTGCAGTGGGTTTGTTTTTGGCCCATGGTTATGGATCATCACTCTCTCCTATACCCTTAAGAATTTGGAGGAAGAGAGTTTCATAAAGAGACTAGATGAGAAAACAAGTGTTCTCCCTTCAATAAGGATCAATAGTCAACAGTCAAGCAGATTGTTGCTGTCGCTGTTGTTGATACCATTATTTTTCCATCAGTGACTGGAGAAGACAACTTCTTCCATTTCTGACAACTCAACATCAGCTTGTGCCATCCTGGGAAAGATCTGGTTTACCGTAAAGATTCAGGGGAAATTATGGATGCATTTTTCAATGGAATTAAAGTTAAATGAGGTTGTGATTTAGAGTAGTTAGGAGTTTGTGTTATTTATTATTTTTTGAATTTTGCTTTTAGCTGCTTTTTAAGTAATTTTTTTCCTTCTGAAAGGAAAACTGGGCAAAATAAAAATAAATGCTGCCTATTATTACTTATCATTTCTAGGTACTGTACTAAACACCTCATAAGCATCAGATCATTAAGACTTTGTAAGAATTCTATAGCACACCATCTCAGTCATGGTTTCGCATATAGGAGAACCAAGACTTAGAAGCACTATGCAATTGGAAGAAGAGATTTTTATCTACTGAGCCCATATTTTTAATGCAACACTATGCCCTCTTCCAAAATGAGGTGTAATGCTGCTTGTAGGACTACAAGATTACATGTTAACATAGTGATCTGGATCTTTTAACCAACACAACTGTTTGATGGTGACATAATTGAACTTCGGATTCACCTTTTTAAAAATTACTGTCTACACCTTTGATATTGATGTGGCAAAATTAAACCAAAGGATTATTAATACAATGCGGCAGAACTGGTTTCTTCATTGTTAACCAGTGAGATGTTTATTAAGTAGTCACATGCATACTTTCATTGTATTAGATTCTTAAAATGCCAAATTAAACACAACTCTGACGGTCCTTGAGCTACAGGTAAAGTGAGGGGGGAAAAAAAATCAAGGTTGCTGTGGGGCATGTCACAGATAATCTGAACATAGCACAGTAGTTTGGTTCATAAGACAGTGCACATAGTCTCTGACTTTTTTTCTATATTGACAAAACATAATTCCAATTTTCACACTGTCACAGTACAAATAGAAGTGTGACTTACGTCTCATAATTTGCATAGCTGATTTCATGTCCTTTTGACC